>NW_023416379.1:74247306-75447306 GCF_014108235.1 Myotis myotis
GAATAAATGGAACACTCCTCAATGCTTTATGGAGGTCAGCCTCAGAGAAACCTGCAGGCAATGACTGATCTTTCCCCTGGGAGTGGTTTTGGATTTGGCCCATGAAATTCTGCCCAGTGGAGGCACTGGGTTCTATGGATTGTAGATATTCCAGATTTATTTGTCTCCCTAAAAAGAATGGGGCTTCATTTTCATTTCACACTCACTCATTAATATAAATATCATTGTGTCAATTGATTAGATATTGTTTAGTGTATTCATTTAACATATTTTCCTTAAATACATCTTATAAATAATGCTCAGTATACAGCTGTGTATTTGATAGATTGATTACCCTAGCAGTCTTTAACATTTAAAAGTAACTACAAATAGTTCATTCATATGTATATATTTATATGTCATATCATATATGTACATAGACTAGATTAATACATATATGTGTAATAAAATATACATGTACACACTTTTTATATTGATTTACATATAATTACAATGCCTTGTGGGCTTACTTCACCTAATGTAGCCTTATGTATAGTTTTTTTCTTCTCTCAGCTTTGTGGCTACCTTCTGCTGAGGTTCTTTCTTCTTTCCTTTTACTTCTTTCCTCCTTTCTTCCTCCCCTACCTTCTTCCTTCCTGCCTCCCTCCCTTTCTTCATTTCTTTCTTACTTCTTTTTTTTTTGCTTCCCCCCCCCCTTCTTTCTTTTATTTTAATTAATATTTATATATATTATGATGGTGCATAAAGAGACACCAAGAGTTATGGCTTAGTCTCTGTATGTCAGGGACATATAGTAAGTTCAGAATCTTTTTATGTTATATGACCCTTGGCTAATACTCTTGTCAAAATATATGATGGTATAAAATGCATAATGAACTAGAATACGTTCTTTCCCTCAACCAACATTTTGCATGTGCCCTTAAAGGGACTTTGACACGACCGGACTGTTGTTTAATCTTTGTGTCAGGGGCATCTCTTTCTGGCAGAGAGTTGTACGAGCCATCGTGTATTAAATGCCTTGTGAGGGGAGGGTGTTTGTTTGGAGTTTCCTGCCAGCTGGATGCATTGGGGTTGTAGACAGCTGTAATATGGAGGTGTGACCCTCAGATACTGAGAAGCTGTTTGGTTTGTTATAGCAACTGCGAGAGTTGATAGCCGAACACAAGCCTCATATAGATAAGATGAATAAAACTGGGCCACAGTTATTGGAACTGAGCCCAGAGGAGGGCTTTTCTATCCAAGAGAAGTATGTGGCAGCTGACAGCCTTTACAGTCAAATTAAAGAAGATGTCAAAAAGCGAGCTGTGGCCCTGGATGAAGCCATTTCTCAATCTACTCAGGTAATGATGTGCACCAGAAATACGATTGGGTCCTTTCAAACAGCAGAGCATGGAAAGACATTTCCTGGCATCTCCTGATTAAATTTCAACTAAAATCATTTCACTACATTATCTCTGAGTATTGATATCTTCATCTCTCGGAGGTGGTGTTTGCTTGAGTCTAGTCCTTATATTTCTTTGCCTGCTTGTAGATGTAATAAAAAATAATTTTCAATGACTTGAGAAATACAGTTGTCCACATTGTCCAAATATTTAAATGTGTCCATCCAGAATAGAATGCAGTATTTGCCATTGGGAGAAATAAAAGAAAGTGTTATTATCACTATGAATGAAGCATTCCCAAGAAGGCAATAAGAAAGAATTGAGCAAAAATGAAAAATAAAAGAGAGAGAACTCATGGACATGGACAACAGAGTGGAGGTGGAAGACAGCATAGAGGGGATAAATGGTGATAGAAAAAATGAAATAAAATAGAAAAATGAAATAAAACAGAAAAAGAATAGGCTGAATATGAAGAAGAAATATAAAGTTGGAAAATGGTATTTTCTGTTTTTGATGATATCTTTTTTTAAGAAGTTACATTCTAAATTACCTGCCATTTCTATTTTCAAGATTTGGTTTTTATTATTAGATATGCTGATATTTAGTGGTCCATCTTCTATAATGCCAAGTGAGTGATGATTCCTTTAATGTTGAGGATAGTGTAGAATCTATGAATGAACAAGTTTTTATAACTTTGCTTCACTGTCTATGGTAACTTCACAAACAAAAGTTTAAAATTCTTACATTAATCTGATTATGTGTTTGATAATGAATTAAATACAAATGCTCATTTCAGCATCAAACATTTTCCCATTCAGGAATCTTATAACTTAAACTCCTTTAACCAAAACTACCCATGAATTTCACATTTATTAATATAACTTTTCTAGGATGCCAAAAGAATCAGTAAAAGTGAATAAAAAAATCCATTTTGATAGATAAACACCCAAATTATTTAACTTACTTTAAAACATTAATTTGAATTAAGATAAAGTGAAGCAATAGATGAAATGCTGTTAGGTGTTGTCACACTTACACATTAAAATATACCATTTCTTAATGAATCACTCCATTACTTGCTAGAAGCAATCCAGTTTACATAAATAGTGTGATGCAGAGAAGGCCATGTCTGTCTGACTGTGTGAGTCATGGTTTCAGGATGTCTTGATACACCAGCTGGATATAATTTTTTGGATGGATAGATCAACAAAAGGACTAAGATTTAGTTCTTGATTGTGACATTAAGTAGATGTGGTTTTGTATGTGTTTGGTTTTTTTAATTTAAATTTTCACATTGGGTATCACAGATCATTTTCCCATAAGTGATCCCTTTATGTTACCACCAGTTCCATGACAAGATAGACCAGATTCTTGAGAGCCTGGACCGCATCGTGGAGCGCTTGAGGCAGCCGCCCTCCATCTCTGCTGAGGTGGAGAAGATCAAGGAGCAGATCAGTGAAAACAAGAACGTGTCGGTGGACATGGAGAAGCTGCAGCCATTGTATGAGACTCTTAAACAGCGGGGAGAGGAAATGATTGCTCGATCTGGGGGCACTGATAAAGACATATCTGCCAGAGGTAATCATTTCAGGATAGGGGAACAATTGAACTTTACTCTCAAAACAATTCTAACTGTTCACGCTGTTTACCACAGTCCAATTGCATATCAGGGTGCCAGATTTTAGAAAAGGTATTACAAATACAACGTGTTTGGGGTTGAAGGGCTGTGTACATTAATCCCTTGTTAATGTCTTCCTGTGTTTGTAAAATAATCGGTTAAATACAAAGTGTGCCATTATACAAAAAGCACACATTCTCCTGACCTTTTAAGCCAGTTGGTGGAAGCATAATACCAGTAAGACTAAACCTAAGGATTGTTTTCCTCATTACTAACTACAATACCTTGCCTATAATGGATATTCTATCCCACTTAGCCACAGAAATGGCAACCAACCATGACCGCAACCAGCCATTCTAAAAGATATGAGCTGGGCTCAAAAGAAAAACATCCCACAGGTTAGTGGAAATTCATGTTAAGGGTACTCTAGAAGCAAGCCTGGAATATATATCCTACATTGTTATATTCCTGGGACTGAACAGACATCTGTACTCTTGATTTGGAGACTATAAAGAATATACTTAGGTAGTTATTTCCCTTTCCTTAGAATTAAGGAGACTTGATGAACTTGAAACTAGATGGACTTAGGTCTCCTGTAAGCTCACTTGCCCTTGAGCATCCACTTTAATCAGGAAGAGCCTTCAACCAGGAGGTGCTGGGTGTCCTCAGATCTCACATTTGTCTGGAATAGGCTGTTGCGCCCAGTGGTACTCACAAGACTGGGATCAACCAACATTTGGTCCAATTTTAGATACCATATTGGATCACCGTTTCAGTGTGAACCAAAATGTTCTGCTTTCTTGCTGAACTAGGGCTAACATACTGCCTTTTTGATACTGTTTCGCTCCATAGCTGTTCAGGATAAGCTTGACCAAATGGTTTTCATTTGGGAGAACATACACACGCTGGTGGAAGAAAGGGAAGCCAAACTACTGGATGTAATGGAATTAGCAGAAAAGTTCTGGTGTGATCACATGTCCTTGGTCGTGACCACAAAAGATACTCAGGATTTCATCCGGGATCTGGAGGATCCTGGAATTGATCCCTCCATAGTGAAACAGCAGCAAGAAGCAGCAGAGGTAAGCAGAGTATCCCATTAAAAGTGAAGAAATAAGTTGTAGTATATTGTAAAGTGAATTCCTTTGGTAAATATTCAAAATTACTCTATTGAAATTTATATTTGGTTCTGAAAGTGGAATGCATAGTGATATAGTAGGAGATTAGCACACCCACAAATTTCACTTAACACAGCATATATTTTATGATTTTTCTCCATCCCTACTGCTTCAGCCTTATTTCAGGGCCTCATCATCTCTCTCGTTTTCTGAAGTAACCCAAAGTGATACAGTCTCTTTCCTTGCCAGGCCTCTCACCCTGCTGCCAGTCATCTCCCTTGATCTGCTCTTATTGTGTTGTTACTTCAAACTCCTCAGAGGCCGCCATTGCCTACGTATGAAGTCCAGACTCCCTAGACAGGGTCTGGGCCGTTATATGCCAGCCAGCCCGTGTGTATCCAAAGCCATTTTCTTCTGCTGCTCCTCTTGTGGTGCACACAGGGCCTTTCCCCCAAACTGCTGTGCTCTTTCTGGCATCTGCATCTTTGCACATTATATTTCCTCACCCTAGAATGTCCTTCCTATCACTCTTCTGGCAAATCCCACTCAAACTTCAAGATGCAGTTGGGTAGTTACCCTCCATGTAAAATCCTTTCTTGTTTCCTTAGCAGAGTTAGTCGGTGTTCTCATAATACTTCCTCAGGCAAAGGACTCTATGCATAGTATGACTAATCATTAATTATACCTTTGTCTGTCTTAATGAACTCAAGCCCCATGAGTGGAATAGTCATATACTTATTTTTCTTTGTATGCTCAACCCTAGTTTAGGGCTTGTTTTATGCTTGGTAAAGGTTTCTTGAATTAATAAATACATTTAACCAAGAAGATAAAAGCAAAGGTAGAAGACTGAATTTCTGTTACAGGTTTTTGTTTGTTTTATTTTGTTTGTAGTTTACATGTACTAGGATAAAAATATAAACCCAGAGCTAGATTACCCTAAATCTGCTAAGCAAATACATTATTTTGTGTGAGGTCTTTGAACTCATGTTTTACTTATGCCTAATTTAAATGTGTATTGTCAAACAAGTCAGTTTGAAAAACAAAATGTCTTTCTAAGTTTTATAAGTTTTGTTGTGTTGGTGCTTTAAAAAATTGTTCTGGTATTTGTTACATAGAATTATTTCTTAAAGATTGCCCTTTTAATAAACGTTTGATATTTGTTACTCAAAGGATGCTTTTATTTCTTGAAAAATTTCTTCTGTTATCTTGCAGCCATTTGACCTGTTATCTTTCCTCATTGAAAAGATTTATTGCAGAGACTTAGAATACAGAAAGAAAATGAAAATTGATCATAATCCCACCTCCTAGAAATAACTACCATGAATGCTTGTGTGTATCTTTTTAGTTTTAGTGTGGTTTTTTGCTTAAAATTCTATGGCTGCCATTTCTTATTCCAGGCCATCAGGGAAGAAATTGATGGGCTCCAGGAAGAGCTGGATATAGTGATTAACCTGGGCTCCGAACTCATCACCGCATGTGGGGAACCCGATAAACCCATTGTCAAGAAGAGTATAGATGAGGTACATTTTCTACTCTTACCAGATTCCTGTGTTTAAAGGTTTCATTCACTAAAGCATATTGAATAGAAGTAGTTGAAAATGTATGACAATAAAGGAGTCCTAATGTTTATATTGTAGTTAAATTCAGCATGGGATTCTCTCAATAAAGCTTGGAAAGACCGGGTGGCCAGACTGGAGGAGGCGATGCAGGCTGCCGTTCAGTACCAGGATGGACTGCAGGTACGGGGATTGGGGTGCACCTGCTGGGGGAGGGAGTCATGCTGACCGATGTCTCCACATCTACACGTTGGCACCACCGGGGGCTGCAAGGGTGCGTGCAGTTTTCTCCTCTACTCCAATCCATGTTTTGCCTTCAGAAGGTATTTCTGGCACTTGCAATATATGTAGATTTATATACACATTTAAATACATTTTTAGACGCACATTCAGTGGAAAGAAGTATTTTAATTTTTCAAGTGAAAGTAAATATTCCCTCACAGAGCATTATGCTAAGTGAAATAAGTCAGTCAGAGAAAGATAAATAACACATGCTCTCACTCATTTGTGGATTATAATGAACAACATAAACTGATGAACAAAAACAGATGTAGAGACAGAGAAGCATCGATCAGATGCTCAAACCTCAGAGGGAAGGTAGGGGAGGGTGGGGGTGAGGGGGAGAGATCAACCAAAGGACTTGAATGCATGCATATAAACATAAGCGATGGATGTGGACAACAGGGGGTGAGGGTGAGGGCAGGATTGAGGGGATAAGGACACATTTGTAATATCTTAATCAATAAAGGGAAAATAAATTTTAAAAAATATTCCCTCACAGTCTTTTTCATAAATGGCTCAGCACCAGGCCCTGACATGGACGTGCGTCTGAGTTCTATGCTACAGCTGACTGGAGTAAGATGAATGCAGTAAACACCATCTAAAATATCATCAAATTTCACTAAAGTCACAAGTAAAGAAATTTGATTTGAGGCCAGTGTTCCTCATGAACAAAAATAGATTTCTATTTTATTATGTCATAATCTGTTGTGTAAAAAGGGTTTTCTTCTTTTTTACGCACATCATTCCTTTTAAAAGCTATTTTTCACGTCCCTTCCAGGGTCTCATTTAGTTTATTAGCTATTTTTAATGTGTTTTTTTAAAAAATATTAAAAATTATCTTGTCAATTGAGGCCAACCCAGGGCTGTTTCTTTCCCCACCTTCCTTAACTTTATCCCATTTTCTATTGTTAAGGCTGGCAAGAGTTTAATCTTTCTTCCCTCCTACCGCATGGAAAAAGCCTTTCTAAGTATTTCCATAACACCAAGTGACTGTTATTATTAAAGCTCAGATGGTAACATCTTTTCCTTTTTATTATGCTACTCCATTTCTATATTTATAAAAATAAATAGCATAAGCCAGGCTTTATGCCAGCTGAAAGGCGTGTTGAATTTGGAAATAGATGAAAAAATTCGCTACAAACAAGACCTTATTCTAACTTTCCCCCTCCACAGCCTTCCCTTTCTCAACCAGAGTGATAATTCATTGGTTAGATATCCGTGACTAGTAACTAATCAAGCTCTAGCTCTCGGTCTGTGAGGCCAGGTCATGATTGTCACGTATTTTAGGAAGTCGTTGAGTTGTGCCCTCCTTCATGGCTAGAGATGTCACTGTCACCACTTGCAGCCAGTTGACCTCAGGAGCCATGAACCATAGGAGGCCACAGGCTAGACACCATGATTCATACAGTCTCATTACCACTTGCGGCGAAAACAAGGCCCATCGTAGGTTAGCAGGTGGGAATGAAGGGCACCCTGACTTACTAAATAGCTATGGCTAGCTGGACCTGCAGGTCGGAAGCGCCAGAAGTTCCAGAGGTTTTGAGGTTGGTTGTAAAGTAAAATAAATTTTATTTCCCAAGTTGCTGCTTACGTTCTTAGAGTTTATCAATGGTAACTTTAAAACAGATATTGCCCTGGTTGGTGTGGCTCAATGGGTTGGGTGTCATCCTGTGCACCGAAAGGCTGCCAGTTCAATTCCAGGTCAGGGCACATGCCTGGATTACAGGCTTGATATCTGGTAGGGGCAAGCAGGGGGCAGCTGATCTGTGTTTTGCTCTTACATGGATGTTTCTCTCTCTCCCTCTTCCTTTCTCTTTCTCTAAAAAAAAAAATCAATAAAAAATCTTAAAAATAATACCAGGTATTTCCCAAGGATTCCCCCCCTACTGTATGGTCTGGCAACTTCATTAAAGTGCAAAATAATTTTGTGTAGTCAATACCTGAAAAAATATGAGTTGAGTCATTTTAGGATGTTTATATTACCTAAAAATAACAAGAAAAATAGGAGATTTTGAAGTCTTTGTTGCAATTCAGAATAATAGTCTTACTATTAATCATTATATCTGCAGGATTTTAACACTAACCTAATTGATATGGAAGGGTTTAGTTGAGCCAAATATTTATTTTCCTAAGTGACAATAATAAGTTTCTTGACTATTTGGATAAGTAGATGAGTTTGAATCTTTTTCTTTCAACATATTTACACACTCTGCTTTTAGGGGGACATAAGAGAGTATAGAGAATTTGATTTCCTGTGATTGAATTTACAAAACTTTTTTTCAAATGGGCATTTAAAGTTCTTAACATTCTAAAATTCTGTAAAATAGAATTTCCTTTGTAAACTTGGATACATAATTGGAGGTGACATCTATTTCATAGTTCGGACAACTGTTGCAGTATATTGCAGCTTTTACCTATTGAGATGAACCATCTTATTATTTGTAAAATAGACTCATTGCATAGTATCTTCACAGGCTTATGATTGTACTTTTCTATAACCTCAAGATATGAAGCAGTTTCAGATGTACTGTTATAATAACACGTGGACTAATGTGTTTTTCAGGCAATATTCGACTGGGTAGATATTGCAGGTGGTAAATTAGCTGCAATGTCTCCGATCGGAACTGATCTTGAAACTGTCAAGCAGCAGATTGAAGAGCTGAAGGTATGGCTGAGGGCTAATTTGTCAAATACTTTGTTTCCCTTTTTAAATTCTTGACTCACAGGATTCTCTTTACGTAAATGGATTTATTTTACATAATTGAAGTATTACATTTTGATTATGAAACTGGTTTAATATAGTACCTTCACCTACTAAGCAGTATATAAGTGTTCCTTAAATAAAGAATATAAATACTAATAGTTTTCTTCTTATTACATCAGTATCTGTTTACTTTAGAATAAAATCAGAAAATACAAAGAAGCAAAAAGGTGGCTTTTTTGGCCACCCAAACTGTTATGTACCCAGAGGCAAACACATTTGAGATATAATTTATAGCCTTTGACATATTCTCCCGTGGGGGGCAGGATGAGGTATAGGGGTCATGTGTGTGCTTTATCCATATGTAGATAATACTGTAAGGATTTTTATAGCTTTATTATTCAATAATCTGTTATTGTCAATATACATAGAGCAACATTTTTATTTTCTTCATTGTGTTCAGAATAATTCATTTAGTCTTACAGGCTGAAGAACCACATATAGGATGATTGTGTTTCTCAAAATGTTTGTTTTGTTTCTTATTTTCCATCTGCTTTCCTCTCTAAATTTGTTTTGGGGGGTTCTTCATCTCCAGTTGTGAAAAGGGCTGGACTGTTTCCTCTTTAAATTCCTCTGTGCTGATCATTTATCAAAGAGGGATCGGCGATTTCCTTCCGATTTTAAGTGTCCATCCACAGACACATCACACCATTTCCAATGAACTCTGTTATATTTTTGTATAAAATTATGATTTGGCTTTAAAATTGTAGCATTTTCATCTCCAAGCGTGATATAGAATATTTCTTTTAGAAAAAAAAAGTGGGGATTTTTGGAGAAGTTTACTATTACCATCATTAAATTGGGATTTTTTTTTCTTTTTTATCTGATCATATAGAAACCCATGATATATTTTATATACTCTTATGACTGTGGAGATTTATTTATTTTGGACATTTGCATGTATCTAAGTGGTTTTCATATAGCGGGTATGTTAGGAAATGAGGTTATCTGAGATTGCATTCTAGTTCATTCACTTTACTAGCTAAATAATCTTGGGAAAGTTTTCTAACTGGTCTCACTTCTATGTCCTTAGTTTAAATTGAGGATAAAATTATTTTCTTTATTAGTTTATGGAGAGTAACTTATATACATTAGTTATTATTTTTTAATTATTATTTTTATATGCTTGAAAAAATTAAGGGGCTGCTTAGTTATTACTTACCATTTAATTATTTACTATTATACATTAAATATTTTATGAAAGAACAGTTTCCTATTACCAGCAACCGTTTGTTAACCTGTGTTGGTTGGCAAAGGTAAGATTACTAATATGTATCAGTAAGCACTGGGAGAGAGAATAATGTTATTCTGAGTCAGCAGTGGGTGAGTCAGAGGGAAAACTAAATATTTAATGAACACAACACAGCTATAGAAAACAAGATGTTCAGTGGATATATGTGTATATTTTTGAGGAATAAATATTAATTTGAGTTTCTTAGAGATATTTTTCTGGGTTTTATATATGTCTATAACATTTTGTTTTCTTCTTTGCTATAATTTCAGAATTCATTTATTGAATATATGTAATTAGACATTGGAATAAGTTTAGCCCTGAAATTTGTTAATTTTTTATTGTAGAGTATAAAAGTGAAATATCAAAGTTATAGAAATATCTTTTCATCGGAAAACATTGAATAAAGAAAAAAGAACTCCCTTTTTTGTTTATAACTCTTTTATTGGAAAACTGTTACATTTTAATTCCTATTCACCCCACTCCCCAATAAGAAGTATTACCCATAGAATTATTTTTGTTTAAAGTTATGGACTTACAGGAAATTTTTCTTGTATATCTCTTTTAAAAAATAGCAATTTAAGTCAGAGGCCTATCAACAACAGATAGAGATGGAAAGACTGAACCATCAAGCAGAGCTTTTGCTGAAGAAAGTAACAGAAGAAAGTGACAAACACACTGTTCAAGACCCATTAATGGAACTGAAATTGATATGGGATAGTCTGGATGAGAGAATTATCAACAGACAGGTAAGTACCAACACTTTTGTTAAGAATTTATAAAATCCCAACTTTATGTATTAATGTAAAATAATTATTAAAAGCTAAAATTAGGTGATTACATAAACTTTGAAGCCCCTAAGTTCTCTTATCTATAAAAGGCTAATATGCAAAGTGTCCCCTCGGGAGTTTGACCGGGAGACCGGGAGTTCGATTGCTCACTATGACGTGTGCTGACCACTGTGGGGTGGCACAGAACGAAAGAAGGCCCCGGCCGGCGGCCGGCAGCTGGGGAAGGGAGGCCCTGGCCAGCAGCTGGAAGGAAGGCCCTGGCTGGCAGCCGGAAAGCCCCAATCGGCTCTGATCGCCGGCCAGGCCTAGGGACCCTGCACACAAATTTCGTGCACCAGGCCTCTAGTTTCATTAGAACTCTCTCTGCCTGTCACATGCCATTTTTTAACCATAAGTCGTTTCAGACTTAGAATGTAGAAGTTTATGACAATTGGGCTTCACTGGATATGCTTACAGACTTAATGCTGCAGGAAACATTGATTCGTTGCCCTTGTTTTATAAATATATGTTATTCACAATATCAGGTTCATACATGGATTTATTTCCTCTCCACTTTTTCTGTAGCATAAGCTGGAGGGCGCCCTGTTAGCCTTGGGGCAGTTCCAACATGCTCTGGACGAGCTACTGGCGTGGCTGACACACACCGAGGGCTTGCTAAATGAACAGAAACCTGTGGGAGGAGACCCTAAAGCCATTGAAATCGAACTTGCCAAGCATCACGTACGTAGCTGTGGTTGCATATTATATTTCTTCTCTATGCATTTCCAGTTTCATCAGGTTTTTTTTTAATGTTTCTTCTTTATGCATTTTTAAATTGTCATTTTAACACAAGTTCATATTTGAATTTGTAACTAAAGGTTAAACTACTTAAAACACACTTCTTAAAATATTATAAAAATGTTTTTCTCATTGTTCAGGGGAATTATTATCAAAAACAGCAAGGATGGGAAATTCCTGGCTGAATTTTACCAGGGCTGCATGCAGGTTTAAATCCCTGATCATACCTGTCATCGGATTAATGTGGCAAAGTTTCAAAAGTTGTTGAGAATAGCCTAATAAGTTATAGATTCAAAATGTTATTCCACTGCAGGTTGTGTGTTTTTTCCCTCTGCCCACCCTGATCTCGTTTTCTGCTTGATTGGCATGTCTGACATACGTCTATCGGTATGTCTCTCATTATGTTGAGGCTTGCTTTTCTGGCCCTTTGTCCAGAAAAGCTTACTTTTCATTGGCTTTGTGTTCCCAGTCTTTTTCTTTCTGAATTAGGTTTTTAACATATTATGTTTAAAAGAATTTTTATGTCCTGCACTAGATTTAAAGCTTATAAATTGAAAATTAAGATCTTCGCAATACAATTTTATATTATTGTTATCTTTGTGACACTTCGTTGACAAATCTTAATAGAAAATTCCCTTTTTAAGTTACTAGGCTTACTGAATATAAGGTTATGTGCTCAGTAGAGATTAGCCTGACATACAGTAAGTAGCCTTTCATAGAACCTTAACATTCACACTAATAGTGGTATCTTAATTAAGGTTAGGTCCTAAGTCCTAACCTTAAGTAAGATTTTTTTTATTGTCAAATGGAAAAAGTTTATTTTACATATTTAGTAGCATTTAAAAGTAAAAGGTATTTTTTAGCACTATAAGATTATGATATGCAGTTTTTGACTATTTGTCCTTTAGTTCTCCTTCCATACTTTTCCCCACAGTAATTTTCCCTAATTTAAATTTCTTTCTTTTTTTTTTTTACCTTGTTCTGTCTATATTTGTAGTCATTGCGCAACCACATTTGATTAAGCAGTTATATTATACATCATTAATATTTTTAATTTAATGTCTATCTTATACCGTGGCTAAGAGCAGTAATGACTGGTGAGGCTGACTCTGCATATAAACAAAATGTGTTTATTCTCATAGTGTGAGTTTATAGCATTTACATTCCATAAACTTAGCAATTGCCCTAAAAGGTCATATACATCAGTGACGGGAACTTTGTAGAATACAGTAGAGGTGGAAAAACGCGGCACTCTGACCCAGTTATTTGGGTGAGGGATGAGTTAGGGACCTTTTATTTCTCTTTGTTTATCTTGAAGCAGTTAAAAATGGATCTCTTTCTCCTTTCATTTCTCAAAGGTCAAAAGTTAAAGGACTTAGAATTGCCAGCACAATTGTTGGACGAAGGGAGGAAATGTTTCCATCCTCTCCTGCCTTTTTCTCTGGCTCCTAGGCTGTGGCTTATATAGGACTTGGACCATTTAAGAGAATGAATTTTTTAGAATTATTTTTTATATTTTGACTACAAGGATATTTAAATCTGACCTTTTAAAGGTGGCTCCTAGTGTTAGCATGTCAGAGAGCATGCTTATTATAAATGGAATGTAAATGCTATAAACTCACAGTATGAGAATTATAAAGAAGATTCCTTACTCAGTTGATTTTTCAGTCTTTGAAAATCACTCCCTTACCAGATGCTTCAGAAAATGAGTATATATAGTCAGAGAAAAAGTGATGGTAGGTGGATGGTACCCATTAGTGAAAATCCTTCTGGGTCCAGATGTGAGATATCTTACCTAGGACGGGAGGTGATGTTTCTTTTCTTTCCCATGGATAATCCTGAATCAGTGAGTGTAGAGAAGGATTACTATCAATTTTTATTAATATTCGAGGAAGTGTTTGGTTCTCAAAAACAAAACTGCAGTCTTCTTCAAAGGAAACTATTACTAAGCTATATTTGTTCTTTAAAGTGTAATTCTTATCATTCTTTTCAGTATAAGAAAATTGATCTTTTTAGCCTTGCAGTTGCATTCTGTACTGAACCACTTGCCTGTGCTAGTGTCATTAACTCATTCTAGTATTTCCACTGTGTAACAGAATAGGAGGACATTATTTACTGGGATACGTAGTAAGCATCTCATGTGTATTTTCTAGTAAAAGAGTAGCTCAAATTTGGAATGTTGGGCTTGAGAATCCCCGATATACAGTGAAATAAATCTATTTCCCTTTAGTGTCAGGGCCTCCTAAGATGCCTGTCAACTTAGTAGTCAATTCCAGCACCATTCCAATGAGAGGAAATAAAAGAATATTTTAGGATAATTTTTCCCTTCTAGAGTGCTAATTGTAAACCTTAGTGCTGTTTATCTTAGAAATGTAATAATTTTATATTTGAAAATGGATATATAGAAATAAATCTCTCTTAAATTGTTTACTTACAACATTAAAATTAAGGTCAATTAAAATGAGCTTGAATCATATGAATACTTTCAGAGCCTTTTAATTATAATGTCATATACTTAATGTCATCCATTGCAAAGCTATTCTAATGGGAAGAACTTGCAATGGTCTCACATAATCATTTCAGGGGATGTTGGTAGACAGGAAAGCTACAAAGGTAAGGGAAGAGAAGTCCATCATTTTAAAACTTAATTAGTATTAAAATTCTATGTAGATGATGTCTTTGTTTCAAAACCAAAAAAGAAAACCATTGCACTAAAAGGGATGTTAACATGTTATAAACTAGCAACCATAGTATTATCTTAATATTTTCAGGTGCTCCAAAATGATGTATTAGCTCATCAGTCCACAGTGGAAGCTGTTAATAAAGCAGGAAATGATCTAATTGAATCAAGTGCAGGAGAAGAAGCAAGCAGCCTTCAGAACAAACTAGAGGTTTTGAATCAACGCTGGCAAAATGTTTTGGAAAAAACAGGACAACGGAAGCAGCAGCTGGATGGCGCCTTGCGCCAGGTGAATGAGAGAATACGTTCTGAAACTGTCTATAGTCTTCAAGACCAAAAAACATGCCATTCTTTCATTGGTGTGCAGACCCCTGCTTAATTTTTCCACCTCAAGAAGTGTTAAAAATAAGTGGGATAAAGAGCGCTGATGAGAAGCCTCTCCAGTTCTTCGTGTAATAGTCTTACCTAGCAGCGCCCTCCGGAAGAAGAGAGGCAAAGCCAGCCTAGTGGCACCTGGCTGTTCTTAAGAATGCGGAGAGAGGCTTAGCAGGCGGGATTGTTTAAACCTTGTTTTCTGTGTGGAAGTGACAATGTTTGTGGCCCAGACTTAAAACTCTCTGTCACTCTAGGCCAAAGGGTTCCATGGCGAAATTGAGGATTTGCAGCAGTGGCTGACCGACACGGAGCGCCACCTGTTAGCATCCAAACCCTTGGGAGGTTTACCAGAAACGGCCAGGGAGCAGCTGAATGCCCACATGGTAAGTGTATGATTTCCTACAGCTCCAACCTCAGATTAAGAAACTAGCCATCTTGTATGGGCTCTGGTGATAAGTAAATCATGGCAGGAGGTTTAAAGGATATAGAGTTTTACAGCAGGAATCTCTACGTATAAGTGCTAGAAACACCATTTATGGATTTAATTTTTCAAATCGGAACCTATTCTTTATTTCAAAGGTTGGTGTGTCAGTACATGAAAAGAGGTTTTAGAAGTCTAGACATTTTTTTTAGAAGTATACCTTCCCCCATAAAAAAATGATAAACTTGTATGGATAGTGGTAAACATTGTGTACATTAAAAACGGTTGCTCTTTGAGTGAAAGGAAAATTCCCTCAAGTAATCAGAATGGACTTAAAAATTATTGCTGTTAATCATTGCATGTCCACCTTGCTTCATAGAAGCCTGGAAAATACGTTTTTGTCCTGTTAAAACAAGGTCACTTGTTTGTTTTGTTGGTGGTAGGGCTGTATCTTCAGCTTCATGCTGTACCAGGTATGGGCCAGGGGAGGCTTCTGTTTGTCCAACTGCAGCATTCTGCTTGTGGGCTACCCCCCCGCCCCCACCACCACCACCCCAGGTTCTGTGGCCCTGTCAATGCCAAAGGATAAGGAGGAAAAAAACAGTTAATTTTGAGTTTCTGGCTTTCTTTCACAGAGATATGGGCTGACAAATTAAATTTAGGCTGCCTTTGATTTATTGACATTTGTTATTCATTTCCCATTATAAATCAGCTCTAAAAGTTCTAAGTGAAAACAGTCTGTTTCGAAGTTTGAAAACGAATCCTCTAATTCTTACACTTGTGAATTTGCATCAGGAATTCATTTTAATATCCAAATGCTGATAATTAGTATCTTATGAAATAAAAGAAGTAGTATTTAGGAATTTGACAAAAGAAATGGGCCATTGAACGTTAAAGTCTGCACTTCTTGGCAGATGTCTAATGTTGTTGTAAGAGCTTATTAAAACTGTACTTATTTGGAAATCATTTTGAATTTGGTAATTTGGAGAGGAAGTAACCATCTTGGAGGTTTTATGAAGAGACACAACAGAGTTAACATCTTATTTACTTCACAATTGCCATGAGCAGTTAACATAAATCTTACTAATCTAGTATGAAATTTTCTAGAAACCTTTCATGTGTATTCATTATTTTAGAAAATTATTGTGTCTGTGGTTATGTTGTTGTTACTGTTGTTTTAGTTTGGTTTATTTTTGGTGCCACAAGTGACCATTTGTTCACCGAAAGAAGTAATTGACTAAATAATAACTTGGGAGTGTTTGTTTTTTCCATAAAACCTGACTGACTTCCAGATACTTCTTTACTTTCCTGGAAGTACTGCTGTAGCTATTACCATGTTCATTAAGTGTAAGTTTAATGGATTCTTGCACAAACATGCCTGGGAGTAATCTCTAATAAAAATATTTTTAAAATATTAATTTAGAAGAGTATAAGTACGAAATTGAACAGCACAGAGCTTATTTTTAGGATACTTTACTTTTAGAAAAATATTGGATATTAGCTTATGTGGATTGGGTAGGGTATTTGCTATAACCTGGCATAATTTACCGGATTATAGACATTCCAAGACTTAAGGGATTCTAAAGAGTGATTGATATTTGTAATACATTTTTAGTAATATTCTTTTGATTTGGTTGTGTTAGAGTTGAAGAAAACCTAGAAGACTCTAGTTTCCTGAGATTTGGCTATATCTAAAAGCTTTGCTGTAGGATTAAAATTTTTCAATAGGTGATAATGTCAATATGTTTAGAAAGGGGTTTTTTAAAGGCTTAAGAAATTATAAAGTTTTGACGCAAATGGAAATGTTCTGCAGTTATTAGTAATAGTTGCACATCCTTGTGAATATACTAATAAAACACTGAATTTTATACTTTAATATGGATGAATTCTTCAAATTATACTTTAAATTTAAAAATTATGAAGTTGAAAATGTTAGACATAGAATATATAATTTTTCAGTGGGGGAGCTATGATTTGACCCACATTATAATTGAATCAATGGACTAGAACAGCTGTGGGCAAACTACGGCCCGCGGGCCAGATCCGGCCCGTTTGAAATGAATAAAACTAAAAAAAAAAAAAAAAAAAAAAGACCATACCCTTTTATGTAATGATGTTTACTTTGAATTTATATTAGTTCATACAAACACTCCATCCATGCTTTTGTTCCGGCCCTCCGGTCCAGTTTAAGAACCCATTGTGGCCCTCAAGTCAAAAAGTTTGCCCACCCCTGGACTAGAACTAGTCTTAGTATTTTTATAGGAATGTAACTCTTGTTTCATTGTTTTTAAATTCTGGATTTGTTTAAACAGTATTTTTTTTTTTATTCTCTGTAGAAAATGCACATTGCATTCTAGATGAAAGCTTTAAAAATGTTATAAGTGAGAGTAAAATTCTCATAGTACTACAAGTTTGGCTTTTGTGATTCCAAAGTCTTAATAAGCAACTTAAATATCTTACTAGACTGGGTCTTTACTTTCTATCCACTGAATGTCTTCTGCGCCCAGAACTCAATTATACCAAAAATATTACAGTTATTGTATTAGCTAGTCCCAGGAGAGACTTAGAACCTGCTTTACTAAGGAGGAAGTCAAGGCTCAATGAGGTCAACATTTTTGCCAAAGGTCACAGACTGATTGGTTACTATATAGTGAAGCCTTTTTCCATAGCATTTAAAATACTGTTTTACAAACCTTCGCATGCCAGAATGGATTAGTGATGGTGGCAGTTTTTCTGAGATTTCTCAGTGGACAGGATATGGCTATAGGTTTAGTTGTTGTTTCAATATAGTGAAGAGTTTGAATGTCTGAGGGTTATGCTGTATGCTGGATAGAGATGAATATATGATAAGGGGCTTGGGTTTGATGAAATGGAATAAGAACTCTTAGATTTTATTCTCTTAAAAAGTGATATAACTTGGGGCGTGGGGTATCTTGATAGGAAATCTGTGCCGCCTTTGATGTGAAAGAAGAAACATATAAGAGTCTGATGCAGAAAGGCCAGCAGCTGCTTGCAAGATGCCCCGAATCTGCAGAGACAAATATTGACCAAGACATAAATAACTTGAAAGAAAAATGGGAATCGGTGGAAACCAAACTCAGTGAAAGGAAAGTATGTGCTTTGATTAATATAATAGAATGAATGTTTTAGTTGTTTTATTTCAAGGGTTTTACCTTATCTTTGAGAAGCATGATCAGTGGAATTTTTAATGATTCATGTTTGAATTTATTTATATACATTAGGAGTTTTCATGGGGTCAGTTGAAAATAGTATTTTGTCCTAAAGGAAGAGTAGAGTTAAAGGAATCTATTCAAACATAAGATAACAGTGTATCAGAGATCACTGTTACTAGCTATATTTTTAAATTTGTGAACTACTCAAATTTTGGGTTGTTAAATAATTCTATTCTAGTCATACTTAGTAAACGAAAGGAGGTATGTAGGAGGAGGGAGTGAGGGAGATTAAGAGAATGAAATAATTGTCCATAACTAGTAAGCACTTTATGAAAAAAATCCATGAGATGAGATTAAAAATATTACTCTTGCCCAGCCAGTGTAGCTCAATGGTTGTGTTGACCTATGAACCAGGAGGCTGTGGTTCAATTCCCAGTCAAGGGCACAGGCTTGGTTGCAGACTCAATCCTCAGTAGGGGGCGTGCAGAAGGCAGCCATTAAATGATAGGATAGGAATAGTACTAGATTGTATGTTCTCGCCAATACAGCATATATTTATGTATTTAATATTATTATAATTCCAAAAATCTTATGACTGTCAAGTTTTCATTTCACAGATGCTTTTCAATAACTGTGTTCTGTGCTTAATTGACCCCAAACCACAATTTAATGTATATTAAATAGCTGCAGTGAGATGCTTCTTAATATACTTCACGGGGTTTGACTTGCCAGTACCTTAGGGACAGTCCATTACATTCATAAACTGTTTAGGTAATATAGCTTATGCATAAAGTATAGATGGGAAGGATAGCTGCCAGAGAGTGGTTTAAGTGGGAGGAAAGAAAACTTTTAAATATCATCAAATACTAAACAACCTTTCTTCGCAGACTAAACTGGAAGAAGCCCTCAACTTGGCAATGGAGTTCCACAATTCTCTCCAAGACTTCATCAACTGGCTCACCCAGGCTGAACAGACCCTAAATGTTGCTTCTCGGCCAAGTCTTATCTTGGACACAGTCTTGTTTCAAATCGATGAACACAAGGTATGCCATAACTCACATGGAGAGCATTCTGACTTCAGACCTTTTAGACAGCTGGCTGTTTTCATGTCAAAAGCATGAATTTGCTAGTTTGAAAACCTTTCTTTTGTCCTTTGAAATAGTTTCAGCTTATGACACCAGAAGCATTTTCAAGATAGGTCCATTCTTCATTTGTTTCTCATTTTATCCCTTTTTTTTGGAAAGGTCTTCGCCAATGAAGTAAATTCTCACCGTGAGCAGATAATAGAGCTGGATAAAACTGGAACCCACCTGAAATATTTTAGCCAGAAACAAGATGTTGTCCTCATTAAGAATCTGCTCATCAGTGTCCAGGGTCGATGGGAAAAGGTGGTTCAACGGTTAGTAGAAAGAGGAAGATCTTTGGATGAAGCAAGGAAGAGGGCCAAGCAGGTAAACCTTTATAGAAATTCTCTGAACTTGGCAATACATCGGTTCTAGCTTTTGAAATATAGATTATGTTAGTAAAGGACTTGTATTGCAGGCTGCATTATGGGTAACAAACCTGGCAGGAAGCCAAGGTGTTCATTTCCTGAAAGGGCTGTGGCCTGGGTTGGGATGATGACATTACTTTTCACCTGGCAGCAGCTTCAGGCCCTGGGGACTGATCTTGAAAAGACTGATTGTAGGTTGACTTCATAGACAGACCATTATCTTAAACCCTCAGAATTTTTGTCATTGGGTTTTTTGTTTGTTTCTTTGTCCTGTCAACCTCCTTTCTCATACTTAGAGTGAGACATCATACTTTATTATATGGCTGCCTTTTATTTAGTTCCTAAGCCAGACTTTCTTCAAACTGTCAGCTGAGAGCCAGACATTGAGCCCTCTGAGACAACCTCCCGAAAGGGATATTCTGTGTTTGAGTGAGTGGGTACTCCTCACCTCCCTGAATCTGTGCATTGTTGGCAAGCCTTTATTTCTTTGCTAATATTTTGATACAGCTCCATCCCACTTTTAAATTGTTTGAATCTTTTGGGGCTGCTTTTTTTTTTTTTAATCTAGAGATACTCACAAGGAACTAGCCTTACTTTCTTCACCTGTTATTAATATTGTATTCTAGACTACACACAGAGGAGAAGCAAAATTACATATCTTTGTTCTCCAGGGGGGAGAGAGGTGCACTCACCTTGCTTGGCATATATCGCTGATTTTTATTTAAAACTAGAAAGTGTAATATCGAGGCTGGATTTTTATGACTCTCTTTGTCCTATTCAGTTGCATTTGTCCATCATTGGTGCTGCACTTCATTGTTTGGGGGAGCTAGGCTCAGTTGGGTGATATAAAAGATGTCCTGGGAGTTTAGTGTTTCACTGTTTAAAGTTATCAGCATAAGTTTTTAAGGGCTTTGGAAATGACAGATTATACTGTTACAGGATTGCATGCCGTATATCCCTTTTTGAGTGGGAGGTATGATATCAGCAGTGTTATAAGTGAGTCCCTGGAATGGAACTAGTCCCTAATGATTTTGTAAGATAACATTAATACTGAGCCTGACATTTTTCTCTCCACATACGTAACAATCTATAGTTTAGGCGTTTTTGAGTTAAGGACATCTAGCTTATAAAAATCTCTTGGATGCCAGAAGCCAGTTGCCCATTCTCTTCCTCCCTTCTCCATTTAATCAATTTTATTTTCTGTTTGTTTAATTAACTTCTGGTCTCAATGCAAAAGATAACATTTCTTCTGTTTTTACCATTTAAAAATAGTTTTGAAAGTAGGACCAGCCTTAGAACCTGTGTGTTTATATAATTAAACTTACCATCTAAGTGTTACAGCCAATGTTATTTGTAGTAAGACTACCTAACACCATGACTGGCTGTATCTTTATTTTATTTTTTCTTTCTTTTTTTTTTATTCTAAAATCTCCGTTTTGGGCTCAGATGTTGACCGTAGTTCTCTGACTTGGACAATGTCTGTTCCTGTTCTGGCCTCCTTATTTTCATGTTTAAATTGATTAGCACGTGGGAGGGGTGTGTAGGGAGAGCAGGTTTGATGAGATGATCTCCAAGGGGCCCTTGCAGCTTTGCAATTCTGTGCTCTTATTGTGCTGTTTTGGTAAGAAGTGTCTTTTTGTTATTCCATTATTAATGTGCTTTGATATAAAACACATTTTATTTTGATTACCTACGTCTTTGCTATGTATCTGTTCACTTAACTTTATTATGAGCTTAATTTATAGCCATTTTCACAAATTGGTCTCCAAAAATAGTACCCACTAGTTCTCAGAGATAAACAGAAAACAGACTGTGGGTGAAATGAAATATATGTAGCACCAGACTATTTCAAATAGATGACAAAGAGAATTCTATTTTGTTAGAACTCAAGTACTATGGGTGCTCTTACATACTAAACCAATTATGTGAGGCACGGGCATTAAGTTGAGGATTTTGATAGCAAAATAAAGATGTTCAGCTATCTTTGTGTTAAATAGGAATGAAATGACCTCTTTGTTCTTGTTACTTTCTAAAGCCAGATTACAAACTTTATCCTCTTTCTCCTGTTTTATTCCTTTTCTTAACATAAGAACTAAACACCTTAGAAGTGAACCCAGAAATGTCAAGAGACAGCAGAAAGCAAATAAAATTCTCTGAGAGTTGATGTTAATTATTAAGAAAAAGAAAGGGAGGGAAGTTTTCCCTGATGCTTTCTAACATATCTATTTTTGTTAAACTTTGTGTGCTTGAATGAATTATAACAAAGTGACCAAGGGCAAAACCACAAAAGCCAGTGTAAACAAGACAGTTTGTAACCTGCTGATCAAACTACTGCTTTTTTCTTCTTCAGGGGAATTGTTGAATTAATAATTTTCAACATTTCCATTAACATTAATTTCTATTTTAAATAAATATTAGATTTTAAATATAGTGTATAATGAAAGTTTCCTGGACAAAATGTGAATTTCTTTACAGTTCCATGAAGCTTGGACTAAACTTATGGAGTGGCTAGAGGAGTCGGAAAAGTCTTTGGATTCTGAACTGGAAATTGCCAACGATCCAGACAAACTAAAGACACAACTCTCGCAGCATAAGGTGGGTCTACAGTTAAGAAAAGCATATGGTGCCCTGGCTGAGTGGCTCAGCTTGTTGGAGCATCATCCAGTACACCAAAAGATTGCAGGTTCGATTCCTGATTATGGCACATACCTATGTTATGGGTTCAATCCCCAGTCTGGGAGTGTCCTGGAGGCAACCAATCAAAGTTTCTCTCTCTCACATCGATGTTTTTCTCTTCCTTTCCTCTTGCTCTAAAAATCAATAATGGGAAAAAACATAAAAACAAAAACATGACCTCAGGTGAGGATTTAAAAAAGAAAAGAAAAGCATAGTGTGTCTTTATATATTTCAAGATTACTTTTCATTTCCTACTTGATTGTGCATTTATTTGTCACTAGAGGAAAGAAAGGTTGTTCAATGTGAATTACATGAAATTTAAAACAATTGCCCTTCACGTTGGTCCATTCCATTATGATCTAGGGTTCACTGGTAAAAGAAAACAGGCAAAATTAAAACTGGAATTCTTCTACAACCTAAAACATATAAAGGTTTTGTAGGGGTTCAAACATTGGCATTTCAATTTTAGCACAATTGTCTTATCTTGTATTTCCTATCATAAGCCATATAGAAGATAATTCTATAGTAAAAAATAATGTAAATTTCTTTTTAACAGTGCATCGGGGGAAATTGGTTTCTTCTACAATGTGTATGTGTGGGTATATGAAACTCCATCCTAACCCTCAAGGAAACACAGTCAGTGGCGTCCTTGTGTAAATTAGATGTAGAAACATTGAATTTTATATTTTCTACTTTTTCTATTCCTACCACATGGCATTCAAAGTGCGTTTCCCCATCCTTCTCAAATCGGTTAAGTTTGGGTTGTTCTGTCATTCTGTTTGATCATCAGCACTCAGAGTGAGGATGTGGGTAAAGGGGAGTGATTCCTGCAAACAGTTGTACATTTTTAGGCATCTACATATAAATCATTGCTTGAAACATGATCATTTATAAAAGGATTGAAAAAAATATGGGGCAATATAAGGTCATCATCAGAAAATTCTAGTTGGTTGCTTCCATTAGTGAATCTACTTACCTCGGAGGGTCACAATCCTATGATGACGGAAGGAAACATATTGAGCACCCGTTTTTGGCGAGATGAGGGCTTATGAATGGCTGGTCCTGCTGGTGGCCTATGTCCCTGAGCTGCCACACGTAATACTGGCAGCACAGTGAGGGTGAGCAGCACCTTCCTTCTTTCCCCTCTGATGGGAAAATGAGAGCCTCCTTCTCAATGTAGAATGTCTTATTTGAACTTGATCGTAGATGTCATGTCACGTAGTCTTATGAAAGTCTATTGAATATTTAAATTAGAAAATCCTAGAAATAACAATGTGCAAAGAATCCTGTGAGATTCTCTATTTTCCCTAGTGTGACCTATGGCCACAATCACCATCTCTCTGAGATAAAGATACAAGGTTCATTAAGCCAATTTTAAAAGAAGTCCTTTCTGTTCATTATTTGGGTACTTTTTGTCCTTAAAGAGTTTTAACCTGCCCTGTATTCAGTATAACATTTGTTGTGTATTTGCTATGTGAAGGAAATCTGTCAATACCGTGCTTCTAAAACTAGCATTCTGTTTAGAATAACATGAAAACATAATATGTACAGAGAACGGCAGAAATAGTGTGATATTCTAATTGTGCTCACTGCTAAAAAATTCCCAGATGTAGTTGCTTCCTTTTACAAGACAAAATAAATATCTTAGTCATTATAAGACACTTAAAGTGTCTCGCTTTTAAAGGCAATAAAAACTTATTAGGTAATTTTAACTGAGGTTATTTTGGAAAATTATACATTTGTATAGCATTTTACTATCTGGGGTAATTCTGATGTGCTTCCAGGATTGAGAATCACTATATTAAGTGTTCTCGTGATATTTTATGAGCTTGTAAGCTGCCTATTCAGTTGACCTTGCTTTCTTCTCATCCCTGGGATTATATATTCAATAGCAGTTGGCTCATTCGTTTTATTACATTCTATAAACACACAGAAAATATAACCTGATAATGAGAGGCTTACAAAGACAATGTCCCAGCTGCAGAAAGGCTTATAATTGAGTTGTGTAGAAAGAATAGAATTCACCCCTCCTGCACATATACACACAAAAATGAAGCATCAAATCATGGAGGTCCTGTTAGCAGGATAGCTATTTGGTACATGGAAGAGTAATCTTTAGATCTTTTGAGACTTTGGTAGGTCATTAAAGAAGAGGAGAGGAGGGGTATAGGCCTTCAAGTGGCGTGATTACAGTGACCAGTAGGTCTAAACATAGGGACCTAAAGGTGTGGTTCTTATTTGTCCCTCATCCTAGCTCACAGATAAAATTACATGTAAAATTATTGTGACTATAGGAAATGTGTGCCAAAAATCTGTTTGGCAAAAAACTCATAAATTTATACAGTATTGAGTCCCTCTGTGTCCTTATTGGACCAATAGTTACTCATAGAATGTTAACTACATTTTCCTCCCTAAACCACGGGATTTTCAATAGCTTATTAGCAATTCTGTCATATCATCTAGAATACTGTTTGTAGTTTGTAGCTACAAAAGATTTGGGATTTGTTTTGTTTTGAAATTATTTTCTAGATAATAGTAATAATTTGAAAAATGTAAAGATGATTGTCTATCCTGATGTGTTTCTGTGTAGAGTACAGCACTGAACTATTTGACTTGATTATTTGCTGATGTCTTCCGATGGTTAGACTCCGTTTATTAGAGATGCCTCTTTGAGTGTCTCTTACCCATTTGTGTATTAGTCCCAAGTATAAATGCACATCGTATTCTTGTTTAACATCTAGGAGTTTCAGAAATCCCTTGGAGCCAAGCATTCTGTGTACGACACCACCAATAGAACTGGACGTTCTCTGAAGGAGAAAACCTCCCTGGCTGATGACAACCTGAAACTGGATGACATGCTGAGTGAGCTCCGAGACAAGTGGGACACGATCTGTGGAAAGTCCGTGGAAAGGTGAAATGTTCTTTAATGACCCAAATGTTCGGTTACTTTGTAGACCTCTTTCAGATACACAAGAGCCGTACTTTTCAGGGGACATTTTAGGAACCTGAAATACGTCCTTTGCCTGGGGAACTTCTCTGGTCCTTAATCCCCACCTCGCACAGAACCTGCACTGAGAAGGCTTTGCTAATCATCACGATTGTTTTTAACTATTCAGTTCACTCAGAAGTTAGAACATTCCCCAAGCTTCTGTCATCTCACACCTGACTGATCTTCCAGGTCTGCTCTTGTCCTCCTTAGTCCAATTTCTATATAACTACTAGGTAGTTTTTTAAAAGTAAATGGAAGCTGGTCATTCTCCGCTTTGTGGCCTTTAGGGACTTACTATTAGTGTGAACTAAAATGTAATCTCTTATTATGCAAGGTCTACTGATCTGACCCCTATCTTCCCCTCCAACTTCCATCCACCCCTTTCTAATCTCCCCTTTTTTCATTACACTTCAACTGTGAAGGCCACCCATATTTTTTAAATATATTTTTATTGACTTTAGAGAGAGAGAGAGAGAGACATCAATGATAAGAGAGAATCAGTGATCAGGCTGCCTCCTGCACGCCCCCTACTGGGGGTTGAGCCCACAACCTGGGCATTTACCCTGTGGGACTTGAACCGTGACCTCCTGGTTCATGAGCCACGCCAGCTGGGCAAAGGCCCAAAATTTTAAAGAAAGTACAATAGTACTGAAAGAGTTCAAATATATTAGAAATGTTTTCAAAGTTTTCATTGATCTTAGTCAAATTGCTTTAGTCAGTATCAAGATTAAATAGAGTATTATATTCCACTCTGTGGAATTTCACAGTAATATTTTTGTGTTTTTTCTAAAAAATTTAAAAACCTTCTCCAATATCAAAAGGTCATGCTTTATACAATGTCATATAGTCAGATAAATGCTTTCTTTTATATGACGTTCTTGAGAATACAGAAGATCAGTGATGGCAGACAGATCCGTCAGTGCCAGGGGTTAGAGCTAGGCGCAGGCTGAGACTATACTGAGCCATCACAGGGCGCTTTTTGGAACTGATGGAACTGTTCTGTATCTCGTTTATGATGATAATTACATGAATCTGTCTATACACGTGTTCAAATTCACAGAACCGTATACCCAAAACCCTCCATTTTACTGTATGATAATTTAGAACATAAATTTTTAAAAAAATGTTTGTTTGTTTTTTTATTAAAAAGCCACACTTTCATGAAGAAATGGAAGGGTCTGTGGCTTCCAGAGGTGGTGATGAAGGAATTTGCCTGGGACAGTGCCATGCATTTAAGGAATAAAAGAGAAGGGTTGAGAAAAGTGTTGTTGTTGTTTTTTAAGGGAAACACAAAAACAGCAGAAAATACCAATACATTGGTTTTCCTCTGAGTTCGGCTCAAATGTCATCAATACATTTTAGCTGTTAGGTTGTGCAGGCTGGCTTTTTTTGTTGCACAGATTGATTCTTCTCCCGCCCACCCCCCAGACAAAACAAATTGGAGGAAGCGCTGTTATTTTCCGGACAATTCACAGATGCCCTGCAGGCCCTCATTGATTGGTTATACAGAGTGGAGCCCCAGCTGGCAGAAGACCAGCCTGTCCATGGAGACATTGATTTAGTGATGAATCTGATCGATAATCACAAGGTATTGTTACTTGGGTCATTTTATTCATTTCATTTTGATTATTTTGGGTAGAGAAGAAACTGTTACCATTTAGCCTTTTAAAATCGTAGATACTATATATCATGCTACATAATGGTCTTTAATACTGAGGTGTATGTACAGTTGAGCAGAATCAGGAAGCCAACTTTAAAGATGGTGTAGGAAAATCATTTTAGTGTCAGTGGCATACTTTTGTTTTTAATTTCCAGATCCAAGACCTTTTAGAACTTGGAAAGCAATTTCATTCTCTGGTGCTTTAAAACGTGTTTCAAGAATGTTTTACTATCTTTTTTTTATTCATTTAAATGATTATGTAATGTAATTTAGAAACATTCATTGAGTGACCTGGAACTTGATCATTGCATAAGCAGATAGATAATGTGACATGATCTATGGAGGTCATGGTCAGCTGCTTTTCTTTTTTAAAAAACGTTTTAACCTTGCCCTTGAACTATAGCAACTTATGAGACAACCACATATGCTGAGGAATTTGGTTATTACTTCAAGAACATTGGTTTCCTTGAAATCTTCTGATATGTATGGTAAACTGTGTAAATCAAAGGTCATATTTGAGACCTCCAGCTGATATTGAGTGTAAGGTTCTAAATTATGATCAAATGCTGTTACAACTTAAAGAGCTTAAAAACAACATGAGGTACTGTACTAATGTAGAAGGGTTGTGTCAGAGTTGACTTTATATAGAGATGTTTTACAGCACTGCTTGAATTCCTGTTGTATTTCCCCTCTTATCTTTTTTGAGTTCAGAAAATTTATTTCATTTAAAAATGCTGTCTTTATACTTCCCTGATTATGCTATTTTGATCTTACCTATTCTTTTTTAAAAACAGTTGGTCCTTTTGCATATTTAATTCCCCTTTTCTGGTTCTGTTATCTCATTATATCAATAAAGGCGAGTTTGTTATTTTGAATATGAGAAAATAAAAGAATAAATGGAGAACATTGATCAGGCCCACACAAATAAAAATTTAAAGAATTACGTTGCTTTGCCTATATTAAAACAAATGTTTTGTGCATGATTAATATAAACCTTTCCATTCCCTGGCAGCCATTCAATGAGTAATGAATAGTGTAATGTTACTTTTTACATAAATACCATTTTTGTAAGCTCACTGTCTAAACATTTACTCCCCTAGGCACTTGCCAGGTTTTTTATATATTAAAGGTCATCAAGAACGAATTAATCATTCAGCATTAGTAATACAATTGGAAGGCTCAAGAAATTTAAGTATACAGAGTACATTGGAAAGACTACTCAGATCTATTGGACTAGTCCTATCACAAATAGAATGTTTAGATACTGTCCCATCTATATATGCGTGTGTGTGTATGTGTGTGTGTGCCCACACATGTGTGTGTGCATGTCTATGTGCAGGTACATCTTGTTTAACACTGTTTGAAGGAAATCAGCAAAAAATTCATCACTGATTTTGATGGGTTTTCTTTTATGAATGATCTGAGTACCAAAATAGAAAGCCATGGATACAGCCACAATGATAAAATGTGCTTGGTAATATTCATTTGTGATCATTTTTTTTTAAAGAAAGATAAGATAATATTATCCTATACATAAAGTTGGCTCTTTGAAAGATCTAGTCTCATATACAGACTCTTGTATCAGAAGTACAGAACCCCAGGTTCATTTCTTGGATTAAGACTGTGGCCAAAAGACGCCAATTTAACTCCTGGCACATCAGAGTTTACCTGGATTAGATGGGAGCAAAAACCAAAAAGCTTTTTTACTCCAAGGTGACAAGGATTTAGGCTACTAAAATTTGACATTATGGGTTAGTAGTATTCAGGATGCTGTAAAAGACGAAGGCATGTTATAGAGAAAAAGGACTACATGCCAACTTTCCATGAGATTTCCTGCCATTGTCATGAAGGATCCCCATGATGTACCCCAGGATTCCTTAGTTATTTGTTAGTCTCTTACATCTGTTTACACTAAGTAAGAGTAGTGTGGTGGTCAACACGTGCCGGGGTCCTGCCCCAGCAGGTCCAGGGGTCCCCAAAGGTGTGGACGGAGTCGGCGAAGAAGGAATGACACGGAGACAGCGTTCAGTTGATCAGCAGCCTAGCCAGGATCTCTAGCCAGGATCTCCAGCCAAGTTCTGGTCTGGATCTCCAGCGAAGTTCTGCTTAGGATCTCCAGCCAGGTTCTGTCCAGGTTCTCCAGCCAGGTTCAGTCACCAGGTTCTAGTCAGGTTCTCTTGCCAATTTCTGTAGTCAGGTTCAGTCCAGGATCTTTTGCCATGCTCTCTCCAGCGAAGTTCTTCTGTCTGTAGGTTCTGTGTAGGTTCTGTCTTCTTAGTTCTATGTTCTAAGCTCTGTATTCTAAGTTCTGAGTCTTGCTCTCTTGTTACATCTGTATTTATACCAGTTGATTCAATCCTATCAATCTCTACTACAAAGGTTAGGGCGTTTCTTATCTCCATTCCAGGGAGTAAAGATTATGTAGCTTAAGCATGATTGTTCGTAGTTAAAGTGATTAATTACCCGCCTGGCACTTAGTTGAGGGGTTTTATTCCCTCCCTAACTTCAGGGGAAAATCCCTACCTGGGGAAATAACCTTTCTCAGAGAGGAGACCTTGGCTAAAACACACAGTGCCAAGAAGGTGAGCAAACATATCAAGAACAGTATGCCATATATGCCAGGTCCCTTAAAACAACAAGGATGGACCGGCTCCCGGCAAACACGCACTTGGTACTCAGTAATGATTTGAGAGGAATTGAGACACCTTTTTTTTTTTTTTTTTTTTTTTTGCTTAAAGTATTACAAAGAGTATTACATATGTCTCCTTTTTTTTTTTCCCCGCCCTTGACAATCCCCTGGCCTCCCCTACCCCCCAGTGTCTTATGTCCATTGGTTATGCTTACATGCATGCATACAAGTCTTAAGGAATCCTAGAAAAGAAGGAACTTGATGCATTATTTTGTGAAATTGAAATAAAAGGTGGCCACCATTATTTAAACCCAATGTGTCATTTAAAAAATAGGGTTGTTGACTCAGGAGAATGTTACAAGATTGAACCAATTTATCCAAGACTGCTGTTTTTTAAAGAACTTGACATTTTATTTTTCAATTACAGTTTTCATTCAATATTATTTTGCATTAGTTTCAGGTATACAGCTTGGTGGCTAGACACTCATATACTTTACCAAGTGTTCCCCCAATATTTCTAGTATCCACCTGGTCCATACATAGTTATTACAATATTACTGACTATATTCCCTACGCTGTACTTTACATCCCTAGGACTGTTTTGTAGCTGCCAATTTGTACTTCGTAATCCCTTCACCTTTTTCAACCAGCTCCCCAGCCAGCCTCCCCTCTGGCAGCCAGCGGCCCGCCGTCTGTGTCTAAGATACAAGACTGGCCGTAACGGTGCTCTGACAGATTCTGTGAAAAATCTGGGTCCTTCAACTCCACATCTCAGAGATCTGTCAATGATGTTATTATTTGCACACATATATTTGAAACTATGTTTTACTGTTTTGGTTTTGTAATTAAAAAATTGACTTCAATAAGAATATGCTTTTCTTTAGGCCTTCCAAAAGGAACTGGGGAAGAGAACCAGCAGCGTGCAGGCCCTGAAGCGCTCAGCCCGGGAGCTCATAGAAGGCAGCCGGGACGACTCCTCCTGGGTCCGGGTCCAGATGCAGGAACTGAGCACACGCTGGGAGACCGTGTGCGCACTTTCTGTGTCAAAGCAAACTCGGTTAGAAGCAGCTCTGCGCCAGGTAAAAATTATGTACTTACAGCAGGTGTCATGGGAAGGTATTGAGGCCTCCATGAGAGCTGCCCTTGTGAAGGCCTGTGAAGCTCCCCATTTCTTAACCAAGACGATCATGGAGAAGGACATTCTTAAAACATCAGTGCCTGAGTCCTTCCCCCACTGTCCCTGTCCTTCCCCCCAAAACTTAAATTACTACCAAGGGAGGCTTTCTAATCTTCCCATAAATGTGCTGCTTAAGTAATTTTTCAGCCTGAATGTATAATAGACTGCCATTCATCTAAAATCAGATTGTTAAAATTCATATATAAACCTTTTTTATTTTTTTTAAATATATTTTTATTGATTTCAGAGAGGAAGGGAGGAGGAGAGAGAGATAGAATCATCAATGATGAGAGAGAATCATTGATTGGCTGCCTCCTGCACATCCCCTACTGGGGATCGAGCCTGCAACCTGGGCATTTACCCTTGACCAGAATCGAACCCGGGACCCTCAGTCCGTAGGCTGACACTCTATCCACTGAGCCAAACCAACTAGGGCTCTAGGTCTTTTTTATATATTAGATGCTTCCTTACATTTGTAAAATGCAGCACCACCTAGCTTTTATCTTTTTAATGGGGATAGTGCATATGGTTAATCAATTTAAATAGAAAACTTTTATTTTTCATTGAGAGGAAGAATCTGCTGTACTAAGCATATTTGGAACTCTTGTTTGGGGTGCGTGTGTCTGTGTGAACCTGTAGGCAGAGGAATTCCATTCGGTGGTGCATGCCCTGCTGGAGTGGCTGGCCGAGGCGGAGCAGACCCTTCGTTTCCATGGCGTTCTCCCAGAGGACGAGGATGCTCTTCGGACTCTCATTGATCAGCATAAAGTGAGTTACATAAATGCTAAGTCAAACTAAACGAGAAAATCAAAGTAAAGAAAATTGACTCGTGGTTGCAAATGTCAATTGCATGAATATTTTCCTTCCCAAGAACTAATTAAAGACCTAGTAGTACATTTGAGACTTCACCTGTGTCCTCCATACTTGCATAGGTGTGTCCCATGCACCTATACACAGGTATGTGTAGCTATCCTTTTATGTTTCCTTCATAAAGAAGGTGGTTATTCTAAAATTAGTCACTCGATTTTCTATCTTTAGGAAGCTTATTGATTTTTCTCGGGGGTTATTTGGCGTCTGACCAAAACTGGTCAATCCTGTTGCACTTTTATGTGCATTTCAAAGATGAAGTTTCCTTAATGAGCAGTTTGGCATAATTATTCCATTAGAATTGTACATTAATAATTTTGACTTTCAAAACAAGCAAGTAATTTAATAATTGGTCTTCAAATTTCATTTTTAATCCCCTGCCAATTCTTTTTTTAATAAAAAGCCACCTTAAATTCTTTTGAGAAGTAACTCTAGGATAAATTATAAGTTGATAAAGGAATTATATAAGTAGACATATTATTAAATAGTTAAGTAAAAATCTGGCCATTGAGGTTCAGATTAAGATCTTCCTGTGATACTGGGTAGAACTAGCAAAATCCTTAAGAGAGTGGTTCAGATAGCTCTTAACAGATGTTTGAGTTTTTTTAACCTTTGACTCTAACTACCAAGAATTTGTAATGTAGCACTCAATGTTATATTGATGTCAGGATTCCTGTTATCTTTAAAGGATCTGTTTAACCACTGAGTAACCTCGTCTTTCAAGGTCAAATTAGAAGTACATCATTAATTCCAGTGTAGCATGGGTTACATCATCTATGGAGACTTTTTATTTTAATTACTATGCTCTCTCAATGATGCATGGTGTAACCTATAGCAATGAAATGCTGCCTTGTCATTAATAAAAGTGACGTGAGTTTGTATGACATTATCTGGAGGAATGAAATGCTACCCACACCGTTTAAAGTTGAAGCTAGAATGTAAGAAATCAGCTAAGAGTAGGAAAATTACATAAAATTTACTGTGACTCTTTTATTCAGCTCAGTGTTTTGAAAATGTAGTTTATGTTACTGTAGGCTGACCATCAGCCAGCACTGAGTTACGATAACATACGTAGGCCTGGGTCTCAGAGTAGCCCCTTGAAGCCCAGGTTCATATCCATCACCCTTTGGAAAGGAGTCCACTTGTGGTCTCACCACTCTCACAGCAGGACCAGGGCACCCCCAGGAACACCAGGAGACAGGTATCCAGAGCAGAAGTCATGGCTTTTTACAAAAATTGTAGGTCCTCCAATAATATCATTTCATTATAATATTGATGAGAGGCGATAGGACTTTAATTCTTGTTCATATCAATTAGCCTATGATAAAATTGGCTTTGTTCTGTTGTTTTGCTTACAGTCACAGAACCTATCGACCATGTTAAGTGAGGACTTACTGTAATTATCTTTAAATATTTTTAAATAGCATAAGCTATTTAAATAACATGCAGTTTTTTAAAGGGCCTCTTAGTAATGAACATTACCTAATTGCAGGGACATCATTCATTCTTTTTCATTTCCTCTGCTTCCCTTCACACATTCGCTGATAGAAGAGAAACAGAATATTTAATTTCTCAGCCCCAAGACTAGAGACTTGTTAGTATAAATCAATTCCTAACAATGGCAAGTGTTCCCACATGAGCACACACTACTCAAGTGGCACTCAGGCGAAATTGGAAGAGTGCAGAATACAACAGGGAGTTGACAGCCCAGTCCCCAGCATTTGGGCAGGGCCAGGCGCTTGTACGTTTAGGAGGGACTAGAAGTACATGATCACGTCAACTGTCCTCTGCAAAGTACAGCTGTTGCTAACCTCTGAATTTCTCTTTCTAGTCAAGTTTTTCTTCCTTTCATTTAAAAGGATATATATTGGGGGAAATTAGAATATATTTAGAGGTAGGTCATGATATTTAAAAAGGTAGGGCACTTGTTAATTGAACCTTGAATCCACAGAAGTAATCATGTGTACATAAAAGGTTGGAAAGCACTTATTCAATCACAGAAACACAAAATTGAATCTTTGATCTTGTGGACCTTAACATCTAGAAGATATGGATAGAAACAAATTAGGTCAGCACAGCAAAATGCTCAAGTAGGAGGCATATGACAGAGCTGCTTCTCGGAGCTTCAAAACTAAAGGTCACTAGACTTTATAGTAAACACCTATGTTTTCAGATGATCACCCTAGTCACAGGGTATGGGTGTCTGCTGTGTCTGCAGCTTCTGGCACTTCTTGACAATGTGATCAAGGAATCCTAAGCATGGGGGTCCAGATGGATTGGGGCATCTGTGGATGCTTGAAATTCAGTGTGTGGTTTTGGAAGCTTGTCACCTGTTTTAGGGTAAAGGTCCTCATTTTTTAAAACACACTTGTAGAGTTCTCTGATTCATGTATCTATGGACACAGTTCTGATGACAGAAAGTAGTTACATATGTGAGGCATTTGTAAAATAGTTGATTGGAAACCCTTTCCTTGGACCTTTTGTGGCTCATCTATGCTGCTGGGGCAGAGAGTGGTTCCTACTGGCCATGGGAAGGAGGGACAGCTTTTACACTGCAGGCCTGCTGTCTGGCCCGCTCACTCCAGCCTCCCTCTCACACCGTCCTGGTTGGATATTTGTGCTATCTCTCCCACATCCTCAACTTTTCTAGCTCCTTTCCCAGCCTTCTCTCTTCCTTGGCACCTCTTTTTGGTACATATTCCTATCTTTCCTGATATGGTTAATGCTATTTTAACTACTAACCCCCTTGTCTTATTTGCTAGGTGTTTGTTTTTTTTCCCCAATCAGTATTATTTCTATCTCTGGTATTACTGTCTCTCCCAACCCTACTCTCCATTAATACTATAATTATAATATCTCCAAAATCAGGAGAGAGTATATCTTGTGTAATGTATTTATATATTAAAAATGTATCATGTAAAGCATGAGATACTATCCTATAACTGTATTTTAAAATATGTATTAGAAACTACTTTATTTCCTATTTTTGTGCCTTCTCCTTCCTTAATGCCCCAATTAGTGGATCATTCCCAGCTGTGAATAAACCGGTTGCACTCTGACAGTCTGATGACTGTCACCGGAGTTTTGTTCTCAGCCATGCCAACAGCTAATTGAAGCCTTCGCTTCTGCTGCAGGAATTCATGAAGAAACTGGAGGAAAAACGAGCTGCCCTCAATAAAGCGACCAGTATGGGGGATGCCGTCCTGGCCATCTGCCACCCCGACTCCATCACCACCATCAAGCACTGGATAACCATCATCCGGGCCAGGTTTGAGGAGGTCAGTGTGGCTCCAGCCATCTTCAGAGCAGTGGTAGCCCTGACAGTCAGGCTGGAGGTGTGGAAACTTCAGCTTTTAAGATGCACTCATGGCCGTGGGAACATGAGGCCTCTGCAGAGAGAGATGTCTGTCACATGCCTTTCCTCTGAGCATCATCCGTCCCTGCAATCCACTTCTCTTTAAACAGTGGAGGGCATGTTGCAGCCATGCCCCTGAAACACGCAAAGGCAAATACTTGCTTCTTCGCTGTGTAGCTTACTTCCGGTCTCGCTGCCACATTGTGTCTGTTGAATAGCCCAGCAGTTGGATAGTATTTCAGACTAGTATATGCATGTGGAATGAATTACATACACGAAGCTCATTAATTCTTTAAGATCTTAGCTGTTTTTATTTCTACTCTGTTCGACATGGAGTAGGCATACTTGGTCCTTCAGAGAATGCATATTTGAACGAACGTGAGTTAGAAAACAAAGAGGAGTCTCGGTGATTGAGGTACATCTCTGAACTTCTGAAGGTGACAAACATCCCCGAGCTGGGTCTTGGTACCACTGATGGGATGTAGAAAGACTTCCAGCCCAGGATGATCCTAGTTCACATTGAAATCATTAAGCCATTCACTAAGATGGAAGAAATTCAGAGGAATTTCTATTTCTCCGCCAGGTGCTGGCCTGGGCAAAGCAGCATCAGCAGAGACTAGCAAGTGCTCTGGCTGGGCTCATTGCCAAACAGGAGTTGCTGGAAGCTTTGCTGACTTGGCTGCAGTGGGCTGAAACCACGCTTAGTGATAAGGACAAAGAAGCCATCCCCCAGGAAATTGAAGAGGTGAAGGCTCTCATTGCAGAACACCAGGTAAAGTAAATGCCATCCTACCCCCCCGTCTTCTCTGGTATTTTCTTTCTTTCACTGCTGTAGTGCTCAAAAGATTGCTTTGTACCTTCACGTCCATTCCTCAAACACACTCCTCAGCTCCTTCCAACTGGGTTTCTAATTCTACCACTGCCTTAAAACTTCTCACAGATAACTGAACTTTGACGGTCTCTCCTCTTTATCTGTTATCTTCCCAAAACTCTTTCCTTTTTGGCCTCTGTGAAGTTACACTCATGGGCACTGTCTCAGATTGGCTCCACCCCTGCCCCCCTGCCTCCCACATTCTAAGGGGCAGTTCTATACTCCATTCATCTCTCTCTCCCTCTCTCTCTCTCTCCCTCTCCCCCTCTCCCTCTTTCTCTGATCTCGCCCTTGCTGGTTTCATTGCTCCATGTTTGCATTTTCTACTATCTGCTGCTGTGAACATCTCCCGAGATGTCCACCGTCAGAACTCCAAATATGCAGCTATATCATCTTACTCAAAAAAATCATTTCTTGCCCCAGAGGATAGAGTGTCGGCCTGTGGACTGAAGGGTCTCAGGTTCGATTCTGGTCAAGGGCACATGCTCAGGTTGCAGGCTCTATCCCCAGTAGGGGGCATGCAGGAGTTAGCCAATCAATAATTCCCTCTCATCATTGATGTTTCTGTCTCTCCCTCTCTGAAATCAATAAAAAATACATATTTTAAAAAGTCATTTCTCCTGTATATCCTGCCTGTTTTAAACTCTGAAATGATGGACAAAACACTAAACTTGATCTGTTTGCTTGTTAGTCTAATTTACATTTACAAAGAGAAACGTTGTGTCGGCTTAGGTGGTTATGCAGTGAATATTGCCATTATTATTTTAATAAAAAGATAAGGTCTTGGTGCCTGTCATGGCCCTGCACTGTCTCAGGCCATGTTCTCTGTGAGCAAAGGTATTAAAGTGATCAGAGTTCTCCAGTGTAACAAATATTCCAGAAATGTGTCACTTTTCACTGTCATCTGCCTCCTCCTTTCCCCATCCTTTTTCACTGCAGCCTCTGCCTTTGCTGCATAGTCCAGATAGAGGAATGCATATAGTAATAAATATATATATAACACTGACAACATAGTCAACGCTAATAATAAGCCTAAGGAGACAAGGTAAGAAATGGCAAGATAGTCAGACCTTTTAAATATAAACTTAAACCTGAATAATGTTTACCCTCCTTGGCAAAGCATACTCATTGACAGAAATATTTAAACATATCCCATTTAATGTGGATGCTTTTTGTCACTGTATATCACAGCCATCTTAAATATGTAGGTGAAGTGTGCCACGGAAGAGTCGTAGGGGCCACCCCAGTGAACTAGTTCCTTTGCAGACAAATGCTCACTTTAAGATCCTTTGAAGAGCGTGGACGCTTGATTCTGGCTGGTGCACACACAGGTTCCGCTGTTCACACAGCCGCTCCCAAGTGTGGTCTTCAAATGACAACCAACTGCTTTTGTAATCCTGGAATTACTTAGCAGCTAGACCATTTTATAGTCTTTAGGAATGAGTAAATGCTATGTCATGATGGTTTAGTTCCCCTATTCCCCCAGCCCCCCTAAAGATAAAACATGGTGATTTATTTGTTTTTCAGAAATAATAGAGTGGTCTTTTTATCCTGTTGTTTTTAGTTCATTTCTAAAGGTGGCTTTCTCTGGCATACTTGTATTTAATTGATATGAATTCTTGCTTTTCAGACCTTCATGGAGGAAATGACCAGAAAACAGCCTGATGTGGATAAAGTTACCAAAACCTACAAGAGGAGAACAGCTGATCCTTCCTCGTTGCAGTCCCACATTCCCGTCTTGGATAAGGGACGAGCAGGAAGTAAGCCGTGGCCAAGTTCTTTAAAATGACGATGGTGAAGCAAGGAAGTTGGCTTTCTTTTGTTTTGGTTTATTGTTTGAAGTTTTCGAGCAATTGGTGATTCTACATGAGCTCTCGATTCTAAAAGGTTTTCTTGAAAGAATACATGGGCTCAAATTTCATAGCCACTCATTTTAAAATAAAGAAAAAGACACGTCCAGGTCAGAATGTATAAGTTCATTGGCTTGAAGTCTATCTTTTCAATTAGCTAGAAGAAACTGAAAAGTTTGCAAGAAGAACAGAAATCATCAGCCCCTTTGAATTGTCTCGTTTTGCTTCTGTTATGGAAATAACCTTAGAGTGGAATGGAACAGAAATGGCCGTGACCTGGATAAAGTTCCTGACCTATCTGTTCAGTAGTGACCAGCAATCTGATAGATTTTGCCCATGTTTGTATGATTGTAGGCTACCTTGACCCAATGAAGTAACATTAAAAAAAGAATAGCTAGCTTGGAGAGTATTTTTAAAAAGCACAATTTATATCATCCATGTGTATATTTCTGAATGGTGCTATGATTTAAAAAAATGGTTTCAGATCTATTGTAGTTACTGTGTTGCACAAGGAGGCAAAGCAACAAAGTGGTTAAGAACTCTGGAGACAGACTCCTTAGCTATCATCATCACTCACCAACTGGGAAATGTAACCTTCGACAAGTTACTGAGTTCTCTCTCTCTTTCTCTCTTAGCCTCAGTGTTCTCATCTGTAAAAGGGGATAATTATAACCTCATTGGACTGTGGTGAGGATTAAATGAGCTAATGTTCCTGAAGTGCTTAGCATACTTTCTGGCAGATAGTTAAATGCCCCATAAATATTAGCTGTTGATATTCTGACCTGTGTAAAGCCCCATGGGAGTTAGGAATTCTGGGCAAATCCCAGATGGACAACAACTTCCTATATGACCTTAAGCCACAGTAATTTTTCTAAGCCACAGTTAACTATTTAGTGAGGAATATATGTTGAGACAGTTGTCCTGTGAAGTTGTAGACATTGGTGAAAAGTAGCCAGAAAGAGGGAGAAAACTTTAGTGAGGCGGCAAGTTGTGTGTGAGACTACGCATGGGAAACACAGTGTCAGTGGGAAACGGACTTGGGTGAAAGCTAGTGTCCTACTCCCACATTGGATTGGAATTGTTCAGTATCTCGTTCTGACTCTAATGGATGCCCAGTATCTCTTGCCCTCATTTGCCCTCACCTGTCCTGCTTTCAGCCTTATTCTCTGCAAAGGGCAACTAGGTTTATGTAATTGATTCTGACTGTTCTCACTACCTTGGGAGATTTCTGTTATCATGCCTTAACAAAGAGATGCCTTAACAAAGAGAAGGGTCACAACGTACTTCATTCTCATTGAAATGGCATGAGTATGAAGCTCAAAACGGTCTTAAGCGTACATTTATTGAGAGAGCTTTCCAGTACTTAAATGCACCTGCCATTGATATTGGGCATCATCTAAACAGGGTATTTCTCGCTGTGCTACCCAAGAATGAAGTTGATTCAGACTTAGCTAGGAACAAATAAAGGCCAAACCTTATCCTATTTCAGAAGCCCGGAAACTGCCGTCCTAACTCAAGTTTTATTTTAACAGGAAAACGCTTCCCAGCCTCCAGCTTATATCCCTCTGGGTCACAGACACAAATTGAAACCAAGAATCCCAGGGTCAACTTACTGGTGAGCAAATGGCAGCAAGTCTGGCTCCTCGCATTGGAAAGGAGGAGGAAGCTTAATGATGCCTTGGACAGACTAGAGGAGGTGAGAACCTCGCATGGCTATCCTGCACTGTGTTGTCATTTGCTCTGTTTACTGGGACACATTGCCAACGTCTTGGTTTTTCAACTTTCCTGACAATACTTAAGCAAACTCCTGCTATTTGAGTGTGTATTTTACTTCTAAAATTAATACCACAAGTATGTACATTTATGTTGGGGGGGAGGGAATGTGATATGTGGAACTGGGACTTAGGGAAGCAATAAAGTGAAAAAATAATATGTTTCAACATAATCAGAAACTGACTCAAGAAAAGATCTAGCCCTGACTGGGTGGCTCCGTTGGTTGGAGCATCGCCTCCTGCACCAAAAGGTTGCGGGTTTGATCGCTATGGGAGGCAACTCATCAATGGTGAGGATTTTTTAAAAAACCTACACAAGATCTAGCTTGACATATGTTTGCTTGGTGGTATTAACTAGCAAATATAACCATTTATAATTCAGATATTTTCCTTATAGTCATTCTTTGATCTGAGAGTTAGGGTTTCAGATGGTGAAACGGGGCCATTGTTAGCAGTCTCTGGGAGTGCCAGTTGCAGACAGTGAGTTGTGCTGCTGAACTGGGCCTGCTGCCCAGTGGGCACAGAACTTACCCGTGGCGTGACTTTGGCACTGTCAGGAATTTTCAGTTTGACTTTTTTAGGGAGTTTGATTTTCCCCTGTATTTGTAAAGAAAAGCCAGAATGACCACAGTGACAGTAATAAACTTTACAGAAAAAAATTTTTTTCTGTGTCTCCTTTGTAAGGTTATACCTTTCTTTGAAATGGGAAAGATACCTCTATTACCTAGAGGCTCATTAAAAATAACTTTCTTCATATAAGCTATAGCTTGAGCACAGCATTAACCCCACCAAAATATCTTCTGCCCTTTTCAGCTGAGGGAATTTGCTAACTTTGATTTCGATATCTGGCGCAAAAAATACATGCGATGGATGAACCACAAGAAATCTCGGGTGATGGACTTCTTCAGGAGAATTGATAAAGACCAGGATGGGAAAATAACCCGACAAGAATTTATTGATGGCATTCTTTCCTCAAGTAAGTCCCAAGAGAAGTGACTGAAATGGATGTAATTTTTAAAGAAAACAAGCACAGTTTAAAATTGTGGGGCTAGTAAACTCGTGTTACCGATAAAGCTTCGCCTTTAAACTTGGCTATGAAGTCACCACTCTCAAAAAAAAAGTGCCTTTGGTAAAATTTATGGCTTTGGAGTCAGACACCCTTAAGTAATTGTGTTTCCTCACACCACTGAAGCTGTGTCTTCATTAGTATAATAAGGTTAATAAAATGTGATTCTTAGATTGTTTGTGTTGCTTGGCAAAATGGAAATCAGCAAGCCAGTCTCTTCCTTTTCTTTCTGATTGACATTCTGAGCTAACATTATCACTAGTAGGAAATTAGGACTCTTTCATATAAACGTTGGAAGGTACACATCATCCTCTTGTTTGATGGTCTGGTCATGTGTATGTGATAGCTCTGGCACATATTACTGGAAGTCATTCTTAAAGTAAATTTCATATAAATTATTCCTTAAGGAAAGTGGTAGTTGAAACATTTGAAATTTGCTAATGTTAAATAGTTATCAACCTAGAAAAATAGCAATTTCAAATGATTCACCCTAGGAGTAATTAAAGATAAATTTAGATCATATACATATATATATATATATATATATATATATATATATATATATATATATAGTGATTTCATTTGTTATATAAATCAATTTTTAAAAAATATTTTAATATATTTTATGACCCTGATAATTTAATCAACCACATTAAAATTAAAATGTACAACTGAGAATGTCTTGAGGAGGAAATTAAGTTACACTGCCTACTATTTTTTTTAAAGTCTTAAGTCTTTTTATAAAATGTTATAGTAAGCAGCAGGTCTTATAAAGTTTAATTGGGAATATCGTGTGGCTTACACTGAGAGTATCTTAACTATCACTTGTATGTGGAATCTAAATAAAGAGTCAAACTCATAGAAACAGAGAAGAGTGGTTGCTAGGTTCTGGGGGAATGGTAAAAGGTTGGTAAAGGGATGCAAACTTTCAGCTCTAAGATGAATAAAGCCTTAGGACCTCATGTGTGACATGGTGACTATAGTTGATAACACTGTATTGTATAATTGAGAGTGATCCTTAAATGCTCTCTCACACACACATAAAAGATAAATATATATGTGAGGCAATAGATATATTAATTAACTAGATAGAGGAATACTTTCCCTGATATATACAAATATCAAATGATTACAGTGTACATTGTAAATATCTTACAACCTTGTCAAGTAAGTAACACTACTTGCTGTTGTTTTGAACATATGTAGAGTTCCCTACCAGCCGCCTGGAGATGAGCGCAGTCGCAGACATCTTCGACAGAGACGGCGATGGCTACATTGACTACTATGAATTTGTAGCCGCCCTTCACCCAAATAAGGATGCATACAAACCTGTCACCGATGCTGACAAAATCGAAGATGAGGTACTCACTGTCTTTCCACCGCTTGCAGCAACATGACTGCACAGTGTGTTCTGCCAGATCTCATGCGCAACTCATGCAGCCCTTTTATTTATTTCCATGTTTAGCAGTTGGTCAGGGTATTAAGGATTCATTATGTAATAATAACATTAAAGTGGATATCTCATTATTGTTTTTGGCAGGTGACGAGGCAGGTAGCTAAGTGTAAATGTGCAAAACGATTTCAAGTTGAACAGATTGGAGACAACAAATACAGGGTAAGTTTTCAAAGTAACTTTGTAGTTCTTTTAAAGCATAAAACTCAAAATTTGTTTGTAATTTGATCTGCATTTTTTTCTAGGAGTGCTAATTATTTATTTTTACCTCATATAAAAATTGAATGCTGTATGACTTTCTAACTCTCATCATTTTAAATTACATAAAAATAGTGTGCATTTTCTATATAAGGATGTACCTTTAACATGTACATTCCCTTTAAGAAGAAAAATATTTGCAGAAAACACATTACTTATATTTATATTGCTTCATATGACTTTACTAAAGGCCCGGTGCATGGATTCGTGCACCCGTGGGGTCCCTTGGTGTGGCCTGTGGGGATTGGGCCGAAACCAGCAGTCCAACATCCCCTGAGGGATGTAGTACTGTGCGAAGCGGCAGGCGGCTGGGGAAAAGGCCGAGCCGAGGCCCGGTGCCATACCGCTCCTGCTCACCCCGGCCCCACTGCGCCTGCCGCCACCTCCGCTCAGCTCGCTGCCGCTCCACTGTGGTCTCTGCACACCCATCCTAGGGCAATGCTGGTGCGCCCATGACTGAGAAGCAGCTGTGGGCTCGTGCCCATTCATTCCCGATGCCAGTCCCAATCCCGGTCCTAGTCTGGATCGGGGAGGGGCGTGCAGGGGAAGTGTCCGTGGGAGAGGCTCACATGGCCGCAGCTGCACTCACCAGCCATGAGCCCGGTGTCTGGCACCTGTTGGTCAGCTGAGCGGTGCTCCTGCTGTGGCAGCTCATTGACCACCAGGGGGCAGCTCCTGCATTGAGCGTCTGCCCCCTGCTGGTCAGTGTGCATCATAGCGACTGGTGGAATGGTTGCTTAGGCTTCTATATATATAGATAACCTATTTTATATGATTACAGGTAAGTTTTCATCTTTTCAATAATAAAGCTATTCCAGGCCAGAACAACAAAATTAAAAATGTTGTCTAATTTTTATAAAATGAAAAAGAAGCAATGTTTTCCACTTGTACGGTAGTATTCCCTTTTATTCAGAATCTCAATAACTTGGTTCACCTTCCTCAAAACAATTACTTGAAGACCAATGTGACTTCATCACTCTTTCTCATTTTTGGAACGTCTCTGATATGTAGTAGCTAGATAGAAAATGTGCCAGGTATGCCCTAATACAGTATATTACTTACAAATGAAACATTATTCGTTTTTATTTTTATATTTACATATTGAAAAATTATCATCTAAGTATTTGAATTTTTAGTTTAAATTTGAAACCCAAAGATTTTCAGAAAATTTACATAGGGAATTTTCTGATTATTGGGTTTGAAGTTGGATACCTGCACATCTCTAAACTAGATGCTATATCTAGAAGCCCTGAGTGTGAGTGTGTGTGTATTCTAGAGCCATATAGAAAGTTTCCTGTTGAACTAATTATATCTTTCTTCCATTTTTCATTTTTTTTATCAGTTCTTCCTGGGAAATCAGGTATAATTCAGTGGAATGTATTCGCAAGTTCCCAATGATTTTTTTAAACTTTAATTCATAGTCATTAAAGCTTGCCATGGCCAATCTTCCCCATGCTGCCCCCCTAGCTACTACATCGTTGGTTGGCGTGGTGGTTCTGTAAATGCTACAAGGGTCCTTGATCCAGGATCCCTTTTTGCCTTGTGTCTCAAATGAGGAGATTACTTTTAAGCAAACCAGATAATGAATTGTGGCTTGGCTGGTTACAGTGTTACAACTGCCATTTTCGGTTCCCATTGTTGATAATACTATTAGCCTAGGGTTTATGCCAGTACTCATTGGAACACACATCCCTACATGGCTTCGTTGGTGTTCACCCCTGAGGATGTGTGGTACACAGCAGCTAGAGAAGGATCAGCATCAGGCAGAGACACAAAGACAGGGTCTGGAGAGGCCTCAGTGGTACTCAGCCACAAGTACTGTGTCCTCTCCAAAGCAAATATTGTCCATTTGTCCTAAACCAATTTAGAACTTTGCATGCTATGAGTAGAAACTTTAACCCTGGAGGTTTTGAATGTTGTAATTCCTTTTGAGAAAATGTATCTCTTGTAACTTACGAAATCTTAGTCACAATTTATGCCATTTTGACCCCACGTTTAAGTCAGTATACAAACTGGGCAGTGGCACTGCACATCAGAATTTTAGAACTAAAGACAAGAGCAATCATGTTTTGATTGAAACGAGGAGGATGTTTTTTTACTGTGTGCTTTTGGAAAGAGCGGTGCTATTTATAGCACCTGACCATATCATATTAGTTATTACTCTGCCTCGTAGTTTTAAGCCCATATTACATCTTAAACTTCAAATTATCTACAATCCCCACTTATTCAATCACATAATCGTTTCAAATAGAAATGTTTAGTTAATTTGAATAGAGGTTTTTAAAACTTCTATATGTTATAATACATAAAAAAATTAGTTTCTATTCTTGTTATTTGGAGTAGCAGTTAAGCTAGCATCATTTATTTGCAGAAAGGATTAAATACCTCAAAAGGTTTTCTTTCGTTGAAAGCACAAAGAACAGCATTAGTCTATTTTTTCTTGTCTCATAATTTGGCTCTTGGGAGAATGAAGGAAATTCTGAAGACAATGTTAGATAATGTCTTCTCAAATTAAAATTTAAAATCATCTGTGTATTAAAATTGAAATTTCACATGTGTAAAGTACTTCAGCCAGTTCCTTAAAACTTTTGTTTTGAATGTAATCCTGGACCAAAAATGTCTGGTCTAATTATCTGGTTACTTAAGGGTAATTTTCTTTCAATCCCCTCCTTTCCCTTTGCTTATCAGCAGCACCAAATTTTTTTTCTAACAAAATAAGTATATATATTTTTTATTTTTTACACTTCAAATACATTATAGGAATAGGTTCAATGATAGAAAAGTTAAATCTCAAGGCTTAAAAATTGACTTAGAATTTGCAATATAAAAAGGGTTGATGTAAAGCGCATGAGTTCCTGCTGGTGCATTTTACATGCCTCTGAGGTCCTTCTGAGTTTCAGGGTCTTGAATGGTTGGCTTTGTTTTAGGGTTCACTTCCTGAAACTCAGTGGGTTCAGCATATTGAAGGGTAGCAGATTGCTTCTACTTAAAATTTTCTGTTTATCCATCATGAGCCTAGGCAAATAGTCAAAGTCACAATTGTATTTTACCTGCCTTAAAAAAAAAAAAAAAAAAAAAAAGCTATGTAGGTGTAATTGACTGTTCATTTTGCTATGGTATCTGCTGGGTTGGCAGCCGTGAAATTCAATATGGTGCTTTTTATAAGTTGGATATGAGCCTATTAGAAATGATTTAAAAGTATAAAATTATTTCTCATGGGCTTTCAAAACAAATCAACCTTGTGATCAGAAACTACGTGTAGTCTAGACATGTATTCAGGACTTGCAGAATTTATAGCATATCCAAGTGATTGGAGATCCGTGGAAAGGGCAAGACAAAGATGACTGCTTATTACAGTCAGCAGTTATGGTACACACAGTTTGAAGAGAAAGTCTTTTAGATTAGAAAGCTGTATCATTAATGTGCCAGTGACTGTCCTAATGTTACAGTAATATAAAATGGCACATTCGTCCAGTCGTTAACAAATGGGCTTACCAGGTTATTAGCGATGCAGAAATTTTATTTGACTGTGAAATATTTATTGGTTATGTTCATTTACTACTTTATCACCTTATGAGTTTATGAAGATTTCTCCCACAGATTTCAATGGCAAAGTTTTAGTGTAAGAGGAGGTTTTAATGAAGAAGAATCAGAGTTTACTACATCTTCTTTAGAATCATCTTGCTTTGTATAAACCCTGGGCAAGTGGGCCCGTGCTTATTTTCATGGCTGTTTGATTTCTAGAAACATTTTCCAATCACCACTTTACTAATGTATCTGTCATGAGAAAGAAAAATCATTTTTAGAAGAAATCTTCCATATTCTACTTGATAACCTTTGTTATCTTTTTTTCAAACTATTTCCTTTGGGCTAAATCAGCATGCAGCAGCCTAACGCAGATCATTACACACCCCTTTTTCTGAGATTTTACTAATCGCTGTGAACTAAGCAAAACATTAAAGTTGGTTGCTTACGCTACTGCAGATCACACACTACCCGTTAGTGTAGAATGAGTAGTGACAATTAGAGGGTCTTCTTTCTTCTTCTTCACAGTTTGGAGACTCCCAGCAACTGCGACTGGTCCGAATCCTGCGAAGTACCGTGATGGTTCGCGTCGGAGGCGGGTGGATGGCACTGGATGAGTTCTTGGTGAAAAACGATCCTTGCAGGGGTAAGGAGATACCTATGTTGAGATAATAGCACCATAAAAGGATGTCGATTCTGTATTCGTTTCTAGCAACAAAATCACGCTTGGGTATAATTTTGGTCATTAATTTAAAATAGTGCTTCACATTTGTCTGTCAGCCTGAAGTGTCCAGAGAACTTGTGGCAGTCATTAAACCATGTTCTTCTCGTTGCTTTTTTACTTCTCTGGATAAACATGAGACTGGAGGCAAGAAATACTAGATTTCCTTTCTGAGACGATCCCATCTGCAATTTTCAAAATGAGCAATTGCACCAACCAGGGGAAGGATTTCATCTCTCATTAAATAGCCAAGTAGGAGGGGGAAAAAATTGAGGTGATGGATACTGAAGATACTGGATAGTAAAAGTTTAAAAGTGAAATTTTTTTATGCAATTAGGAGGAGGTGAGGAAAGCAGTACTTAAAGATTAAAAAACAACAACAAGAATTGATAACGCGCCTCTGACTTTGAAATAGCAGAACATTAAAAATATAGACATAAACTATAGCTCTCGCCATGTCTGCCAGCCTAAGAGCCCTTGATCAGCTTTTAATTTTCCTTATTTTTCAGACGCTGTTGTCAGTTTTTGAATCCCTTATTGAGTCACCTTACAAGTGGTCATTTGATTACCATTTCTAGTTAGCTCCCATGGACTCATCAGTAGGCCCATTTTTCTTTGAAAAAGACAAAAAAGACTTTTGTGCTTTTCTTGAACCCTTTTTAATCCCTTTAAACAAACAAGAACAAATGTTGGTGCCAGCACTATCAGGCTACCAAGTGGGAGGTCATGGTTCCCCCAGTGGGCTCTTGGTTACCGAGGTTGCCACTGAAGACACAGGTGTGGTGGGTGAGTTCCTCTGTGGTCAGCAGGCCTCTCTGCCAAGGCCACCGTAGGATGATCACACAGCCATACCTAGGAGCTCTGCTGTCTGCAAGTCAAAAGGTGTAAAATCACACAATTTTCCTTGTTGTTTCGTATTTTGAAAATAATGCAGCCTAAGGTAATGTAGTTCCTTTTATGAAACAAAGAGATTAGAACAGTGATGGCGAAATATGACACGCGTGTCAGAGGTGACAAGCGAACTCATTTTTTTGGTTGATTTTTCTTTGTTAAATGGCATTTAAATATATAAAATAAATATCAAAAATATAAACTTTGTTTTACTATGGTTGCAAATATCAAAAAATTTCTATATGTGACACGGCACCAGAGTTAAGTTAGGGTTTTTCAAAATGCTGGCACGCCGAGCTCAAAAGGTTCGCCATCACTGGATTAGAACATGCGGTGTTCTATTGGGTTGCTTAGGAAAGTTGGTGTGACTGTGCAAAGTCTTCTAAATACATTTTTCTTATTGAGTCAAACCTTTGAGTACTTTTCCTGATGCAACTTTTCTCCTAAATGTGTGCCAAAGGCCGGACCTGAGCACCCCTTTGCATATTCAACTACTGACTGTACTTTGTTTCTTTTCCTGCTAACAGTATTCTTTAATGTGATTGATCTCCTGTGTCATTTTTTCTAGTTCATCATCATGGGACTAAAATGTTACGTTCGGAATCAAACTCTTCAATTACTACTACTCAGCCTACTATAGGTTGGCAACCCCTCTCTTTGCCTCTCCCCTCTTACCTTTTCTCCTCCCTACTTTTACATTCCTGCTTTAATTATTTGTTTTAAAATAACACGCTTCATCCATTGCGTATGGCTTACGTCATATCCAACTGAGCTGGTGCTTCCAAACGTAAAGTCTGAACGTTGCACACACTTGCAGTGTGTTGCAAGCGTAGGTGATGTGTAAGTGATCAAGCACACGCTAACACGCTGCATCGGGTTCTCGTGGAGTGTTCTCCGTGCGCACATGTGTTCGTATGAGTGTGGCATCACTGATGACCTCCCGGATCCCTGGGTCTGGTGTTTGTTATTGCATGTTGGTAAAAGAGAGCTTTTCAAAGCATAAAATAAAAATACTAGCTGCCTCATTCCAGTGAAAAACCTGAGAGTTTCAATGTTGTCATCATGATTAACAAGCCATCTGTCCTTCTGTGTAACTCTATTGTTGGATTAATCCCAAAGTTAAAATACTGCCATTCTCCTTACCTCAGCAGCACATGCAAAAGGCACAGTCCCTGCTTGACTGGCTTGTCTTCTCAGTGTGCGGAAAGGGTCATGAACCCATGTGGGCATCAGTAGCTGGTGGATTAACAATATTTTAGCATGAGCTTTCCATTTTCATGCTGACTCTTTCTTTGATAGTGGTTATTCTGGCTGGTGTCTGGTGTTAGAATAAACACACTTTTTCTTTTCTTTCCCAAACTGACTTGTATCCAAAAGGAATGCATTGTAACGGAATGCATTCGCCTTTTTGTTATGCTGAGTTGGAGTTGGCATGGAAAAAGGTGTTCTCAAATCCTCAGCGTAAATCGGTGGCGCCAGGTGGTCGTTCTTCCCATAAATGATTGAGCGCCTCTTGTTTTCCTTCCTCTTCTGTTTTGTGTGCCTCGTTGTGTGTTATGCGATCCAGCTAAAGGAAGGACGAACATGGAACTTCGGGAGAAGTTCATTTTAGCAGACGGTGCCAGTCAGGGTATGGCTGCTTTCCGACCCCGCGGCCGAAGATCGCGGCCTTCATCGCGTGGAGCTTCACCCAACCGATCAACATCTGTGTCCAGTCCGGCTGTCCAGGCGGCCTCCCCGCAGGTCCATGCCACCAGCACACCCAAGGTAGGACTCGGCTGGGAAATGTGTTCCTCCTCCCATGCAATCAGTGTCTTGAGTATACTTCTGAATGTTGTAGGACCCTAGAATCTGTGAGCTTTCTCCATTATGTTCCTTCTCACAATATGGCAAATGAAGGATGATTCTTATTTTTTTAAACATACGCTTTTGCCGTATGGCCCCTGTAGAGACTGGGAGCTGCTTTTGTTACCTTTCAGATTGGTTTTTCTTTGTGAAGCTTCATTCATTTATTTGGTTGTGTATGATTTGCCATCAGATCTTTCCACGTATTTTTAATTATTATTGTTCTTACTGTGAAATGTGAGTCTTTGCTATGAGTATCTCTTTCTGTGGCTTTGTGTTTTACCTGCTATCCTTTACGTTTGATTTGCCATTGTTCCATACAGATCCTCCATCCTTTAACACGCAATTATGGTAAACCATGGTTGACAAACAGCAAAATGTCAACTCCTTGTAAGCCAGCAGAGTGCTCAGACTTTTCCGTGCCATCTGCAGAGGTATCGTAAGGCCCCAGATTTCAGTCTAACAGCCTTTCATTGAAACTGTCACCCACTAACATTGCTTTAACTCTCCCTTAATATATGTACTTTTGATACTGCTATGTCCTTTTTTAAAAATATATTTTTATTGCTTTCAGAGAGGAAGCGAGAGGGAGAGAGAGAGAGAAACATCAGTGATGAGAGAGTATCATTGATCGGCTGCCTCCTGCACGCCCCCTACTGGGGATCGAAACCGCAACCCAAGCATGTGCCCTTGACTGGAATTGAACCCGGGACCTTCCAGTTCCCAGTCCAGTGCTCTATTCACTGAGCCAAACCAGCTAGGGCGCTGCTATGTCTTTTTAATAGACTTGTATAAAATAAATATCAACCCACTAGTTCTTGGAAGATATGAAAGTAAAAGGTTAACAGAAAAGACAGATTTTAGATTTTTCTCCTTGTATAATGTCAGTTTAACATAGCCACACCTGCAGGTTCTGTACCTTATACTTAATTTTAATTATCTCTCTTGGGAGAGTGAAGTACAAGAGATTATATCCAGACTTAAGTAAAGTTTCTTTTAAAGCTGATGGTATGCTTTTGCTTCTAGAGATAAGAAATGCAACCAGTCCCCTTTAGGTGAGAGTGAGAGGCAGTGTCATTTGCAAGAGAAATCGCTTAACTAAAATAATTTTCATTGAGTGTTCACTATAGGCAAGGTCTTTTTGAATGTCTGTTATACTTATTTCTGCCCCAAAACACTGGGTGGGTGAGACATAAGAGCAGGGGCTTAGTCATACAAAAAATTATGTGTCATTTACAAAAGGGACATATCTTTATTGGACTTCAATGGCTATTATTATTCAAGCAAGCTCTAGCTTTTTTAATATGGCATGATATATGGGGATACAATATTTAGGTGATATAAAATTTGCCAAGATTAACACATAGATCCTTTACATTCAAGTGAAAGTCAACCATATATCTTTTAAAGGAACTTCTCTGTAAAATGACCAACATAGGCACCAAATAAGCACATGTTTGATTAGAAAAAAAAAAAAAACATAATCATTAGGGGGAGAAAATCTATTCTGATAAAAGGGTAATATGCTAATTAGACCAGATAGATTGGTCATCTTCCAGACGTCCTTCTGGACAAAGCTACAGTGGCGGGGGCCGAGGCACGGGTGGTTAGGGATAATCAGGCCGGCAGGGGAGCAGTTACGGCAGTGAGGCTGGTAGGGGAGAGCAGTTAGGGGCGATCAGGCAGGTAGGCAGGTGAGCGGTTAGGAGCCAGCAATCCCGGATTGTGAGAAGGATGTCCAACTGCCAGTTTCAGACATCCCCCCAAAGGATCCCAGATTGGAGAGGGTGCAGGCTGAGCTGAGGGATTCCTCTCCACCCTCCTCCCCGTGCACGAATTTCATGCACCGGAGCTCTAGTCCCTAAATAACGTCTTTTGAGTTGAAGGAAGCATTTCAGATTAAAGCCAGAATCCAAGTATGAAAGTGATATGCTTTAGAAAGCCCTTTATGCTTTTTATAACACTTTCTGATCTATTATTTAATCCTCACATCAGTAATAAAACATAGGCAGGGAAACTGTTGTTTCCCTCATGCCTCAGATGGAAATGATGGAAATAACATTAATTATAGGGGTAGAAATGGGGCAGAAACAACTCATTCTTCCACTCCTCCTCATTCCCCAGCCCCTCATTTGCACTCCTCCCCCTAAGTGAGAAGCAGTAATATCATAACATCTAGAGGTGTCTGTCACTCATGATGGATCTATTGTAGCAAAAACTGAGACCAGCTCAAGGAACCTCAAGCAACATGTTTGCTTTAAATATTTTGAGCTGCTGTGTTAGTTCAAAATTTTAAAAAGTAGAGATTCCTCAAATCAAAGTCTAAGCATGCTAATTTTGACTAAAAGAAAACTATGTTTTATGTCAAGTAGGCTCATCAGATAAAAAAATAACAACAAGCAAACAGACAAAACAGTGTACTTTATAGAAGGGCTTTAAAGGTAGGGTTTAGAACTATTCAAAACAACCAAGGCATTCTGAGAATAACGCTTTGGGTCTTCCGTGGTAATGAATTCTGCTACCTTGAGTGATATATTTTATAATTGTGGGTCCTTACTCTTTTATGGATAATTGAGATATTCTTAGTTAGGAATTTAACTAGATCAGAGATGCCAGATCTTGGGAAAATCACTTTCCTCCTCAGGCCCTCATTTTTCACATTTGTAAAAAAAAATTGTGATTAGATGAGTGGGAAGATTAATTGTGGTTATATGTCTGAAAATATTTTGAAAACTTAAGTATTATATGTATAGAAGTCATATATAAATTCTATACTTATATATATATGCATAGAATACATATGTAAAATATATGTATAGAATATATATGTATGGATACATATGTAAATGAATTACAAATATTATGTTAATATTACAGATTTGTAACCCTGGTGTATCAAAAGGTCTTACATATGCTTTATTAAACATTTATAACTATTTAATAAAGAAACAGTTCATTTTTTTAATGCCCACATAGTTTGGATTAATTTCTTTCAAATAGCTCCCTTTGAGTTCATCAAGGAATATGACAATCCCTACACTTCTCAGGAAATTGGTTTATTTTTTTTTTTTAACTTTCAGAGAATTTTCAAAATGTTGTAGTGATCAATAAAAAATGCAGTTGTTTTAGGCTTATGATAAAATTTCAAAGTTATGATTGCTTTAGATAATCTCTGTGAACTCCTATGAGAATTATAAAAGAATTATCCCCAAACATTGCCTAAGTATTTTGTATGTAAGGACCACAGAAGGTCATGGAGCCAGAAAATGAAGTGGCATTTTACCAAGTTCTAAAACGTCACTTTCTCCCCCAGTTAATTTGTTTAAGTGATGGCTATCCCGGCTTTACTTGTTTACATATTGTTCTATTTCTGTTGGTTTATTCCTGCCTAGTTTCCCAAAAGTGTTGGCTGTAGCCGAGTATCCGAGCACAATTTTTCAGCCCCATCTCCTCTCTGTACCACGCAGTCAGCATCGTTTCGTCAGTATTTCTTAACTCCATACTATTCACTGACAGACCGGAAGATACTAACGTACTCACAGTTTAGTTTGTCTTTTTTCCCCTTGCCATCACTTGGGGATCTCCATTTTTGTGTTTGTTCTTCAACATGAATTCCTTGTCTTTGGAAGGTTCCCTATGAATTCAGGGAGAGAATAAGAAATTAGTGGAGACAAGCAAGTGAGAACCCCATGCCTCGCTGAAGAGGTCTAGCAGGGGGTTCGCAGCCATCTTTAAAGTGTTGTCGGTGATGACCTCGAGCAGTATCTTGAAATGTGCTTTCACTGATTGAATACAGGGAACACCAATACAAGGAAGCAAGCTTCGACTTCCAGGATACTTATCAGGGAAAGGCTTCCACTCTGGGGACGACAGTGGCTTGATAACAACTGCAGCCGCCAGAGTCCGAACACAGTTTGCTGGTGAGTGTGGGGCATGCCTTTTTTTTTAAATCCTCACCTAAGGATATTTTTTCCATTGATTTTTTTAGAGAGAGTGGAAGGGAGGATGGAGAGAAAGAAAGAGACAGAGATGAGTGAGAGAGACACCTGGATTGGTTGCCTCCCACACATGCCTTGACCAGGGCTTGGGATCGAACCCGCAACTGAGGTATGTGCCCTTGACCTGTAATCGAACCAGAGACGCTTCGGTGCACAGGCTGACGTACTAACAACTGAGCCCCACCGGCCAGGGCGCATGTCTTGCTTTAGTGGCTTTTGAAGTACACTCTGAAGATGGAAGTCCCCTGTCCTCCTTAGGAAGAAGTTATGAATTGATGATGCTGTGTTCTTTTGAAATGACACGTAGCCCCAGTCCTCCAACAAAGGTAGGGGATAAATGAGTCATGGGAGTAGGTGACTAGAAAACCCCTTTTGGAAAGTGCCAGAGAGAGATGAGAACAGAAGAAAACTACAATAGTATCCTACCCCTCTTAGCTGGAAAATCTTGGTCCTTCTGTCTTCTTGGAAAATGTCCTGGGCTCTATGTCAGGTGGTTAGAGAAACCCACCCAGACTGGGCCTGACACCAGTGCTTCTCATGTTCTCACAGAAGAGTGAGCCTAACCCCTAGGGTTCTGTGCTCAGCGAGCCTGAAGTTTCTTTAAAGTTTGAAGTCCTTTAAATTCCCATGCGCTTTGAATTACTTGTCCTCGGGCCAAACCTGCACCTAAGAGTTTGCTCCGTGTTTGCACTGCACGCATCTGGGTATCCACACTACACTTGGGAAAGCACAACCGTACATGAGAGCTGTGTTCTTTATATCTGTTTATAGTGAATGGAATCCTCTTTTAAGCCCAAACGTAAATTGTGTTAGTAAATCCAGCTTTCTGTATATTGCATCTGCTTAGAGGGGGGCTGCCTACCCTTGTGGAATGGAGAGAACCACGAACCCACAGTATTTTTTTTCTGAGTGCCCACAAGGTGTCAAGAGAAATCGCTGAGATTCAAGGTGGCATGAGGTTTCGGGAGCCTCTTGCAGATGGACCCAGTAATAAGGGTGACCCATCTCTGCCCTTTCTCCCCAGATCCCAAGAAGACTCCCAGCCGACCAGGAAGCAGAGCGGGAAGCAAGGCTGGTAGCAGGGCCAGCAGCCGCCGAGGCAGTGATGCGTCAGACTTTGACATTTCAGAAATCCAGTCCGTGTGCTCAGACGTGGAGACTGCCCCCCAAACATACAGACCTTCGCCCCGAGCAAGCTCTCGGCCATCCACAGCCAAGCCTTCTAAAATCCCTACACCCCAGAGGAAGTCACCGGCCAGCAAATTGGACAAATCCTCAAAAAGATAGTGCCATTGGTTCCACCAAGGCCCTTCCTTAAGCATTTATTATTTAAGTTTGAAAGATGTAAAATATGATGTAGAAATTATTGTGAAATATTGCAAGAGGTGAGTTTAAAATTCTGCAGATGGCCTTATTTGTGTATTTGTCTTTTTATTTTATCTGTATAATTTTTTGTCAGATACTCTGGGGTTAAAGTCACATTCTATGTGAGGGGAAGGTAGAGTGTAACATGCACTAACATTTCTGCACTGTAACGTCGGGAGCACACACTAAAATCAGTTCCCGTACCTCCAGGTAAGTCCACATCCTCTAAAGCCACAGCCCTATATGGGTAGCTGACGTTAAGGATACCTCATGACTTTTTCTCGCTTTTGTGGAAACTCCGAAATGGGGAAAGACACACACAAGGGAATATGTCAAGATGATTTTAATGTAAACTAAAAGCTGGAGGGCAGAAAGACAGACACATCCACACCCAGTTCTGTGAGTTGTATCTGACAGAGAACTCCCAGGAAGTTACTCGGAAGCACCCACGAGAGCTATGATGGTCAGGACCCTTGCACCATTTCTGTGCCATTTCTTCACGTGAGGCCAGAGGTGTCCTGGATGGTAGACCTATTATACTGTAAGAATATCATTATAAAGTGCATCCATATAACTGTGAGGTTTTCTTTTGCTTGAGTGGACAGTAGCACTTGTATCATTGAACTCATTTTGTATTAAAGCAATTTTTGCTTGCCGAAAGCTATGAAATAAAACATGTCCCTTAACCACATTGCTATGGAATTAATTTTTTTCCCCCCCAGGGAAAAATCCGTGTATTTTTTTATGAGCAATATCAATTTGGAGTGACCAAAAGATACTTAAAAATGGGTTTATTTTGATTTCTCATCTGAAATAATCATGTTCTGGTATTATATCTATATTTAATAAATATATACATTTTAACTTATTATGTATACTCACTATAGAAAGATATTAGTATGCATTTAATAAAACATATTCACTTGAACATATGGAATACCTGATTATTTAAACTGAATTTTTTTCTGGCTTTTTGTTGTTGTTAAAATAAAGGTTATATGTATGATGTATTTTACTAATAGTGTTAACAGGCTAAGTTTGGGGATATCAGCGATATGATATTATAATTATATAATAAAATTACATAAACTATTCATTCTACAAATCTACACTAATTAAAAGAGAAAGATGCAAATTGACCATACCTCTGTGACACCCACCAGGCAATTAGGAGTGAGTATGCAAATTAACCCAACAAAGATGGCAGGTTAGTTTGCATACGCAGGTGCCAAGCAGCCTCGGTCCTGGGTCAGGCGCAAAGCTATGCCCGCAGGCTCCCAGGACCATGGCTGGCTGGGAGTCGAGAGCAGCCTCCCAGCTTGACAGCAGACAGCAGAGCCTGCTTGGCTGTCAGCAGGGCAACCCAGGAGCTGGCAAGCATGGCCCACAGGCAGCACCCAGCAGGGCCTGCTTGGCCATCGCCACAGTGACCCAGGAGCAGGGAAGCATGGCCCACAGGTAGCTCCCAGCATGGCTGTCACCACAGAGTGGGGCCGCAGGCAGCTCCCAGCACTGCCTGCTTGGCTGTAGTCACGGAGACCCAGGAGCAGGGAAGCGCGGCCCACAGGCAGCTCCCAGCACGACCTGCTTGGCCGTCACCGGGGTGTGGAGCAGGCAGGTCCCGCAGAGAGCAGAGAACCATGGGGAGTGGGCTTAAGCCGTCAGTAGGACATACCCTGAGGGCTCCCGGATTGGAGAGGGTGCAGATCAGGCTGAGGGACACCCCCCCCTGCTGTGCACAAATTTCGTGCAATGGGCCTCTAGTATATTGAATAAGTGCCAACCATCTGATAGCCAGGCAGTGGCCCTGAGTCTACAGGGTTCCTGTTCTCTTCTATTCAAGGGGGAAACAGTTAATAAAGAAAGAATCACCAGAACACGTAAGCTCAATACAAGAGATATGGGACAGAGTGACTGATTTTATTACAGTAATATAGTAATATTCTTCTGGCCTGTGTACCTTTAAAAAGCAAATGACAGACTTCCTAACTACAAAAATGATGTCAAATATAATGAGAAGGATGGCAGATTGTTACTTTGGGTATGACAGGTCATGACTTTCCCCATAACTCTGCAAATTTATTTCAGCAAATAGCCATGGTGGTGTTCAGGTTCAAGGGGGTAATATAGGTTCCCTGCATGGCCTTTTTCATGGAGGCAAAGTTGAAGAGTCTGGAATTTCCACAAACAGAAATTAGGTGCCATTCTTAAGTGATAGTAATTCCTTCTTTCTTGAAAGCATAGGTCTCAGGTGGGAGCCTTGATGGAAAGGGTAATTCTAACCTAAGAGATCACATGTTGTAATTCCTTCATTTGATTATAAGCCTGTCACCCAAGATGGCAGTTGAAATTGTTGTTTTTCCTTTGGTGCTTTGCATGGGATCCCATTTCCATTTCAAAGACAAATGTAAGGGAATGATTTTATCTCAGCTTGTTTGAATGCTACCCCTGTTAAAGAGCTAGGGGTTTTGATTTTTTTTAGTAGTAAAATAATCTTTTGGAGAAAAATAAGTGCTTTAAAAAATATTTCAGAGATGTCTTCCGGAACTGCTACTAGTTAGCAATGGCCCTCAGGGGAACTTTTCAAATGTAGATGTCTGATACTTGTTTCCTCTTGAGCTAATCCTAGAGCCTCAAGTTTCATTGAAGGCAACAGACAGTCCTCTTCTTATACACATTCCTCTTTTCTCTTTTTTATTTTGGTTTTGTTTACTTCTTGCCTGCCTGCCTTAAAACACACACACACAAACACAAATACAGGACATGGGAATGAATCTCAACTCTAAATATCTTAATGTAAAGGCTGGTTCTGTTAAGAGGTAAACAGGCATATTAAACTTTTTAAGAGTTTTAGAAAAATTGGGATCAGTAGTACCAAACTAGATGTGCTTAGGGGCGCACCACCAACTGGAGCTCAGGTACTTTTATAAAGAGGCAGGCCCTAGGTGGTTTGCTCAGTGGGTAGAGTATCAGCCTATAGACTGAAGGGTCCAGGGTTCGATTCTAGACAAGGGCACAGGCCCGGGTTATGGGCTCGATCCTCAGGAGGGGATGTGCAGGAGGCAGCTGATTAATGACTCTCATCATTGATGTTTCTCTCCCTCTCCCTTCCTCTCTGAAATCAATAAAAATATAAAATAAAAATTAAAAAAAAAAGAAAAGGCAGAAGGCCAGGCCAGTGAGGTTCAGTGATTGAGCATCGACCTATGAACCAGGAGGTCACGGTTCAATTCGCAGTCAGGGCACATGCCTGGGTTGTGGGCTGGATCCCCAACATGAACTGTGCAGGAAGCAGCCAATCAATGATTCTCTCATCATTGATGTTTCTATCTCTCTCCCTTCCTGTCTGAAATCAATACAAAATATATTAAAAATAAAGAAAAGGTAGAGAAGCAAAGCAAGGAAATATGGGTGGGCTACAGCTTACAGCCTAGTTGGCTGGCTGTGCTGGCTTGTCCTTGGTGTTTTGGTTTTGTAACCTTGAGGCATCCGCAGGCTTAGGTTTGGGTTTGCTTTTGTAGCCTGTACAGTCCGCCTTCGAGCCCCCTCTATCTAGTAGCCTCCTTGTTTCATGAACAGTTCCAGGTTTAAAGTCCTCCACTATGGCCACAATTATCTTTGGTAAGATTCACCTAGCTGTTCAGCTTTAAAACAAAATGTTATTCACCCGAAGCCTGGCATTGACCCCAGTCTGGTTTCCAAGTCGGCCCCTGTCCGCCCCCGGACCCAGTCCGGCTCTGGCCGGTTTCCGGACCCAGACCGGAAACAGAAATGCCCAGGTGAAGTCTGAGCCTGTAAGGCTGAGGCTGCGGAGCCCGGAGCCCCCAGACCTGCCGCCGCCACCTCCAGCGGCCGCGCGGGAGAGCAGGTACCATGCCTGGTTGCGCCTTGCCCCCAGGAAGTCAGCAGCCTCCTTCGCGTTCCTCTTCTAGCACCATAACTGTCAAGGGACAAACTGAGGCCTATTAAACATTTTCAGAGCTTATTTGAGGCCGTGCTCCCCTGACCTGACTGGCGCTGGAAAGAGGTTTTTATTGGAGGCTGAAGCAAAGGAAGGAAATGATTGGCCACAGTTTGAAGCCTGGTTGGCTGCTTATGATTGGTTCTCCTTAGAGTTTTGATTTCATAACCTTGAGGCTTAGGTTTGGGGTCCCCCCCCCCCCCAATGGCCTTCTTGTTTAATTAATAGTTTTTTTAATTGTTTTATTGCTTAAAGTATTACAAAGGGTATTACATGTGTCCTTTGTTTCCCCCGCCCTTAATTAATAGTTCTTAATCATTAGGGAGGCGCATTGGATCACAAAGTAGGCTTCTTTGTCTTAAAAAAACAAAACTAATTCTTATGTATGGCTACCTTCTTTTGAATTAATAGAGCTTCCTCTCTTTGATATCCGTGCAGAAGTAGATGGACCTGGCCCACTCTCAGGTCTGGTTCCTTTTAGGCAAATCTGGGTGGAAGGGCCCTGGTTGGCCCTGGGGAGATTGACCTGAACATGAAAAGGAGAGTTTAGGAGAGGATCGTGTTGCCTTTTTTTTTTTTGGTCATTTTAATATTTGCTATAAATATTTGCAACAAGGGAAATTATAATGAGTTGCAGTTTTACTCCTTTTTGACAAGGTGCCTTGAAATGCACGTGCTTTAATGTCAAATGTGTGATCCAATGCCATCCAACAGAACATTTGCTAGTCCCCAAGCTACTGTGTGTGTCTGATGACCCTGCTTAGACTCTACCTTCTATGCCAGCGGTCTCCAGACTCCTTGATGGCATATTTCCCAATAAAAGTTTTTTGAGAAAACACTTCCAGTGAATGTATATTCATTTCTTCTAAGTTACTATTTGCCCATATTTTATCATGAGTTAATTTCTCCAGGCTCAGTATAGTCCTGAGGTGAGATTTATCTTTAACAACATTGGTGATGGTGTACAGACATATTTCAAAGAGTTTCTGATGCATTTTTGGCCAAGTTTATATCACATCTGATGAGATCCACCCTGGTTTAACTCACGATGTGGCTGATGAAGGGCTCGTCCTAGCAGTGTCATCTATGTCATTTTCTTAGTTGTTTCTTGCATTATAAGATCTTAAATCCATATTATGTTTTTTTCAAAATTTTGCAGGGATTCATATAAGCCATATATGGTAAAGATTATTTCATTTGAAAGAGATAAAATATGTCATTTCGCCCAGCTTGATGTAGATAAACTGCAGTCTACTGTACATATTGAAAGCAAACCAGGTGTTAGGGAGCTATTGGGATGCCCACTCTCTCCTCAGGTCACCTCAGATACTGACCATGAGAGGACGCCGTGGAGGTCACCAAAGGACAGGCACCAGCATCAGTCTGTAGTACATGTTTGTGAAGGTTAATTTCCTCCTCCTCCTTTTAGATGAAACGTAAATATAAATAGACATCTTACTTCCTTAACTGTTAAATCACTGTTCTACACTATATTCTTCTTTCTACCTTTTCTCAGCCATCTTTTTCCACAGGAGAGAAGTATGCAATAAAGTTTCTTTCCCTTTTGCTCCTAGTTATGCAAGGGTGCACACCTGTGCTAGTGGTTTTTTGTAATCGCAGGCGTACCTCATTTTATTGTGCTTCGCTTCATCGTGCCTCACGGGTGTTGCGTTTTCTTCAAAATTGAAGGCAAGACCCTCCACCACCAAAAAGATCCTGACTCGTTTTATTGTTTTTTTTTGGTTTTTTGTTTTTATTAAATCTTTATTGTTCAGATTATTACAGTTGTTCCTCTTTTTCCCCCCCATAATTCCCCTCCACCCAGTTCCCACCCCACCCTCCTCCCTCACTCCCCACCCACTGTCTTCATCCATAGGTACATGATTTTTGTCCAGTCTCTTCCCACATCCCCCTAGCCCCCCCCCCCCCACCAAGAATAGTCAGTCCACTCCCTTTCTATGCCCCTGGTTCTATTATAATCACCAGTTCATTCTATTCATCAGATTATTCACTTGATTTTTAGATTCACTTGTTGATAGATGTGTATTTGTTGTTCATAATTTGTATCTTTACCTTTTTCTTCTTCTTTCTCTTCTTAAAGGACACCTTTCAGCATTTCATATAATCCTGGTTTGGTGGTGATGAACTCCTTTAGCTTTTCCTTATCTGTGAAGCTCTTTATCTGACCTTTAATTCTAAATGATAGGTTTGCTGGATAAAGTAATCTTGGTTGTAGGTTCTTGGCATTCATCACTATGAATATTTCTTGCCACTCCCTTCTGGCCTGCAAAGTTTCTGTTGAGAAGTCAGCTGACAGTCGTATGGGTACTCCCTTGTAGGTAACTGACTGTCTTTCTCTTGCTGCTTTTAAGATTCTCTCTTTGTCTTTTGCTCTTGGCATTTTAATTATGATGTGTATTGGTGTGGTCCTCTTCGGATTCCTTTTGTTTGGGGTTCTCTGCGCTTCCTGGACTTGTAAGTCTATTTCTTTCACCAGGTAGGGGAAGTTTTCTGTCATTATTTCTTCAAATAGGTTTTCAATATCTTGCTCTCTCTCATCTTCTGGCACCCCTATACTTCGGATGTTGGTATGATTGAAGCTGTCCCAGAGGCTCCTTACACTATCTTTGTATTTTTGGATTCTTTTTTCATTTTGCTTTTCCGGTTGGGTGTTTTTTTTGCTTCTTTGCATTTCAAATCTTTGACTTGATTCTTGCCCTCCTCTGGTCTGCTGTTGGGAGTCTGTATAATATTCTTTATTTCAGTCAATGTATGCTTAATTTCTAGTTGGTTCTTTATCACAACATCCAGGGTCTCATTAGATTTCTTGAGGCTCTCACTATATTTATCGGCGGTCTCACCAGTCTTTTTGAGGGCCTTACTAAATTTATCGGCGGCTTCTAGACAGTTCTTGAGAGACCTTAAAAGTGTGGTTTTGAACTCTATATCCTCCATTTCTGTCGTTTGTGTCCTGTTTCTTTGTCTCCGCATTTTTTATCCTTTCTTGGTGCACCCCCTTGTGGTCTTTGTGCGCAGTCTTGTTGTAGTTAAGCCTTGATTGTTGTAGGTAATACTGGGGGGGATTTGACCTCCAGGCCAACTGGCTATGAGAATCATCTGTGTCTGCAGTCTCGTTTTATTGTGATACTCGCTTTACTACAGTGGTCTGGACCTGAACTTCCAATATCTTTAAGGTGTGCCTGTGTAGTCCTGGTTAGCTATTCTCCAAAAACTCAGGGTGGAGGGGGGGACACATGCCAGTATTCCTGAAGCCACAGTTTTCTGGCTCTTGTTACCTCTCACTTGTGCTTCTATAATGACTACCTGTTTATCTCCTCATTTCCAAAGTCTACTCCAGACATCAATTTGGAGGAATTGAACTCAAGGGGAGAGACATGCCTTTGACACAAAGGACTGGGAAGAAAGGGTGATTAAGGTGGGACGAGGGAAATTGAGGAAATTACCCAGCAGTGACTTACCTCTGTCAGCAAAGTAGATGTGCCCTGCTTGGAGTTAAGGAGAAGGTTATAGGCTAAGGTATTTGAGTTGAACAGAGAAGGTTTGAAAGAGCTGAGTCCTTGAGTTTACCTGATCTACAGGTATAGTTACCCTGATCTACAGGGTGCAGCCTGGTGTAGGAACAGAGAGGACAGGAAGTTCATTAATTTAGAGCAGTGATGGTGAACCTTTTGAGCTCGGCGTGTCAGCATTTTGAAAAACCCTAACTTAACTCTGGTGCTGTGTCACATATAGAAATGTTTTGATATTTGCAACCATAGTAAAACGAATGATAGGCTGTTACCTCAGAATTAGGTGTTAGGTACTAAAAGGGTTTGGGAGGAGAGCACACTGTGGGAGGGAGTTTGAACCAGGGTGGTAGAAGGCTAGGGCAGTCTGGATGAGCATGCAGGAGCAGATGTGTTACCAAGAGTGACATATTTAGGACATTGTCTAAGGATTGCAAGAATGTGAATTTTCATGGCCTCGTTAGTTTGTTAAAAATTAGTCTCAGCTGTTCCAAGTCTTCATTAATTTGTATGATGCTTACAGCAGAATCTACATGGAAGAGAAATAGTCATCTCCTAGAGTGGGGGAGAAGGTGGAGGAGGCTGCCTTTCAGCTGAGATTGGTTATGCTTCAAAGACCCAAGTAGGCTGATGTGTGTGTGCATATGTGTGTATAGCTGTGGCTCTTCAAGAAGGCAGGAGTCTCAGGCTTCCAGAGTATGAAATGTTGATATATACTTAGTAGATCTAGTTGTTGGCATGAGTTAAAAATAGATTACCACAAAAACTACATTTTTTTTTATTTTTATTTTTTTATTTTTTTTTTACTTTATTTATTTATTTATTTATTTAAATTAAATCTTTATTGTTCAGATTATTACATTTGTTCCTCTTTTTTCCCCCATAACTCCCCTCCTCCCAGTTCCCGCCCCACCCTCCGCCCTCACTCCCCACCCACTGTCCTCATCCATAGGTGCATGATTTTTGTCCAGTCTCTTCCCGCATCTCCCACACCCCTTTCCCCCCCAAGAATAGTCAGTCCATTCCCTTTCTATGTCCCTGATTCTATTATAATCAACAGTTCATTCTGTTCATCAGATTATTTATTCACTTGATTCTTAGATTCACTTGTTGATAGATGCATATTTGTTGTTCATAATTTGTATCTTTACCTTTTTCTTCCTCTTCCTCTTCTTAAAGGATACCTTTCAGCATTTCATATAATCCTGGTTTGGTGGTGATGAACTCCTTTAGCTTTTCCTTATCTGTGAAGCTCTTTATCTGACCTTCAATTCTGAATGATAGCTTTGCTGGATAAAGTAATCTTGGTTGTAGGTTCTTGGTATTCATCACTTTGAATATTTCTTGCCACTCCCTTCTGGCCTGCAAAGTTTCTGTTGATAAATCAGCTGACAGTCGTATGGGTATTCCCTTGTAGGTAGTTGACTGTCTTTCTCTTGCTGCTTTTAAGATTCTCTCTTTGTCTTTTGCTCTTGGCATTTTAATTATGATGTGTATTGGTGTGGTCCTCTTCGGATTCCTTTTGTTTGGGGTTCTCCACGCTTCTTGGACCTGTAAGTCCATTTCTTTCACCAGGTGGGGGAAGTTTTCTGTCATGATTTCTTCAAATAGGTTTTCAATATCTTGCTCTCTCTCATCTTCTGGCACCCCTATAATTCTGATGTTGGTACGCTTGAAGCTATCCCAGAGGCTCCTTACACTATCCTCGCATTTTTGGATTCTTTTTTCATTCCGCCCCTCCGGTTGGGTGTTTTTTGCTTCCTCGCATTTCAAATCATTGACTTGATTCTTGCGCTCCTCTGGTCTGCTGTTGGGAGTCTGTATGGTATTCTTTATTTCAGTCGGTGTATGTTTAATTTCTAGTTGGTTCCCCATCATAACATCGAGGGTCTCATTAGTTTTCTTGTAGATCTCATTAAGTTTATCGGCGGCTTCTAAACAGTTCTTGAGAGACCTTAAAAGTGTGGTTCTGAACTCTATATCTTCCATTGACAATTTTGTCCTGTTTCTTTGTCTCCGCATTTTGTTATGCTTTCTTGGTGCACCTCCTAGTGGTCTTTGTGCACAGTCTTGTAGTTAAGCCTTGATTGTTGTAGCTAATACCAGGGAGGGTTTGACCTCCAGGCCAAGTGGCTGTGAGAATCAGCTGTGTCTGCAGTGAGAGAACTTCTGTCCTCTAGGGAGGTGCTAATCTAGCCTTTGCCTGAGGCTATCTGGCAAATGCCTGTGTGCAGGGCTTGGGCGGGGCGGGTCGCACAGGATCAACAGGGTGGGCCGGAGAGAGCAGTTATGGCGGCTCTCAGTCCTGTCCCCAGGGGCTCTGCCTCTCTGAGTCCTAGCACCCGCTGCAAACCTCGGAGAGAAAGCTGCACTCACTCTGACCGAAGCCAGACAGTCCTGCTTCTCCCGTCTGAGTCTGGGTCCCCAAAGACTCGCCCGGATCTGGAGCTCAGAGTCTGCGACTCCCTCCCGATTGAAAACGCCAACCGCGCCCTCCGCCGCCAGCCCGCTCCGTGCACTCCGCACCTCAGAATTTGACTTCAGCACTGCGCCTCCTCTGAATGTCCGTATGCGTTTCTCTTTCCTCCTAGTTGTAGGACTTCCACTCAGCCAGTGTTCCTGTGGTTCTGGGTGATGTCCGTTCCGTCTTTTAGTTTCACTTTTGAAGTAGTTGTTCAAGGCAGCAAACTCTGGCGTTAACCTATGCCGCCATCTTGGTTCTCTCTCAAAAACTACATTTTTGAAAGGAGGACCAACCAGGTAGAAAAACGGACATGGTTAGGTTTTTAGTGTAGAACAGTTTGTTTCAAAAATAACCAGTTAGTGAACATATGTTCTGGTCAACAATTTAGTCACATTATACCTGCTTGAGAATTGATCGATGAATTCAGGTTAACAGCAGGTTTGAAGCAATGTTTCAGATGTAAACCATAGACTTTACAATGCCTATCCAACCATGGGTTACTTTGGGGTTGCTTCTCCCAAGAAACCTTATGCTTCTTTAGGTACTTGATTATGCCCATATTGATTTTTGTCTCAGTTTGGGTTTATAAAGCTCCTAACATAAATACACGGTGTCCCAAAAATGTTTACACACTTTGAATAATTGTTAATTCCAATGGGTTAAATTTGAAAAGAACCATCAGTTGAGCTATTAAAAATGTATGTGTATACTTTTTTTGAGACAACCTGTTATTTATATACTAGAGGCCTGGTGCACCAATTTGTGCAAGGTTGGGGTCCCTCGGCCTGGCTGGTGATTGAGGCCTATTGGGAGGGAGGGGCTGGCCAGCCTCGGGGAGGGGCCATGGGAGGTTGGCTGTGGGAGTGCACTGACCACCAGGGGGCAGCTTCTGCATTGAGCGTCTGCCCCCTGGTGGTCAGTGTACATCATAGTGACTGGTCAACCGGTTGTTCCGATTGTTTGGTCGTAACGGTCGCTTAGGCTTTTATATATATAGATATATAGATAATGAAGTTCCCAACCAGTCATTGAAATAGTATATAAGGCCCAGTGGTGTGGCTCAGTGGTTGAGCGTCGACCTATGAACCAGGAGGTCATGGTTCAATTCCAGTCAAGGCATATGCCTGGGGTTGCGGGCTGGATCCCCAGCAGTGGGCATGCAGGAGGCAGCCTATCAATGATCTCTCATCATTGATGTTTCTATCTCTCTCTCCCTCTCCTTTTCTGAAATCATATATATATATATATATATATATATATATATATATATATATATATATGAAATTTTAGATAAGAATTATTTGAAATTTATAAATAAGTTAAATAAAGCTAGAAAGGTTATTAGTCCAGACTCACACAGCTAAAAAATAAGTGAGTGGATAAGTCTTTTCACACTGGGACCAATAATCATTCTACTACACCTCATCCTTTTACCAGGGTCTGTGTATTCTTCCCTAAAGATGGTAACTTCATAAAGAGGACATGATCATGACCTCCTTTGGGAAACCACATCATATCTGGATTTTCCAGAGCAGCAAACTTTATATTAAAATAATTTTAGTCTCTTCAGAGAGTTGGAAATGTCCATGTTCCATAACTAGGCTAATTCTCCATTGTTTCACGTCTCATTGAATTATCTGGTTCCAAAAAAGTAGTGACCTTTTAAAATTGGTTTGCTGATTGTGATGGTCTGCTTGGAGGCAGCTAATATTTAACACCCCCTTTCCCTCCAATCATTACAAAATGCACAATGAGTTCCTTTGCAAAGTTGCTTCATCACTCAACTGTTGGAGTTGTTATTTCTCCTGCTGCCAAATTGGTATCCTTAATAACTTGCCTTAACTAGACTTTTGAATATTCTACCTTTTGCTTAAGTTCATTGACAGCATATGTGGATAAATATTGGAACTCTTCACTGACTATATCATGGTGTAGTGTTTTCAAAAATTTATTTCAGATGTAGAGACACAGGTATATATGAACTAACCAAAAGATCTAATAAATATAATAAGGAATGATGTAAATTCCTCTTTTCCTGGTTTATTCTTGATCAGTTTGACTATAGTGCTTTACAAAGTGATCCTGGGCATTTATCTTGATTCTGTCACTCACATTAGATAAACTACAAAAGACCAAAGTTACTCTAAGTTACTTATCTGTAGTTATTTTAGTCTTAAAACTTAAAATAGGATGACACTTGTATTACTTTTCATTGCTATACTATAATTGCCCTAAACTTGGTGATTTCAAACAACTTATCTCAGAGTTTCTGTGATCAGGAATCCAAGCAAGCCTTGTTGGGTCCTTTGTTTTAGAGTCTCTAATGAGGCTGCATTCAAGGTGCCAGCTGGAGCTACAGTCATCTGTGTCCCAGTTCATTTGGGTTTTAATTCACTCATTGATTAGTTGGTCATCAAGGTTCTGCTTCTCATGGGCTGTTGGATCAAGGGCCTCTGTTCCTTACTAGAGGCCACCCTCAGTTCCTTGGCACATGGCAGCTTGCTTCTTCAAAGTATCCAAACCAAGAAGACAACAGAGTCCAACAAGAGTACACGTCACAGTCTTTATAACCTCAGCCCAGAAATGACATCCTATCACCTTTGCCTTATTCTTTTAGAAGCAAATCACTAGATCCAGCCCACACTCAAGAGCAAAGGATGATACAAGGGCATAACTACCAGGAGGCAGGGATCATTGAGGGCCATCTTTGGAAGCTGCCTAATACAATATTAAATCAGAAAAACTTTATTCTGATCTTTTAACTTCTTTATATAATGGAGAGACTGGTTTAGAAATCTCGGTATTTTTCATCACACATGACAAATATGACACATCACATTTCAGTTACTGGGTCAGCACAATGTAGAATGGAAGAGGAGTATTTATTCAAAACTTTGCTAAAAAGCTATTTATAATATTGAAAAATGAGCAACACAAACATTCAAGTAGACGTTGTCTATCCCAAGCCATAGGATGAGTGTATCTGACTTTTGCAACAAGAAACAAAAACAGATTAGAATACAAATGGGCATCAATGACTCCCTGATAGGGTGATGCAAAGGCATAGGTGAGAGGATTGATGGGGCAAAGAGTGTAGGTTGGGAACTCACTGGAACCCAACTCACCCCACCTGGTTAAATGTTGTCTTGCTTCATTCTCCTTCTCTGCACTCCCTTCCCTTGGAATCCTGGAGACTCTAGATTGCTCTTATATGAAGACATTAGATTCTCTCTACCCGGGAACACCCAATTCTCATGGCTGGGAATATGTGCTTGCTGTCATCAGCACTGATGTGTTCCTTTGCTGCCTAGGAGCTCCCAGGAATTAACTAGCTGTTCAGGGTTAATATCTTTTAAAAATTTTCTTCCATGGGATCCCACATTTGCAGTGCATGCATTTAAAAACCCCATACTCTTTTGTGAAGCAGGAGAAATGAGTTTGGCAGCAGATAAAACATGCTCCTATGGGCCTCCCCTCTTTGTTTGTAGGTCCCACTGTGGTTACATTTGGTTTGTGCCCAGTGAGATCACTTTCATATTCAGAGGAACTGATTCATTGTGTTCTCTAGAAAACTGAAGTGCACAAAACACATCATGAGCAGGCATGTTTTTGTGGACTTTGAACTATTTATCCAAGAGATTTTATATATATAATAATGAAGCAAGACTACTTAGAGAGTCTGTAGCAGCCAGGAGCCAGCTTGCCTATGAATTATTGTTAAACAATCCGTAAACAATTGAGATATCACTTTTTATTACCATACACATATATCAACTTTCAGGGAACAAAGCTGTTTTCCAATTTTTATTACTTCTAGAGAAAAGGCAAAAGAATGCTGGAGCCATTTTAGAGGGTTTGGCATTCCCTACCCCACATATCACAGTGGACAGATGGTGAAAAAAAAAATGAATTCAGTCTCTTGCAGGTCACTGTGCTAAGAACTGTTTTCTTCATTGTCATCCAACCCTCTGAGATAACAATTATCCCCAAATTTGAAGAAATCGAGGCTCTGAGAATTACATGCCCAAGGTCACCCAGTTAATAAGCAAGAATCCATTATTACTACCAGAGTTCTGTCGGAACCTAAAACCCATGCTCTCTATTGCACCCTGCTACCTGTTATAGTTTTATGTCTCATGTCCTCACCTACATCTTATTGATCAGTTTCTTGCTTTATTTGTTCCTAATCTGAGTGCTTCAGTAACTTAAGAAACCTAAAAAATATTTTCCTCGTCCTGCTCCTCTCACCAACAAGAAAGCTTAAAAAGCACATATTTTAAAAAATTTGCCTAGTTTATGCAAACATTACTCATCTGAGAGCTAAATGTGGGGAGAGATTAGGAAGGGAAATCCAGGAGGATTTAAAATGCCAATTGGGAAGCAATAAGCAATGTGGGTCTTTCACGACATGATGTATATTCGAAACACACAACTGATTTGTGCTCAGCTCTGGAGGGAAATCCTTGACTTTAGAGGATAATATGTAAACACTGTTTAGGATTAGGCTGAATTATGGCTCCAACTGGGTAGAAAGTCCATCTTCTGTGCCAAGAATCAGTAATCTTGGCTTATGGTTGCCTCTTATCTCTTTGATATGTGGTGCTTTGGTCTCTTAAGATCAAGGATGGCCTTTGGAGTGAAGTACGTTTTTCTTCCTCACTGCCAGATAGAAAGTTGTTCCAAACCTACATATATGACTAAAAATGTCAGAACTATAATATCATGTGTTATGCACCTACTGATATGTTTGCAGGAAAATATTAGGGAAGAACAATACCTGATTCTAGCACACATTCTTAAAGACGTTTGAAAATGCAAAATAAAGCTTATCTGTTTTTCTGCTGAGCTCAGAATACTGAAAGGCCTGCCATTATCTTTGTCAATTACTTTCCTTTCATGGTAAAAAAATATCTACCTCACTCTGATGTAACATGACACAGAGGGGGTTTCTTTTAGTTTTAAACCTAAGATTCCTCAGCTCTTTTTCCTCAAAGTTTGAGTTTCTAAATCAAGAAGTATTTTAAGAAAAAAATGATGGCAGGCCTGGCCAGTGTGGCTCAGTTGGTTGGGCACCATCCCGTGTATGAAGAGGTTGCTGGTTTGATTCCAGGTCAGGGCACCTGACCACATTGCGGGCTTGATCCCTAGTAGGGGACATACAGGAGGCAGCTGATCGATGTTGTTCTTACATCGATGTTTCTTCTCCCTCTCTCTCTCACTCTAAAACATCAATAAAACTATTCTTAAAAATAACAACAACAAATAAATGACAGATGAAGATTTAAAAGAGTACAAAAACAATCTGGAAATGCTAGATGGGCAACTTACAAATAAAAGCTAAATTTAACAAGTTTTAATAATTTTGGAATGAGGAAACCAAATGTGGGATATAAGGGGAAAAGTGATTATAGTTGTCAGATCAATGGGTATGTGTTAAATGGTTATAAGTTGCATTAATACACGTACATGGTGGGGGGAAAGGTAGGTTTACAGTTGTTCCTATGGAAAATAATCTGTCTATATATATAAATGCCTAAGTGACCAGCAGACCGGCTGACCAGCTGGCCAACCAGTAGCTATGACATGCAATGACCATCAGGGGGCAGATGTTCAACACACAGGCATGAAAACATGGAGCAGACTGATGAATCTCAGAGGAAAGGGAGGAGTGGGGAGGGCCGGAAGATATTAACCAAAGATCTTATATGCATACTAGAGGCCCAGTGCACAGATTCATGCACCTGTGGGGTCCCTCGGCCTGGCCTGTGGGCATCAGGCTGAAACCAGCTTTCCGACATCCCCCAAGGGGTCCTGGATTGCGAGAGGGTGCAGGTCAGGCCAAGGGACCCCACTGGTGCGTGAATCCGTGAACCAAGCCTCTAGTACAAAAATAATAATATAAGATTAAAGTTTGGAGAAACCAAGATGGCAGCATAGGTAAAGACCTGAAATTGCTGCCTCGCATAACCACTTCAAAAATACAACTAAAAGACAAAATGGACATCATCCAGAACCACAGGAAGGCTGGCTGAGTGGAAATTCTACAACTAGAAGGAAAGAGAAAAGCACATTGAGACTCAGAGGAGCTGCGGAAGTAAAGTGCAGAGGTACGGAGGCGCGCGGAAAGGGCTGGCAACTGAGGACGCCATTGTCTTTTTCAATTGGGAGGGAGTCTGAAGCTCCAGGGTGAGTCTCTGGGGACCCAGACTCATATGGGGAGGAACTGGACTGTCTGGCATCAGGCGGAACTCGAAGACGGCTTTCTGTCAGAGGTGCTTGCAGTGATTACTGCGGGACACTGAGACCCAGGGCCTCTTAGGGCAGGGCTGAGGATCAGCCATAGCTGTTTGCTCTGCCCTGTTCATTCCCTGAGACCTCACCCCACCCAAGCTGTGCGCAGAGGCTTTGGCATATGAATGCCCTGGCTGTTTCCACGTAAAATTACCTAACAAACTGCAGCTGGGTCAGAGAGACCCAGAACATCCAAAAGAAGGCTCAAGGCCCCACAGCAGCTTGCATTGCTTCACAGCTGGGCCTCATCTGGACACCTTCAAATCCCAAACAAAGAAGAGGAACCTGCAGATCTCTCCGTAGCTCCTGCTGGGTAGACTCAGGCAGAGGCTAAATTAGCACCTCCTTAGAGATCCAAGAGCCAGTGTACCCAGTGGTCAGAGTGGGACCATCAAGATTACAACTCCTCAGATCCATAAGGGACATACTCAGGGGGCAGACTCAGTGAGCACCAAAGCCCCACTGAAGCAAGTCTTGCCTCATAAGGATGTCTCCAGCACAGAAGTTCTGCCACCGTAGACACAGCTGAATCTCACAGGCAATTGGCCTGGAGGTCAATTCCTCCCAGTGATACCAACAACAATCAAGGCTTAACTACAACAAGACTGTGCACAAAGCCCACAAAGGGGTGCACCAAGAGTATCCACCTCAGGTAATTGGGGAGGCTGAGCCCCTGGGCCCTATAGGACACCTAGCACAGAAAGCCACTCTATCAACACAGGGAAGTAGCCAAAATGCAGAGACAAAGAAACAGGTCACAAATGACAGAAATGGAGGAAAGCAAACTACTGGATATAGAGTTCAAAACCACGGTTATAAGGTTTTCCAAGAATTTTCTAGAAACTGCCGATAAATTTAGTAAGACCCTCGATAAATCTAGTGAGACCCTCAAAGATATGAAAAAGGACCAAATAGAAATTAAGCATACACTGACTGAAATAAAGAATATTATACAGAGATCCAACAGCAGACTAGAGGATTGCAAGAATCAAGTCAAAGATTTGAAATACGAAGAAGCAAAAAACACCCAACTGGAAAAACAAAAAGAAAAAACAATCCAAAAATATGAAAATAGTGTAAGGAGCCTCTGGGACAACTTCAAGCGTACCAACATCCAAATTATGGGGGTGCCAGAAGAAGAGAGAGAGCAAGATATTGAAAACCTATTTGAAGAAATAATGACAGAAAACTTCCCCTACCTGGTGAAAGAAATAGACTTACAAGTCCAGGAAGTGCAGAGAACCCCAAACAAAAGGAATCTGAAGAGGACCACACCAAGACACATCATAATTAAAATGCCAAGAGCAAAAGACAAAGAGAGAATCTTAAAAGCAGCAAGAGAAAGACAGTTACCTACAAGGGAATACCCATACAACTGTCAGCTGATTTCTCAATATAAACTATATAGGCCAGAAGGGAGTGGCAAGAAATATTCAAAGTGATGAATAGCAAGAACCTACAACCAAGATTACTTTGCCCAGCAAAGCTATCATTTAGAATTGAAGGTCAGATAAAGAGCTTCACAGATAAGGAAAAGCTAAAGGAGTTCATCACCACCAAACCAGGATTATATGAAATGCTGAAAGGTATCCTTTAAGAAGAGGAAGAAGAAGAAAAAGGTAAAGATACAAATTATGAACAACAAATACATATCTATCAACAAGTGAATCTAAAAATCAAGTGAATAAATAATCCGATGAACAGAATAAACTGGTGAATATAATAAAATCGGGCATAGAAAGGGAGTGGACTGACAATTCTTGGGAGGGAAAGGGGTGTGGGGGGCACAGGAAGAGACTGGAAAAAAATCGTACACCTATGGATGAGGACAGTGAGGTGGGTAAGGGTAGAGGGTGGGGTGGGAACCGGTTGGAGGGGAGCTATTAGGGGAAAAAAGTGGAACAACTGTAATAATCTGAACAATAAAGATTTAATTAAAAAAAAAAGATTAAAGTTTGTGTTTCGCATACTCACAACTGCAAACCATATTTTGCCCCAACCATACAGTGCCCAGAAGTTCTGCTCCATTGTGGCACCTCATTATAAGATACTAGAGGCCCAGTGCATGAAAATTGTGCACTGGGGGTGGGGGTGTCCCTCAGCCCAGCCTGCGCCCTCTTGCAGTCCAGGACCCTTTGGGGGATGTCCACCTTCCAGCTTAGGCCCGCTTCCCGGGGGATTGCGCCTGAGCTGGCAGTCAGACATCCCTCTGGCAGCCCCAGAGCCCTCAGGGAATGTCTGACTGATAGCATAGGCCCACTCCCCGTGGAATTGGACATCCTTAGCGCTGTCAAGGAGGCGGGAGAGGCTTGTCAACTGCGATCGTCAACCCTGCTTGTGGCTGAACTGAGCTCCCCCTTTGGGAGCACACTGACTACCAGGGGGCAGCTCCTGCATTGAGTGTCTGCTCCCTGGTGGTCAGTGCACTTCATAACGACCAGATCCTGGTCATCCTGCCATTAGGGTAAATTTTCATATTACCCTTTTATTATATAGGATAGGCAGCCGGCCAGCTTCTATAGGTGAGGGACTAGAATATGGCTCAGAACCATATTGGAAATGGACATCAAAATTTGGAAGAATAAAGTCTTACATTATTGGTTACTATAAATTCCTGCATGCTAATTATTCCAAAGCTACTTTTGCCAGAGAATCTGCACAGCTTGTATACTGTACTGTTTAGTTATAACAGAGCAGTGAAATTATAATTAACAGATTACTTATTACAGCTTCGATTTTAAAAATCCTCTAATCCCAGCCATTGGAGAGTGTCTATCATGGGGGCCTTCTTGCCCACCGTATCTGTTGGGTCTTCACAGCAGCCGAGACAGGAAAAGCTCAGCAACACTGAATTACTTACCCACAGCCACCAGCCTGTACAGGGCAGAGATTCAAATGCCAAAGAAACATCTCCAAACCCAAACCTAACTAGCTACCCAGAAGGAGCTAGAAGGTGATTTACAAGGAGAGGCTGAGAAGAGGGGAGGGGAGGAGAAAGCCACTTGGGTCCTGTGGGATACTCTGCCACCTGGGAGGAATGGATCCAGTCACATCCAAGTGGTTAGGAATAGAGCATGTGGCAGCCCAGAACTCCAGATGTTGCCTAATGGTAGTTAAAAATTCAAAGTTACCCACAGAAAGAACTGTGCCCACATGATTTTGCACTGAGGCCTTGCACCACCTTTGCCCAACCATCTATGATGAGGTAGGTGAGGGAGCTCCATTCTTTTAGAGGAAAGCTGAGAGCTCAGTCCTGCCCTGAGGACATTCTGGGTTAAGAGGCACCAATGTGCAGGAAGCAACAAATGGGATGGGCTACAGAAAACCACCTTTGTCTTTTGGGAGTAAAGTACCTAGATCAGTGGTTCTCAACCTCCTGGCCCTTTAAATACAGTTCCTCATGTTGTGACCCAACCATAAAATTATTTTTGTTGCTCCTTCACAACTGTAATGTTGCTACTGTTATGAATCGTAATGTAAATATCTGATATGCAGGATGGTCTTAGGTGATCCCTGTGAAAGGGTCGTTCGACTGCCAAAGGGGTCGCAATCCACAGGTTGAGAACCGCTGACCTAGATAAAGAAGCCACATTATCCTACATTGATATGTTACAGTCTTAAAAGGGAAAGGAAGAAAGAAAATCCACTTAAACTTTTACATGAACTAAAGAAGTTTCCCAACAACTAACATTTATTCTCTATAACAAACAAACATAGCCTCAAGGTTATCATCACTGTAGTTGAGAAATATCTATTAAAAACTTCTGCTTATATATAATAATTCTTTATTATATATAAAGAATTATTATATCTTTAGGGGATCCATTATTTGTTCCCCAAAATAAATATATATATTTTTTGAGACTTGGGAACCTTCATGATGACTATATACAGAATACATGTGGCATAATCAGTAGGTAAACATTCTGTAACCATTTCTCTGATATTCCTCTTCAACCCACAAGAAAGAGGTAACAACAATCTTAGTATCTGACACTTATAAAAACAGTCTTGTCTAGAGTTTCAGGATTACTCAGAATTGTGGCGGATTAGAACTAGGCTGAATGGCATTACTTGGGGCTTGTAAGAACTATAATAATAATGATTTCCCTATAAGGAAGGTAGAAATATCTCATTTTATAGATAAGAAAACAGAGAGGTTAAACTGCCCAAGGTCACAAAGTAACAAAACTATAACTGAGTTTTTCTTTTTTTTTTTCTTTTTTTTCTTTTTTTTTTTAATTTATTGCTTAAAGTATTACAAAGGGTATTACATATGTGTCCATTTTATCCCCCCGCCCTAGACAGTCCCCTAGCCTCCCCTATCCCCCAGTGTCTTATGTCCATTGGTTATGCTTATATGCATGCATACAAGTCCTTTAGTTGATCTCTTACCCCCTACCTCCTGCCCCCCAACCCTCCCCGGCCTTCCCGCTGCAGTTTGACAATCTGTTGAGGCAGCTCTGCCTCTGTATCTATTATTGTTCAAAAGTTTATAATGGTCTCTATTATCCATGAATGAGTGAGATCATGTGGTATTTTTCCTTCATTGACTGGCTTATTTCACTTAGCATAATGCTCTCCAGTTCCATCCATGACGTTGCAAATGGTAAGAGTTCCTTCCTTTTTAGAGCAGCATAGTATTCCATCGTGTAGATGTACCACAGTTTTCTAATCCATTCATCTGCTGATGGGCACTTAGGCTGTTTCCAGATCTTAGCTATGGTGAATTGTGCTGCTATGAACATAGGGGTGCATATATCCTTTCTGATTGGTGTTTCTGGTTTCTTGGGATATATTCCTAGAAGTGGGATCACAGGGTCAAATGGGAGTTCCATTTTCAGTTTTTTAAGGAAACTCCATACTGTCTTCCATAGTGGCTGCACCAGTCTGCATTCCCACCAGCAGTGCACAAGTGTTCCTTTTTCTCCACATCCTCTCCAGCACTTGTCGTTTGTTGATTTGTTGATGATAGCCAGTCTGACAGGTGTGAGATGGTACCTCATTGTTGTTTTGATTTGCATCTCTCGGATGATTAGTGACTTTGAGCATGTTTTCATATGTCTCTTGGCTTTCTGAATGTCCTCTTTTGAAAGGTGTCTATTTAGGCCCTTTGCCCATTTTTTGATTGGATTGTTTATCTTCCTTTTGTTAAGTTGTATGAGTTCCCTATAAATTTTGGAGATTAGGCCCTTATCAGATATGACATTGGCAAATACGTTTTCCCACACAGTGGGTTTTCTCGTTGTTTTGTTGATGGTTTCTTTTGCTGTGCAGAAGCTTTTTATTTTGATGTAGTCCCATTTGTTCATTTTCTCTTTAGTAAAACTATAACTGAGTTTTTCTGACTTTAATGCTTCTATAGCTTTCTTAAAAAATAGGAAGGACCACCAATGGGTAGAATTTCTTCATGGGAAAGATCTTTATATTCATTATAGCTGTTCTGAGATTGTTGCCTTGGAAATAGAGTTGTGAGATAAAATACAGGACACCAGCTAAATATGAATTTCAGATAATGATGAAAAGTATTTTTTAATAAAAGTAAGTCCAAAGCATTCTGTGGGACATTCTTATATTAAACTAGGGGCCCGATGCATGAAATTCATGCAAGAGTAGGCCTTCCTTCCCCCAGCTGTGGCACTGGCTTCCCTCTGGCACCCAGGACCCAGGCTTTCCTCACAGCCCCGGCTTCATCCAGAAGGATGGAAGGATGTCCAAAAGGACATCCTGTCTAATTAGCATATTACATTTTCATTATAGATAATATTCATTGTTTATCTGAAATTACCCTGTATTCTTTTTTAAAAAATATATAATTTTACTAGAGGCCTGGTGCATAAATTTGTGCATGGGTGGGGTCCAGCTGGCCCACCCCGATTGGGGCTGTTTGGGCCGGGCTGGCTGGGAGGAGGGGCTGTGGGTGGTTAGCTGGCCAGCCCCACCCCCTGGTTGAACTCTCGGTTGAGGGGACAATTTGCATATTAGCCTTTTATTATATAACATTGACTCCAGAGAGGAAGGGAGAGGGAGAGATAGAAATATCAGTGATGAGAGAGAATCATTGATTGGCTGCCTCTGATCACACTGGGGATTGAACCCACAACCCGGGCATGTGCCCTGACCAGGAATTAAACCTGAGACCCTTCAGTCCTCAGGCTGACGCTCTATCCATTGATTCAAACCAGCCAGGGCTTACCCTATATTCTTATTTGCTTAATATAGTGACCCTATTTGGGAAAGATTTGTTTCCTGGTGCTGGAGATTAAAATCACTAATGATCACATGGAGGTGGTGCATTGTTGATCTGATAGTCAGAAGGAGTAGAGTTGGGCTGGAGTGTGGGGTCATGATTTCTTCATCTTCATGGGTGTCTCCATTGAGTCCAGAACTAGGGCAGGTATTGGAGGAGCACCAATGACTCCACAGGCCATGGCTTTGAGGAGCAGTGGCTTTTTATGGTCTGTCCATTTTCAGTGTTTCTTATTCCTATGGCAGGATCATCTCACTGCTCTCCAGCCCCTGGTAGGTACAGGGAACAGTGGAGAGTAGAAAAGAAAACATTTTGCTCCTTATTAATATCTTTAAAATTATGTTGGTGGTGGAAATCCTTGGAAATACATCTATAAGGAGGATTGTGTTTCTACCCGGAATTCTGGAATTTTCACCACTAAGATGCAGCATTTTCCATATATTTTCTGTTTTGTTCCCCAAAGAATAAGGCATTGGAAATATCTTCCTAGAGATTGGGATCAGCATAAATTACTTCTGGCAAACCCTCCCAATCACACAAGAAGATAAAAACTGGCTCTATTTTGAAGTTGATGAAACCATATATTTGGAAACATTTCTTGTTTCAGAATAAAGCACTTTAGAAGAATTCTTCTGTAATGGATGTCGTATAGCCCATAGTATTAATGACCTGACACATGAAATTCTTATGTAAGTTCATGCTGATAATTGACAAATAATGAAAGTTCAACCGAGGCCCCTTTCAAATGTGGTCCTCCCATGCAGTGTGATCTGTTTGCTGGAGACTGTTGTTAAGACTGTAAAAACAATCCCTGTCTGTTTGCCAGAACAGCATGCAGGCTGCCCAAGGCATGAAAAGGCAGTTGTGCGTGCGCTCTGTGGTTTCTATAGATATATTTTTAGGTTCAATTATGAGAAGTACTTGAAAATGGTCTTAGAGAGGCAGGGACCAGAGCCATATCTTTAGGGGATCCATTATATAAGAAAAATACCCAGTCTTATGAAATGTTTTTATTTTAACTGGTGCACACCTGCCTTCCATCAAAATAGGATTCTGTTAATGTACCCAAACCAGACTGAAACTCAAAAAGCCTGACAATATGAGAATTCCTCAGAATATAATTTTAGAGTGCTTTTCTAAGCAAGACCCAAAATACAGGAGTCATGAAGTCCAAAGACAAACTGGGGAAATGTTATAGGGGGAAAGAACACAATTTTCTTAATGAGCATGAAAATGCAAATCATGTTAGTAGATGAATGACTAACCCTACTCAAATTTGAGAGTTATGAGAAACCCTTCTCTCCTAGTAGTTTGGTAAATGTAGAAAAGTCTGACTGTGCGCAGTGTTGGTGAGAACGTGGTGCAGAGGCCCTCATGAGGCACTGTTGCCGAGAGTGAAAACTGAAGTGAACTCTATAGGAGATGATTTGGCAACGTCTGTCATAGCTTTAAGTGTACATCCATTAAATCTAGTTCTGGAAATGTATCTAACAAGAATGTGTGCTACCCTGGAACAATTTTCCAGGAAAAATAATATTTTTCTTACCAGACCCACGTTGCTTTGCCTGGGGAAGAAGAGGGAAACACACACACACACGCACACACACACACACACACACACACACACACACACAACAGAGAGAGAGAGAGAGAGAGAGAGAGAGAGAGAGAGAGAGAGCGCGCATGCGCGTGCTTATCTTTGGTTTCCAGCTTCCCAGGGTGCTGGTCAAGCTGAGCTGGAGTCCAGAGCGAGTGTTCAGTTTGTAAACTGAATCTCCATAGAGAGAGATGTCCATCAAGGTGTTAGTTGGGGATACTATATTCCATACGGGAAGAGAGAACGCCTATGTACACGAACTCCTCTTGAAAAGAGTGGCATTGGAGACATTCCAGGATTCTTCTTTGAATCTACCCAATAGTTAAAGCTATTTTTTGCTCTTTCCCCTTCAAGGCCTATGCTCCCTGTTCCTCCAGTGTGACCCGGCCTTCACTCCCTCCCGTGACCTTGGTTCCCTTCATATGTAGCATGCAGGTCTCCAAACACATTTCCACTCCCCCAATCCTTTGTATTCCTCCCTCCTCAGCAAATGCTCGGTAGAGTCCTGTGCCCGGTGGCATGCCACTGTCTCCTGCGCTGGAATTCTCAGGCCTTTGCAGCCTGTCTCCTAGGAGCATTTCCTTTAATCTCACATTTGACGAAGACAAATAGACACGGCAGACACTGGAGTAAAGCCACTATTGATGTGTCCATTAAATCCGAGGACCTGGGAGGATCAACCCTTGCTCCACTGCTTCTTCTCTGTCCTCAGCTTTTCCTATCCTTACTTTACTTATTTATTCTTTTGGTAACATCTTAATTTTGTTTTTAATAGACAATACATTTACATGATTAAAAAGTCAAAACTATAAAATAGGTGTGCACAGAAGTCTCAGTCCCACTCCCCTTCATCCTATTTCATTAGTTTCCTGTTTATTTTCTCAGTGGTTCTTGGCACAAATGATTGTGTGTCTATGTGTGTATACATATAAATACATCTATATTTCATGTCTCTCTAGCCTATCAAGAACAGAGTAGAAGAAAATATCTTCTTTACCCCACCCTGAAACCCCGTGTACAGGCAAGAATACACATTAGCAAATATTAGTTTCAAGATTTGTTAGAAAACCTTTGGAGCCTGATTTCTGTGATTCTAGAATTTTACTAAAAGTTACCTATTTCTAAATATTTCCAGCTGGTATCTGCTAAGTTAAAGACACATGCAGTTGGAAAGGTGAGAAACTTCTGACTCTAGCATACAAATGGATAGAAATAATATAGGAGGAAGATTGATGATCTAAATGCGTTGAAACTATGTAAATCTATCTCTCTTTGGAAACTTCAGAATTTTTTTGCTCTTAGATCAATTCGCGTGATTGCTCTCAGGTGTATCAACTCTAGATTCCTTCCTACCAATTCTCTTTAAGCACGACCTTTCTCAGCTTACAGCCTATTTCAGTGACCACTAGTTGTTCTCCAATACCCATTTCCTTTTTTTCTTTTAACAGCAGATCCCTCATATTTAGCTGAACACATGACCTACCAGCTAAAGATAATGTAGTCTGGACTCTCTTGCAGCTAGTTGTGGCCATGTGACCAAAGTTCTGGTTTGATATGAAAGTATTGTATGCAACTTTGTGATTACTGGTGGCTTTCTCCATCCTCCTGTCTAGAACATGGATATGGTAGGGAGCTATTTTGGACCATGTAATCCTAAGGATGCCTAAGCCACAGATAAAAGGAGCTGGACTATTTCTGTTGAGATTATTACCTGGGAGAAAAAATATCTGTTATCTGGAGAGAAAAACAAGATCTCCTATCTTGTTTAAGCCATTTTATTGTTGTCTGTATTACAAGTGTTTGAATCTGTATTACCTAATAGTTGAATCACTTGCTGTCCTTTGCGTGTGCAACTTTGGCTGCCCTGGGCCCCAAGTAAATATTACCTATAAGTGCAGGCATTGACACTGACTCGAACTTTTGGTTTCCATTTCCAAGTTCCAGTGAGAAGGAATCTGATTGGCTAATCTTGTTCAGTTACCTAGTTTGGTCCAATAATCTGTGGAAGAGGAGGAGGGTCATGTGGTGCAGAGAGTTGTCCTATCCAAAGAATGTCAATGTTGCAGGTTCATTAATACTAGAATATGGATGTTACGATAATTATTGAAATACCAGAAACCTTGTGATGTAATGTATATGTCCAGAAAACAAACTTTTAGTGATTAAAAAAAATAAAAAGCTTCTAAGATATGTTGGAGATCAGCAAAGATTCAATCCAAACACTTAGAATGCTCTACTTGTATAGGACAGTATAATAATCACTGAAATTAATCACCCTGCACAAATAAAGAGCTCAAATCATCAAAGCATTTTTCATTTATGTTTATCTATTGACTTGACAAAGCCTAGAAAGTACACCTATAGATATTATAAATACTTTTAGCCTAAATTAACCTAAGTTAACAACAACAAAAAACCCTAATATATTCAGGTACTTCATACCCTAGGAAATTCAGGTTACTCAAGATTTTGCTATCTGTGAAGTTTTTTAGCTGTGACATTTTCAAAATGGTTTTTATGATAATGCAATTATACTGGGTGCAATAGGTACATTTAGCGTCCACAATTTTACACTTAATTGTAGTCACACTTAGCCTATATCAAATGATAATATGAGATATTGGGGATAAATTTTCTGAGATTCTCTTTCTCTTTATCAGTGAAGTCATTTTATTTCCACATAGCCTATACAGTAGCCTTTCCAAACGTGTTCTTCTGACTGTTGGGGCCCATAGATACTCTGGGAAAAGAGGAGTTGTGAAATACATTAGGAAAATATGCAACAAGTTATAGTTCCCTCTTGGTGAATCATCATGTTGTGCATAGCTAAGGCTCTGACACCTCCTGCTGAAATGAAATGTATGAACATTGTTTAATCCTGTGTTTCTCAAAAATTTCACATGGTGGAAAAGGCTGAATATGTGTATGTACTGGCATTGGGAGGGTCAGAGGCAATAATGAGGCCATGGATAGGACTGTAAGAAATAGAGGTGAAAGCATAATCAGAGATAACATTGCTCAAGGAAGACAACATTTAATGCTTTTACTTTACTCTGCGAAGGTCTATAGACATGATAATGTACAGATATACTTTGTTTCATTGACCACATTTTATTGTGCACTTTTTACAAATTGAAGGTAAGATACTCCACCAGCAAAAATATTGCAACTTGCTGAAGGTTCAGATGATGCTTAGCATTATTTAGCAATGAAGTATTTTTTTAATTAAGATGTACATTGTTGTTGTTTTTTAAGACATAATGCTGTGGCACACTTAATAGATTACAGTGTTGTTAATGTAAATATAACTTTTATATGCACTGGAAAGCTAAAAAAAAAATTGTGTGACTTGCTTCATTGTGATATTCACTTTATTGCAGTGGTCTGGAACCAAACACATAATATCTCCTAGGTGTGCCTGTAGAGCAAAAGATGTGAAGGGACAGGTACATTCATCTTTACTACCAGAATTATGCCCATGCCTAAAAACATAGCCATTTGTAAACTTTATCACTTACAAGGCAAATATATATACATAAACTTTTTTAAAATCCTTATGTTAACCTCATGATACAAATTGTTATCCTGTTTTGAAAATAAGTGGATAGTGACTGGGCCTGAAACATGAAGGCACATTGCAAGAAAAAAGATGGAGGTGAGATACCCTGCAAAAACAAACAAACAAGCAAACAAATAATTTTAAAAGGCAGCTTCCAATAAGTCTGGAGAGGCACAATACACAATAGACCATTGAACATTCTAAATATCATTAGCAGAGAAACTCACTACCTTAGATTTCACCTGACATTTGCCAAACTGATTTGCCTGCCTGCAAGACATTTTTTTTTTAAAGTTAATTTTCCACATTAATTACCTATCAACTTTCTGTGGAATATACTTTGAGAATGGCTGCTTGTTCTCAGGAGCATTGGTTTCTTACTGGCCCAAAACAAGAACCATCATGTCCACAGCCCTCACATAAATCATGGCTTGTTAGTCAGGCTGCATTACATAGAAATATACGAGAGTTCCTGGAACTGGATTAAAGTTTACCTTTGTGGTTTACATAAAGCACACCCTTGCTAAGTAATTAGTATCAGGCAGATCTCCTTCCCCACTGCAATTTCCCCAAATTATTCGGGTGTGACTTAGCCCATAGAGGTTTTTCTGTTGTGAGTCCTTTCCAAGGATTGAGCCAGGTTGATGCCTGCCCTGGGTTGCTTAAAGTATTTGGAATCCTATATACCTTCTGAAAAATAAATGGGAAGCATGGGCCAAACTTTAAAAATAAATATTCCAGATGAAAACAAATTGATAACCATACCCAGATGTTAATTCAATGAATGCATCTCATGTAATGCCATTGGAATGGCAAATGCCAAGTTTTGGGCGGCTAAAGCCGGGGAATTTTTAAAGTCTTCCTGACTCCAGTTAAAAGCCACATGTCCTTTGTTGGTGAGGTCCTGCTTCTTTTAGTTGCCATATTTAAATAGACAAGTCTCCAAGCAGTCTACGAAAAGTCATTATAAGCACATTGCAGAATAATTCTAGGAAAGGTACCTCACAGCTTAGTATGAAAATGCAAAGACAAAAAAGGCGTGCAAGCCAAAACTTCACCCTGAAAGCAATTTGGGCAGGGATGGCGGGTTGGAAGAGAGGGGAGTTAATGCTATTTAATTTTTTCTTGATTTATTTAAAAGAAATAAACATTCCTTTAATTCATATTTACTCTAAATGACTAACTAAACATAAGAACAGTAACTTCAAAGGAATGTTTACACATCTAATTTAAAAAAATTTTTTTTAGCTTTATTGAGATATAGCTCTTATAACATTGTGTAAGTTAAGGTATACTAGTACAATGTGAAGATTTGATATACATATATGTTGTGAAATCTTTTCCATAATAAGTTAGCTAATTAGGTATCCATCACTTCACATAATTACCATTTTGTTGTTATGGTGAGAAAATTAATGCTCTACTATCATAGCAACTTTCAAGTTTACAATCAAGTATTATTAACTGTAGTCACCATTCTGTACCATAAGTTCCCCAGAACTTGTTCATCTTATAAGTTGAGAGTTTATGTCCTTTGACCAACATCTCTACATTTCCCCAGTCCCTCGGCCCCAGCAATCACCATTTTACTCTGTTTCTACAAGTTTCGTTCCTCATGTAAGTGACATTATACAGTATTTCTCTTTCTTCGTATGACTCATTTTACTTAGCATAATGCCCTTAGGGGTCATCTGTATTATCACAGATGGCAAGATTTCCTCCTTTCTCGCGGCTGAATAATATGCAATATATATACACATATACACACATATATATCCATTGATAGATATTCATTGTGAATAATGCTGAAATACACAGAGGGAGATTTCTCTCAAAATAGTGATTTCATTTCCTTTGTATATACAGTGGTCCGCCCAGCCACTGGGGATATGTTCCAAGCCACCCAGGTATGCCTAAAACAGTGCTGGCCTGGGATAGGATGATGCAGGCAAATAGAAGCTGTTCCTCTTTGTTCTTCCTTCCCTTAATGTGCTGTTATTCTCGGTTTGTTTGTTTTGTTCCATTGTGTTGCTGAAGTTTCTTAAGTGGACTCCTGAGCTCTCCCAGAGTTATTTTTGTTGGTGGATTATTGTCTAATTCTTGAGCTTTAGGAGGGTGGGATGGGGAATGGAGGCTGAGGTCTCTTCCTTCATCATCTTGGTGACATCACCACCTAAATGTTTTAAAATAAAAGTCCATAGAGTTATCATTTCTTCTAGTGTTTTTTTGTTTGGTTGTTTGATTGATTGATTTTTTTTTTTTTTAGCTTTTGTCTCCTGTTCATAGTTGACAAGGATAGGAAGGCACTTCAAGGTCCCTCAACTTCTGTGAGCCTCGGTTTTCTCATACCAAAATGAAATGATTGGCCCATAGATGTTTAAGATTCCTTCATTCTGTGATTTCAGTGCAATTTTGGCCCATGGTGGTGAGAACTGGATAAATACTTGTTGAATAATTCTGGATATTTGATCACCTATTCTGACCTCTACCAAGCACAGTAGTTCTGCCATCTAGCAGACCCAGGTTAATATCATGACTCCACAGCTGATTAGTTCTGTAAACTTGAGCAGATTACCCTCTCTGAGTCCTATGTCCATATCTATAATATAGACTTAAAGAGTGCTCACATCATTAGGTTAGTGGAGGGTGAGATGAGGCAGCTACTACAATCAGGCCCTCAACACAATGTCTGATACAGAGCAAGCATGCACCAGTTAGCTGTTATCATATTAATAGGAACATATAAGAAATAATTATCACCAACTCTAGCTCTATGGGAAATCCCCATTACGTTGGGAATTGTGTTCATAGAAAGTTCTGATAGCGCCCTGCCCTAGTTCCTAGAAAATAATTTTCTTCATTATAACTGCTCCTGAATTACTCGTCTGCAACCCACTTTCTCCACCCCAGCCCACCTCCTCCACCCCACTATCACCTGGCCAACTCCTGTGCACCCTACTCCTGCCAGCTTTACATTCTGTCTTTTCCAACTTGGGCTCTTTCACACTTTGCTGGCCCGGTCACTCTTCTCAGGCTTTCTCACTGACATGCGAGCTACTTGACCATCAGGATTTTAACCATCTCATTCACCATTCTGTCCCAAGCACCTAAGCACATAATAGGTGTACAACAAATATTTGTAGAATAAACAAGTAAATAATGCTTCTACTGCTATCAACAAAGTTTGGCCCCAGGTGGATATTTCAACATACAAAGATAGCCAGATCTTAGTCTTTCCCATGATTACAGAAGCTCCTAGGTGAGGATTAGTTGAGATCTTGCCCTTGATTCGGAGAAGAATGGTAGTTTTTCCATTTCCCTACTCTTTTGTATACCCTCTATTGGATATGGCATAGCATTTGTTTGCTCTAATGCACAGCCTGTCTATTTCATCCTTCCATTAAAGAATGAACCAGAGGTTAGATAAGCATTCTAGCTTCAAAGCTTGCCTCCTGGGTTGCAAAGTGATACAGAGGAAATCTAGAAGCCTTTAAGTAATCACTTAGGTGAAACTTATATTGATTTTGTACCATTTGTTAATTGACAAGAGGACTGAGTGTGCTTATCAGCAAAAAAGCAGCTGAGGGTCTTCCTTTACTTTGGCAAGGAAAAAAAATTCAATTTGTCGGTATGACTCTGGTTGTTAAGGCAGATGTTTTCTGAGAATGGACATCATCTTTCTTTGCTTAAAATCACCCATAACTTCTTTTAATCTCTGTGTCTAATAAATCTCCATTCTTTGCAAAATATATTATGAAGGCCATTTATCTGAGAGCTAATTCCAAAGAACACATTTTGGCGTGGCTCATCTTTAATACAATAAATAACTTAAAAAGTAACTTGCCTCTACTAATGTCTTATTTTCAGATGTTATCATCTGGATATATAATATACTAGAGGCCTGGTGCGCAAAAATTGTGCACTTGGAGGGGGGAGGGGGCGGTGTTCCTTAGCCGAGCCTGCACCCTCTCCAATCTGGGACCTCTCGGGGGATGTCTGACTTCCGGTTTAGGCCCGATCCCTGTGGGCCCAAACCGGCAGTTGGACGTCCCTCTCAATCTGGGACTGCTGGCTCCCAACCGCTCGCCTGCCTGCCTGCCTGTCAGCCTGATCACCCCCTAACCACTCCCCTGCCAGCCCAGTTGACACCTAACTGCTCCCCTGCCAACCCAATTGCCCCCAACTGCCCTCCCCTGCTGTCCTGGTCACCCCCAACTGCCCTCTCCTGCAGGCTTGGTCCCCCCCAACTGCCCTCCCTTGCCAGCCTGGTTGCCCCTAACTGCCCTCTACTGCAGGCCTGATCCCTCCCAACTGCCCTCCTTTGCCAGCCTGGTTGCCCCTAACTGCCCTCTACTGCAGGCCTGATCCCTCCCAACTGCCCTCCCCTGCAGGCCTGGTTGCCCCCAACTGTCCTCTACTGCAGGCCTGATCCCTCCCAACTGCCCTCCCCTGCAGGCTGGTCATCCCCAACTGCCCTTCCCTGCTGGCCTGGTCATCCCTAACTGCCCTCCCCTGCTGGCCTGATTGCCCACAACTATCCTCCCCTGCCAGCCATCTTGTGGTGGCCATCTTGTGACCACAGGGAGTGGCCATCATGTGCAAGGGTGTGATGGTCAATTTGCATATTACCTCTTTATTATATAGGATAAGTAGGTTTTATCAAAACTACTAACATGGTTAAGAAAATGTTTATGCAGTGGTAAAATTTAATTTAAGCTCCAGATCTGTTCAACAGTCTGAATGGCGTTGTGAACTTGGAAATAAGAATATGGCTCTTGTCAAGGAAAAAATTACTTCATTCCTTCACTCTCTTAGTTAAGGTACTTATGTTAGGCATGGCATTATAACTGTGGCATCCAATTCATTCATTCATTTATAAATTCTTTCCAAAATTATGCATTGAATATATATGTGTCAGGCACAATTCTAGATGCTGTGAATGAACAAGTCAAATGTGATTCCTGCCATCAGGAAGCTTATATTATGTGATGAAGGAAGATGAAAAATATGGACATGTGAGAAACTCATGTGCTTCAGATTAGATCTTTAAGAGCAACACTAAGGCAAATAGTTAACTTTTCATAAAAAATTATGTAAATATAAACCAATGGAATAATATTTATAGTGTTGCAAGAAAAAAAAACACCTGCCAATGTAGAATATGTAGAATTCTGTGTGCCACCCCCAAATTGTTTTCAAAAATTATGGCAAACTAAAGAGATTTTTTTTTACAAGTTTACTGCAAGGAGGCACATTTTAAATAGCATTGCAATAATCAAAGGATTATAATTTTTTCAGAACTATCAATTATTTCACTCTTCAGGTAAAAGATTATTGAAAACATTAAGTGACTGCCCTAATTAGAAAGATAAATGAATACCTTAAAAATGTGTAAAAAAGAGTAACTGCTAATTTAAACATGAGCTTTCACAAAATTATTCTTGTGCCTAATTCAGACAAGTTAGAGAAACTGGCAAAAAAAAAAAAAAGCAACACATGAATATGTCTTCATTTAAGGACATGCTCTCAAGCTAGTTTAAAGAAAAAAGTCTAATTAGGGTTTCCAGGGTTTTAGGAGTCCATCTTCACTGTAGGTAGCAGTCAGGTTCTGATGAGGATGATGTGCAATACCAATCACATCCTTCTCATGAACTGTCAGAGTTCTCTCCAGTTTGCCAGTTTGACTGTGCCAAAACAGTAGAGCACAGAGTCCTCTCCCACACAGTAAATCCATTCACCACGGGGAGAGAGGGCGCAGCAAACAAAGTCACTGCCTTCTCTCTTACCAGAGCTGAAGCTTCTGCATGTTCATGATGACCACTGTGTTTGATCTGTTGCACACCACAAAGTGCTCTGGGTTTTTAGGAAGCAGGATCACACTGTTGACAGTGATGTCTGTCCCTGCAGTGCTGCCCAGGGATTTAAAGGTATTTGAACATTCTGTGGTCTTCATATTCCATATCTTTACAGTGCCATCAGAGGACGCACTAATAATATAATGTCCATCTTGTGTAAATGTTGCTTCATTAACAAAGGAAGAATGGCCACGAAATTCCTTCAGGGTCTTCCAAGATCTTAAACCATGAATTCTAATTGTCTGGTCAAAAGAGGCACTAAGGATCTGGCTGCTGTCCTTAGAAAAGCTTAGACAGGTGACACCTTTACTGTGTGCCCTTTCAAATCTCCTTAAACACTGTCCACTCTGAATTTTCCATACCTTGATTTTTCCATCTTGAGCCCGGTTGCTAACATTTCTGTATCTCTGCTGAAACACATGCAGAGAACAGCATCATCCATCATCATAAAGTTATCCTGGGCCTGGTATTTAAGATCCTTCCTGATTTTTCCAGTTGTGAAGTCCCATACTTCAATGAATCCATCAACAGACCCAGTGACCAAATACTGACCATCTGGAGAAAATCGAGCACACTCCACATGTGATTTCTGACCAAACTTAATATGCCTGCTCAGCTGTGTAGGAAACTTTTCTTCTTCCACATCTTTGACAGCTGCTTTGCCTCGGAACAAATCTATGGTCATGCCAGGAGGAAGCAACCCCTGGTGCTGCTGCCACTTCAGCGCCTGCCCCAGCAATGCCATGAGGTGAGATGGAGGCACCACACTGACTTCCCCAGCTAAGGCCTGAGCAATTGCTGCTCTTCTCTTCCCTTTGCTACTTCCATCAGGGTGTGCCTCACGAAGATCAAAATGAGACCTGGCCAAGAGGTTCTCCAGATGAATATACCGCTCTGGCTGCGTTTGTTTTAACATGATCATAGGGTCAGTCTGTCTCAGAAGAGACCTGGCAGCCCCCAATTCACGGAGTTCTATCAATTCCAGAACAACCTGTTCATAGAGGTCAATGAGGGTTTTGTCTGGCAATTTCAGAGACTGTATAGCCTGTAAAACTGTGTCCCAGTGGCTGCTATTAATGTCAGCCACGAAACTCTCAATGCTGTCCACAATATTCAGAGAATCCGACCCGCAGCTTGCATGGCCTTGTACTGAATGGGGGTGATATGCTCAAAGCCAGGTGGCAGCACGTCCCAGTATTTGTGGACCTTCTTCTTCTCATGGCGGGGGGGGGGGGGGGGGAGCGAATCCATCCACCCTACTCCTCTTTAGCGACTCTGGTCAAAGGTTTGCTTCATCGCCGCCGGTCCCAGGATGCACTCCGCTGGTCCAGGTTGCGCCTGTCGCGGCTCCGGTGCGGTGCTTGCGGTCCTGGCTGCGTTAGCGGCTGTGGCTGCGCTTGCGGTGCGGGTTCTCCTTGTCTCACTCTTGCTTATTCTGGTTGAGCTGCCGCTGGAATTCGTGGAAGTCCGACATGCCCAGGCGGCCGCGTAAGGGCCCTGTGCAGAGCGCACCTTGCCTTGCTGCCCACCCGCTCTAGCCGCTTCCGCTACTTCCCAGAATTTTTTAAGCACTTGATCTCTGCCTTCTCCTCTTGCTCCTTCCGTCGCTTCTTTTCCTGGAGAATTTCATCGAAGGTCTTTACTTTCCAAGAGTCCAAAGAGGACCACACCAAGACACATCATAATTAAAATGCCAAGAGCAAAAGACAAAGAGAGAATCTTAAAAGCAGCAAGAGAAAAAAAGTCAGTTACCTACAAGGGAGTACCCATACAACTGTCAGCTGATTTCTCAACAGAAACTACGCAGTCAGAAGGGAATGGCAAGAAATATTCAAAGTGATGAATAGCAAGAACCTACAACCAAGATTACTTTATCCAGCAAAGCTATCATTTAGAATTGAAGGTCAGATAAAGAGCTTCACAGATAAGAAAAAGCTAAAGGAATTCATCACCACCAAACCAGTATTATAAATGCTGAAAGGTATTCTTTAAGAAGAGGAAGAAGAAGAAAAAGGTAAAGATACAAATTATGGACTACAAATACACATCTGTCAACAAGTGAATCTAAAAATCAAGTGAATAAATAATCTGATGAACAGAATAAACTGCTGAATATAATAGAATCAGGGGCATAGAAAGGAGTAGACTCACTATTCTTGGGGTGGAGGGGAAGGGATGTGGGTGGTGCGGGAAGAGACTGGACAAAAATCTTAGCCTATGGATGAGGACAGTGTGGGGGTAAGGGCAGAGGGTGGGATGGGAACCAGGTGGAGGGGAGCTATGGGGGGAAAAAAGAGGAACAACTGTAATAATCTGAACAATAAAGATTTAATTAAAAAAAATACCAATTAAAAAAAAACAACAAAAAATAACAACTCATCTTATTATTTTTTTATTGTATTTTGATATTCTATTTCATTTATTTCTGCCTTCCACTTTGAGCTTTTTTGTTTTTGTTTTTTTCTAGTTCCTTAAGCAATGTTAGATCATTTGTTTGAAATCCTTTTTTTTTTTTTTTTTTTTTTTTTTTTTTAGGTAGGCCTGGATTGCTATAAATTTCCCGCCTACTATCACTTTTGCTGCATCCACAAAATTTTGGTACATTATATTTTCATTTGTCTTTGTGTATCTTTTGATTTCTTTCATTTCTTCTTTGCTGTAATAATTGTTTAGTATCATGTAAAAGAATTATACAAATCCTCAATTATAGAAGTAGATCTAAAAGCATTTCTCTCAGTAACTGATAAGTTAAGAGGGCAAAAAGTCAGTATTCCAAAACTGTAGGTTTTTAAATACATATGATGGAACACTCACCAAAATAAAACATACTCTAAAACAAAAAACAAGTTTCAACCAATTACAAAGGATTGAAATAATATATAGTGTATTCTCTGACCTGAGTGGAATGAAACAAGAAATATAATCCGAAAGATAACTTAAAAACCTCTAATTGTTCTGAAATTAGGCAATATGTTTCTACTTAACTCATGAGTTAAAGAAAAAAATTACAGAAAAAAAATAGAAAATATTTGGAAGGGAATAATCGTGAAAATATGATGCATCAAAACACGTCAAATGAAGCTAAAACAGTACTTAAAGGGAAATTTATAGCTTCAAATACAACATTATTTGGGTTGGGGTTTGAATCTTGCAGAAGAGTAGGGTTAATATTAACTATGTGGACCAACTGTCTCCAAGGATGTTTTTGGACAAATGTTTCTGTGGATGTTTTGGAACAGGACTAAACGTCCTACAAGGTTCAACCTTGTTGTGCAGGTTTTATCCAGGAGGAAAAGGTAAGAAAAGAAAAGATATAAAAATAAAAAATGAGCAAGTAAATTGCATATTACTCACACATGACATGATTATGTAGAAGAGTCAAAAGAATCTACCTATTATTAGATTTAACCAACAAATTTGGCATTATTATTAGATACAAAGTCAATATGCAAATACTGATTACATTTCTAAATAGCAGAACAAACTATTGAAAAATAAATTTTAAATAAAGTGCCTTTAACAATAGCATCAAAAAGCATTAAATACTTAGTAATAAACCTAATAAAATGTGTGCCAGATTTCTACACCAAAAAGTACCAAACTTTGCTGAGAAAAACTGAAGAAAGTCATAAATGAGATAGCATGCTCATATATTAAAGACTAAATGTGGTTATTATGCCAGGTCTTTCCAACTGAGCTATAGATTGAATGTAATCTTAATAAAAATCCCAACTTAGAGGCTTTTAAAAGAATATCCAAGTTGAACTTGAAATTTATATGAAAATGCAAAAGACCTAGAATCCTAAGACAGTTTGAAGAACAGATTTGAAAGACTTATATACTACCAAATTTTAAAACTTAAGAAACTGTAAAATTACCATAATTAATCCAGTATGGCATTGCAAAGGATAATCAAATATACCAGGGAACAGAATAGAGAGTCCAGAAATAGACCCTCATCTGTTATAACTGAGTTATAACAAAGGTAGCTCTATAACTCAGTAAGGCAGTGATTTTCAACCTTTTTCATCTCATGGCACACATACACTAATTACTAAAATTCTGTGGCACACCAAAAATTAATACATGTTTTTCCAATTTGACAAAAAAAAATAGGTATAATTTTCATTCATTCACACTGGACAACTATTGTTGTGTTGGCTGTTGTCATGTTTTTATTTGACAATCTAAAAGAAAAGAGGTCTGTTGCCTCTTACTAAATAGTCCTGTATTACATGTTTTAAAAATACTTGCGGCACAGCAGTTGAAATTCGCTGCAGTAGGGAAATAGTATTGAATACTCTTTTCAATAAATAGTAATGAAGCAATTGGATATATGGGTAGACTTGTATGTAGTTTACGCCATACACAAAATGTATGTGAAATGAACCACAGAATTAAGTATGAGAAGTAAAACAATTAAGCTCCCAGAAAAGAAAAGGAAAGAACCTTTATTTTTATGAAGTTCAAGAACTCATAAAACTAATGATAGTGATAGAAGTTGGAGAGTGGATTAGGAAGGGGTGGGGGTGCTAGAATTATTTGTTCCAGATCCTGATTTGGTGGTTATAAGTGTTTATGCATACGTACAACTCATTATGCTTACACTTTGATGAGGGTAGTTTACTCAATAAAAAAGTAGAAATAAAAATTAACAAATGCATCAAAAAAGAAATCTCAATGGAAATGAGAAAATATTTTGATGTTTGTCCTCTTCTCACCTCCTGTTTCCACACACCAACCCCAGGTGGACCCTTGTCCGTTCCTTTTCTCCATACTGACCAAAAAAAAACCGCACACTTAAAAATCATTTAAATGACTAAGTCTAAGTTTCTGTGAGAATTCCCCTTGGTTTTAACTCTAAATAAACTCAAAAAGTTCTCATATAATCTAATAACTTGGCAAAACTTCAAAATTATATTCTTTCTGATTGGTGTTTGAGGTTTCTTAGGATATATTCCTAGAAGTGAGATTGCTGGGTCAAATGACAGTTCCATTTTTAAGTTTTTGAGGAAACTCCATATTGCACCCTTATGTTCATAGCAGCATAATTTACAATAGCTAAGATCTGGAAGCAGCCCAAGTGTCCATTAGTAGATGAGTGAATAAAAAAGCTGTGATACATTTACACAATGGAATACTATGTAGCAGTAAAAATGAAGGATCTCTTACCCTTTGAGATAGCATGGAGGGACCTGGAGAGTATTATGCTAAGTGAATTAAGCCAGTCAGAGAAAGAGACAAGTATCACATGATCTCACTCATATGTGAAATCTGATGAACAAAATAGATCCAGAGACATAGAAGCATGGAACAGACTGATGAATCTGAGGGAAGGGAGAGAGGGGGTGGGAAGAGATTAACCACAGAATTTATATGCATATATGCCTAACCCATGGATACAAGCAATAGTTCAGTGAAGGCCTGAGGGGGTGATTGCAGGGTCTAGGGCAGTGGTTCTCAACCTTCTGGCCCTTTAAATATAGTTCCTCATGTTGTGACCCAACCATAAAATTATTTTCATTGCTACTTCATAACTGTAATGTTGCTACTGTTATGAATCGTAATGTAAATATCTGATATGCAGGATGGTCTTAGGCAACCCCTGTGAAAGGGTCGTTCGACCGTCAAAGGGGTCGCGACCCACAGATTGAGAACCATTGGTCTAGGGGTTCAATGGGGAAAAAGGAGACATCTGTAATACTTTAAACAACAAATATACATTTTTTAAAAATTCAAAATTATATTAACACTGATGAGAAAGCTCCTGAATAAAATATTGACATCAAACAGAAGCAAAATTGCTTGGCAGTTTAATCACTGTAACATATTGTGGGAGTAATACAGTCACTGTGCTAAGCCTAAGGAAGTCCATAAAAATGAGATGCAGCCTTTTCAGTGGGTTCACACTCTAATATAATAATAACCAAGGATTATATGGCAATTCTTATGTGCAAAGAATATCCTAAGTGCTTTACCTATATTATTTTATTCTCCCAAGAAGCTAATAAGGTTGATTATTGTTGGGGTCCAACCCCAGCAGTTCAGGGGTTCCCAAAGGTGTGGACGGAGTCAGCAAAGAAGGAATGACATGGAGATAGCGTTCAGTTGATCAGCATAGCCAGGTTCTCCAACCAGGTTCTGTCTTTATTGTCCTGTTCCATCTGTATTTATACCAGTTGATTTTAATCCTATCCATTCTATTCCAAAGGTTAGGGCATTTGTTAATCTAGTTCTGTTGAGTTTAATCCTGTCTAGGTTAATCTCTGTGTTCCATTATAAGGGCTATCCCAAGGTCACTGCTCTACTGATAAGCTAGAAGGAAGTGACTGAAGGAAATTATCCTACCCAGTAAAGGTTATGTCCTCCCAGCCTCGCTGTTTGCCTTCCCTGGGACTGCCCTGTGTCGGTGGGTCTCCAGGGGTACAGGCTTTGGTGCCTTCCCTGGTGGGCAGACCCCTGAGGATGTGGGCCCAACAAGTCCCAAATTTATTGCCAACAGTCTTAGTCCAAGTTCTTTATAAGTAGTACCTGGTATTTCTGTAACACTAGGGGGTTTCACTGATTTATTCTCTTCCTTAGGCCTGTTAATCCCTAACTCCAGGGGAAAAATCCTCACATGGGGAAACAGCCTTTCTCGGAGAGGTAACCTTGGTTAAAACACATAGCGCTAAGAGGGGGAGCAAACATATTAAGAACAGTATGCCATATAAGCCAGGTCCCTTGAAACATATGCTGTGCAGATGTTTCTTCCCTGCAGCGTCTGTGTCAAGCAGCAAGGATGGACCGGCTTCCGGCAGATTATCATCGCCCATTTTGCAGATGACAAAACTGAGGCGCTGAGAGGCTAAAAAACTTATCCAAGATCACACAGCTAACAAATGGTAGAGATGTGAATGGAACACAGCATTCTGGTGCTATTCCATGATTTTCACTCCATTTTGTCCTCTTTGAGAATGAGCACTCCTTCTCCCTTAGGGTTGGTTAGGAATATATGTGGGGAAAGTATTCTCTGGAGCTCCTTAAAAGCCCAAGAGCAGCCCACGCTGGGGGCCTTGTGCAGCCTCGAAAGGGATTGCCAACTCACCCCTTCCCTGGAGGCCTGGTCTGTAGGAGGTGGTCGCTGGGTCCCTACTTAACCTCTAAAATAGAATGGTATTCCTGAGCCATGCATCCTGTCCACCTCAGGTTTAGAAGTCATGTTTCATCCACATGAAGCAGTTTCTTATTAGAACCTCAGCCCTGTAGCATGCAGGGTAGCTAACGAAGAGGTTTTCCCCAGGGAATTTCTGGGGGAGGCTGGAAATCAAATCTCCCATCCTCCAGCACACCAGCACCACTGGCAGCATTTGCAAAATTCCCAGTAATTAGGTTAATTTGCCAATACTGCAGATTCAGGGAGCTTTTCAAACTTGATTTTATTTTGCTGTGTATGCATTATTTCCTCATCAGTGCTGTGGTTGAATTTATTTTTCTCAATTTTACACAGGGCTTTTCCCTGAGCAATTGGAGAGGTACTCCCTAAATGAGAGCTTTTTGTTCATCTTTGATTTTTAAAAAGTGACTTCTATTTGACATGCAACATTGTGTAAATTTAAGATGTACAACATGCTGATTTGATACATTTATACTGCACTATGAGTGCCATTGTATTACCTAACACCACTATTATATCATGTAATTATCATTTCTTATAGTGTTGGGAACAATTAAAATCTAGTCTCTTAGCAAATATAATGTTTATAATTTTATTGTCTATACTCACTGTATTAGATTTTTAGGACTTAATTATCTACTAGTTGCATCTTTGATTTTTGGTACAGGACTTTGTTCTTTAAGGTGGTCAGCACTTTTCCTACTGGGGAGCATGGAACCGGGAGAGAGGAAGAAGCACCTAGAATTCTCCTTAGAGGTAGAGACAGGGAAAGAGGCTACAAACATACATCAACTACTGATTTTTTTTGTCCTATTTTGGGGAATGATTGGGAGTGAATCTTAAAAGAACTTTGACTGAATTTCCCACACTGTTTTTTTTATATGTATGTACATAGCACAGGGGCTGCCTGCCTCAGTTTGAACTGTAAGATTGTTCTAGCACTTTAGTCTGTTATTACATTGACAATCCCTCCCCCCCACCCCCACCCCGCATCCACCTCCCGGTCAGAGACCCCCAGGAATCCACCTGTTGGGGAAGAAAGTTCGGGTTTATCCATTTGTTCCACTGAGGGCGACCTCACTCCATGGGGAATTGCGGGGTATCTCAGCAAGGGGGTGTTATAAAGGACTTACTACAGAATTGGGGCTTGTGTTAGGTGACTTGGGTGCTGGTTCAAGGAAGCAGGGGTTTATTGCCGATTAGATGTTATCAAGAAGCAGAGGTAACTCTATCACTGGCTGTTAGTCCTCTCTGGAAGGCACAGAAGTATAACCTCACATGCTTCAGTCATGTACCCAGCTAGCCCCTGCTGCACAGGACCAGAGTCTGAAAACATCATGGAAAAGAGTCTCTTTACTCACTTATTTTTGGAGGTCCTTTCAGATAACCCTAATTTCAACTCTTGTCCTGTAAATAGAAAGTTAAATGCTGCTATTTTCTTAGTCCAATGAGACTCATCGTGCAACGAAGTATCTAGCTTTTTATGTAGTGTCTTTCCTATTTTTAAATTTTGAAAGCCGTGCCAGAAAGTGATAAATTGTCATCGCAGGCCTGACCACAGTTTGCCTCCAGAAGCAATTTCATGGCTTACTGGGTAAGTTTGTGGTCGGCTGGAGAGTAAATGAATTGCTTGAGCTAGGGCTCATTTCTCAGGGCTTGTCCATTTCAGAAAGCTGTGTGACTTTTCGGTCACCTTGAGCACATTGGCCCAACTAAATGTACAGTTCATTTTCATCTGTCACCTCGGTATATCTCCCTTTGAGTTGAATATTTGTTTGCGAAATTTTCCTTTTGTATTTACTTTGTTTACGATACAGATCCTTTAAACACCAGACTGCCAACTTAATTCTCCTCAGCACAGGGTCACCCTTTCGCAAAAATACACATTATGCTTTCTGCAAATAGATTGTAATTGGGTGGTGTGCACCACACAGCTCTTGACCTCCTCTTGAACTCAACGATCAGAGTGACTTTGCCAAGGTTGCCCGGCACAGCTCTGTTATCCCGAGACGCCTGGCCTTTGGGGGAAACTGGTTCTTAGGAGGTGTCATGCATCTGTCACCTCCTGTCCTCAAAGGATTGTCAGCCAGATGCAGTCCCCTCAACAGCTTCCCTGGGCTCATCAGTGGACTTAGAGGCAGAAGGCAACAGTATCTCTTAAACTCCTGTATATGCTCTCATGGTTTGAAGGATGCTAAACACTTTGGCATTTTTTAAATAACAGACTAAGAAGATTTCGTAATTCTCTTATCGTTAGCGCTTTCACCGATAAATCTATCCTGTGTGACACCAGATGATTCCTCCTGGCTTCTCAGTGAGATTCCTTTCTAAAACTGTAAGGATTGCAGTTACGACCAGGTCCTGATGAATATTGCAGGTCAGAGCTGCTTGGCACACACACTTGGCTTTCTCAGATCCTCAGGGCTTTGTAACTAACGCCAGAGCTCATCTAGCGTCCAGCTTTCAGGAGAAATGGAAAAGAGCCCACAGGCATGAGTCGTAGGAGAGGTCCTGAGCCTTCCATGCTCTGAGGGCTCCACAGCATCTTCAGTGTGAAGCTGAAAGACTCATTATACAAAGGGACCAGTCAGCCCACATACAAAGATAGAACTTGGACCCACAATCTGTAGTGACCATTCCAGAAAGCCAGCCGATGGCTCTAACAGCCCCTTTGGTGTGAAGAGGCCCCCAAGGAGGCAGAAGGACTCTGCTGTGTTTCCAGTCATTTCCGCCTGTCACCCCGAGAGACAGCGATGGGTAAGGAAGAGCATTCTCCTAACGCCTTCTGGAGAAGATGCTTGTAGCACAGAGGGCATCGGCAAATGTGCACATGCCCTGCTCTTGGAGCATCCGGAAAACCCTACTGCTGGGCCTCCAGAGTGTCACCTTTACATTAAAATGCATCCCCCAGTAAGCTCCCTTATGTCACCTAGCAGGGTCAATCTAAGGAAGTAACAGTGCTAACCAGCTGCAGCTCTATTACTGGGTAAACGTTTAGTAAATTAAAGTGCATCTGGGAGAATGGAACTTGTACAGGATCAGCCAGTTTGACAACGTTTTGCAGTGTGGAGGCAAATGAAGGATCAGAAGAGTGCCAAAGTAAAAAAAAAAATTTTTTTAGATTATTAATTTGACTTTGATAAGGGCAGGTTTTCTCCTGAAGAGAGGACTCTGATTTCTCTTCCTCCTTCCCTTTGCCTCAGCTGTGCTCCAATACCAGTGACCCTTCCCCACACATATCTCAAGTACCTGTGTATAAAGAGAGAACAGAATCATCAGGAGTTAGGTAGCTATAAGGTTTTCTTCTCTTACCCAGGAAATATGTCTGGTAAATTCTAAAAAAGTGAAAAATCCCAGAAAAATTACAAAGCAGGCGTGTCTCCCAGCGCCTGGTGACCTTAACCTTGCCCTGACTCCCTAGAAGGAAGACTTCACCCTACTCATCCCTGTCTGTCACTCTGACCATGCTGCTTCCCCCATACAAGGAGCATCTTATTTTCAATATTTTCAGAACCCTATACAGTGGGGCCTTGACTTACGAGTGTCCCGACTAAGATACCAGCTGTCTCTCTACAGATTTTTTGCATTGAGTTGATAGAGTAATTTGAGTTAATGAGCTCCTTAACGAGCTCCTTAACGAGCTCGGTCTCGGAACGAATTAAACTCGTAAGTCAAGGCCCCACTGTATTCCCATTTCTAAAGTGACTAGTGGCCAGGTGTATTCCATGGTGTGCAGGATGGACTGGACATGACAAAGCCCTAGAGCGGGGAGACCAGGTCTAGGTCCCTTTTCAGTCACTCTGAGGAGGGAGGTGATCATCAACCAGCCGTGCACAGTGGGTAAGTTACCTCTCTGAGCCTCAGTTTTCACATCTTTAAATTTGATGCGATAATAGTAATATGTAACATTTATTGAATGCTTTCTCTTTGCAAGGCACTGCTTTAAGCATGACATATCTCTTCACTTACTAATTTAACTTTAGGCTCTTTGCTTCATTCTCTAAAGTGTGTGTGTGTGGGTGTGTGTATGTGTGTGTGTGTGTGTGTGTGTGTGTGTGAGAGAGAGAGAGAGAGAGAGAGAGAGAGAGAGAGAGAGAGAGAGAGAGAGAGAGAGAGAGAGATTTAAACTGGAAAATTTAGATATTTCAACTGACATTTAAGAGCTCATGTAAGTATTCAAGTGAAAAAAATATAGTATGCCCTGTTAATAATGAGTCTGTGTGTGACAGACGGGTATAAGAAGAACCACAGTGCTCATTGTTCTTCACTGGATTTATGGTAAATGGAAAAGTCACTCTCTTATTTGAGAAACACCTCAATGGAGCCTTATTTTGTTTGCCTTCAAGAAGAATAAACTTTCTCCACACTGTTAATCAGTAAACTATCTCAGTTTATTAGTTCCAGGGTCTTGCTCCTTCAAATACTTATTTAAACCACCTTCCACACTTAATGCAGCACAGAGAAAACTAAGCTATTTGCTAGTGATGAACCCATAAATAAATGGAAATGTGTAGAACAGTTATATTGTTTTTATGAGGTTGTAAGTACCATGAGGACAGGATTTTGTTCATATCTTTTTCGCACAGCTGTGTTCCCAGAGTTTAGGAAGTCTGACACATAGCAGGCAATGAATGTTTATTGAATCAATGAATGAACAGGACAGCAGACCCAAAGGCACACTCTTTTCTTTGTAGCATTGCTCTAAGCAGAGCTGTAAGGAACTTGTTTGCTTTATTATTATTATTATTATTATTATTATTATTATTAAATGAATTCATGCAAGTGAGTGAATGACTGTTCTTTACTAAATTAATAGCCATTAAAGAGTTTTGAAAACTGTAAAGCACTACAGAAATAGAGGGTGTAACTTTTATTTCCTTCCACACAATATCAGGCTTTCTAAGTTTGTTCTGAGTCTATTTAAAGAAAATACATGTAAGCAATAACTGGAGCACTGTGTTCTATTTGAAAATTGAAAAGGGTCCACGAAGTAAAACGTGAGGAAAATCTGACTTCTCTGATAGTTTGCTGAGTGTGTGGCAGATGTGTTTGTAATTCAGCATAATTGTTTTTCCACTAAAAGCCAAAACTAATCCTTTAACAGCTTCTTAGCACATTAGACTCAGTCTTTCACTTTTCTATCAGTTCCATATGAAGAGTCAGCTTGTCAGTTTAAGAGAAAGCAGAATGACATTCTCCCAGATGTTCCGGGGAAGTGCAGGGAGCTAGTTGGGTCACTGTCCTCTATTCTTAGCTTGATGTGCTGAGAGTTATCCTAGCAACTAGTTAGGGCCCACAACAGCTCGAAATACCCCTGTTGGGCCCCTACTCCATATTTTTTCCAATTAAAAAACCTTGTTATCAGTAATTGAGGAACTGTAGCTCTTTACAATCTAGCTCTCTATCCCACAATGTTCAGTAACCCACTCAGAGAAGCATGACTTGTAGATTTTAAAGCTGATGACGTACAACTGATGATAAAGTTGTTTATTCTGCTTATCCGTTGGTGATTTTTAATCTTCTTCAAATTTATATCTCCCTACTTTATCTCTATGACTTCTGGACAGTTCTTTTGTTGTTGTTGTTTACTTGTTTTTAGAATGTAACTTTTCTCTTTGAACCCTCAACTGGATGAAAATAAGTAATAGATGGTAATTGCCTATAAGCTCACTCTGTGGGGTGTTACTCTATTTCATTAGTAAATATTACAATTTAGTTTCCAAGCTTTTTCCAAAGACATATCTTGAGATTTTTCAGGAAACCTGCCCTATTTCAGAAGATGTGAAGGGAAATTTTATGAGTGTTCTGGCCTAGGGGTGTTTTTCCCTTTGGTTTCCTTAACTGCTGCTTATTACCCCCTGGGGTGGGAGTTGTGAGAATGCTAGCAAAGAACAGAGCCCAGACCCAAGAGGAGTGTCCTCTGAACAAAGGTCTTCCGGATTTCCCCTCTGAGGATGTTAGGCTGCTGTCTGGTGAAGGGGTCAGAAAACCTGGACCCAACTGGCTGCAACAATAAGGGTTTCATTCATTTTACATTACAAGACGTCCCGAGGGAAGGCAGGTTCCAGGCACAACATTTTAGGCTCTGTCTTTGCTTTATTGTGACCCCTTTTGGGCCCATCATCCATTGAGGGTTGGCTTTATTCTTCGGCTGGTTAATGAGAGGCTATAACAGTCCTAGGTAGCACCTCCAGACATGACAATGTTTCCAGAGAAACTGTTTGTTTTTTTATTTTTTCCTCCTGATTTAAAAAATATATATTTTTATTGATTTTTGAGAGGAAGGGAGAAGGAGAGAGAGATAGAAACATCAATGATGAGAGAGAATCATTGATCAGCTGCCTCCTGCATGCCCCCTACTGCGGATCGAGCCCACAACTCAGGCATGTGCCGCATGTGCCCTTAACTGGAATCGAACCCAGGACCTTTCAGTCCACAGGCCTACACTCTATCCACCAAGCTAAACCGGCTAGGACTACTCATTGTCTTTCATCATATCTCTATGATTCATTGTATGTGATTTATATATACTATTTTTATATTTATAAATGACATTTATCTATATATTTTAAAGACAAGTAATCGGACTGACTGGCACGGCCGGTCGCTTTGATGCACACTGCGGCCGGCCAACTTGCCAGATGAGGGTGGGGCTGGCTGGCTAACCTCCTGCATCCCCTCCCACCAGCCAGCCGGCCCCAATGGGTCCCAACTGGGGCAGGCCGGCCAGATCCCACCCGTGCACGAATTTGTGCACCGGGCCTCTAGTTTTACCATATTTTGAGAACTTATTTCTCATCCCAGGTTGATAATAGTTTAATAACTAATCATAAATCTCATAAAACATAAATTGGAGTTTGTTTATTTAATTACCTAATAATTAATATCATTATATGTGGTACATGATTTTTGGACTGGAACACATGGTATTTCCCAGATTCTTTGTCCATTGGCATTGAAGAATGAATCCACAGGCTGAAGATGGTATAGCAAAGGTGGAGATTTATTGAAGAACAAATACAGACTCCCACATGGGGAAGGGGAAAGAATCTCACAGCACAGACTCTTACCTGGGGAGGGAGAAAAAGTCCCACAGAATGGACGCCCACATGGGGAGGGGGAAGAGTCCCACCAGTTATCTGTTTCCACTGTTTATAACAGCTGCAACTCCCTGTGTCCTGATATCCCCTCTGATTGGTCAATATTCCCTTTTGAATTGGTTACTATAGTAACTGCTGAGGCCCTCCTCCCTCATTGTTCTCCTACTCCTTCTGGGCTTTCTTCCTCCTTCTTTATTTTGTAACTATAGACCTTTTGGCTACCTCCAGTTCTCTTTTCTTATGTAAATATAACTGTTGCCACTCCCTTGTCTTATGGAAATGTAACTTCTCCCAGTCTGTCGCCCTGTGTTTTTTTTCATGAACCCCCAATTCTGAAAATTTCCTAAACCTGCCTATAGCCCCCTAAAATTTCTATTTCATGTTACAACTAAATAAAATAAAAATTTTAAAAATTGCTAGGATCTAGAGAAATAGGATGATAAACTATTTTAACAACATTGGCTAGAATAAAAAAATGAAGGAAATATAATGAAAAAGGGAAATAAGAAGAATCAATCAAGGCCTTCAAATCCATCAACCAGTGGAATCTAAATGTGTGCTGATTGAGCTAATTATTATTCCTTACCTGTTTGTTTTTTTTTTTAAACTTGGGAAGGGAGCATTGAAAAGACTTGAATTACATTATTTCTTACTGTCAATGTAAGAAACATTCAAACCTGTGGAGAAATTTTGTGAGTTTATTTGAGCCAAACTGACAATTGCCGAGAAACAAAATATCAAGGGATTGAGAAAAAATGCTCCCGAAAATGGAATTTCTGCACCCTGCTTTATACATTACAATTCATGAGAAGACTTAAGTGGGTTATATGAAATCCACTGGTGATAGATTAGGAAGGTTGGAGCAAACAAACCAGGAGGGGGGGGGGGGGGCGGGCACCTCTGGGATTGGATAAAAAGTAAAATGATAGAGGTGGGTACAGGATAGTTAACAGCCAAAAATTAACATGATAATAAAAATGAGGGAATTTGTGGTCTTCACTCTGGTAAGGTGCCTGTGCTTTATGGGGTCAGAAAAAGGGAAATTGTTTTTGCAAAGACATGTTTATCAGGTATATTATCCTAGATGCAAAAAGACAACAGACTAACTTAGTTAAGGTAAAGATTGACCTTTGTTAGGGAAAAATACTGCCTTAGGATATGATTACCTGCCAAGAACAGTTTTTTTAAAAAATTTATCTTTATTGTTGAAATATTATAGATGTCTTCTTCTCCCACCCCCATCCCCAATTGACTCCTTCTAGCCTGCACCCTCCTCTCCTCCACTCCAGGCCTCACCACACTATTGTCTGTATCCATGGGTATACATATATGCATATAAATTCTTTGGTTAATCTCTTCCCACCCACCCAATCCACCTTCCCTCTGATATTTCACAGTCTGTTCCATGCTACTATTTCTCTGGATCTATTTTGTTCAACTGTTTAATTTGTTCTTTAGATTCCACATATGAGTGAGATCATGTGATGCTTGCCTTTCTCTGACTGACTTATTTTGCTTAGCATAATACTCTCCATGTCCCTCTCAAAGGGTAAGAGATACTTCTTTTTTTACTGCTGCATAGTATTTCATAGTGTAAATGTACCACAGCTTTTTTATCCACTCATCTACTGATGGGCACTTGGGCTGCTTCTAGATCTTAGCTATTGTAAATAGCACTACTATGAACATAGGGGTGCATCCATTCTTTCTGATTGGTGTTTCAGTTTTCTTAGGATATATTCCTTGAAGTGGGATCACTGGGTCAAAATGCCAGTTCCATATTTAATTTTTTGAGGAAACACCATACTGTTTTCCATAGTGACCTCACCAGTTTCCATTCCCACCATCCGTGTACCAGGGATTCCCTTTTCTACACGTCCTCGCCAGCACTTATCATTTGTTGATTTGTTGATGGTAGCCATTCTGACAGGTGTGAGGTGATGCCTCATTGTCATTTTAATTTGCATCTTTCTGATAATTAGTGACAGCATTTTTCATATGTCTCTTGGCCTTCTGTATGTCCACTTTGGAGAGGTGTTTAGGTCCTTTGCCCATTTTTTAATTGGATTGTTTGCCTTCCTTGTGTTAAATTGTATGAGTTTCTTATATATTTTGGATATTAACCCCTCAGCAGATATATCATTGGCAAATATGTTCTCCCATACAGTGTGCTCCATTTTTGTTTTGTTGATGGTTTCTTTTGCTGTGCAGAAGCTTTTTATTTTGATGTATACTTTTAAAATTATATCCTTAATTCTTATTTTTGAATTCCTTTTGGATTCTTCTTTTTATTTATTTTGTGGAAAAACATGTAAGGAAAGTGTCTTAATTAATAGTGAAAAATAATCCTATATAATAAAAGGCTAATATGCAAATCGACCGAATGGCAGAATGACAGGTCGCTATGACACGCACTGACCACCAGGGGCAGATGCTTAACGCAGGAGCTGCCTCCTGGAGGTCAGTATGCTTTCACAGGGGGAGCTCTGCTCAGCCAGAAGCCGGGCTCACAGATGGCAAGCACAGAAGCAGTGGCGAGAGCCTCTCCCACTGCCTTTGCGGCAGTGGGTCATCCACCGAGGGCTCCCAGACTGCGAGAGGGTGCAGGCCAGGCTGAGGGACACCCCCCACAAGTGCATGAATTTCGTGCACCGGGCCTCTAGTTTCTTTATATATTCCTGTTTATGAGGGCCTTTTTTTGGAAAAAGGAAATACATTGAGAGGGCTTTGGTGAAATTCAATGAAATACAGGCCCAAATATGGAAAATTAGTACTTTATGAGGTAGCTTTATATAATTTTTTTAAAAACGAGGGGGGTAGAGGAACTGGGGGAGGAGAGGGTAGCTTTGCAATTGAACAGTTCTAAAAAGGCTAAAAAAGAAATGAAGTTTCTTTTCTTTTCTGTGAGTGTTTGGCAAAACTTTAATTTCTTTCTTTCAGGTAGGGAAGCCTGCCAGCCTGATAAAAAAGAGCAACTTACATTTTTCCCCCCTGCATGTTGTAACGAATGTAATCTGGCATCCTTTTCGTTTGGCAGCAGGCTCCATGTGAATTATAGATTAGTGAAGAGAATGATTGGTGTCAAGTCTTACTCAACGGTTGTCATTGTACGTCTGTGAAAACTCACTGGTTCGAAGCCACTCCAAACTAGTACTTTATCTAATGCTTCTTAATTTAGTTGTTGTTTTTTCTGTATATGTCTTTTCTAATATGTCTCAAAACCCCTACAATGGACCCTTGCAAATGATTCAAAATCTGGAAAATATGCTTTTCTGGCCAATTCTGATTCACCTCAGTAGTGTTCTGAAGACTTTTTTGTGCTAAGTGCAAGCATTCATATACCAAATTCCATGGGGCCTTCATCATTTTTTAATGTGAAAAGAATCTGGTTTTGGTTTCTTTAATCTTTTATGGTCAAATTGGGTCCAGAAGATGAAACCGTGGACCTACAGTTTTTAACTAAACAAAGCATTGCTAATGGAGAGGAAATGTGTGGAGATCCTATGTAATCAAATCTCCAAGGTATGCTTTCTTGCAACAAAGAGATCTATTTAATCTATGAAATAATGCCCTCTCCTCTTAAAACCACAGAGAGCAGGAAATAATTTCAGAGGCTCAAAGTCTGGTTTAATTTGAGATCTACTTGGAACAGTAGACCTGTATGAAAAGATGTAATGGCTCACCTCTTGCTGTGTGATCACAGCCAATTTTATGAATGCCACTCAGGTGAGTAAAGAAACCCTTTACATGTGGTCCATTCCAAGACTTTGACAATATATCTGCATGTTTATTATTTTCTCCAAAATAAGGGTTCTTAAATTGTGACTTGTGGCTGTCCTCAGGACCTATGGGTGAGTTCAGGATATCTATGGAACTCTAGAATTCTGAGTTCATTTTTCTTGATAGGTCCTTTTTTTTTTTTTTTTAATCTTCACCCTAGGGCAGAGGTTCTCAATCTTGGCTGCACATTAGAATCACCTGGGAATCTTTTTAAAATCCTGATTTCTGGGCCTTATCCTCTGGAAATTCTGTTTCTTTGTTACAAATGTTGTGGCCCCACCCCATAACAAAGAAATAGAATTTCTGGAGGATGAGGCCCAGAAATCAGGATTTTAAAAAGATTCCCAGATGATTCTAAAGTGCAGCCAAGGTTGAGACCCACTGCCTTAGGGTATGTTTATTGATTTTTTTAGAGAGAGGAAGAAAGGGAGAGAGAAATATCAGTGTGAGAGAGAAAAATCATTCAGTTGCTCCCGAACACATCCTGACCAGGTATCGAACCTGCAACCTAAGTATATGCCCTGACTGGGAATCAAACCCGCAACCTTTGAGTGTATAGGACAGTGATGGCGAACCTTTTGAGCTTGGCATGTCAGTATTTTGAAAAACCCTAACTTAACTCTGGTGCTGTGTCACATATAGAAATTTTTTAATATTTGCAACCATAGTAAAACAAAGACTTATATTTTTGATATTTATTTTATATATTTAAATGCCATTTAACAAAGAAAAATCAACCAAAAAAATGAGTTTGCGTGTCACCTCTAACATGCATGTCATAGGTTCCCCATCACTGGTATAGGATGATGCTCCAACCGAGACACCCAGCCAGGTAGAGAGATCTTAATTTGCATCAGATTCTGGAAGGATTCACTGATGATCCTCAAAAGTTGATTATCACTTGTAAAAGACATATTCAAGGCAGTTTGAGCCTCTATTTTAAGGTGTCTCTTTCTTTGTATAGAGTTAAATACTGTACAGTGGCTAGAATTGAATCTAATATTTAATTAGTTCAATATTCATCATTTACATTATTATTCTCATGTAAATTTTATTTATAGCTGGCCACATAGCATACTATGATTATATTTCTTATGTTGTATATTTCTCTTAAGATATATATATGGCTAATATGCTAAGTGTCCATCTGGATAATGATGTCACATAGCAACACCAGCTTCCTCTCCCTAGTGATGACAGCCTTCTTGCAGTTTCTTCAGCCCAGGAACATGACTTGCTTTATAGCCAGGTGGAAACATTTCACACTTTAACCAAATGTCTGTGAAGTGTTTTCCCATGACTCATCTCATTTGACCCTCACAGAAGTCCTGGAGTAGGTAAATAGGAGACTCAGTGGAATCCTATTTTCTTTTTTTTTAATATATTTTATTGATTTTTTACAGAGAGGAAGGGAGAGAGATAGAGAGTTAGAAACATCGATGAGAGAGAAACATCGATCAGCTGCTTCCTGCACATCTCCTACTGGAGATGTGCCTGCAACCCAGGTACATGCCCTTGACCGGAATCGAACCTGGGACCTTTCAGTCCGCAGGCCGACGCTCTATCCACTGAGCCAAACCGGTTCCGGCTGGAATCCTATTTTCTTTTCATTAGATGGAAGACAGAGATTTAGAAAGTTTAGAAACTTGACCTGACTAAAAAGAAATAAGAAATGGTGGACCTTGAAAATGACTTCAGGTTTTCTTGCTGCATGAAATATAGTCAAACACTGCTGCAGTTAAATATTTTACCCTTTGTTCTCCCTGTGTGAGCTACAATAATAATCTGCTTCATGTTGATATTTACTGCTGTGTTGCTGACAATTACCTGAAAGAGAAGTTGGGGTACTTCACTAGGCTGAAAATTTTAGCTACATCAGAAAGCAGGTCTAATTAAGCAATTTTATTCTATATATATATAGCTAAGTTGCCCTAACCAGTTTGGCTCAGTGGATAGAGTATCAGCCTGCAGACTCAAGGGTCGCAGGTTCGATTCCGGTCAAGGGCATGTACCTTGGTTGCGGGCACATATCCAGTAGGGAGTGTGCAGGAAGAAGCTGATCGATGTTTCTCTCTTATTGATGTTTCTAACTCTCTATCCCTCTCCCTTTCTCTCTGTAAAAAATCAATAAAATATATTTTTTTAAAAAGCCTAAGTTGACACACACTTGTGCAATACATATAAAGCTCTAGCTGGAGCCAATTGGATGCGTGTGTTTCAATCTGTCATTATAGATTGTAAATTTGGATGACACTTTTATTATAAAGAAAGGGCGAATAGCGATATTAAAATATTTCTTCTAATTAATTTCCTTTCAATGTGCATGAATGTGTGCACTGGGCCACTAGTATATTAATAAAAGTTGTGTTGTGGTGAGAACAGCACCAGGTGTTTGACCGGTGGGGTCAGATCAGACCTCCATTCAGCAACCTCGGAACTGGATTTCTGGCTATGAAAGAATTTAGAGCCAAGACTCAAACTATAAGAGTAAGTTTATTTAGAAAGTCACAGAGGTAGGAGTGAGCTGGTAGAAGAAATGGTCTCAGGAACAAGTTACAAAGGCAAAAGAACTTTTCCTCTCCCATTTCTCCACTATATTTACATACTAATATTCAGTTAGTTCAATATTCTTTCATTTATATTATTATTCTCATGTAAATTTTATTTATAACTGGGCCACATAGTATACTATGATTTTATTTTTTATGTTGTGTAAATTTTGTTTCTCTTGGAGCTAGTAATTTTTTTAATGTTCTAGAAAAAACAAAACAAAATAATTTTTTTTTTTGCATTAAAAAAAACTTATGCCCAAACTTTCTTCTAGAAATGTACATCTTCTCTTAAAATATCCTTTCCTATTAGGCTGCCCATCACTACTGTCATTTAGAGAACAGCTCCTGGAGTCTTCTGCTCGTGTGGCTGTTCTCTGGGTCATCATCACCTTGGACTCCTTTCATCTCTCTTCTGATTACATCACATTCTTGATAGATTTATGCTTCTACCTTGTTTTGCTCCCTTGTTTTATTAGAACAAGCATTTTAATAACTTCCCTAGAAAAGTTGCACAGATAATAAATTTTTTTGAGAGTTTGGCTTGTTAAAGAATTTTAGGTTGAAAATCATTTTCTCCTAGAATATCTGAAAGTATCAAAACCAGTGTTTTATTGATAAAAAGTTAGTTTGGTGGACTTAAGATTACTGTGTAAAACAATGTTTCCAAAATATACTTTTATAGGTAGAGATTAGTAATCTCTTGGTAAAAGGACATATATAATATTATTAGCATTTTTATGAATCTAGGCAGCAAAACCAAAAATAATATAAAAAATATAGGTCCCCCTACTCCCATAACCATCATCAACTGTTAACTTCCAGTGAGTAATAATTTTGCTCAAACATCTAAAGATAAAAACAAAATTAAATTACAACAAAATTATTAAAATGATGGACATTCTTTCAACCATTTCATGAAAGCCACAACTGGATTCATTCCTGCTCTGGTATATTTTATTATACAGGTACTCATGGCCTCTGTTGTCTCTATTTTGCCCCACCTTTGCGTTTGCATCAATGCTTGCATTCCTGTATACATCTCTTGCAGCAAGGTCTGGTCTTTATCCGTGTCCTCACTTTTCAATTTTCTGTTATTTCTCTTAAAGCCTGCTAGTGGAAGTCCTAGATTACCACCTCAAGATCTGCAGGTGATCAATGAGTGCTGGCCTCAGCAGTTCTGGAATCTCTACCCTCACAAAGCCCCATAGGGAGAGGTGACTTCTAATCTTTTGCCACTCACTTCCTTCAATCAATTGGATCCTGCTATAAAGATTGGAATCCTAGCCTTGAGAGGGCCAATCTCATCTTTAAACTCTTCATCTTCAACTGATTCTTCTTCAGGTAAGTGATAAACTTCGATGCTGTATACTGGTATTTCAGTATCATCAAGAATCCATTCCTTCAACCACTCCTCTCATTTCTTCTGAGTGAGGGTGCCAGCTTTTGTAATTACTCTAATATATATTATCTTCATAAACTTAGCTTCTAAGGATTTAAGTTTATGCTCAAAAAGGTGAAATAGAGTAAAAGCAACAATGCACTGTGTTCTCTGTGATATGATCACCTGTTCAAACCACTTTTATCAAGCAGATATCATTCAAACAGCTCATCAATGTAAGAGATATTTTTTAAATTCTGCAACTGATTGCATTGGCATATCTTGGTGTTCCCACTGCTGTAAGTCACAGTTGACTCTTTAATATTAACTCTTAAAACATCAATTTAGATAGTTTTTCAATGTTTTCTCTCCTATTTAAAATTATTTTGAGTTGGAGGTCAGTCAAGAATAAGCTATCTATGAGTATAGATTTTTCAATCATTAGTATGAACCCAAAAAACATTTTCACTGAACTTGATTTGGAAGCTTTGCAAATCCAAAATAGCCAAGAGTTTCTGGATTAGTAAGATGAGCTAGCTTCCTAAATATCTTTAATGAAGTTTGATCAATCATAGGGAAGCCAGAGAGTGGTACCAACTAAGTACCCAGCCCTTTAGAAATTTTAAAATAACAGCTTTCTTGAGATATAATTCACATACCATAAAGTTTGTCCATTTAAAGTACACAATTGAGTGTTTTTTAGCATATACACAGAGTTGTGCAATTATGACCACAATCTAATTCCTAAGTATTTTTCATTATACCCCAAAGAAACCTTGAACCATTAGAAATCATTTTCCACTTTCCTCATCCCCTAGTAACCAAAAATCATCTTTAGGTTTATATGAATTGGCCTATTCTGGACATTTCATGTAAATGGAATAATAAAATATATGCTTTTTGTGATTGGCTTTTCACTTAGCATAATATTTTCAAGCTTCATTCATTTTGTAATATCAATACTTCTGTTCTTTTTATGGCTAAATAATATTTTATTATATGGATATAATAATTTTGTTTATCCATTTATCAGTTAATGAATATTTGGATTGTTTATACTTTTTGGCTATTATGAATATTGCTACTAAAAATATTTGAATACATATTTTTTTACATGGATATATGTTTTTAATTCTTTTGGGTATGTACCTAGGAGGGGAATAGTGGGTTATATGGTAACCTATATTCAACAGTTTGAGGAACAGTGAAAGAGGTTTTAATTTCTTTACAACCTTGCTAACACTTTTTATTGTCTGTCTTTTAAAATTTATTTTTATTATTAGAGGCCCGGTGCACGAATTCGTGCATGGGTGAGGTCCCTTGGCCTGGCTGGCAATCAGGGTGGATCAGGGGCCTGGCTGGCTGGGGAGGGTTGGAGGTACCTTGGGAGATTGGCCGGCCACGGGAAGTTGGCTGTGGGAGCACACTGACTACCAGGGGGCAGCTCCAGTGTTGAGCATCTGCTCCCTTGTGGTCAGTGCGCGTCATAACAACTGGTCGACTTATCATTCGGTCATTCGGTTGTTTGCTCACTTAGGCTTTTATATATACAGTAGCCATCCTAATGGGTGTGAAGTGGTATGTGAATGTTATTTTGACTTCTATTCTTTAATGACCAATATTGTTGGGTTTCTTTTCATGTGCATAATGGCAATTTGTGTATCTTTGGAGAAATGCCAATAAAATTCTTTGTTGCTATTTTTAATTGGGTCATTTGTCTTTTTATATTTGAATTGTAAAAATTATTTTCCCATTTCAGATACTAGTCACTTATTAGTTATATGATATTTTCAAATAAGATAACTTTCAAATATTTCCTCCTATTTTTTAGGGTATTTCCTTAGAAATTTAAGGAACATTTTTATTGTCTTCTGGGGTCAAGTTTGCTATTGAGGAGGTCAGTGCCATTGTAATTCCTATTATTATGGTAATTTCCAAATATATGCAAAAGTAAAGAGAATAATATAATGAACATCTATATATAGTCACCTACAATAAATAATAATATTTTGCCAGCTTTGTATCATCCATTCATTTCTTTTAATATTTTTCCCTAAAATATTATAAAGGAATACAAGACATCTATTATTTTACCCACAAGTCCTTCAACATGCATCTCTATGAAATGAGTTTGCTCTTAACATATTTATGATGTCATTATTACCTCTATAAAAATAAATAATAGTGCCTTAATGTTATCTAATTTTTCATTTATAATCACATTTCTTTTAATGCTTAAAAATTTTATTTACAACTGGATAACAGAGTTTATTCAGTCATTCCCCTATTGGCACACATCTGGATTGTTTTCAGTCTTTTATTGTTACAAATAACTCTATAATAAATATCCTTGTGCATATGTCATTTGGCATATTTGCAAATATTTCTTTTGGATAAAATCCTAGAGCATGATTGTTTGGTCTAATGGTAAATGCATGTATATTTTGTTAGATATAGCCCAATATCCTTACATGAGTATTGTATAATTTTGTATTCTTTTGGTACATACATTAATCTGGAAACACATATGCTTCAATTCTCTCTCCTTTCTTATCTCACTTTTTGGAATTTCAAGTATTTAGGTATTTTCCCTTCTATCCCAATCCTTTTAATTTTGTCACATCCCCTTCCCCTATTTTCCATTTTTTTTTTTCCATTTACTGGGAGAATTTTCTCCACTTTGTCTTTAAATCTGTCTACTAGATTTTAATTGCAGCTGTCATATTTTAATTTTCAAGAGCATTTGGTTTTGTTTTCTAAATGCTCTATTTATAGCCTCCTATTCTTATTCTTGGGATTCAACTTAATTTTAATCAATAATTCATTCAACATAAATATGAATAATGAAATGGCAGTAACTACATACCTATAATAATTAGTTTAAATGTAAATAGATTAAGTACTCCAATCAAAGAGGTAGGGTGGCTGAATGGATAAGAAAATAAGACCCATACATATGCTATCTATAACAGACCCACTTCAGATCAAAAGACACATACAAACTGAAAGTAAAGGGATAGAAAAAAAATATCTCATGGAAATGTAAATGAATAAAAAACTGGGGTAGAAACCCTTATTTCAGATAAAATAGACTTTAAAATAAAGGCTATAACAAGAGATAAAGGAAGACATTTCATAATGATAAAATGATCAGTCCAACAAGAGGATATAACCTTTGTAAACATTTATGTACCCAACTTAAGAGCACATACATATATAAAACAAATATTGTTGGACATAAAGAGATTGACAGTAATATAGTAATTGTAGGGAACTGTAATATCCTATTGACATCAATAGATAGATAATTCAGACAACAAATCAACACGGAAATAACAGCCTTAAGTGACACATTAGACCAGATAGATTTACTTGATATTTTTAGAGCATTTCACCCCAAAGCAGCAGAATATACATTTTTTTCAAGTGCATGGAACATTTTCCAGCTTAGACCACATGTTAGGTCAAAAAACAAGTCTCAGTAAATTTAAGAATATTGAAATTATATCAAACAACTTCTACAACCACATGGTAGGAAACTAGAAATTAATTATGAGAAAACAACTGAAAACTCACAAACACCTGGAGGCTAAATAACATGCTCCTAAATGGTGAATGGGTTAACAATGAAATTAAGGAATAAATCACAAGAAACCTTGAGAGAAATGAAAATGAAACCACAACCCAAAATATATGGCACACAAGCGAAAGCAGTTCTAAGAGGGAAATTCATAGCAATAAGTCTAACATCCAGAAACAAGATAAATCTTAAATAAACAATCTAAATTTACACATAAAGGAACTAGAAACAGAATGACAAAGCAGGCCCCCAAATTTGATAAATCTTTAATCAGATAATCAAGAAAAAAAGAGAAATGACCCAAACAAATAAAAATTAGAAATGAATAAGTGACAACTAACACCACAGAAATTATAAGAAAATATTATGAGCAATTATATGCCAATAAATTTGACAATCTGGAAGAAATGGATCAATTCCCAGAAACATACAATCTCTCAAAACTGAGTCTAGATGAAACAGAAAATCTGAACAGACCAATAACAAGTAATGAAATAGAATCAGTAATCAAAAATTCCCAACAGACAAAAGTCCTGGACTGGATAGCTTCACAGTTAAATTTTGCCAAGTATTTAAAGAAGAGTTAACACCTATACTTCTCATACTATTCCAAAAAATTCAAGCCAGCATTACTCTGATTCCAAAACTAGACAAAGAGATTACAAAAAATAAAAATAATACATAAGCCAATATCCTTGGTGAACATAGATACAAAAATCCTCAACAAAATATTAGTAAATCAAAGTCAGAAAAACATTAAAAAGATTATATGCCATGATCAAGTGGGATTTATTCCTCAGGTACAAGGATGGTTCAATATATGCAAATCAATTAATGTGATACACCACATAAACAAAATAAAGAATAAAAATTATATGATCATATCAATAGATGCAGAAAAAGTATTTGAGAAAATCTAGCATTTATTTATAATAAAAACTCTCAGCAAAGTAAGTATATAGGGAATATACCTCAATATAATAAAGGCCATATATGACAAATCCACACATACTCCATAGAGAAAAGCTAAAAGTGTTTTTTTTCTTAATATCAGGAACAAGACAAGGATCTCTATTTTCACCATTTTATACTCAAGATAGTATTGAAAGTCCTAGCCACAGCAACCAGGCAAAAAAAAAAAAAAAAAAAAAGAAAAAGAAAGAAATAAAGGCATCCAAATTGGAAATGAAGAAGTAAAACTATTCTATAATGCAGATATATAGAGAATCCTATATAGAGAGAATACTAAAGATTTCACAAAAATACTATTAGCATTGTTGAATAAATACAGTAAAGTATCAGGATACAAAATTAATATTTAGACATTGGTTGCATTTTTATACAACAAGAATTAACTAGCAGAAAAAGAAATTAAGAAAACAATCCCATTTACAGTAACACAAAAAAAATACCTAGGAATAAATTTAACCAAGGAGATAAAAGACCTGTACTTGTAAAATTATAAACATTGGAGAAGAAATGGAAGAAGATACCAATAAATGGAAAGATATACTGTGCTCAGGGATAGGAAGACTTAACATTGTTAAAATGACCATCTACCCAAAGCAATCTATAGAGTCAGTGCAGTACCTATCAAAATACCAATTGTATTTTCCATAGAACTAGAAAAATAATTCTAAAATTTATATGGAACCACAAAAGACCCCAAATAGCCACAGCAATCTTGAGAATGAAGAACAAAGTTGGAGATATCATGCTACCTGATATAAACATACTACAAAGCTATAGTAATCAAAACAAAGTATTAGTAAATCAAAGTCATAAAAAAATTAAAAAGATTATATGCCACGATCAAGTGGGATTTATTCCTCAGGTACAAGGATGGTTCAATATATGCAAATCAATTAATGTGATACACCATATAAACAAAATGGTACTGGCATAAAAACAGATAGCCCTGATATAAACCCACACCTACATGGTCAACTAATGTATGACAAAGGAGGCAATAATATACAATAGGGTAAAACAAGTCTCTTCAATAAATGGTGTTGGGAAAATTGGACACATACATGCAAAAAAATGAAACTAGACTATATATAAAAATAAACACAAAATGGATTATTAAAGATTTAAAATGTAAGATCCAAATGTATAAAACTAAAAGAAAATATAAGCAGTAAACTCTTTCACATTGCTCTTAGTAATATTTTTTTTAATCTATCTCCTCAAGCAAGGGACACAAATGAAAAGATAAACAAATGGGACTACATCAAACCAAAGTTTTTGCACAGCAAAGGAAATCATCACCAAACAAAAATCACACCGAATGGGAAAAGATACTCAATAATGCTGCAACAATGAGGACTGCCCCTGGAGAAGGTTTGAAGGGGTTAATATTCAAAACTTATAAAGAACTCACACAACTCAATACCAAAAACCCAACCCAGTTAAAAAATGGGCAGAGAACCTGAATAAACATTTTTCCAAAGAGGACATACAGATGGCCAATAGACATGAAAAGGTGCTCAGTGTCATTAATAATCAGAGAAATGCAAATTAAAACATAATGAGATATCATCTCATCCCTGTCAGAAAGGCTATCATCAATAAATCAACAAACAAGTGTCGACCTGGCCAGTGTGGCTCAGTGGTTGAGCATCGACCTATGAACCAGGAAGTCATGGTTCAATTCCTGGTCAGGCCAAATTCCCGGGTTGCAGGCTTGATCCCCAGTGTGGGCTGTGCAGGAGTCAGCCAATCAATAGTTATCTCTCATCATTGATGTTTCTATCTCTCTCGCCCTCTTCCTTCCTCTCTGAAATCAATATAAATATAGTTATAATAATAATAATAATAATAATAAAATAAATCAACAAACAAGTGTTGGCCAGGATGTGGAGAAAAGGGAACCCTCATGTACTTTTGATTGGAATGTAATTAGTGCAGCCACTATGGAAAACAGTATGGGTGTTCCTCAGAAAATTAAAAATTGGATTACTTTATGACTCAACCAGCAATTCTTCTTCTGGATATTTATCTGAAGAAAACCAAAACATTAATTTGAAAAGATATATGTACCCCTATGGTTGTAGCATTATGTATAATAGCCAAGATATGGAAACAACCTAAGTGTCTATTGATAGACGATTAGATAAAGAAAATGAAAATATGTTGCATATGTATGATGGAATATTACCTGGCCATAAAAAAGAATGATGGAATATTACCTGGCCCTTAGCCAGTTTGGCTCAGTGGATAGAACATCAGCCTGTGGACCAAAGGGTCCTGGGTTCCACTTTGGTGAAGGGCACATACTTTGGTTGCTGGCTCCTATGTAGCCTGGGCCCTGGTCAGGGTTTGTGTAGGAGGCAAACAATCAATGTGTTTCTCTCATATTGATATTTCTCTCTGTCTTTCCCTCTCTCTTCCATTCTCTCTAAAAATCAGTGGAAAAATATCATCCAGTGAGGATTAAAAAAAAAGAATCTTACCATTTGTAAGAGCATGGATAGACCTAGAAGGTATGCTAAGTTTAATAAGTCAGACAGAGAAAGATAAACATATGATTTCACTTATATGTGGAATCTAAAAAAGAAAATAAACAAAACAGAAGAAGATGTAGCTACAGAGAATAAACTGATGATTGACAGGGAGGGGGTTGGGTTGGGGGGAAAGGTGAAGAAATTAAGAAGTAGAAATTTGCAGTTATAGAATGGTCATGGGATGTGAAATAAGGCCTAGGGAATATAGTCAATAATCTACACTAATAAAAGACAAACATGCAAATTGACCGTACCTTGGCTACACATTAAGCCCCGCCCACCAGCCAATCAGAGCAACTATATGCAGATTAAACCAACCAAGATGGTGGCCGGCAGCCACGGAGGTGGAGCAAGCAGGAGGCTTAGTTGCCCCAATGATGGAGGAAGCGAAGCTTTCTGCTTGCAGCTGGGGGCTCTAAGCTCCACTCAAAGCAACAAAGTTTCAATTAGAGAAGATAAATAAACCCCAGATACCTGCTTTCAGTGGGCTGTCGCCACCGAGATGGAGCCTTGGGTTGCCCCTGGCGATGGAGAAAGCCAAGCTTCCCTCCCGGGCGGCTCTGAGCTCCACTCCAGGCTACAAAGTTTCAATTATAGAAGGTAACTAAATCCCAGAATAAAAAAAAGAAAAGAAAAAAAGGAGAGGCTGGGAGCTTCTGTAGCCAGGGGGACTTGGTCAGCCTGAAACGGCCCTTAGCCCCTCACCCAGGCTGTCCAAACCTTCATGGGGTGAGGGTTCCTGGGGGGGGGAGGGGCTTGACCAGCCTGCAAACAGCCATCAGCCCCTCACCCAGGCTGGCCAGGTACCCCAGTGGGGACCCCCACCCTGAAAAGGGGTGTGACCAGCCTGCAAACACCACACCCATCAGCCCCTCACCCAGGCTGGCCAGCCACCCAAGCAGGACCCCCACCCTGATCCGGGACACCCTTCAGTGCAAACCAGCCGGCCCCCATCCGTGCACCAGGCCTCTATCCTATAAAAAAAAAAAAGGGTAATGTGCAAGTTGACCCTAACAGCAGAATGACTGGGAATGACTGGTCACTATGACACACACTGACCACCAGGGAGCAGACGCTCAATGCAGGAGCTGCTCCCTGGTGGTCAGTGCGCTCCCACAGGGGGAGCTCTGCTCAGCCACAAGCCAGGCTGACGGCTGCCAGCACAGCAGTGGTGGCGGACCTCTCTCGCCTCCTCAGCAGCGCTAAGGATGTCCGACTGCAGCTTAGGCCTGCTTCCCGCTGGCAAGTGGACATCCCCTGAGGGCTCTCGGGTTGCTAGAGGGATGTCTGACCGCCAGCTTAGGCCCAATCCTCCAGGGAGCAGGCCTAAGCCAGCAGGTGGTCATTCCCCGAGGGGTCCCAGACTGAGAGAGGGCACAAGCCGAGCTGAGGGACCCCCCGAGTACACAAATTTTTGTGCACTGGGCCTCAAGTATTGTAATAACCATGTATGGTATCAAGTACTAGACTAATGGGGGGTCATTTTATCCATAATAATAAAAGCATAATATGCTAATTAGACCAGACGTCCTTCCAAATGAACTTCAGGATGAAGCAGGGGCTGCTGGGTCCCGGGTGCCTGCTGGCAGCCAGAGGGAAGCCTGGGTCCTGGGTACCTGCTGGCAGCCAGAGGGAAGCCCGGGTCCCAGGTGCCAGAGGAAAGCCTGGGTTCTGGGTGCCATAGGAAAGCCGGTGCTGGCAGCCAGGGGAAGGAAGGCCTACTTTTGCACGAATTTCATGAATTGGGCCTCTAGTAAGTTATATAAATGTCTAATCCACTATGCTGTACACCTGAAACTAATAAAATATTGAATGTCAAATATAACTGTAAAATAAAATATTGCATGGTAGAGAATAGACAGTAGGAAGACAATTGTGGAAATAGAATAGTTGGAAGCTGTTAGAATAGCACAAATGAGAGGCATTGATGACTCATAGACTAATAGAGTAAGAAGTGGCCAGATTTTCAATATATTTTAAAAGAAGAGCTGATAAGATTTGCTTAAGAATTTGAGTGCTTCAAGGATAAATCCAAGGTTTTAGGAGGGAGCATAAAACAGGTTTTGTTACCACTTACTGTAATAAGGAAGGGCCAATTTGGGAGGAAAAAAATCAGTTTTAATCCTGTTATGTTTGAGATATGTATTAGAGATCCAAGTTTCTTTATCAAGAAGACAGTTGGATATATGAGTCTGGAATTCAAAGGCAAGGTCTGGGCTAGAGATATAAATTAGGAGTGATCAATATCCCATGCCATTTAAAGGGAAGGAAAGAAAAGAGCTGCAGGGACTAAGTTCTGGGGCACTCTAGCATTCATAGATTGGGAAGATGAGGAGGAACCAGCAAAGGAGACTGATGTGGAGCAGTTGGCTAGGTAGGAGGAAAACTGAGAGAAACAAAGAGGAAAAGTAGTGTTTCTGAAGAGAAGGAGATGAAATGTGTCAAATGCTGCTACTAGATTTGATGAGGACTGAGAATTAGCCATTGCATTGATAACAGAAAAATCAGCTTTGATTGAGTGATAAGGGCCAAAGGTCTGACTGCAGTGGATTCAAGGGTGAATGAAAGAGAGGAACTGGATACAGTCAGTATAGGTGTTCTATTGTGGGTTCTGCTGAAAGGGTGACAGAATGATGCAGTAATAGCTAGAGATGTATATGAGTTCAAGCCTGTGATCTCTTCCTCCTCTTTTTCTCCCTCTTCCTCCTCCTTCTTCTTATGGAAATGCCAGAGGGAATTATTGATTTAAGAGGGACAATTGATGCAGTATAGGGAGTGGATGATTATAGCACATCTGTTTTTGCGTAGGTAGGGGTGGTGATGGAATCCAGTAAATATTGAAAGAGTTGGCCTCGGAGTGAAGCTAAGATCAATCACCCATCCATTTTTACTGGGAGTAAATGCAGAGTATAAATGTATACAGATGCAGGTAGACTAGGAGATTTGGTGGTAGTAGCAAGTAGAACCTCTTTTCTGACTATTTCTATTAGTGAAATAAGAAACAAGAACATCAACAGAGGTTAAGGATGAGGGAAAGTAGAAGGTTTGAAATATTAATTGAGAAAAATATGAATGAAACAGAAAGAAAGAAGTGTTTTGGTGCTTCAGATCAGCTTTAAAGGCCCACATGGAGTTAGTAGTCACAAATTTAAAGTAAGGCCCGTCAGCATGATTTCCTGTTTATTGTTGTTGTTTTTTTTCAGGCATGTTCAACTGCAAAGGCACATGCATGGAGTAAGCAAATCTGGGGTTTGGCTAAGCGAGTATGGCAACACGAGAGAGCTGAACATATATGCAGAATAGTAATGAGGACTCCAGGGTCAGGAGGGTTGAGGAAAGGGTCACTGGAAGAGGACAGTTTGAGGAACTGAGCAGCCAGAGTATTGGATAGATCATCTGTGTATTGACACTGCCAAGTGTTATAACTGGAAAAGTCTTGAAAGTGACCCAGAAAGGTAGAGAAGTCTAATTAAGATGGTGGATAATATCTTGGCCACCATGAATAATGTTGCAACCACTATGGAAAGCAGTCTGGTGATTCCTCAAAAAATTAAAAATAGAGCTACCATACCACCCAGCAATCCTTTTCCCAGGTATATACCCCCAAAACTTAAAAATATGTATTCCTAGTCAGGGCACATGCCTGGTTGCAGGCTCGATCCCCATTGCAGGTGTGCAGGAGGCAGCCAATCAATGATTCTCTCTTGTCATTAATGTTTCTATCTCTCTCTCTGTCCCTTCCTCTTTGAAATCAATATAAATATAGTAGAGTCCCGGTGCACGAATTCATGCACCAGTGGAGTCCCTCAGCCTGGCCTGCGGGATCGGGCCAAAACTGGCTCTCCAACATCCCCCCAAGGGTCCTGGATTGCTAGAGGGTGCAAGCCAGACTGAGGGACCCCACCAGTGCATGATCAGGGCTGCGGAGGGGACCGTGGAAGGAATCCAGGGCGTGTCTGGCTCGTCTCACTCAGTCCTGATCCCAGCAGCAAGCTAACCTACCAGTTAGAGTGTCTGCCGCTGGTGTCAGTGCATGTCACAGTGAGTGGTTGAGCGGCCTTAGCATATCATTAGCATGTTATGCTTTGATTGATTGAACGGACGACTGGACAACCAGACACTTAGCATATTCAGCTTTTATTATATAGGATTTTTAAAAAAAGAATCTACAGAGCCATTGGGCTGAGATTCTGGTGTTTTTTTTAGTCACCAAGGGACATAGGTCAGGCCTTAAGCTAATAAAATTTTAGGGAGGCAGTTTCTGCCATGAGCACACACAGCTCTTTGTGACCTTTCTTCAGCCCCACCTATGGTGGTGGGAAGCCCATGTCAATGGGAGTATGTGGAGTCTCTTGAGAGGGGAATTTCTTACAGGGAACATAAGAAGCTCTGAGAAGCTGTTTACTCAAGCTAGAGGTACTGCATAGGCCACGGGAGAGGGAGAGGCAGGGTCACTGGGAGGTGAGTGAGCTCATGAGACTTCTTGGCAGTACCTCTTCCTTCTCTATGAGAACATCATATATAGTGTGGCTTATTGTTTTGTTTGTTTGTTTTCTGTTTCCTATACTGTCTGTTCCTCAAGGTTTCTTTTTCCTGTTTGTTTGGAACTCTGTTTTCAAGACCTCAGGAAGTGTATAAATGGAAGCCCACATACTACGTCTCTATAAAAATTATAAATAAAGATAACAAATTATTAATGAAATGTGTCCTACTCTTCTACCTTGACATCTATCCTATCTAATAAAGAGGGAGTATGCTAACTGACCCTCACGCCATTGCAAAGATGGTGGTGCCCACATCCAATTAGGAGGGAATATGCTAATTGACTGCCATGCCCTCAAAGATGGCAGCGCCCACAGCCACAAGATGTTGGCGCCCAGTCCCCTCAGCCTGCTGGAGTGGCAGGCGCATGGCAAGGCCAGGCCAGCCCCCAGGCGGGCCCGGCCACTCCTCACGCCTGCCTCCGGTGTCCCCGAGTCCCCTCAGCCCCACAGCTGCCCAGGGATGGCCCAAGGTGCAGTCAAGCCTTGGATGGTAGCAGGGCTGCCCGAGGCTCAGGTAACCAGGGCCGGCTGAGGCCTGCGCTGCTGGCAGTGGCAGCAGCAGAGGTGTGATGGGTCATTACCTTCTCCTGATCATCGGGTCACCTCCCGCCCCTGAGGGCTCCTGGACTGTGAGAGGGGGCAGGCTGGGCTGAGGGACCCCCCCCCCCTCCAGTGCATGAATTTTCATGCACTGGGCCTCTAGTATCTTTATAATAACTTGGAGATTCAGACTCAAATTTATTATGGTAATCATGTTATAATATACAGGGTGGAGCAAAAGTAGATTTACAGTTGTCCATATGAAAAATAATATAATAATAAATAATAATGTAAGAATAAACTGTTTTACATATTCACAACTGTAAACCTACTTTTGCTCCACCCTGGAAAATGTATCAAATCAACATGTTGTACACCTAAACTTAAACAGTGTTACATGTCAGCTATATCTCAGTGAAAAAAAAAAATCAAATTTAGGATTCTTTAAGGGTAGGGGTTAAGGACTGACCTTTCAGTATAGACCTCTACTGAAGCCCACATGATTTCAGAACTGTATCTCTACACTCAGCCATGCCTGGTGTCCCCACAGTTAGAGTCTCTCCAGAGACTACACCTCCAGTCTTCTACCTGAGTACTTTAAGGCCAGTCCCTGGGCTACTGTGGTTTGGCTGGCAGGTCTGGACATCTATCTACTTCTCTGCCTAACTTTTATCTGACTGTTCTGCTTTCACCCCCACCTGAACTCTGCTCCATGCCCTTAAACTTCTCATCAGTTCGGCTTTTTACTAGTACTTGCTTCTGGGTTCCACATCCCCTTTTTCCTTTCACAAGTCTTGTTCATCTGCTTTCCAGCTTTCAAAATCTTTTTTGCTGTCATCTCTTCTATAATTCTTTTTGCATTGCCAGGTTTATGCTTAATTTAAAAACAAACAAACTGTCATTTTGGGAACTTTCCAGAACACTCTGTGATAGGTGGAGGAGCAGCGGCTACCTGAGCTGCATGCAACAACGTGCTCTCTCCTGCTCCTGCACACCTGCTTCGGCCTGCTCACTGGCTGTCAAAAATGGTGAAAGAAACCACTTACTATGATGTTTTGGGGGTCAAACCCAATGCCACCCAGGAAGAACTGAAAAAGGCTTGTAGGAAGCTGGCCTTGGGAAGTACCACCCTGATAAGAATCCAAATGAAGAAGAGTTTAAACATTTCTCAAGCTTACAAAGTGCTCTCTGATGCAACGCAAAGGGAATTATATGACAAAGGATGAGAACAAGCAATAAAGGAAGGTGGAGCGGGTGGTGGTTTTGGTTCCCCCATGGGCATCTTTGATATGTTTTTTGGAGGAAAAGAAAGGATGCAAAGAGAAAGCAGAGGTAAAAACATTGTGCATCAGCTCTCCATAACCTTAAAAGACTTATATAATGGTGCAGCAAAAAACTAGCTCTGCAAAAGAATGTGATTTGTGACAAATGTGAAGGCCGAGGTGGTCAGAAAGGAGCAGTAGAGTGCTGTCCCAGTTGCCAAGGTTCTGGAATGCAAACAAGAATTCATCAGATAAGACTTGGAATGGTTCAGCAAATTCAGTCTGTGTGCATGGAGTGCCAGGGCCATGGGGACCATTCCTAAAGATAGATGTAAAAGCTGCAACAGGAGGAAGATAGTTTGAGAGAAGATTCTAGAAGTTCATATTGCTAAAGGCATGAAAGATGGCCAGAAGATAACATTCCATGGTGAAGGAGACCAAGAACCAGGACTGGAGCCAGGATATATTATCATTGTTTTAGATCAGAAGGAACATGCTGTTTTCACTTGACAAGGAGAAGACCTTTTCATGTGTATGGACATACAGCTGGTTGAAGCATTGTGTGGTTTCCAAAAGCCAATAGCTACTCTTGACAATCAAAACATATTCATCACCTCTCATCCAGGTCAGATTGTCAAGCATGGAGATACCAAGAGATTAAATGAAGGCATGCCAATTTATCGTAGACCGTATGAAAAGGGTCGCCTAATCATCGAATTTAAGGTAAACTTTCCTGAGAATGGCTTTCTTTCTCCTGATAAACTCTCTTTGCTGGAAAAACTCCTACCTGAAAGGAAGGAAGTAGAAGAGACTGATGAAATGGACCAGGTGGAACTGGTGGACTTTGATCCAAATCAAGAAAGATGGCGCCATTACAATGGAGAAGCATATGAGGATGGTGAACATCATCCTAGGGGTGGTGTTCAGTGTCAGACCTCTTAATGGGGCCAGTGAATAACACTCACTGCTGGCATCATACTGTATATACAGTAGTGAATGAGCGAAAGACTGTAATCATAATATGCTCACTACTTGCTATATTTTTTGTTTCAATATTCAAGTATAGTAGTGTTTTAAAAGTTAAAATGAAGAATAAACTCAAATTAAAAAACTGTCATTTTAGTGGACTTTTGTAAGATAGATGAAATAAATGTTTCTTTAATTTTGATTGGAATTATTAACCCTTCTTTTTCATTGGTGCCAACCTTCTTATCATTATGATGACTATAGCAAGCTACTGCATTGGGACATATGATGACAATATACTGTTTAAAATGAGAAAAACTTAGGGTCTCTATATTTCAACACAGTACAAGTTTTTAAATGTTTTTCACTGACCTGATTCAATGACTGAATCATTTGGTTTATTTAAGCGCAGTAGTTAAGAAGGCTGAGTCAAATGTGGTTTGTTTTTCCAAACTTTCTAAGGAGTGTAGTAGATATTTATTTTGTGTATCTGTCTGTAATATACCAACATATTCTGGTAATCCGTTTAATTTTTCATTGGGAACTACCCCCTCCCACTCTCTGTCCAAGTGTTTGAATGGGCCTAGGCCTGGATGATGCACATGATTCAGCTTGGTTAACCCTTTGAGTGCCAACCAATATCCTAGGAACTATGCTAAAATTGCCAAGGCATTTTTGCTGATTTTACAGCAGTTTAGGAAAAAAAATTATGAATCGCAAGTAAATGAAGTTACATATTCAAAAACTTAAAGAAACCTTTACTACATTGACATATTTAGCAATATCATCATCACTAATAAAAGCAGACTTAGAACTGGACTCCATTTTGAAGCTTTGATAGTACTCCCAGCACTTTTGGCGAAAGACAGGAGGAGTGCGATCACTCTAGGGGGTAAGGTATAGGTTTCACCCTCTGACTACCGTGGTTGGTTCAGGGATGAGTACCTGATCCAAACCAGTTTAACCTAGCACCTAGAACTTTCACTGGAACTCTTCAGGAAGATATAATCTTTCTTAGTATGGTCACTAAGCTGGGAGGCTGTAAGGCCAAAGATGCTGGTGGCCATGTTGCCCCCATGTAGGCAAATACCTGTGCATGAGTAAAGAAAAGGACACAGAAAAAAATGAGATTGAAATCTGATGATGTTGCTTGTTGCTAGAGACCCTGGGTCCATCAATGCCTGAAAAATCTGTCCTTAGACATTCTATGAACCAATGAATTTTCAATTGTTGAAAATTAGTTTATATTGGGTTTCTGCTTTGTGCAACCATAGAGGTCATAACCAAAGTAGAATATGTACAAAGCCTTGGATGTGTGTGTGTGTGTGTGTGTGTGTGTGTGTGTGTGTGTGATAGAGAGAGAGAGAAAGATAATATGATTTCTAAAGAAATCATTGCTCTTACTTTCTTAAGTATAAATATAAAGCCATTGTGCTTGTAGAAATAAGTAAAGCTAGGTTGTTCATGTGAATATGGACTTTTTATGTGTGAATAAAATAAGAAAGCATGATGCTAGAGGTATGACTCTTGATAGAGTCTTTTTCAAAGACTTTGAGGATGATTTCATCTAACATTAACAGCTCACAGAGGAATTTCAGAGGGTAAAAAAAAGTGAACATTACATGATTCCACCAGATGTGGGATAAGGGAATAATTTTAGAATTTAAATAACTAAAGAGTGTCTCTGGTGTGATTCTAATGTTTCAGTATATGCAAATTAGATTTTATATAGTGCATCGAATAATATGGCCAACAATGGGGTGAAATCTAACTTTAATTGAAAGCAGAAATAGAGGAAAGCTGGGATTGGGAAGCATAATTTCCAGTTCTAACAAAAGCTGTTTACACTGTGTATTAAAAATAGGCCATAATTTTTAAAAAATCAGAGAGATCAGTAGAAAGGAATTCATTTCAAGGAATGAAAGCAGATTGAGAGACATTGGATAAAATTCTATATATTTGGCAGTCATTCAAATGTAAGAGAAATTATTATGCACAATTTAAAAAATTGTTCATAACAAAGCAGTTAATAGGGAAAGGAATGAAATATTGTTAGATTGGGAAGCAGAATTGATAGAAATAATATCAGAACAGCATTTTGATATGAATTTGATATGAATCATTTAAAATTACGTTTTCTGCAGTTTTTGCTTGAGATATCAGCTTGGACTCATAATCAAAGCAAACATAACACTGACACCTAATTCTCAGACTATGGAACACTTCTGCTTCTCCCACATCTCACCACTACATTACTAAAGGTCTGTTTACAACAGTTTTGTTTACCCAGTACTAAACTATAAGGAAAAAAATATAAGACGTAGCAAAAGAAAGAAAACACAATTTGAAGATATAGAACAAGAATCAGACTCAGATATGGTAGGAAGTGCTGGAATAATCATATTGGGAATTTAAAACAACTGTGATTAATATACTGAGAGCTCTAATGGATAAAGTAGAGAGAATGTATGAACAAGAAGGCAATGTAGGCTGAAAGATGGAAATTCTAAGAAAGAACCAAAAAGAAATCATAGAGATTAACATGGCAATAACACTATAACAAGAATGAAGAGTGACTTCAATGGGCTTTTTAGTAGACTGGACATAGCTGAGGATAGAATCTCAGAGCAGGATATATCAGTAAAATGCTCAAAAACGAAAGAACCAAGAGAAAAAGTTCTATATATATATAAAAGCCTAAGTGACCGTTATGACCGGTCGACCTAATGACTAGTCTCTATGATGTTCACTGACCACCAGGGGGCAGATGCTCAAAGCAGGAGCTGCTCCCTGGTGGTCAGTGCGCTCCCACAGCCAACCTCTCACAGCTGACCAACCTCCCTCGCTCTGGCCAGCCAGGTACCCCTCTACCCCTCTGATGGGCCCTGATTGCCAGCCAGGCCGAGGAACCCCACCCATGCATGAATTCATGCACTGGGCCTCTAGTACTGTAATAAAACTAGAACAGAATATCCATGAACTGCCTAAAAACTATAAAAGGTACAATATATGCATAATAGGAATACCAGAAGAGAGAAAGGAACAAATAAGGCATGAGAAGAAACATTTGAAACCAAAATGTCTATAAATTTCCCCAAATTAATGTCAGGCACCAAACCACAGATCCAGGAGGTGTCAGAGCACACTACTCTGGATAAATGAAGTAAACAAACAAACAAACAACAATGAAAACACACAGTTTCATTTTCAAACTAAAGAAAATCAAAGATTAAGGAAAAATCCTGATGAAAGCCAATGGGGGAAAAACACTTTACCTATGCAGCAGCAAATATAAGAATTACATCTGACTTCTCCTCAGAAACGATGCAGGCAAGAAATCTTAGAGATGATTTAATAATTAAAAGGGAAAAAAAGAAAAACCCCTACCCACCTAAAATTCTGTACCCTGTAAAATTATCCTTCCAAAGTGAAGGGATTAATAAAGACTTTCTCAGATAAAATTAAGGAGGTTTATTGTCATTATATTTGCAAGAAATGTTGAAAATTATTTAGAGAGAGAAAAAGATATAGATCAGACACTTAGATTTACATAAAGAAGAGTAGCAAAGAAGAAATAAGTGAAAGTAAACTAAGGACTTATTTTTTTATTCTTTAAGGATATAACATATAACAGTTTTTTCCAAATAAGTATAGCAAGTAAACCAAAAGCTGTGTCTTTAAAAAAAATCAACAAACTTGATAAAGCTCTTACCTAGCTAACTAAGAAAATAAAGAGAAAACACAAATTACTAATATTAGAAATGAAAGAGGAGACATCACTACAAATACTTGGACATTGAAAGGATAATAATGAATACTATGAATAAGTTTATAATCACAGTTTTGTTAACCTAAATGGACCAATTCCTTGAACAACACAATCTGCCAAAACTCACAAGAATAAACAGACCATATGAGTAGGCCTATATCTATTAAAGAAATTGAATCAATAATTAATAATCTTCCAAAACAGAAAGCATCAGTCTCAGATGGATTAACTGATGAATTTTACCAAACATTTAAGAAATAAATGATACCAATTCTCTATAGTTTCTTTCAGAAATAGAAGCAGAAGGCACACTTAACTCAGTCTATGAGGCCAGCATTTCCCTAATATCAAAATCAGACAAAGGCATTACAATAAAACTGCAGACCAAAATCTCTCATGAACATAGATGTAACTTTCCTCAATAAAATATTATCAAATCAAATCCAATAATGTATACAAAGAATTATATATGAAAACCAGTGGGATTTATCCCAGTTATGCAAGACTGGTTCAACATTCAAAAATCAATTAATGTAATCAATCACATCAACAGGCTAAAGAAGAAAAATCCTATGATAGTATCACTAGATTTAGAAAAATCTTATAACAAAATCAAGTACCCATTCATGATCAAAACTCTCAGTAAACCAGGGATAAAGGGAACTTCCTTAACTTAATGAAGAACAGCTACAAAACACCTATAGCTAATGCCATACTTAAAGGTAAAATAAAAGGTTTCTCACTCAGATCAGAAATAAGGCAATGACATTCCCTCCTAGTACTTCATTTATTTATTTATATTTTATATTTTTATTGATTTCGGAGAGGAAGGGGGTGAGAAACATCAATGATAAGAGAATCATGGATCAGCTGCCTCCTGCACTTCCCACAATGGGGATGGAGCCCACAACCCCCCATGCATGTGCCCTGACTGGGAATCAAACCATAACCTCCTGGTTCATAGGTTGACTCTGAACCAGTGAGCCACACAGGCCAGGCCTAGTACTGCTTTATAAACATTACACTGGACATGCTAGCTAATGCAATAAGACCAGAAAAGGAAAGAAAAGGTATATAGATTAGGAAAAAAGAAATGACACTCTTGTTTGTAGGTGACATGATTGCTTTTTCAGAGAAAATCTGAAACAATGACTCAACAACAAAAATTCCTGGAACTAATAAGTGATTATGGCAAGTTTGTAGGATACAAAGTTAATAAACAAAAGTGAATTGATTTCCTATATACCTGCAATGAAGAAGTGGAATTTGAAGTTAAAAACACATTACCATTTACATTAGCATCCCCAAATCTTAAATACTTAGATATAAAGCAAACAATATATGTATAAGATTTATATGCAAAAACTACAAAACTCTGATGAAAATAATCAGAAGAACTAAATAAATGGAGATATACTCCATGTTTATAGATAGGAAAATTCAATAATGTCAAGGTGTCAGTTTTTTCCAGCTTCACCTATAGATTCAATGCAATTCCAATCAAAATCCTATGAAGTTATTATGTAGACATTGATAAACTGATTCTAAAGTTTATACAAATAGGCAAAAGACTAAGAATAGCCAATTCTATATGGAGAGACAAAAACAAGCTGAAGGACTGACACTATCTGACTTCAAAACAATATAAAGCTACAGTAATCAAGGTCGTATAGTATTGTTGTAATACCAGAGAGATAGATGAATGAAACAGAATAGAAAGCCACATGATTACAGTCAACTGATTTTTGGCAAAGGAGCAAAGGCAATATGATGGAGGAAAAAAATACATTTTTCAGCAAATGGAATGGAACAACTGGACATCACATGAATCTAGACAAAGACGATATACCCTCCACACAAAGTTAACTCAAAATGGGTCACAGATCTAAATGTAAAGTGCAAAACTATAAATCGTCTAGAACATAGAAAATCGGAATGACTTGGGGTTTGGTGAAGACTTAAAATACAACACAAAAAGGTATAATCCATGAAAAAAGTAATCAGTAACTGAATTTCATTAAGAATAAAATCCTTGATCAAGAGAATGAAAAGACAAACCACAGACTAGGAGAAAATATTTGTAATAGACACATCAGATGAAGCGCTATTACTTCAAATGCACAAAGAACTCTTAAAACCAAACAATAAAAACAAACAACCTGATTTAAAAATGAGTCAAAAACCTCACTGAAAAAGATATACAGATGACAAATTAGGATATGACAAGATGCTCCACATCATATGTCATCAAGGGACTGCAAATTAAACCAAGGAGATACCACAGGCATCCATGAAAATGGCCAAAATCCAGAACACTGACAGCACCAAATGCTGGTGAGGATGTGGAACTCTTATTCATTGCTGGTGGAAATTCAAAATGATACAGCTCCTTTGGAAGACAATTTGGTGGTTTCTTATAAAACTAAACATAGGCTTAACTTATGATTCAGCAGTCATTTTCCTTGGTGTCTAGCCAAAGGAGTTGAGAATTTATTTTCACACAAAAACCTGCATGCAGATGTTTATTGAAGCTTTATTCGTAATTGCCAAAACTTGGCATCAACTAAGATTTTCTTAGGTAAGTGAGTAGATAAATAAGCTGCGGTACATTCAGATAATGGAATGTTATTCAGTGCTAAAGAGAAATGAGCTGTCAGGACATGAAAAGTATGGGGGAAACTTTAGTACATATTACTAAACGAGAGAAGACCATCTAGAAAGGTTACATACTGTTTGATTCCCACTTTGTGACATTTTGGAAAAGGCAAACCTGTGGAGGCAATAAAAACATCAGTGGTTGCCAAGACTTAGGGGGAAGGGGAGGAGAATAGGTGGAATATAGGATTTTTAGGGCAGTGAAACTATTCTGTATGATACTATAAAGGTGGATACATATCATTATACTTTGAAAATACTCTGTATGATATTACAATGATGGATTTATATCATTATATATTTGTCCAAACTCATAGAATGTACACCAAAAGTGAACCCTAGTGAAATGGAATCTGAGTGATAATGATATATTAATGTGGGAACATAATTGTAACAAATGTATCACTCTTGTGGGGGATGTTGATAATGGGGGAGGATATGCGGGAGGGTATGCATGTATGGAGACGGCAGTATATAGAAAATCTGTATTTTCTTTTTTTTTTTTTTTTTTTTTTTTTTTTTTAAATATATTTTATTGATTTTTTACAGAGAGGAAGGGAGAGAGATAGAGAGTTAGAAACATCGATGAGAGAGAAACATCGATCAGCTGCCTCCTGCACATCTCCCACTGGGGATGTGCCCGCAACCCAGGTACATGCCCTTGACCGGAATCGAACCTGGGACCCCTCAGTCCACAGGCTGACGCTCTATCCACTGAGCCAAACCGGTCTCGGCAAAATCTGTATTTTCTGCTCAATTTTGTTGTGACCCTAAAATTCCTCTATAAAGTAAAATCTATTAAAAGATATTTAAAACCTTAAAAAAATATATCCCTTTACCCTGAAAAACTATGTGCATGAATTTATCAAAAGAAAATAGAGACTTCTGTTCTAGGATGTTAATCATAGAGTTATCTTACATAATAAAGTAAATAGTTTAAATATTGAACATTTAGTAACTGGAAACTGGTTAAATAAATTATGATATATCCACATGCTCTTCTTAAAATTATGGTGTAAAAATATTCATTGATAACTTTGGCTGGGTGGCTCATTTGGTTGGAGCATTGTACACCATATGGTAATTGGTACGATTCCTGGTCAGAACACATGCCTAGGTTTCAGATTGATCCTCAGTCGGGGTGCGTACAGGAGGCAACCTATCAATGATTCTCTCTCTCTGTTTCTCTTCTTCTTTCTCTCTCTCTAAATATCAGTAAAAACATCCTCAGATGGGGTTCAGATGGGGATTAAAAAAAGTTTTCATTGATATAGGAAGATACTTGTGACTTGCTAAATTCATTCAGTCAGCCAGGCTGTTGTGGCTCAGTGATTGAGCATCGACCCAGGAACCAAGAGGTTGCCAGTTCCGATTCTGGGTCAGGGCACATGCTGGGGTTGTGGGCTCACTTCCCTGTGGGGGTGTGCAGGAAGCAGCCAATAGGGATGTTTTTCTCTCATTGATATTTCTCTCTCTCTATTCTTCCCTCTTCTTATCTCTCTAAGAATCATTATCATTAAAAACATATTTTAAAAGATGAATAAGTTCATTCAGTCAACAAATGTTTACTGACACAGAACATATGTTTATTTAACAGGTGTATTTTAAGAATGAAATTGACTATAATGTCACGTGGTGGAGACAGATGATTAGTGTTAAAAATTTTTCACAATCTTTCTTAAATCTTTCTTATTTATTTACTGAACTATAAATTCATTATTCATTTAGTCCCTAAGTCCCTGGGGTTTTACTAAAACATGTTAAGAAACTCTTTAAAAATTTTTTTTCAATTGCAGTTTACATTTAATGTCATTTTATATTACTTTCATGTGTACAGCATAGGGCTTAGACAATCATATACTTCACAAATTGTTATCCCGATATTTCCAGTACCCACTTGGAATACATAGATATTACAATAGAGGCCTGGGGCACGAATCCACGGGTGGGGTCCCTCGGCCTGACCTGCAGAGATCGGGCCGAAACCGGCTTTCTGACATCTTCCAAGCGGTCCCGGAGTGCAAGAGGGCCGTTCTTGCATGACGCACCCCGGAATCGGGCTCCCTCCTCTCTAGTTCCGGGTGCGTCATCCGAAAACTGCAGCTGCCAAGTCACCGCAGCTGGGCAGCTCCTGTGTTGAGCATCTGCCCCCTGGTGGCATTGCGTGGCATAGCTACCGGTCAGACTGTCGAATGGTTGGACGGTCACTTAGACTTTTACATGTATAGATTATTGGCCTATATTTCCTATGCTGTACTTTACATCCCTGTGACTGTTTTGTAACTACCAATCTGTACTTCTCAACACCTTCACCTTTTTCATCTCATTCCCCAACCCCCTCCCCTCTGGCAACCATCAGTCTGTTCTCTGTACCTATGAGTCTGTTTCTGTTTTGTTTGTTTGTTTATATTGTGAGAAACTCTTTGACACTCCTTGCAAAAAGTGAATTCCTGTTTACCTTTCCCATGAACATGGGCTGGCTCTAAAGATTCATTTCTAATAAATAAAATGTGGTAGAAGTGATGATGTGTACTTCCAAGGCTAAGTCGTAGAAGAGGGTACAGTACAGAAGCCTTGGGAAACCTAAGTCGATGTAAGAAATCCAGCTCACCTGAAACTACCGCGCTGGAGACACCATGAGGACAGAGCACATAGAAAACAAGAGATGCCAATGGACACCCAGTTGTCCAGCCCCAGCTCTTGTCTTCCCAGCCTAGGCACCAGGCAGGTGAGCGAGGGACCCTTCAGACAATGCCTGACCCGGCCTTTGAGCCACCTGCCCTGGCTGACACTGAGTGGAGCAAAGACAAACTGTTCCATCAAACCCTGATCAAATTGCAGATTTGTGAGCAAAATACATGTTGTTGTTTCAAAAGCCCCTAAGTTTGGAGGTGATTTGTTACTCAGACTTGGATAACTGGAACAAAGTTTTCCCTGTCAGGCATGTTACAATCTTATGTACAAATCTACAAAGGTATGATATCTCGCTCGCTCGCTCTCCCTCGCTCATAAAACAAAAACATGTTGGTAAGATTATTTTTGGGGTTGTGGAATTTTTGGCAATTCCTTTATGCTTTTCTGTGACATACAGGTTATCTGATATTGGTAGTACATTTATTACCTCTATCATTAGAGACTAACTCAATAAATGAGTAGTGGAATAAACAAGTAGAAAAAGATGAATCACTTCTGTAAAGGCCATGATAATCTTCTAACACTAATTACCTGTTTACAGGGTGACACATTATAGGCCACTTCATTCTTGAAACATGCTCCTTAACCCTACCAGACTGCTGTACCGATTTTTAGGTAATTTCCACACAAAGGTGGAATATTGGTGCTAGATGAAAGGTAGACCTATTTTCTACAATGTCTCCAAGTTCCATCTTATTCTAACCACTTGTTTGCATATAACTAACATTTTTCTATATCATGTTGGTTTTTTCTCTTTAATGCTCAGGAGCCCAGGTATAGGGGACAAGTGCGCTCCTGTGACAGTCACAGTGTACTGAGCTCCCTGGCCTCACAGACCCTGCATTCTCAACGCAGAAAACACGACCTGGGAGGAAAGAGGCGCAACTCCAGGTGGCTGTCTAGTAACTTGTACCAGTGGAACTGCCATCAAATCTATTTTCATCAATATCCGGGTGTTTTGAAAAAAAGTAAATGGACCGCCTCTGGGTTCTGGGTATTTATAAACATGTTCTTCATTTTTCATGTCATGACTCATGGAAAAGAGAAGTCCACAAAGCTCAGATGGATGCCTACAGTGCTTTCCCCAATGACCCATGCCAGGAGAAGATTTCTGGGAAGATAATCATCTGTCTGCTTTATATGCATTTCAGATGCTCCTTGCATAGAGGGGAAAATATGAAAATAGCTGTAGCTTCTTGACTGTTTGGGCAGTGATTGTGCGGAGTGTTTGGTTGGTGATGACATTTGCTTTCTATTTCCACATCAAATAAGGCAGTCAAACATGTTGGGGAAGCTGCTCTTAGTAAAGAATAATTAACATTTTTGTCCCCGGAGAAAGATGTCATGGACAACAGAGGCCTGGATTTGCTCTAGAAACATCAAGCTATTCTTGTAGTAACCTGTGAAAGTCTGTTGCATCTTATTACTGTGTCAGGATGAGGGCCAAAAGTAGACAAACAAGAGTATAAAATTTATCTTTGCTTTCAGAACTCTGGAATATGTCCATTTTAATAATGTTTGAGGCAAGGGAGAGCTGGTTTTCCAGCCCAGTTATAAATAGCTTGATCTGTAGTCCAAGTTCAAGCTGCAAAAGGTCTTTGGGCATCCACTGACCAGCTGTGCCAGCCTCTGCATCATAGCAGTGTACCCCCACCCCCGCCTTTAGTTACCTTATATTGTGAAAATGTTGGCTGTAGTGTGACATCAAATGCTCTAGAGGATGACAGCATTCGCTTTCACGCTTTTAGTCATTACTACGTGCCAGACACTGCTTTGCACATATTAAATCCTTACTTAACTTTCCAATAGCCTTGTGAGGTAGAAAACACCTTTGTCCCCAGTTTACAGAAGAGTACGCTAGAGCAACGAGCGAATATTGCTTAAGATCACCCAGCCAGTATGGGGCAGAGATAGGATTATAAAGATACAAATAATAAATATGCTATCCTATGGTCAGTACTCATTTTGTAACAGGCTCTTTGCTAGACACTTTATGTATATTAAAGAAAAGTATCCAAATCTTGGAAATAAGGCAAAATGATGACTGCATGCCTTTTCATGCTGGGACATTGTCTAACAGGACACCCCCTGCCCCCACCACCCCAAGGATTATCGAATTCTCTAGCAATGCATCTATGTTTGACCTTCTATTTACTATTGATTTCAGGCCCAGATGGAATTAGATGCCAACTTGTAGCACATTGATACATTTCAAAAAAATTTTGGATGGTAGAGATGCAAATCATTTTTATAGAAAAGGTAATCCCAAGTATTCAGTTTTATTACCTGATAGGATGGTAACCAGTTTTATAAATAATTTGGCAGTCTTATTCCAGCACTTTCACTTATTATGTAAACTAGGCTTTCCCATATTCCTTTATATTAGCTCTGCCATCCTGCTGGTTTCCTCATTAGAAAGCTAAATAACTTTTTGTCTTATGTTTACTATAATTTTGGACGATGTGAGAATAAACAAGTCATCTTTTCTGTCAAAGAAGGGAGTTTAAGCAGCTTCCATTTTGGCCCATGTGACTTGCAGCTCCCCTGGGGGCCGCTATTTTGAAATGGCAAAGGCCAAACCCTCCCTTTTTCCTTTGAATTGGCCAATTACGTAAGACTGTGAGCCTAAGCTCTTTCAATCAAGAATGAGGGACAGATGTCGTGCATCAGACATATAACCCCAAGCAGACTGCCCGCTCAGTGTGTGTGCTGCCAGACCCTGAGGGTGCGCACCCTCCTGCAAGAGTAAAGACATTTGTCTTGCTGTCTGGCTCCCGAGTATCCTTTGTGTTCTGCTAGGAGCCCTGGTTTGGGGGCTCACCTTACATCTAACAGAGGACAGTCATGTCTTTAACATTTTCCAAATTAAACTATTTAACTCCCACAAAATCCAGTGAAGTAGACAATGTTGTTTTCTCTGTTTTACAAAGAACCAGAGGATTGAAGAGGTTAAATAACTAGCCCAAGTTTTCACATTAATAAGGAAAGGAGCTAAACAAAGACTCAGGGCTGCCTACCTCCACAGGCTATGTTTCACTCAATGAGATCAACTCAACTCCCTGTGTGCTGAGTCACTGAGGGCTGGGCCTTATTCTATCCATTTATATAAAAGCACCAAAATAAATTTCACAAATAATCTTAAACCTTATTGGAATAAGATGGTATATAAAATTTAAAAAAATAATGAGGATATTGTCCACCTCCAGATGTAATCTATAGATACGGCTTTGAAGCTCTCATTTCTGCTAAAGGCTTCAAATGTTCTAAAGGCCAGACTTTTCTTTAAAATTAACTGGAGTTGAGAAAAGTAGTCATGTTCAGGATAATGATCGAACTAAAATAATGTTCTTACTTAGTTCTTATTAAGGATAAGAACTCTGTGGTCACTAAGCCCTAGCTTGGAGTCCTTACTCTTGATTCCAGATTAGTAACAGTAACAGTCTTTCTATTAAAAAATTAGAATGTTTTCTCTTTTTATTTTCCATGTTTGGTTTTGCCTGGCCTGGCTGTTGTTCTCTCCCAAGTGCTTTTGAACCTATAACTAATTGCCTATTATTTAATGTTCTCAGATTCTGTATACTAGAATAATCTGAAGTGCTGTTAAAAATTCAAGTTCTTGAGTTTTGCGTCAATTGTTTTGAATCAGAATGACTGGAGCCAGGTATATGAACTTTTTTAAAAATCCTAGGTGATTCTTATACACACTCATTAACTGATTTGGTTAAAATTCTAGTCCTTCATTTATTGGAAAAATTATTTCTCAATTCTGGGTCTTAAATTTCCCATTTATTTAAACAGGAATAATAGCATTTGCCTTACAGATAGTGAATGGTTGTAACTAGAGTTGGAAGATGCTGATCAAACTTCTATGAAAGTTGATAGAGACAAGGTCCTGAAATCTCTCAGGAGGGGATTAGGGATTGGGCTTTGGCCACTCTGTGAGGCAGAATTGAATTGCTGGGTTTAGAAAAAAGAATTAGCATGAAGTGATGTCAAGAACTATTCTTATAATAATCCACTGGAGGAATTAAACAGAGTATGTTTGCTAGTAGGAGAAAAAATTAGCAGACTTGAATATAGATCAGTAGAGGTTATGAAATCTAAAGATACAACTAAGTTAAAGAGTGGTGTGCATTTTTTACATCAAATATGCATCATTTTTTTCCATACCAATTCTTTAATTCTCTCAAACCAACTGGATGTCCATCAATTCAATTCTATTCTGACACCACGTAACTGGAGTTAGCATCAGGTCCCACAAGTTAAAGGACAGTCCCACAAGACTGCTTCTACTTCAAACACCAGCTGAAAGAGTGGTTCCCAGGCAACCCACACTTAGGCCCAGCTAACAACAAATTCAGGGTTCCAACGAACACCTCCCTGTCACCTCATGTTTGATACTTCTTGAGAACAACTTACAGAACTCAAGAAAGTGCTCTACTTACTATCACAGTTTATTACATAGGATACAAACAAACTCTCAGATGAAGAGATACATAGCATTGGGTCTGGGAGGATCCCATGAACAGGAGTCTCTGTCCCCTTGGAGTCTGTGTGCACCACTCTTCTGACACATGGGTATATTCACCAATTCAGAAGCTCTCAAAACACCATAATTTGGGGATTTTTATGGAGATTTCATTATGTAGGCACAATTGGTTAAATCATTGGCCATATGTGATTAAACTCAACTTCCATCTCTTCTCCCCTCCCTGGAGGTTGGGGATCAGAGATGAAAGTGCCAACCTTCTAATCATGCGGGTGATTTTTCTGACAGTCAGCCTCCCTATTGAAGCTATGCCCACCCTCCAGCAGAACCATCTCATTAGCATATGAAAGACATAATTTACAAGGGTTTTAGGAGCTCAGTGCCAGAGACCAGACACAAAGACCAAATATTTATTTTTTTATTACACCACAGGTAGAAAAAGATATTCCATGCAAACAGCATCCATAGAGAGCTGAAGTATCCATACTAAGATGAGACAACATAGACTTTAACACAAAAAATATTGCTGCAGATAAGGAAGGACATATTGTAATTCCTTAATATCCTGTAGAGAGGAATTGGTGGATGAGAAGAGAGGGGGGATCAGAAGCTATGATCATTGCTCAGCCCTACAGGATTGGTTCAGGAACAGTGGCAGCCCCAAACATGAGCAGGGCCCATTAGGGTAAAGAAGTTCCAGGTATATGAGCTGGGGAAGACCAGCTCAGTGGAAGAAGACCTTTCCTCTAATTCTATTCTTCACAACCTCACAGTTTACCCTTTCACTTTTATCATGGCCTCCCTATGAGCCCTCAGTGGAAATGATTTGTTGATCAGGTTGAGTCCTAGAAAAATGAGCATTTTATATCTTATTAGGAATAAGATTGAGAGAATATAAATTACTTGATAGGATGGTAATTCAATTTAATGGCTGAATGGAATGTGTGCCTCAAAGAGGACTAAGCTAAGAAATGATGAACAGTTGTAAAAGAATGGGAGAAAAGTACTTGAGAAAATGAAAAATGTTTAATATAGCTTATGAAGGGCAAAATCTTTCCATTCTTTCGCTATCTTAATGACCTAGTGATAGTAAAACCAAAGGATTCATCAGTCTTCCAAAGAGTCAGTTTTATAGTGATTGGGTGGGTTTTAGTGTATAATCTCATGTGTCCACTACCAAATTGTATTTATTGAGCATTAACACACATGATAAAATAATCAGTTTTAATCTTTTAAAGTAGGTACAGTTCTTTTTTTGTTGAGATTATACCACTTAAACTTATTTTATGAATTAGTCTCATTTCTAAATTCTTAAAAAGATTGTATAATGAACAATCTTTTGTTGATTCAATTCTAAATTTGAATTCACATTCTTATTGAAACTGTTTGACTCTAATTAAGTCATGAGTAAGGTGAATTTTGAAGTGTACCAATCTTGGCATTTTTCTGTAAGAATGAAGAAACCAGAACCCAAATCAGGGAAATTGTAAGTTATAAAATTTGTTCATCTTAATGTAACCTTTGTTCTTCTTATCAGGGAATTATGTTATTTTTGAAACACAACTTTTATGCCTTTTATTTGCAATTAGCATTGACTTATTTCCATTGTACAGACTAAAAAATAATTATCTTTATAATTCATATTTTCATTTTGATGGGCTTAATTAGGGTGACAAATCCCTGGCATTTGACTTGTGAAATGTTATGTAAAACACAATGACTTAGAGGCTATTTAAATAATTTAACAATTAATTATGTCCATTTCAACTTTGTTTTGTCTCAGTTGTCCCTGCAATGAAAAGGGCTTATCTTAGAAGCAGTTAAAGTATGTATGCAACATCAATTTTAAGGAGGCCTGAGTAAATTTCACTTATAAACCTCTTTGATATTTGCAAGGTAAAGTCACTCTGAGAATGAATGTTAATGCTATGTTATCTGGCCAACCCCTTTTACTTTATGGATGAAGATGGGGGTGCTTTGATTTCTCCCTTTCCTTTAACCCCCACATTCAACTGGTCCCCAAATTCTGACAATTTCACTTTCTAAATATTTTTCCAATATGTTTTTCCTTCTCTTTCCCTACTTCTATTGGTTATTCATGGCTTCATCAGATTTTATCTGAAAAACTGGTTTTCCTGTTTTCTTTTCACTTTCTTTAAATCCATCTTTTACCAACCTCCAAATTCAGATATTTAAAAAACAAATCTTAAAAAGAAGATACTCATTATCTCTAATCTCATATCATTAGTTAGTAAGGAAATGCAAATAAAAACCACAATAAGATGACACCTCACACCTACTAGGCTAGCTATAACACAAACACACTGGCACACACACCAACACCAATAGAAAGAGAAAAGTGTTGGCAAGGATGTGGAGAGTTTGAAGCCCTCATACACTGTTGGTGGGAATGTACAATGGTGAAGCTGCTGTGGAAAACAGGTTGGTGATTTCTTAAAAAGTTTAACGTAGAGGTACCATGTGACCTGACAATTAAGTGTATATTCAATAGAACTAAAAACAGTCTCTCAAACAAACACTTGTTCACAGATGTTCACAGCAGCACTATTCACATTAGCTAAGAGCAGAAACAAGTTGTTCATCAAAGGATGAATGGATAGATAAAATGTGAAATATTCAAATGATGGAATATTATTCAGCCATAAAAAAGAGTGAAGTACTGATAGATGCTACAACCTTGAAAACATTATGGTAAGTGTAACCAAACACAAAGGTCACATTATATAATTCTATTTGTATATAATATCTAGAATAGGTAAATATATAGAGATATAAAGTAGAAGATTAATGATTGTCAGGAGCTGGGGAGAGGGGAGTAACTGCTTAATGGATACCAATGGTGTTTTTTATTTTGAGGTGATTAAAATGTTTTGGAACTTACTCTGGCCATAGTGGCTCAGTTGGTTGGCATAGTCCAGTGTACTGAAAGGTTGCCAGTTTGATTCCCAGTCCGGCCACATGCCTGGGTTGTAGACTTCATTCCCAGTAGGGGAGTGTAAGATGCAGCCCGAAGTTTTACTCTCACAGCGATGTTTTTCTCTCTCTTCCTCTCTCTCCAAAAATTAATTTAAAAAAATTTGGAACTTAATATAGATGGCAGTTGTACAACATTGTGAATGCACTAAATGCTACTGAATTGCCACTTTAAATTAGTTAATTTTATGTTATATGAATTTCACTTCAATTAAAACATGTTTTTTAAAAATAGATGAGGAAGGCAGAAAAGAAGGTCACAGTGATACAATGTGAAAGGACTCAGCATGCCTGTGCCAGCTTTGAAGACTGGAGAAGGGGTCATGAACCAAAGAATGTGGCCAGCTTCTAGAAGCTGGAAAAGGCAAGGAAATGGATGTTCCTAGAGTCTCCAGAAAGGAACTCAGCCCTGCCAACACCTTGATTTTGCCCCGTGAGACCCATGTCAAACATCTGACCTACAAAACTATATAATAGTGTTTGAGCTGCTTAAAAAGAACTTAGCATATAACCACTCCTCTCAAAGCTGTTCCAAGATACTTCATTATCACTGGGAGACAAGTTCTTCACTGTGGCAGGTAACCTGCGCTGGGATTTGATCCCTGCCAACATTCCCAGGGGCCTCATCCATCACTCCTATTGCTGGTGCTGCCCGCTTAGTGCTGCCCTTCTAGCACCCTTGGCCTGGGTACCATCTACTCCTGCAAGAGTCAGCTTAGACTGCTCCCCTCCAGGCAAGGTGCTCCCACAGCACCTTGGGTGTGTGCTGTCCTTGTAATTGCATCCTTTGTCTTATGTACCGATTAGGTACAACTTGATTTCATAGCATGTTTTAGGCCCAAGACCTATACTACATACTTCTCCAAATTCCTGCAGAAAGCAGTACTTATAAAAGTTTGCTGAACTCATAACTGGACAAAATTTAGTCCAGATTGGTGACATGGCTCATAGGGAATTGTTAACACAGCTGGGAGTCAACTTCTTCCCAGGCTGCTGCTGCTACTAGCTGGCAGATAGAACTCAGCAAGAAGAACTTACTTGCCTGTAATTGTATCGGCTATTTCTCTTAAGGACTTGTGTTTGTGGACCAGGATAATTGAGGAAAGTATCACTTTTCCTCTCTGTATTTTGCCTTCCCCACTTCCAGAAGTGTAACCAAGCCCTTTGATGCTCTTTGGGCTTAGAGGAAGCTTTTGTTATTGGGCCGGAAGCAGACGTTTTCAGTAAGATATTTCTCTTCCTGGCTTTTGTTTTTCTGAAGCCTCAGCTTGGACAAGTTCATGGGAAGCTCTGTTAAGGACTATCAGAGGAGGAGAGGTTTTCCTTTCCTTAGATCAAATAGAAAGGTCAAAGAAGAGAAGTGGGGTGTGAGAGGTGGTTGTACATTAGGCACTGGACCCCGGTCATGTGCAGAAGCAAAGAGATGGCTGTTCAAGGGAGCCGTGTGGGCTCACCAGTGAGGACCTCAGGGACACCAGGGAGAAACCAACCATTGTGGGCCTTTCCCCCTGTTTTCATGCAATACCTCACCTTCTGATTAAATGGAACAAAAGTATCAAGCTGCAGGGAGGTGGTCTAAAAGATTGGCTTGTCCTCCAATAGCTCCTCTGGCCCCCTCCTTCAGTGTCTGAAATGATCACATCTTAGCTTTTTGGAAATTATTGTCATAAAGTCATTGAATGAGGTAGCTGTGTGCTGGAAGGACTATTAAATAGAAAGCCAAAGACCTGGGCCATTTCCCAAGAGCATGGGACATGGCTATGAAAGAGGTGGTCTTCCTTGGCTGTTAACCCTTAGGATGGTGCTTCTTAGGCTCCTTCCTCTGCCCAGCTCCAGAATAAGCCTAGTATTGTCAGGCTTGTTTTGCCCTTATCAAAATCAGGAGACCTGCTCTGCCTTTAAGTACCTTGGTTAGGAGACAGGGGAGAAGTGAATGTGACCTCAGATCGTTAGCAGCCATTGACACTGTGGCATGGAGGAGTATATCAGACCATCCAATCACCTAAGGAAACAGGGCTCCAAGGGAAGAGTAGTCAGAAGGGAGAGGTTTTGACTAATTGGGAGGAGGAGGAAGGAAGTGGCTGGAAATGTTAGAATGGAGGCAGGGCTGGAGGATGGTGTGGGGAAATGTGAGGCTGCACACAGGCTGTTCAGAACCAACATAGAAGCCCCAGCCCCTGGAGTCAAGGAGAGGCAGTGCCTTAGCTCAGGTTGCCATAACAATACCACAAAAGGGGTGTGTGGGGGGTGCTTAATAGCAGACATTTCTACTGTCCCAGTTCTGGAGGCTGGAAGTACAAGATCGGTGCACCAGCATGGTCAGGCTCTGGTGAGATCTCTCCTCCTAGCTTGCAGATGGCCACCACCTGGATGTGTGATCACCTGGTCTTTGCTTGGAGCATAAATGTGGAGAGAGAGTGAGTGTGTGTATGGGAGGTGAGAGCAAGCCAGGTCTACCTCTTCTTAGAAGGCCACCAGTCCCATTGGATGAGGACCCCATCTTTATGACCTCATTTAACCTTAATTATGTTCTAAAAGCCCTATCTCCAAAGGCTTTGATATATACATTTGGGAGGGGGTACACAGTTCAGTCTATTGCAGGCAGGTTGGTGGGGAGAACTTATCTCCCACTTCACCTTAGGCCAGTGATGGCGAACCTTTTGAGCTCGGCGTGCCAGCATTTTGAAAAACCCTAACTTAACTCTGTGCTGTATCATATATATAAATTTTTTGATATTTGCAACCATAGTAAAACAAAGACATATTTTTGATATTTATTTTATATATTTAAATGCCATTTAACAAAGAAAAATCAACCAAAAAAATGAGTTCGCGTGTCATAGGTTCGCCATCACTGTCCTAGGGCTTTGATATATACATTTGGGAGGGGGTACACAGTTCAGTCTATTGCAGGCAAGTAGATGGGAAGAACTTATCTCCCACTTCACCTTAGGCAATACCTGCTTCTTTACAAGGCTGTCTTCTTTAAGAACAATAGCAGCAAATCCACTTGATTTGCCTTATGGAATTATGGAAATGTGGAGACAATACTGTGCTTTTGTTTCACATGAAAGACAAGCATTTTGGAATGACTGGTGGTGAATGAGAAGGGGGAACTTGAGCATTCCACATGCAGTTCTCAGGCAAAAATATGGGATTAGTCACCAACTTACTAGAAATTCAGTGGTATTGCTGTGCAGATCATATATAATAGAGCTCATGAGCTCTGACAGGTGGGGTCTGCTTACTGCCCTAATGGTGGTAAACTTGACTGCTTGTCTAACCAGATGTTTTTGTTAGTCTCCCTTTTATAATTCTGTATCCATGTCATCATGAATAATTTGCATGTAGGTCACAGATTCATATCGATTGCTGAAGTCAAATTACTGGCACGAAGAGGACGAGGGCAAGGGAAAGCTTTTGCGTGGTGCCATTGTAAGGGTGTCACTATCAGAGTCTGAACATTAGCCATCACCTGAGATTCAACAAGCCGAGGGGCTGGAAATGCGAGTTCCAATTTGGAGTCAGTTTGTCACTTTCGGCTTCATTAAAATACAACTTAGCTGACAATTGGAAAAATACTCCTCACTTTGCTAGAAGGTAGCTCTTCATTCATTTGGGGATGATCCCAGTCAAATTGATTAAAGAGAAACTATTATTAGGATTGCCTCCAGCAACTTTTGTAACGTGTGTTGGGTGCAGGTTAATGTGACATCAAAAATATTACAATATTCTTTCTGCAAATCTTGTAAAAATAGAAGTAAAAGTTTTCATGAATCTCTTTGTCACTGAGGCCATGGGCTCACTCTTTCCCCAAATAAATATTTCAAGGATAAAGTGAAATAGTACTCCTGGGAGTCTAATTGCTCCCCTTTGAAGTATCAGTCATATAATCTCTCTCTTCCTCTCCATCAGGTGGGCTTCAGTTAAGTGGATGGCGACAGAGGTTTCTGCTTAGGCAGAGATCCGCGGACCAGATAGCAGGTAATACCTGGATTCAGGTGTTGATCACACTCATTCATTTTCCCCCTTTCTAACAAAATCACAATAGCTAGAGGTATATGGTAAACATTAACTTCATAATATTTAAACTTGATCACATAAAAATGTAAAACATATATCTTTGCCAAAAAATAATAAGTGAAATTAAAAGAAAAATGACGAGCTAGACACAGGAACTGCAACTTATAAAACAAACAAAGAGCTAATTTCCCAAATGGTTGTCATCATTCACAGTAGTTCTGTTTTATAAAATCAATTTGAACACCGAATCGGCAAGTACGGAACCGTTGCTCCTAGGGGAGACACAGTGTAATTTCCTACAAGCTTTTGGTCACAACATTTTTGTCAACCAATCAGTACATAACCTCATTTTATGTGTGTACCTGTTTCAAGACACCTTATTTACTATATGTTATTCCTTCATTAACACTGAACTCACAGCCCACAGCGCCATAGCTCATGCCTGTGCAAAGCTCACACCACATATTTTCTCCATAAGGCACGCCACAGCCTTCTCGCTCTCAGGAGCGCTAGGAGCACTGTGCTTGCGGAGCCATGTTAAATAAGCCATCACCAATAAAACACACAAGTGTGAGAAACGTGGCACTAAGCAGACCATGAAAAGAACTCCTGTTTACAGTGTGAGAGCTGAAACCAGGAGGCAGATCACGGCCCTGTTAGAACTCAGCTGGGAACGTGCATGTTGAGTGACTCACGGTTTGCTCCCCTCTGTGCATATCTGTGGGCAACCCTGAAAGCAGGATTTGAGGGTTACAAATATGTTTCAGCAAGTAGGTGAATCCATAAACATGAAATTTGTGAATAATGAGGATCTGTTGTCTATGTAAAAATTTACAAAAAATCTATAAGAAAATGACCAACTGCCCAGCAGGAAAATGGACAAAGGCAGTGCATGGACAGATGTTAGAATAGGAAACACAAATGACTCCTAAATACATGAAAAGATGCTCAGTGTCTCTCATATTAAGAGAAATGCAAATTAAATTACATTGAGATGCCATTTTAGAACGATCAGATTAGTAAAGAGAGAACATTTTGTTGAAGTATCATGTTGGAGAGGTCATGTGGAAACAGGCACTGTCGTGTTTTGTCTGTGGGAACGCAAAGTTATAGGATATTAAATACTAAACCATATGTTCTTTCTCCTAGCAAGTCCATTTCCAGGAATTCATCCTATAGATATATTTGGGTCCACGCAAAATGACATATATAGAACGTTATTCATTGCAGCTGCAGCCTTGTTTATAAAGGCAAAAATCTTGATAATAATCTAAATGTCCATAACAACTTTCTGGTTAAAGGAATGATGATGCAGATACATCAAGAGTATGAAATGGTATTCAATTTTATAAAAGAACTAGGGGCCCAATGCATGAATTTGTGCACCTTGAAAGTAACTGTGGGCCACGAGATTGCAGTGGGCACAGGGGTGGGTCTTGACCCATCCTCTGCACGCCCCGTCTGGTCCCCTCTCTGCCGGCAGCCCCGCTCCCGCTTCTGCCGCTCCCACGCGCTAACGATGCCAGCCCCGCTCGCACCCACTGCCGGCACCCAGTGCTGGTCCCGATTGCTCAGTGCCATCAGTGGGTGCGAGCGGTGGCAGCCGGCCATGATTGCCCCTCAAGAGCAGGGGGAGTTGGAGAAGCCCTCAGGGGCAATCGGGGCTGACAGTTGCTGCTTGCACCCACTGATGGCACCGGGCGATCGGGACCAGCTCTGGGTGCTGGCTGCAGGTTCAAGCAGGGCTGGCGCTGGCAGTGGGTGTGAGCAGCAGCTTTGGTGCCAACAGTGAGCGCAAGCGGGGCTGTCGCCAGCAGCGGGTGCGAGCAGGGCTTGCTGCCGGCCCTGATTGCCCCTCAGGAGCAGGGAGAGGTAGAAAAGTCCTGAGGGGCAATCGGGGCTGGCGCCAGCAGCAGGTTCGAGCAGTAGGCAGGACCATGGTGAGCAGGAGCAAAGAATTTTCAGTAACCACCAGAGACTAGACCCGATGACAATGACTGGTGCCCCGCCTTGGTCTGGTGCCCCAGCTCACCTCCACCATCCCATTGCAGCTGACACCCACCATGTTCCATGCTCTGCCGCCTGCTGCCAGTGCCCGCCATGTTCCCCGCGTGCCCCCTGGTGGTCAGCGCATGTGATAGTGACTGGATGTTCAGTTGTTCGGTTGTTTGGTTGTTCCGTTGTTCGGTCTATTTGCATATTAGCCTTTTATTATATAGGATACCTATTATGTTATTATATCTGTGTACTTGCAGATACTGGATTACTCTTCTCCCCATCCCCTCCTTCTCTAAACTTAGAGTTTTAACTGTTATGAATATAAATTTTGGGGCAGGAGAGCAGAGTGAGGAGAAGGTTGGAAACTGATGTTATGGATTATCCTGCCTTAGCCTACTTATTTACTTACATATTATCTATATTCATCTGTATCTTATCTATGTTTAACTCTTTCTTTCTGCTATTGAATTATAAAAAATTTAGGTCATGCATCACCTTGTAGACCAGTCAGAGTATTTACAGGTTCCTCTCCTTTTTTTAAAAAATATAACTATTTAAAATCTCTAAGACCCCTATCCTATTTCAACACCTCACATCAAATTTCCATGCCTCTTAATTTATTGAGAAAATTGAGGCCATAGGTATAAAATGTCTTTACTTGATGTCCCTCTCTGAAAGATGTGTCTACATCTCATCAGCACATCCTTACTTACCCCTGTGACACACGAGGGATGAAGCCCTTCTAGTCAAGTTCACCTTTCTGGAGCCTGCCTCTCCTTGGCCCCTTACAAAATGAAATTCTCCCTCTCTACTGATTTAATCCTTTTTGCATATAAAGATTGTCATGTTTCTCTCCTTAAAACAAAACACAACAACAACAAAAAAACAACCAAAAACATTCTCTCCCCTTACCCCTGCCCCCGCCCCCCTCTGGTTTCTGTCAGATCTTACTCTGACTTCTTTTCTCATCCAAGATGCCCTGAATTCAAGTTTCTACATCCTGCCTCCTCCTCCTCCCTTTCTCTGAACGGTGGGATTCCTAGCTAGTGTCCACAGTCCCACTCTTTGGAAACTGGTCTGACAAAGTTAGGAATGTGTCCTCAAATGTTGTAGCCAATGGAAAAGTTTCCATTATTATCTTAAGAGCTCTCTTTTTATATTCACATTATTAATCAGTCAATCCTTTACTCTTCAAACCCTGACTCCTGAGGCTTGAGTGAGATCTCTCCACTGGTTTTATTCCTACATTTTGACTGCTCCTGTCAGTCTCCATTCTTCCTTTTACCCATAAACACTCATGTTCTGGGGAACACGTCAGCTGCCCACAGCTCTTCCCACCCTGTTTTTATTTTCTTTTAAAAATCATTGTTGAGGTATAAGTTTTGTGCAATAAGTAGTACCCTCTCAAAGTGTACAATTCAAAGAATTTTAACAAATATATACACTCATGAATCCAGGACAATCCAGATGCAAAATAATTCCATCATATCCAAGGATTCCATTTCTGTCTATTTCTCCACTGATACCTGACCGCAGCACTTAATGAAATCTGCATTTTGTCACTATAGATTAGTTTGCAATTTCTGGGTTTTTATATACTAGTAAATAGAATAATACACTGTAGACTCTTGTTTCTGGCTACTTTTATTCAGCATAATATTTTGGCTTATAATGTTTTTGAGTGTATCAGTAATAGACTTTTTTTCTGTGAAGAACTACTTTATTATATGGATACATCTTATTTTGTTTATCCACTCATCTCTTGATAGACATTTATGTTTTCTAAACCCCGTTTTGGTGTTTTTTTTCTCACCAAAATCTTGTTCTTAGTGCCACCTGCTAATTGTTTCATTTTCTTAAGCTTAAATTTCACTCATAATTTACCATACTACTTGGACATAGAGTTTCTCTATACACTGTCATAAAACAAAAATATGATTTAAAGTACCCTAAGTACATGTATATTTGAGTGGACAGGCAGGCAGAGAAGCAATATCTCAGACCTTACTTTCCTCCTACTCATCTATCTTCCTCTGGTGCCTCCCACTGGCTGAACCCAGCTGCAGGCAAGCTGACAGACAGACAGACAGACAGACAGACAGATGATTGATGCAATCTCTACAGCTTGTCAGTGAGCAGAGTGGAGAAGCAAGGGCAGAGGATCTGGAGAGCCAAACGGAAAATATCCAGCACAGCTCCTGCTGCTGGGACTCAGCTTACAGCTGTTACTATTTATATTGGGGTTTTACTGACCCCGATGCAATCCGTACATGTCTCCTTTCTCATTCCCTAACATTCTTTCTATTCTAGTCCCTTTTGGCTCTGGCTTTTCCCCGCTTTTCTTCTAAATTAGCTTTCTGCCTCCAGCTGTGCCCACACTTCCCAAGAGTTCTAGCCATGTGTGAGACTCTACTTGGCATGTGGTGGGGTTCCTGCTCTTAGGGGCACAGTGACACTATGTGATGGCTGAAGTTGTTTATTTCCCTCAGCAAAGATTGGTTTTCTGGAAATTTCCCCCAGAGGATTCAAATTTCCATGAGAGCCAGGCTGGTGGAGCTTAGGGGTTGATCATCGACCCAGGAACCAAGAGGTCACGGATTCAATTCTCAGTCAGAGCACATGCCCAGGTTGCAGGCTCGATCCCCAGTAGTGGTGTGCAGGATGTAGCAATGGATGATGTTTCTCTCCCATTGATGTTTCTATCTTCTCCCTTCCTATCTCTCTAAAAATCAATAAAAAATATTTAAAGAAAACAAAAATCCCCACAAATTTCCACGAGACTCTGAAGAATCTTACTGTGTTGTAGGTGACCCAGAAAGGGTAGATGATTAAAGAGAGTGGGGTGAGAGTCTTGTTTAGAAGCAGTGGTTTCCTAATAATGTCTAGCTGTTGCTGAAAATACTTTCTACATACTTTCTGAGGTTTGGAGACAAGAAAACAATATATGTTATTTTGAGAAATTCCATGTACAAGATCCCTTCTATTCATAAATTTCTTGGTTTATTCACTTGAAAGTATTATATCATAGTTTATTCTTCTGAGGAGGAGAAACTAGCAAACAAGGTTTGTTCTTTCAATTCTTTGAAGTTTGGTATTTGTACACTTTAAAGGTTTGGTGAATAGTCAGGGGAAATTCTGTATAAAAGGAAAATGTTTATCATGGGCAGCTATTTCCATTGGAAGTGTCACCTCCCCCATTCAAAACGGTCCTTGTGAGCTTGTCTTTTGTGAGCACCACTGTCCTTGGCCACAGAAATGGATGTTTCACACAGGTTGGGCCACAATCATAAAGTCCCATTCCTCTAGGGCAGTGGTTCTCAACCTGTGGGTCGCGACCCCTTTGGCGGTCGAACAACCCTTTCACAGGGGTTGCCTAAGACCATCCTGCATGTCAGATATTTACATTACGATTCATAACAGTAGCAACATTACAGTAATGAAGTAGCAACGAAAATAATTTTATGGTTGGGTCACAGCATGAGGAAGTGTTTTTAAAGGGCCAGAAGGTTCAGAACCACTGCTCTAGGGGTTGCCCTTTGATCTCCTAAAGATCAATAAGAATTCTTGGCTGGGTTGACATGCACACCCATAGGAGATAAGCTACTTCTCATCTGGGGTTGTGAAGCTGGAACCTTGTGAGCCTGTGGCAGCTGTTTGCAGTCAGGTTCGTATCTGAAAGCAATAGAAACCCGCTTTGGATGATTTAAGCAGACACTTATGAAAATGTTACTGGCTAGCAGAAGGAATCCCCAGGATGGCCAGAGACTCAGGTACTATGTTCAACAACCAGGAACATGGCCCCAGATTATGCCCCAGGACAGGTCCAATGAGGACACCTTTGCCACTGTGGCTAAGCATGAAGCCCTCCCGCCTACTGAGCTGACATGAGCACAGGACCCAAGACACCAGCACAGGGCCACCCCAGGAACATGAGCTCGGCAGGGAGAAGGCCTCAAAGTTTCTGCTCTTTTTTTTTTTTCCTCTCTCTTCTTTTCTTTATCGATGTCTAGTTCCAAAATTAGGACGGCTGTGTTTGGTTGGTGTTGTCTGGGTTACAGGCTTGAACCCCAGCTGCATAGGAGTTTGGGAAATCAAGCATCTGACATTTTCCCTCTTCTGCAGTGGAAGGGCACGTGCCCCACCAAGACTTATGAGGTGGGAAATTCCCAAACAGAGAGAGGAGTTCCAGATGCTACAGAACAAAAGAATGATCAGCGCGATTACAACAGCTACTTTTCCTAGTCATGGGAGAACTGGTCTGCAGAATTCAGCCAAGGTGGAGAAGGAAAAGCCAAGAAATGAAGAGACAGACAAAACCCAGATGATATTATGGAAGCTTCTGAATCGAGATGTGCCTGAGACTTTTTAACAGAACAAAACACTGACCTATTTGTTTAAGCTGATAAATTCCCCCATTGGCATCAGTTACCAACTCCCTTCGAGTTGAGCATCTGTCACTTGTAAATAAGAGATGCCTGCCTTATATGGTGCTACTTTCATTATTAGTGTTGAAATCATATTCCTGCTCCTTTATGGGGACATTTTTACTGAGTGTCCTCTGCCAGTGCTTTCTGAACACTCTCGACATGCTGGCACACGGACAAGCCTGGGTGAGGAGGAGAGAGCCACCCTGCTGTCAGCCAGCCTTATCCTGTGTGCATGCTGCCGCAGACAGCACTCCCAGCTTTGCTCTAACTTTTCTCCAGTCTCCTGTATTTTAAAGAATATTGTTCCCAGCTGGAGAGACTGTGAGAGCCAGATGTGTGTCTGATGGCAGGGTAAAGATGTCCACTTTGTCTCTAAAATTTGTAGATTTGTAAGAACAGAATCAGGGTTGAATCCTTCCCCTTCAGGAATTGGAATATCCAGGTGCCATGGAATTAGTTTTCGGGTATAGGATGCATCCCAAGATTTATCCTCTGGAGGAATGAATACCTTGGAGTTGTCTCCTCAGTCCCCAAGGCACAGAGCATATTGTCTTGTCCCCTTCACCCTCTGGCCTCCCTATGTCTCGGGTCCACCCTGATCACAAGGAAACTCCCCCCAGCTCTGCCGAGCAGGGCCCTAGGGGTGGGTGCTGAACACTTCTTCCTGCTTGTCTGATATCTTCCCTTCTCTGAAGGCCCAGGGGCTGGGGCCTTTAGGGCTTTGACCCAGAAGTGAGAGATCAAGAACTTAAAGAACTGAAAAAGGGGATCTCTAAGGTCTTGTTGGCATCCAAAAAGGTGCTCATTCCTCCTGAAAGGCTGAGACCCTCCCATGGAGAGTGTGGTTCTCTCACCTGGTGTCGCTGGGAGGTGGGACTGCAGATCGATCCTACATGTCTCTGACACTTTGGGAGTTTGTGAGAACTGGGCCCTCAACCCAAACTGTCATTTCTTAGGGAACTGTGACCAATTCCAGGCTGCCAGGAGCTGGTAACTGTCAGAGAAGAAAGGATGATCAGGGTGCACGGGGTAAACTTGGGTTGGAGCGGAGGTGGGTGAGGCCTCTGGCCCCGGGCGTGGCCGGGAACTGCTGAGGCATTCACCACCATGACGCAGCAGTCTGACCAGGATGCTGTCCTTTAACTGAGCTGATGCCAAGCATCCTTTAGGATATCCTTCCTTGCACCCCATCTCAGTGTACACATTCAGCCTCTAAATCCGCGTTCGCATTAGAATTTGCAGGGAAGCTACTGAGTAAATAGCAGATGCTGAAGAACGAAGTGGCGATACATTTTTAACTTTTCAAACACGGATGGCATTTCAGTTCTCCTGAAGCTTCCAGACTCTGGAACATATCACCCTTGTTGGCTAGAGTTCCCTTGGGACCTGAAGGCTTCCCACAAACAGGAGTGAGGGCCGAGCAGAGGTTGTGGTCGGCGTGTGGTGTGGCTCCTAGAGGAAGTGAAAGCAGGTTTGCACAATGACCCTTCAATTCTTTAAGGCATTTCCTTTCCCCATAACAACATTATATGTTAATCCGATTAGGAATATGTAAATAAGCGGCCTCCTTCCTCTTAGTTTCATCTGTTGCTCTGCAAAATCTGTTCTTTCTCTGGAAGGGGAAGGAACTGATGTAATTGTTCTGTGTGGAAGACAGCGGAGAGCCGCGGGCTCCCTGCCAACGACATTTCCTGCCAGGGCCTGCTCCTTCCCGCAGTTTAATTATGAGCGATTGTTTGGGCTGCGATGTGAAGAAATATTAGAGAATGGAAACGAAGAAGAACAGAGCTCGGAATATTCTGCTGCAGCTGATTCATGCTTTGGCACGAACTCTCCACTCGATTTTATACTTGAGCCTCGCGACGGTATCACAGGGAGCAACCTTGCCATATAAGCACATAAAGCCCAATTCCACGGGTTATTTTGAAAAGGTCCAAGTAAAAGCATGTGAAAAATGCAGGAATAACATTAGCCATCGGGTAGAGTTCTGTGTTAATCATGTGCGGTGCCTTCATGGAGGGCCGGAGTTAGTTTAAACCGGAGGTTAGCACCCCTATATTTAACTGGTGTGTCAAATTTTACTGCTTAGTTTTCATATATTTGACAAATCTCACATTTTACAGAAAGGCTCTGATTAGTTCTCACTGTGTGTGCTCAGGGAGGAACGTAAAGCCAGGGGAAGTTGAACCCTGTGAGAAAGGCTGGGAACAGACTTTTAAAAATATTCAGGTCTGAATCGGGCAACCCCAGAGCAGAAGTATCCCCAAGTGGCTGCTATGGGAGAGTGAATGGAGGCAAGAAAGAGTCTGATAGCAGACTCCATGAGGGGCGTTTTGTGTTTCTGGTTTTTGATGAATACAGAAAAAGACAAATACAGAAAAGCATAAAAAACAATTTAAAATAGCCATGTATCCCATCCCCTGGAGACAAACCCTATAAGCCTTCAAGTCTTTTCTTATGCATGAATTCACACACAAGCATATATTTTTGGATAATTAACATTCAACAGTAAACGTTCTGTAATAGATGTTTTCCAATGAAAACATATCATGAGCATTTCCCTTGCTTTTAATTAGAGGGAAACAAGTTTTAGTGGCTATGATTACATTGTGGTTGTATTAATTTGTATTTATTTGAGTATCGTTGAGGTTGAACTTTTTTTTTTTCTTGCTTATGGCCATTTATGGAATTCTTCTTTGGTGAATTGCCTATTCATGTCCTTTGCCCATATTCCTATTGGGGAGGGCATTGAATTCATCCAAATAGTTTTGAAAGCTCTCTCTCTCTCTCTGGTTAAACCTATTGACTCCTTTTGTCATGCATTGCAAATAGATTGCACATTTCTTTGCCTTCTATTTTGTTCAGGATTTATTTTTGTTATTGACTTTTTTTATGAGAGGAGGGGGGAGGGAGGGAGCGAGGGAGGGAGGGAGAGAGAGAGAGAGAGAGAAAGGTTATTTTTTGTCTGTATTCCTAATGAGTTTCTTGGAGTTGTCTCCTCAGTCCCCAGGGTATAGGGCTTATTGTCTTGTCCCCTTCACCCTCTGGCCTCCCTAAGTCATGGGTCCACCCAGATCACAAGGAAACTCCCCCCAGCTCTGCCAAGCAGGGTCCTGCTGAACCCTGCTGAAAAGTGCTGAACACTTTTTCCTACTTGTCTGATGTCTTCCCTTCTCTGAAGGCCCAGGGGCTGGGGCCTTTAGGGCTTTGACCCAGGAGAAATGAGTGAGCGATCAAGAACTTAAAGAACTAAAGAAGGGGTTGAACATTGACCAGAGATTGAACTTTGGGAGGACTCTCTAAAGAACTGAGCTATCCAGACAGGGCCAGGAATTTTTTTTAAATATGAAGATTTACATACTTATACAGTCACATATACAGTATCAGGTTTTTTTCTTCATGTTTTCTTCTGCTGCTTTTATGCCCAGAAAAGCCTCTGGGTCCCAAGATCGGATACTTTTCACCCAAGTTTTCTTCAGTTATTTCATCAATTCAATTTTATTATTACTTTATTTTTATTTTTTAATATATTTTTATTGATTTCAGAGAGGAAGGGGGGAAAGAGAGAGAGAGAGAGAGAGAGAGAGAGAGAGAGAGAGAGAGAGAGAAACATCAATAATGAGAGAGAATCATTGATCGGTTGCCTCCTGCATGGCCCCTACTGGGGATTGAGCCCACAACCAGGGCATGTGTCCTTGACCGGAATCAAACCCAGGACCCTTCAGTCTGCAGGCTGACACTCTTACCCACTGAGCCAAATTGACTAGAGCATTTAATGGATTCAAATTTACATTTAACTCCTTTTTATGTCAGGAACTTCTTTTGCTGTGTGATGTACAGGGTGGTTTTTGATTGTCCATATTGTTGTTGAGTATTATTTTCTGTTTTGAATTGATGTATGTCTATTCTTATACCATTACCACAGTGATTAAATTATTACAACTTTATAATATGCCTTCAGATCTGAAGGTAAGACGTCCCTCTATTGCTTCTGAATTTCCTTAGCTATTTGTGCCAGTTGAATTTTTTCCATGAAATTTAGAATTTAATCAAATTCCCTTTGGAAAAATTTCCCCTTTAGGAACATAATGCTTTTCTCCATTTATTTAAATAGTCTTGTATAGTCTTCCTAGATGTAATTTTTTCCACATAATTCTTAACACAGATAGTCTGTGAATAAAAAAAGCACTTCATTTAATTTTTTTAAAAAATAGTTTGTATGCAAATAGAACAAAATAACTGATAATTTCCTATTGTACAGGTCACCCATGCACTATGGAGATATTCTGAACATTCAGAGACTAGAGAAGAACTACTTCTAATATCTGAATATATCAAATCAGATATTTTATAAAAATAAAAAGATTTTTCTTTTTATCAAATATGTCAAACAAGATCACGTATCTAAAGCTCTCTATAATGTAATGTGTTTACTGAAAAATTTCAATAAACTTTCACCTTATGATCTTGCATATTCAATCAGAAAGTGAAAACTATCATCATATAAAGGACTTATTTTTTCTTTACAAAGCTATCGATGATTAAAATAATTTTTTAACTTAATTGAATGTTCTTAATTGAGTCAATGGGGTCTATTACCTTTAGTTAATAAAGATGACCAAAGCAATTAATTCTTGATATTCAGCTAATAGTTGATATTTTGGATTTAAACCTAGTACTTACTTGGATTGACTTCTAAATGATTTGTACTCAACCTAGTTAATTTCCAAAGATGGAAGAAAATACTGTGCTGCCCACTCTACAGATAGAGTCCAACACAGCAAGTAACAAACCAGGTTTATACTAGAGGAATTACGTTGGCTTTTTTTCATCCAAATAGTCATAGTTAAATAAAATGAAGGTATACCAGCTCATATTTGAAGACTGTTGTGGACAATTAAAAATTCGAGAATTGGGAATTTCCCTTCCTCAGCATTACTGAGAATATGAACAGGAAATACCCCAGTGACCCTCCCTGACAGGGGATTAATGGTAGGAAGTGACCTTGAAACTACTCTCCCAAGAAATATAAACACACTTTCCCTATCAGCCAAAGGCAGATAATTCTGAAACAAAGGAAAGTGTAAATGAATTTTAATGGGAGTGAGAAGAAGAGAGTGTGGAGTGAGGACTTGCTTCCAACTATGACCAACTGCAATATTAATCAAACAACAAAGTCATCCCTGCCCTGCATGCACACTTCTGCACTCTTAACCAAGACTTCCTTTCAGCAAAAAAAAAAAAAAAAAAAAAAGCAAAGAAGAAAAAGAAAATCAAACCATTAAGTATTAATTTTTCCACTGCAATAAGTGCAGTTGGATATTTCATCATCCACCTAAAATTACTATGAAAAAAAAGTCATTTTATCTCTTCTTGATTAATCCATATACTAAACAACATCCCTTTAAAGGCTATAGATTCAGATATTTGAAATTTTATTTTTGTCTAGTTCATAAATCAGAAATTATAGAACAACAAATGATGGGTAAGATCATAGAAGGGTAAGATTCTTCTAGAATAATTTATCTTAATTTTTAGAATCATTATACAATATGAAAATACAAATACTCTGAAAATACCTACCCCCACCCCCACCTACTGGGTCAAAGGAGAGATTGTTAAGCAATTCCTGATTAAAGTGTTGAGATTAGTACACATTGGAGATGCTTCGTTTCATTTCATAGTTTTTTTTAAAATAAAGCAATTGTACTCAAATGCTCATGGTTATTTATGATGTGCTTTAAAGAATTATTTCACTTCCAAGTAATAGGAGACTCTGGATGAATGGACTTACTAGTCAACGATAAGGGTATTGGTCATCTCACATTATGAGATGTATAGTGGTGTTTGCTCCAGAGCAAGGTTATTCATTGGCTTGGCCATCTAGATTATTTTTCTGCTCTGGCGTTCTCAGGGTATTTGTAAGGGATTGGTCATCTCCTCATTGTCTCAACACATTATTTCCAGACACAAAATTAGCCTGGAGAAAATTGTGACTGTTTTCTCCTACTCCTGTTTTTTGAGAGGGAGAAAACATTTTCCAGAAGTCTTCCCCTCACATCTCATTGGCCAGATCAGGGCCATGTGCCCAGTCCTGATCAATCACTGGCAAGGAAAATAAAACACCCATTGCGGATTTAGACTAATCAGGTTTTATACTCTGAGTCACATGGGGAAGTGACAAATAAGCAAACAAATCTGGGATTCTACCAGCAAGAAAGACAGAGAAGGCTGGTTAATAAAAAACCAACCTCAGAGAGTGATTTCCCACACATCATCCATGCTGAGTAATCAGGGAATAGTGGCATTTTTAATCATTTTCAAATATTTTAATATTGATGTTAAGTAAAAGGGAAAAGCTAATAAGTTTACATATTTCTGATATGCCATTAAGCTTTGTAATTATCTGTAAGATCATAGACACCTTATGTAATTCTTGAAATTTTAAACTTCTAATCTAGATGTAACTTTGAGGAGATTTAATTTTTTGTTAAGTAAATTAAGATAGAGTATCTACAAGTGGGATTTTTAAAGATTTTTTTCATTGAGTTTTAGAGAGAGGAGAGAGAGAGAGAGAGAGAGAGAGAGAGAGAGAGAGAGAGAGAGAGAGAGAGAAACATTGATGTGAGAGCGAAACATCAATCGGCAGTTTCCTGCATGCCCCCCATCAGGATCGAGCCGGCAACCCATGCATGTGTCCTGACTGGGAATCAAACCAGCAACACTCCAGTGCAGGGGACAAGACCCAACCAACTGAACCACACCAGCTATGACTACAGGTGGGTTTTTAATAGTACAAAGGACACCCCACAACTTTAGAAGTGCAATTCGTCTCCCACGGTTGACCACTTCTCCCTCTAAACACAAATTAGCCCAGTGGGAATGAAACCTCTTACAAGCTATTGCTTCACCGGTTGCTAAAATCACTGTACTCTTTTTCTTGCCATGAAACAATTTTCCACTCATGGTACCATGGAAACACTCATCTGAAGAAACCTGCATTTGTCCTTCTGAGAGGTGTTGGCCTAGAGTTCAAACCAAATACCATCAACCTAATTGCTCCTGCCACATGGTCTCAGGAGTGAAGAATTCTCCCTTTGTTTGCAACCTGACAGAGGGCAGAGCTCCTCAAGATATATTGCTTGCAAGGGAAGAGAGAAATACGACTTTACATGACATCCTCCTCTTGGTTAGTTGCTTTTTTGGCACCGCGTGGTTATACATTTGGATGCTGCTACATTTTTAAAAAACATAAGTCTTTTCCAGAGGGAGCAGCCCATTCTCATTTCTGATACTCAGCTTCTGAGAATTGACGTGATCTCAGCCAGACACTCGTCAGATTTTCCTGCTGTAAGACCTGACTGTCCAAGGTCCAGTGGTCTACAATGCGCAGAGAGAGGTGTCATTGGAACGCAGCATAGGCTCAGCTTTGGCGAGGCTGTGCCCTAATCACGGTTTTGTCTGATAAGCCAGACCGTCTCATCTTTTAGTCCTTTTTGTACTTCCATCTTCCCTGCTGTTTCGGCTTTTGTCTCTGCATTTTGTTTTATGCCTTTCCTTCCTTCAAATATGATTTCAGGAAAGGAATCTAGTAACCTCAATCACATACAGGGGTAAATGCTAGAAGGTTAGGGACACATTTGTGTTAATCCTTCCCTTGAATTTTCAAATGAGACAAATTGCTAATCATGACATTTAGTCTTCAGTGAAAGCCAGGAAGAAGGAATTTATTCTTTTCTTGCTTTCTTTTTTAGGGGGTGGAATTCTTCCTGGGAACCTCAAAATCCTCTCATATCCTGAGGTGCCTTCCTAGTATTAGACAGGGGACTGTGGTGAAATGAAAACAGACCTGGAAAGAACTGAGTGTTATAGATGATGTAAAGGTTCAGAGTCAAATCCATCAGATCAATGAAACTGCTCGATGGCAAACCAGCCCCCCACCCTCCCCCTCCGCAAGGCTCTGACAAATGAGCTGGGAGAACATTTACCACCATATTGGAGCTCATGGTCTTGTAACCTTGGGTGGTCTTCTGGCCTTGGCGAACTAGACTGTTGGGAATAAATCTGACTAAAGTAGTTATTTGAATAAACTAAACTATTAGGAATATTTTAGAAAATCTGAAACACCATATTTATATCCTACATACAGCCAAAGCAGAGGGGAGGCGTCTTACCTTAAAACAGCGGTTCTCAACCTTGGCTGCACATTAGAATCACCTGGGAATCTTTTTAAAATCCTGATTTCTGGGCCTCATCCTCCGGAAATTCTGTTTCTTTGTTATAGGGTGGGACCGCAACATTAGTAACAAAGAAACAGAATTTCTGGAGGATGAGGCCCAGAAATCAGGATTTTAAAAAGATTCTCAGGTGATTCTAATGTGCAGCCAAGGTTGAGAACCACTGCCTAAGGAAAAAAATAGCAAAACCATCAAATGAAGAGGGAGAAAAAGATTCAAGAACCAAGAAGTTAAAGGGTCAGAGTATATACCAGAAAATGATTTTTATTAAACTCTTCTTTGAAGGATAAACCTTAGCACTTCCCTTAGAATCAAGAGCCAGCTGAGGGCACACAGGTCTTATTATCTCCATTGTTCACTGGGAGAGGGAAAAATCCTCGCTCTCAATTCAGGAACCTCTCATGGAGACTTTTATATGGGAACCACTGAAGAACACAGAAGATGAAGTGATTTATTACTGGTGAGTCATTTTGGGCAAACGAGGATAGCTGTTTAAGATTATTAGAGATTTGAGAAGGTTGGGGAGAGGGTTTGTGGTGAGTTGTAATTGTTTTTTCCTGATAAATTTGACTCAACTCTTTAGATATGAAACAGTCTCAGATTTAATCCAGAGGTTAAAGGAGATGCCAGAATTCATTTGAAGAACCGTAAAAGATACGTTTTCTGGAATCATTATCAATAAAGCAAGATTCTAGAGAGATAACATATGCCCCCCACATCCTCTCTTGGGGAAAGGGTTTTACACAACCCACAGGGCTTTCAGAGTATTAATTCACCAGTGACTCAGAAACAAAATACTTTCTTGAAACTCATATAGTCCCTCGTTAGAAGCCTGAAAATCTGCCCAGTAATATCCATGAGAGATCAGACCACTTCTTTTCTGGGGGAGGGGGGGTCTTTAAAGGGAGAGATACCATCTAGCAAATTGGGTAGAATAAGATCTGGGCTGCTTTTACCTTGTAATCTTTACTCAGGAAAAAGCAAATTGTAGCCCCAAAGCCGCCCAAGGGAAAATGAAAGGAACCGAGGTCAGCTGTCTGAGAACCAGGGAGGCTCTTGCTGCAAAAAGCAGCGCAGCACAAAGCCCCTTTCACCAGCTGCTCCCGTGGGCCAGATGGTTTGCTATGGGTGGAGATAAGTGGGATTTATGGGAGGGGTCTCTCCAAAGGGTCTAGCACACAATCCCCTCTCCTGGTCAGACAAGGGATCTCATTCATCTGTTAACAACATCCAGGAGAAAATGGCGCTTGAAGATGGTATCTGTGAGAAAGCATTGTGTGCTACTGAAAGAGCCTGCTTGTTTCCATGGAGGCGGAGGAATCACCGGGGCTTCTCATTCTTGTCTGTCTGCCTCTTCTCTGAAAGGTCGCTGCCTAGATTTTCTCATTTAGAGCACCTGACTGTTTCTTCTGCCAGGCCCCATTAGTACCCCCTCGATGGCTCCCTCTGCCAACTAGAAATAATTTAACATCAAAAAGCTCAGCGTCAACAACCCACTGAGAGAGACACATACTCCGTCAAAGATGTAGATACTTGTTTTTGTTTTGTTTCATTCTAATGAAATTACACAACACTCACTATGCTTGTAATGCATTTATCTTGGCAGCCAACCTATTGAATACTTGCTGATTACATCAACTATCAAATCTGATGTCCGGTGCAAACTATGAGCTAGTCCAGGTCAATCTGGTTCAAATTATCTGCTCTATTCAGTAATTATCTTTCTATTGATCTAATTACTCTTCTGAGTTGTCACCTATTAGCAATATAGACATTGTTTTTAAGTCAGAGGTTCTCAGATTCCTGCAGTAGTTTTCAGCCTGGGAAGGCATAGTTGCCCCAGGAGTGTTTGGAAGTGTGTGTGTGTGTGTGTGTGTGTGTGTGTGTGTGTGTGTGTGTGTTGGACATTTTGGATTGTTCCGATCAGATTTTAGTAGACAGGGATCAAGGATGTTAAACACCCTACAACAAGTAGGAGAGACCTTTCCAGTGAAAGACTCCCTCACCCAAAATGTCCAAGGTGAGTACAAATGGAGAAAGATTGCTCCATAGCTGCCTGTCAGACCCAGGTGGGCTCCTCCTTAGGCATCCCACTCATCTCCACCTGCAGCAAATCTGAAGCACACAACGAACAGGTAATGCCACAGGTGATCAACCTCAAAACCACTCCCACAACGAGCTGTGCTACAACAGAGACCACCGAGCGTAAAGTCAAAAAGACCTGTACGTAAGTCTCCTTCTAACACTTGCCAGTGTCTTAGCCCCTGTATACCTCGGGTTCCGTATCCGTAAAATGAAGGCATAAAAGGTACCTCACATGGCTATCAGCCTGAAAGTAGATGAGTGTGCGCTCACTTTGTAAATAAGAAAGACCTGTGCACATGATACCTATTATGTTTATTTGGCCTGTTGCTTCTGCTATCTGTGACATTTCTTTAGGACAAGGACACCTAAATCTGATCCCCATAAGTTCAAGAGAGTGAGTCCTTGGTCTTTCAAAACATGCCTTCATTTGTTAGTTTAGGGATGCCAGTTTGTTCTTCATTCAGGGTTACACAGAATAGCCATTCCTATTTCATGAAAGGATGCCCCAGAGAAGGTACAGAGGCAGGACTAGTCTCCTCTGGCCTTTGGTGAAGACCAGCCCTGTTAGAGATTCAGGGTAGAGAGTCAAAAGCGTTAGGGGAGAGGCAGGCTATGGTAAGCCCTGGAGACTCACTTGAGGGGCAAGGTGGGGCAGGGTGAGTTTCAAGGCTGTTCTGCCTTGTGAAAGAATTATAAAGCCTCTCAGTAGGCACTGATCTGGGATCCAAGCATACAAACACCTGGGGACTTACACAGTGATGAGGGAAGTCTGCTGTGGTCCTTCATGGGAGGGCGGGGGGGGGGGGGGGGGGCTGGGGGCCTAGCAGGTGGGAGTGGAAAGGGTGGATCCGGGCCAAGCAATAGTGCTTAAAGGTCAGAAGGTGGGCGCTCTGGGAGTGGGTGATGGAAGAGATGAGTGGGTGGGTGAGGGATCAAAAGGTACAACATTCCAGTTATAAATGAGTCCTGGGGATGTAATGTGCAGCATGGTGACTATAATTAATAATACTGTTGCTAATACTTAGCAACTTTGCAAGTTGCTAAGAGAGTAGATCTTAAAAGTTCTCATCACAAGAAAAAATTTTGTAACTATGTACAGGGGTGATGTTAACTAGACTTATTGTGGTGATCATTTCAAAATATCTATAATAATAAAGGCATAATATGCTAATTAGACTGGATTCCTTCTGGACGACCTTCCGGACAAAACAGGGGCTGCGAGGGAAGCCTGGGTCCCCGGTGCCTGCTGGTGGCTGGAGGGAAGCCGGTGCCAGCAGCTGGGGGAGGAAGGCCTACTCTTGCACGAATTTCATGCATCGGGCCTCTAGTATACAAATACTGAATCATTATGTTGTACATTTGAAAACTAATATGATATTATATGTCAATTATATCTCAATTTAAAAAATCAGCAGGAATGGGAGGAGCTATGCCCAAAGGTAAAGTAGGAAAGTGTCTTGGTGGTGAGTGAATAGGGGAGGGACAGTTCTTCAAGGAGAGGCCCAGATGGAATGTCAGTCACCCAGACAGGGTGAAAGTCAAATCTGGATTCCTTTAAACCCAGAGTCACTGCTACTGTGAATTAGTAAACATCCCAATAGTTTATTTTTTTTAAAACGTATTTTTATTGATTTCAGAATGGAAGGAAGAGAGATAGAAATATCAATAATGAGAGAGAGTCATTGATTGGCTGCCTCTTGCATGCCCCCTACTGAGGATCAAGCCTGCAACCCAGGTATATGCTGGGAATTGAACCGTGACCTCCTGGTTCATAGGTTGATGCTCAAACACTGAGTCATGCTGGCAGGGTGAAAAATCCCAATATTTTAGACCATTAGATCCTTTAGAGATCTATAACCTATGTTGGTCTATATAAAAATATGGATCTCCAATTATCAGCTTGATTTAATTGACAAAATAGCTCATTCATTTAAAAATACACGATTATTATAGAAAATGATAAAACAGAGATAAGCAAAAATATGGAAATTCAAGGTACTCATAATCCCACCACAGAGTGATAACCATGATTAATATTTTGGTAAATTTCCTTCATGTGTTATCACTGTTATAAGTATTTTTAAAAAAAAAAACTGAGGCCACGTTTTATATACTCTTTTTTTTTTTTTTTTTACTTGCAAGACTATATCTTTCTAGTTTGTCCAAGTTTGCCACTCATCAGTGTTTCATCATCTGTAAAAGCAGAGGGCCTCTGTGGAGTGTGAGGTCAGGCAAGGACTGCCAGGGGCCAGGGCTCATTGTGTTCCGTTACCCGGAGGCCTGATTCATATCCTCTCAGTGACCAGGAAGGTGGTGGTTCTTGATGGGAGGCCAAATGGCCAGTGGGCCAAAGGAAAAGGTTACATCTGCTGGCAAACAATGCTCGGTAGCCTTGTGGGCGAACCATGGCCACTCTGAGCCTTGTTTCCTTGTATGGGCTTATTAGTACTGGGATTTTTAGAGTCTTTGAAAAGATATTGGTCATCTTTCTGTTGTTTGTGCTATAGAAAAGCACATCTACACACACAAAATATGTAAAAATCACTCATAATCCCATAGGTCAGAAACTGCTGTGAAATTTTTGATGTTTGTGCCTTAGTCCTTTGTTCTTCATTTAAAATGATCCTGAGGTAGCCGTTATGGAAAGCAGTATGGAGTTTCTCAAGAAATTAAATGTGGAACTGCCATTTGACCCAGTGATCCAACTTCTAGGAATATATCCTAAGAAACCCGAAATACCAATCAGAAGTAATATATGCGCCCCTATGTTCATAGCAGCACAATTTACAATAGCTAAGATCTGGAAGCAGCCCAAATGCCCATCAGGAGATGAATGGATAAAAAAGCTGTGGGACATTTACACCATGGAACACTGTGCAGCAGTAAAAAGAATCTCTTACACTTTGAGACAGCATGAAGGGACCTGGAGAGTATTATGCTAAGTAAAATAAGCCAGTCAGAGAAAGATAAGAATCATCCCATGATCTAACTCATATGCAGAATCTAATGAACAAAATAAACTGAAGAACAGAATAGATCCAGAGACATAGAAGTGTGGAACAGACTGTGGAATTTCGGAAGGCGAGGGTGGGTGGGAAAAGATTAACCAAAGAACTTGTATGCATATATGTATAAACCATGGACACAGACAATAGGGTGGTGAAGACCCGGGGAGGGGGCGGGAGCGGGTTAGAAGGGGTTAGTGGGGAAAAGAGGGGACATATGTCATACTTTCAACAATATTTTAAAAATAAATAAATAAATAAATAAATAAATAACATGATCCCACCAACCAGAGATAAACATGTTGACATTTAGATGCCATTATTTTTTTGAAAACCAAAGTGTGATCATTCTGCTTGCAGTTTCTTTTTTCTTCCTGTAACAAACTAGCATAAGCATTTCTCCCAGGCCAGTGGATAGCCTTTTACATCATTTTGCATGAATACCTGGTACTTTATTGAATGTAATTTAATAATGGAAAATAATATCTTATCATTGACTATCTTATTTTCAACTGTATATTTATTTTCAAATAAGGCTTATCACATTAAAAATAAAGTTACACATTTGAGTTAGTATATCTTGCATTTCTGGTTGGTCTTTTTCAGGTCTTTGATGTTCTCACTAATTTCCTTAACATTCTCACTAAGTTCCTTGAGCATCCTTATAACCATTGTTTTGAACTCTGTATCCAGTAGTTTGCTTGCTTCCATTTCATTTACTTCTTTTTCTGGAGATTTCTTCTATTCTTTTATTTTGGACATGTTTTTTGCCTCCGCATTTTGGCTGCTTCCCTGTATTTGTTTCTATGTATTAGGTAAAACTGCTAATGAAGAATTTTCAGGGAATCAACAGTAGAGTAGAGGACACTGAGAATCAAATCAGCAAAAAACACCCAATCAGATGAGCAAATGAAAAAAAGAATAAAAAAATATGAAGATAGTGTAAGGAGCCTCTGGGACAGCTTCAAGTGTACCAACATTCACATCATGAGGGTGCCAGAAGGAGGAGGAGAGAGAGAGCAAGATATTGAAAACATATTTGAAGAAATAATGGCAGAAAACTTTTCCCACCTGGTGAAAGAAATAGGTATACAAGTACAGGAAGCACAGAAAGTCCCAACCAAGATGAACTCAAAGAGGCCCACACCAAGATACATCATAGTTAAAATGCCAAGGGTTAAAGACAAAGAATCTTAAAAGCAGCAGGAGAAAAGCAGTTAGTTACCTACAAGGGAGTGCCCATATGACTGTCAACTGATTTCTCAACAGGAACTTTGCAGGCCAGTAGGGAGTGACAAGAAGTATTCTAAGTGATGGAAAGCAAAGACCTACAAAATTACCCAGCAAAGCTCTCACTTAGAATTGAAAGTCGTCAGATAAAGAGCCTCACAGACAAGAAAAAGCGAAAGGAATTCATCACCACCAAACCAGTATTACATGAAATGTTGAAGGTTTTTTTAAGAAGAAGAAAAAAAGATAAAAATATGAACAATAAAATGGCAATAACTACATATCTATCAACAATTCAATCTAAAAATAAAAATAAACAAACAATGAATCTAATGAATAAAATAAACAGATGAACAAAATGGAACCAGAGGCATGGAAACATGGAACAGACTAATGAATCTCAGAGGGAAGTGGGGCAGGGGAGGCAGGAAGAGATTAACCAAAGAATTTATAGGCATATATGCATTACCCATGGGCACAGACCATAGGGTGGTGAAGGCCTGGGTGGGGTGGGATCTGGGTGGAGGAGGGCAATGGGGGGGGGGGGATGGAAGGGGTTGCATCTGTAATGCTGTCAACAATAAAGATTAAATAAATAAATAAGCTAGGCAAATAATTGTGTCACCTACAAACAAAGTCATGATTAATAAGTGCCCTGGTATTCGTGTATGAGACAGAAGCCTGAGTTGGAAGAAATCGGGAGATGGACATGTGGTTCTGCTATTGAAGGACTTAGTTTATTTACTGTAACCGCTTATTTTACACTGTAGGAGCCTGAGACTCAGCAAAGCTAAACCACCTGTCCCAGTGACATTGCAAGCAAATAATAACTACAGGTTTCCAACTTCCTGTCTAGTATCCTTTATCTGGTTAATGTTTAAATTCAATAGTCTTAGATCTAAAAATGAAATAAGGGAAGAGAAAGGTGGGGTTGCTGCTAATAATTCCAGCATTCTATCTACCTGAGGCTTAGAGAAATATGTGTTTGTTATTCAAATGTCTCTGCGTTATTTCCGAGCATTGGTGCCTGAAAAGCTGCCATGGCTGTCTGCTTTCTTCACCCCACACCATTTTCATTTTCAACCTCTCCCATGCCTTTTAATTCATGCTGCCAGCTTTGTGCCGACATTTTTACCTGTTGCTATTTCATTGTCCTGTGGCCTGTTATTTTAGTTTCCATGTCTGTGAACTCTTACTGCCACATCACCTGTTAGTTCTCAGGTTCACAGCACTTATCATGCCAGGAATTTTTTTTTTTTTTTTTTGTATTTAATAAAAGGGCCTTTTCATGTGTTTCATCAGGTTTGCAGTATTCTCGCGCACATCCCGAGTCTGCAGCATTGGTTCTCCCTGACGCTGCAATTCCACTATTGTAACCTTCAGAGGGGTCCAGTCACCACTCCGATGTGAAGCCAAAACAGAGGCCTGGCAGAGCACACCCGGCTTATTCCCTCTTCGTGCAGGTAACACACACCATCCCTTCTTTGTCGCTTTTATCAGTCATCTGCCCTCTGCTTTCCTGCCACCATCTCTTCCAATTCCAGGAGAATGATTTAAAGTCCTATGAAAAAGAATCAGTGCTACAATATCACTGTTGTCATTCTTTTGGGGATAATCAATAAATATTCATTTATTTATGTGCTTATTTACAATGCAAATAACATTATTCATTGGTGTTCTGAGCACATTCTGTCTTGTTAGTTTATATTCCTCAGTTTGCAATGACTTTATATTGAAAGAGGACCACAGATTAGATTACAGAATATGTTTCATTTCCTTTGATGTAGGCCTCGGCGTGACTTCAGAGGCTGGCAGTGTTCTTTGTCTTGCTTTTCAGACTCAGATAAGAGAACATCAATCTTGCCAAGGATCCTTCTGCCAAAATCACCCCGTTTAATTTAATAAGCTACATGGGTAGGACTGGAAGTCTTTATCTTTCATCCCGTATTAATATCCAATCCTAAGCACTACTGAAAAATGGGAACATAACTCATAAAGAGAAATTTGGGGGTGTGCTCTTTTTGAAAAACCAATGACAAATGTTCTAAAACCTAATATTTTCAGGTTTTAAAATTGTAACTTTATTCATTAATATAATAAAAGACTTAGAAGACATAAACAGAAAAGCAAACACCCGAATTCCATGATCTGACTTGAACTAAAAAAAAAAGGAAGAAAGGTATTCAGAGGTGCTTTGCTGCCCTCTAGCGGCCTGTCATTTCAACAGCACAGATGTGGCATGGTGGCTTATTTTGAAGGGGCCTTGGAGGTCTGTTCCAATTCCCAGGCTTTATAGGAAAGGAAACCAGGTCCTGGGGTCCTGTGACTGATTCAGACTGCAGGGACCATAGTACTGTAATGGGCTAATTTACTGGATATTTTTACATATGTATACATATCCTATCTAATAAAAGAGAAACATGGTAATTAGTGTACATCCGATACCCTTCCCATTGGCTAATCAGGGCGATATGCAAATTAACTGCCAGCCAAGATGGCGGCCGGCAGCCAGGCAGCTTGAAACTAACATGAGGCTTGTTTGCTTCAGTGACGGAGGAAACCAACGTTCCCCGCCTGCCTTGCCGGCCTCTGAGCTTGCAGTTTGAAACATTGTTACAAATATAGAAGCTAAACAAAACCCCAGAAACCTGCTTTCAGCCAGCTGGGATCTCAGACCTGGAGTTGATACAGAGTTTCGATTATAGAACCCAAACAAACCAGATACCTGCTTTCAGCAGCGGAGGCCTCAGAGCTGGAGCCGGAGCTAAAGCTGGCCCAGAATAAAAAAAGAAAAAAGAAAAAAAGGAGCAGTTGGGAGCTTCAGTCACCCGCCAGCCTGAAAACAGCCCTCAGCCCCTCACCCAGACTGGCCAGGCACCCCAGTGGGGACCCCCACCCTGAAGTGTGTGTGACCAGCTGCAAATAGCCATCATCCCCTCACCCAGGCTGGCCAGGCACCCCAGTGGGGACCCCCACCCTGATCCAGGACACCCTTCAGGGCAAGCCAGCCAGCCCCCACCTGTGCACCAGGCCTCTATCCTATATAGTAAAAGGGTAATATGCCTCCCAGCACCAGGATCAGCAGAGCCGCGAGGCCTCCCAGCACCGGGATCAGCGGAGCTGAGAGGTCTCCCGGCACCGGGATCAGTGTGACGGGGGCAACGCCCAAACCCCCTGATCGCCCTGCGGCTCTGTGTGTGACAGGGGTCTAGGCCACAACCTCCCTATCGGCCCTGCTCTGTTCGTGACAGTGGAAAGTGCCCCAATTCCCTGATCAGCCCTGCTCTGTGCCTGATAGGGGGGAGCTCCCCAAACCCCTGATTGCCCTGCAGCTCTGTGTGTGACAGGGTGCGGCGCCCCAACCGCCCCCCCCCCCCCCCACGGGTCCTGCTCTGTGTGTGACGGGGTAGAGCCATAACCTCCCCATCGGCCCTGCCCTGCGTGTGAGAGTGGCGGTGCCCCAACCCCCTGATCAGCCCTGCTCTGTGGGTGATAGAGGGCGGCGCCCCACCCCCCCTCCACGGGCCCTGCTCTGTGTGTGATGTGGTAGAGCCATAACCTCCCCATCGGCCCTGCCCTGAGTGTGACAGTGGCGGCGCCCCAACTCCCTGATGGGCCCTGCTCTGTGCGTGATAGGGGGCAGCGCCCCAACCCCCTGATTGGCCCTCCTCTGTGCGTGACGGGGTGGCGCCGCAACCTCCCCATTGACCCTGCCTTGAGTGTGACAGGGGGCGGTGCCCCAACCCCCCAATCGGCCCTACCCTGAGAGTGACTGAGGGTGGCATTGCAACCTCCCGATCCGCCCTGCTCTGTGCATGACAGGGGGTGGCGCCCCAACTCCCCAATTGGCCCTGCTCTGAGCCCGACCAGGGGCTGCACCTAGGGATTGGGCCTGCCCTCTGCCACCTGGGAGCAGGCCTAAGCCAGCAGGTCGTTATCTCCCGAGGGGTCCCAGACTGCGAGAGGGCACAGGCTGGGCTGAGGGACCCCCCCTCTCCCCCGAGTGCACAAATTTTTGTGCACCAGGCCTCTAGTGTATAAATAAGATAAATACACCCATATGCATGTATATATGCATACACACACAGAGCAGGTGCTCAAATAATGTTTCATTCAACCTAACTCTTGTTGATATCAATTGTCCTATTCTAACACTGGTTTTATGAAATGCTATTTTGCCTAAAGTCGCAGAACCTATTGATGACAAGTGAGGACTTACTCTTTTTCTGTATATATATGCTCATATATATTTGAACTGGTTTTCAGAAAATAACTATTATCAGGAAAAATTTTCTACAGTAATTTTGATGTGTAGTGAGTGGAAATATTCTAATAACTTATTTTGGAATTGAATCAATAATCAATTAAAATTTGCATTAATTCTATGAAAGTTTTAAAAAAATTATTCAGTGTAAGTAGAAAACAATATTAAAAGAATACAAAATGTGCTTTCCTTGCTATTCAGATGGGACAATACTCCACATTTACTGTTTGTTTAAAACAAAGATTCCACACACATTCTTACACGTCTGTTTATCCATTTGGCCATAATAGATATATTTTTTTGCAATTTAAAATATTATTAATAAATGTGACTTCTTTTCCAGATTATTTCAAGATTTTAGATCTTTTCTTTCCTTCTTTAATTTATATTCTTTGAGTAGTTTTCCTGATTTGTAGCCATGTTTGGGGGAATTTCATATTCTAATGTTCTTCCTTTTCTTTCTTTAAATTCCAATGAGACTTAATTAAAAGTATTAGAAGCATAATGACATAATGAGTTCTAGGCATGTAAGCTGGTAGAATAGAGTCATTTTAGGTTCTAGTTCTGTTGCCCTGCCTGCCTCCTTACACTGTTGGATTGGCCACCACATAGATAAGATAGCTGGTGAAAGAGGAAAAGGGAGGATGTGGTTCAAATTACACTTTGCAATCATGACTTGAGGATTCAAATTCACAAATGAAATTAATAGCTTAGAGAGGACATTAACTTTAAGTTATACTATAGCATCCTCTGGCTCACATTTGAATTGGAGGACTTTTTTACTTAATAAATGTGCAGATGATCCTCAGATGTTGTCTCTTGATTCAACCAGACTAGAGACCTATAAAATTGTAACAGCATCTACAGTTTGTTGAGAACAGACTAGGTGTGAGCCACTGTATTGGCCTTCTCTGCATTGTAATTCCTCAAATATAGAACAAACGTTAGGTACATCATCATTTTAAGAATCACTAAGGAATTTAAAAATATGCAATTGAAGTATTATTAGATGCTTTAATGTCACACAGGATTTTCTGTTGCATACATACTTAAAAAATTGTTTTGGACTTAGCTAAACAATGGTGTATTTAATCATATATCACTCTTGTGCATACATGAGAAAGAAAACATAAGCAAATTCAGTTGGTTGAGGAATTCTTAAAAGTTTTTTCTTTTCCTTGCTTTCAGAGTCTATTTTTATTGAATCACTTTTTGACTCAGAGTTGCTGAGGTTCTTGTTTCTCTATTTAATATTGTCTTCTGAACCTTGAGAATGCAGATGACACAGCATTTCTTACAGGAGGCTCCCTTATGACCTCTGGGATTTCTTTCCTCGCTGCTGACACCGGTCTGCAAGGCTGGGGTGGTGCCTTCTTGAGAGGTCAGCAGAAGGCTTTCTTTCAGACAACTACCAGGGCCCACACTCCTTCCTTAAATGGTTCTGAAGTGGTCTAGACTGAAAGTGGAGGAGTTGCCAGGCGTACCCCCAGGGTTGGTTCCTGCAGTGGCCTGGTGAGGACAGCTGGATTGTGACTGCTTCCTTGCTAATAGGGTTTTAAGATGCTGCAGGTTATAAGATACATTCCCATTCTGGAGATGCACAGATGTGGGAGAATCGTGCTTTTTCAGTTCAGTGAAGTGTGGTGTGCTGCCCTTTAATCTTCAGTGCAACTCTGTGAGGTAGATATGATTCCCTCTGATTTCCAGTTCACTCAGGAAAACTATTCAGAATACAGAAAACAGACTTCATGAGAGGGATGGATGAGTTAGTCCTTCCATAAGTAACTAGAAGAACTGAAAAGTGGTTGTACCTGTTCACTTACCTGGCATCAGGTTTCCTATTTATAGAGAAACAAGTTTATTACATAGGGAGTATTCAGAGGACCCAGAAAAAAATTTCACAGGTACTGCAGTTTTTACAAAAGCACTGATAAAATGTAAGTGGCTTTTGGTTGTGATTTCTGAAAAACAAATAAAGAGGCATTCCATAATTTTTTCGGCATCATATCCTGAACCCAAATCATTAAAGTTGCCATGATTGATTCAGGATCATGACCACTGGGTACTTGGTGTTATTTCTCTAAATGGGCAGTGGGTCTTCTCTACGGAGAAATTTTTTCTTCAGTAAAGACACAAAAGCCTTGCCTGGCAGGTGTGGCTTGGTTGGTTGAAGCGTAGTCCGGGGCACCCAAAAGTCTGGAGTTTGATTTCCAGTCAGAGCACATGCCTTGGTTTCACATCGATGTTTCTCTTCTTTCTTTTCCCCTTCTTCCCTCCTTCTAAAAACAAAACAGCACACACACACACACACACACACACACACACACACACACACACACGCAAAAGCCTTTTCAGAGGGAAGTGGTTCACAGCAGGACTTGGTGGCTAAGGGATTTATCCCACTGAAACAAGAATGTGTCAACAAATTCCCCAGGCATGCTCCAAGGCAATGCTGGAGGAATGTAAGCTGCTAGCAAGCTGTCAACATCTGGCCACAGAAGAGACCTCTGATGAGGAAATCACATTGTTGTTCCATAAGGCAGTCATTATTTTCCATTGGCCACCTTTCAGGCAGTGCCCCTCTGATGTTATTACAGAGACAAGGATAGAAGTGGTCCACCCCCCAAACACCCCCCAACCCCCCGGGGGGATATTTGGCTGAGTCTGTGGACATTTTTGATTTGCAGGCCTGGAGGTGGGTGGTAGTGGTACTACTGATATCTAGTGGGTAGAGGCCAGGGATGCTGCTACACATCCAACAAGTGGCTGGACAAAAAATTATCAAGCCCCAAATGTCAGCGGCGCTGAGGTTGAGATTCCTGGTCTTGTCCCCAATAGTTCTTCAGCTCCCACAAATAGTCTTTCATCTGGAAAGCCTTCCTGGGCTCCTCTTCCGTGGGCTGCATAGTGCCCTGCGCTCATCACCTTCACAGAGTTTCTCTCTCTGTTCTGAAATCAGCTGCACTTACTGACCTGTCTTCACAGTAAACTTGAAGCTCCTTGAAGATAGGGAGTTTGGTTTGGTCACTGTTATGTCCTCAGACACACTGGCATTGTGCCTGAGTACTTTACATCATTTCAAATGGGTGGCAAAAATCCAATTAGAGCTAGTTTAGGGAAAATAAAGAATCCCAGGAAATGTTGAAAAACCTGGCTTTAGCAGGGTCAGGGTTATAGCTGAAGTCCAGGAACAATGAAAGTTGGCAAGTCTTTCTCCCTGTCTCTTGTCTCTGCTCCTCTATGTGACCTGCAGTCCTCCTCATGATGAACATGGCCATGGACAGTTCTTGAGTTCTCAGTCTCATGGCTGCCTCCCCTGAAGGGGAATAGGCCCCTCTTTTGGGGTCTAGTTCAAAAATTCTGAGGAAAGGCTGTTTCCCTTGTTGGCCACCTTGCATCAGTTGTCCATCCTGAGCTATTCAATGGTGGACAAAGCTAAAGGCAAGAAAAGTTTCTAGAACAAGAGGCATATAGAGCAGGCAAAGCATAGGTGTCCACTGCACTGGAACATGGTAAACCCTCAGGGATTATCTCTTTAGCTATTGAATATTGAAAAGCTCAGAGGAACATAACATGGGCCAAGCTACTTACTGGTAGAAGAACCTCCAGGGACCTCTAACTTTGATGGGAAATAAAATTTCTGATAAGAGGGGATGTGGTTTCTTGGCAAGCATGTGTTTGAGGGAAGGCTTCTATAAATTGGGGCTCTTTGACCCCAAATCCCTGAAACTCTACTTATTAGTTTAATGATAACAGAAGCTTTTTTGGCTCATATAACTCTGAAGTCAGGATAGATCAAGCTGCAGGCATGATTAGACTTTCAATTTATATCTTTCTGTGACTTAATTCTGTGTGCAGACTGTCTCCATATATTGGGAAAGATGGCCATAAGAAGTCCTAGACTTACATCTTTCCAGTTTAGCCATGAAGAAGAAAAATGTCTCATATGTCAATACCCGAAAAGACTCTAATTGACTTTTTGGGGTTGAGACCAACACTGATCAGTTCCTGTGGTTAGGAGAATGGAGACTGCTGACTGGTGTAACTGCATCTTAAGACCACTCTTGTGATACAGACTGAGGTTGCGAATAACAGCTCACCTGCGGCCACATGGGGTTAAAGAGTTCCTTGAAGGAACTAGAAGAAGGGGGACAAGAAGTATGATAGAAAGACAAAAATACTGTCCATTGAATCTCTCTACTGATTTGAAGAAAAAAAACCTTAATAACTCTGAAGCCATTTTACTAAGTAAAATAAAGAAACAAAGACTGACTACTAAGTAATAATAATAAAAGTGTAGACATTTTAGTTAGTTATACTTAGTTTTACACACTTAATTACCACCTAACTTTGGCTGACACACTTTCTCAAGATAATGATGCTGTCTGCTAACAGGCCAGGAGAGCAGGGAGATGATCATTATATGAAGCCTTCTGCCTCGTCTCCCTTAGTTTTCGAGCCTCTACTCTGCCCCCATTCTGGGAGTTCAAATTTAATGCCAAGGCCTCAGGAGTTTCATCAGTGTTCTTTCCTTAATAACTATAACACAAGAGATGAGAAAAAGCTTTTATGCTGTAACTAGTGGCCCAGTGCATGAAATTCATGCACATTAAAAGGGGATTAATTAGAGAAAATATTTTAATATTGCTATTTGCCCTTTTTCTATAATAGAAGTGTCAGAGATGAAAGAAAATTAGTAAAATGTATATAAAAACCTCCCTCCTGTCAGAGTCTGGGGCACACCGCAGGACCCAGAGTCAAGTCTCTGCCCACCCATGTGCATCTCGAAATTGCACAAGACCCAGACCCAGCTGGCCCCACCCCTGTCAAGCCCCACAGGGTTGGGGACGCAGCCTTAGGTCCCCCAGCGCAGCCTCAGGTCACCTGGCCTGGCACCGGGGTGGAGGGGGGGCAGGCACGGCCTCAGGTTTTCCGGCCTGGCCTCAGTTCCCCTGGCCCCGGCGCGAGGGCACAAGAGCATGGCACTCATTTGCATATTAGCCCTTTATTATATAGGATAGGAAATTACAAAGAAGAATAGAGAGAGTAGTGTAATAACCCCCTAGGATCCATCACCCTCCTCAGCAGCCATCAACTCCATTCATATCACCATCTTCCTTGACTGTCTTTCCCAGTCACTTGGAAGCCAATTTCATCTGAACTTCCTGTGTATCTCTGAAAGATAAAGAGGCTTTCAAAAAATTACAATGCTATTATCAAAACCTAAAATATGAGCAATGATTCCTTAATAGCATCAAATAGCCAGACAGGGTCTATATTTCACTGATTGCCTCATTCATTCATTCATTTTTATTATTTATTAAGTCATATTTTATGATGTTTTGTAGTTATAATTCAAATAAGATCTACTCATTATAATTGGTTGATGTGTCTCCTAAGATGATTTCAGTCCAAAGGCTCCTCCATCTTTCTCTCTTTCGTTTTCCTTGTAATTTTTTAACTGAAAAACCAGTGATTTGCCCTTTAGAGTTTCCTACACTTTGGCTTGTGCTGATGGTTTCTCTGAGGTGTTGATCCATAGGTGGTGGTGAGTGCCTCCAACATGGGCATGGAATGATTACTAGTCTCTGTTTCTGTGATCCTAGTAACCATCCATCCAGTAATTTTTTAGGGATTGCAAAATGATGATATTCTAATTCTATCATATCTTCTTAATTGATTAGCTGGAGTGATACACAAAGAGAAATCTCCTCATCAACTCTTAAGTCCCTCTGAGGTTTAATTTGTACAGGAACTGTAGAATAAAGGCCTGATTCTTTCCCTTTATTAAATAATGAATTGGTTTTCCCATCATTGTTTGATGACAAATGAAAACTGCTTTTTATTATCAAGGACTTAAACATGTTGGATGTATTTTATTCCATTGTATTTATTCTTATTCTAATTATTCTTAATGTTCAAGTTAAGTTGTCCCATCTGTGGCCAGTGGGAATCTATTCAAGTTAGTTCCTGTCTTTTTTTTTTTTTAATTTAGACAGCTATTTCATTTCTGAAAGGAACACTATTACTATTGGCCTTACCATGCAATATAAATGGATGGCTTGATTTTCTCCCTTAATTAAAACAATATTTAAAATACTCTTTTTATTGAAGTATAACATATAAACAGAAAAAAATGCACAACTAATGAATGTATAGCTCAGATTTTCATGAGGTGAACACACCTGTGTGCCTACTGCCCTATCAAGAAAAAGAGAATTATCAGCATGCCTTGGCCCTTTCTAGTCATTACCCCTTCAAAGATAACCACTACCTGACTCCTAGCCCCATAGATTCATTTTGCCTGGTTTTGACTTTATATAGACAAACATACAGTATGTTCTCTTTTACATCTGGTTTGTTTTATGCAATCTTTTGTTTGTGAAATGCATTTATGTTCTTATGTGTAACAATAGTGTATTCATTCTCTATTACCAGATGTTAGACCTCTTGGATGAATTATCTAACTTTTCAATTCTCTTCTCTTGCTTGTTAAAACTTTTTTGTTCTACTTTGTGGTAGATTTTCTCAACTTTATGTTCAACTTTTCTTCTGGTCGCTGCATTGTCTGTTTGATCCAGGTCACTTTCCTTCTGATTGTCTTACTAGTCTTTGCCTTTTATTTACTAGCTTCCCTGTGACTCTGGTTATTTATATTTAAATATAAGAACCAAATAGCCATTTAGAAGCAACTGTTGGGTAATGATGAGAATACACATTTTTATTTGAGAGAACTAGAAATGTCAGAATTCTGATTACCTAGTTGCTTTATAGTAAATCATTCCAAACTTAGTGCAAAAAAAAAACACAGCAGCCCATTATTATAGTCTCTCATAATTCTGAGGATTGAATAGACTCAAGTAGGTGGTTCTCATTCAGAGTCTCTCATGCAATTGCTGTCAGAGTGAGTGGTTTCGGGTCAAAAGGAAGCTTTGGCAACTCTCACATCTGGCTCCTGGTCTAGAAAGACACATAGGACTGCAGGCTAGAAGTCCTGGGCTCCTCAGGAGGCTTTCTGTCTCAGTGTGTCTCTCCATAGCAACTGAGGCACGTATCTCATGATAGAGATGGAAACTCTAAGGATAGTCTCTTCTGACCTAGCCTGGGAAACCATAGCATTGCTGCACTAGGAGTGAGCCGCTAAGGCCAGTCCATATTCAAATAGAGGGACTTAGACTCCATTCCTTGATTGAATGAATGCTGTCATTTGTAGACATGTTTTACAGCCAGTGCAGTTGATATGTGCAGGTCTTGTCTTTAGGGCTCTTGAGTTCTTCCTAAGATGAATTCTCTAGTCTATCAGGGAGGATGGGCGGTAGGTCAGTGTTGGATAGGCCCATCTGCTGGTGTCCTTAGACCAGGGTGCAGAAAGAAAGGAGATTGCAGTTGGCTTGTGGGAGTGTCCATGGTTCAGAGTTCATTTAATCCTCCTTTCTTCAACTGCATTTGTTTTTCCAGAGCTCCTTCTCTGAGTTCAAATTCCCTGGGGAGATGGGAGTCTAATTGCTCCATGTAAACCCTTCCAACACACCTCTGTTTTCAGATGAACACCAAGACTTAGTGCTTGTGAGTCTTGGGTTTTTCTAAGGTATTTGGAGTGTCTTCTGTCACCTCTCTGGATTTACTTTCCATTTCTCTCTACCCTGCTTGAGGCATAGGGAGGCTGACTCTATGGATTATACCACAGGGTTCCCAGGTTCTGCTTCCAGCATCAGTAAAGGTGCTGTGTGAGCCATAGCAGAGCCTGACACAAGGAAAAATCAGTAATCCTGAGCCCGTCTTTATTTAGAATTTTGTTATTTTGTACATCATGGGATTTTTTTTTTTGCATCCATTTTCACTTTTTAAGATATAGCATTAAAATATCATTTATCTTGATTAGTGAGTGTTTGGGTCCTCATCTCCTTTAAATTTTGCATCCAATGTTTCATTGACCTCATCCTAGTCTGAACCCTGACATTTTGAAAATTATGCTGCAAGTCTGTGTTCTGTTAAACTCACCTGGAGAGTGTTGACTTGTCTGTCTGTTTGTTTGCCTGTTTGAGCAGGCATTCAGCTTGGTGAGGTGCAGGCTGTACGTTCTGTCAGCTTCTTTCAGTGGTGGTTCCACATCAGTGCAGACTTCAAAGGCTTTGCCATGCTTTGGGTCTGCCGCTGGCCACCAGGGTTAGTCCAGGGCCGGGTGTTGGTTTATGTTGTTGTTCAGTTCTCAGTGGCTTGCTCTGCTTCTTTGCATATAGGAAATGCATGTAGAAGCTTAAGGTTGAGCCTAGGACTGTGTTGGCTCATACACAGAATTTGGGGGTCCCTTGCTGAGATTGCAGCCACGCTCTCTAACTCCCTCATTCCTCTTTACTGGTTCCTCTGCCCAGAAAGACGAGGCTTTAGGGTGCTGTTACAAGTGACTGGGCCTGCCCTCAGGAGATGCTGCAAGAGGCAAGGGAAAGGAAAAAACAACACGAATTCCCCCCATTCTCTTTTCACAATAAGGATGGCTTTTTCTGTCTCTCTGTTAGCATCAGTCACTGCATTACAGAATATTTAAGTATGTACTTTTCTTTTGCAGTGTCCTTCAATATGACAGATAATGAGTCCAATGCAATAGAGGGAACAGAGAACCAAAAGAGAATTTAGCAGGCCTGCTGACATCACATGGAACATGGGCTCTTTATGTCAAATTGGGCAGCTAATTACCTCTGTAGAACCTGTAGCCCCACTAGGTTGTCGGCCCCATGACTGTGGTGTCAGGTCTGTGTCTCTATATGGCACAGGATTGGGTGCAGAGTGGGTATAAGTCATTATCTGTTAAATGGTCAGTGACAGACTTCAACACCATAACTATTTAAAGTTTGACTACAGAAAATTATATTCCAAAGTTTTAAGATTCATAAATGAGCAAATTTTGTGTTGGTCAGAACAGAAGCTGGGACCTCTGGTGGCTGGGCTGTGCAGGAGTGGGCTGAGCGGGAGGCCAGTGTGTCCTTGGGTGAGAGGACTCAGCAGTGACACCCTGGCTCGTCTCTGTGCTGTCCGGCTCTGGTCCAAAGCCCAGATAACTAACTTGTAGAAAGTAGACCCAACGGATGGGGCATCTGAAATCCAACCTTGGTGCATACCCAGCAATGCTGCACCCTCTTCTTCCAGATTACTAGCGAGGTCATCCAGGGAGAGCATCAGGACTTCAAACCCTTTGACTCAGATCCAGGAAACAAAACTGAACTGAAAAATCACTAGTGCTCTTGTTGGATAACATTTCCCTGAAATGGATTTTAGCTTGTCTTTTTCTTATTCTTTCAGCACACATTGCTTAATGCTTATTTTGTGAGAGGCAGCGTGAACATCCTTTGATGGATAAGAGGGAATATTTATTTAAAAAGCTGTGGTCATTGCCCCACCCTCCTCTCTCCACCAGCTAGCATTCTCTTGGATGCCAAGACATCTCAGTCCTATATTACAGGTGCTCTGAGAGTTGCCAGTCCTCCCTCCGTCATCTTTGCCTGTCCTTCACATTGTCCTTTTCAGCTGTCCATGCTGTCACCTCAGGTAGCCTTATCCCCGCTAAATTGGTGGCAGGCCATGTGACCCTCAGCACACCTCTACTCCTTCCCCCAGTTTGTAGTGGACTAGAAGTGCACCCTTGAGCTAGCTGGCCAGTTAGATTCCTCCTCCTGGTAATTTTAAATTGAGACCAAGTTCTGAATTGGCTAGGCTTACCTGCTGATGTGGACTCCGATGGAAAAAACTGCCACTTTGAGCAGAACTTTGGGGCCGGTGGCTCATTAGTAAGGAAAGTGTATTGGTCTAAACTGCAGAGAGAAAGGGAGAAGAGACTGTAGAGAGGAGCTGAGTAAAGAGTACGTGTCAGCCCCTGAGAGAGAGTCCTATCTGGTTTCTACTGTGTCCCAGGTTCCCATGAGGTGGCTCTACTTTTGCCTTTGATTCCAGAAGATACCCCAGTTCCTTAGGGTAAAAGTCCTTTTAGTGCCTACTCTAGTGGATTTCTGGGTTCTTTGTTTTCTTTTATTTATTTTTGTTTTATTTATTTATTTATTTTATTTATTTTTTTATTGTTTAAAGTATTACACATAGTAGTACATATGTCTCCTTTTCCCCCCATTGACCTTCCCCCAGCCTCCCCTACCCCCTGTCAAATGCCCTCATCCCACACCGCCCCCTCAGTGTCTTGTGTCCATTGGTTGTGCTTATATGCATGCATACAAGTCCTTCAGTTGATCTTTTTCTCTCCCACCCCAACACTCCCCAGCCTTCCTGCTGTAATTTGACAGTCTGTTCAATGCTTCTCTGCCTTTGTATCTATCTTTTTGTTCATCAGGTTATAATGTTCTTTATTTTCTATAAATGAGTGAGATCATGTGGTATTTTTCTTTCATTGCCTGGCTTATTTCACTTAGCATAATGCTCTTCGTTCCATCCATGCTGCTGCAATGGTAATAATTCCTTCTTTTTTATAGCAGCATAGTATTCCATCGTGTAGATATACCATGGTTTTCTAATCCACTCATCTGCTGATGGGCATTTAGGCTGTTTCCAAATCTTAGCTATGGTGAATTGTGCTGCTATGAACATAGGGGTGCATATTCTTTGTTTTCTTTTAACAATAGAATTTTTCTTGATTAAAATGAAAAAAAATTAATTACAAGCTACATAAAATTATTAGCAATAATGTAAAAGAAGACAGCAAATAATTCTGACTGGTTAATTAGAAAGATAGGCACATTAATTTTACATCTTTTCTAAATTATCACTATGCTCCTCCTCCCTCATTACTAAAATAAAAGTTAAAATTCTGTGCTTTGAAATTTTAAATTATTTTATTTCTGATTGGTGATGTTTAAGCATTTAATCATATAGGGGTATCTATCACCACTTCGGTGATAGTCCTTAGCCTCTCCAATTTCTTTGGTCAGAAACCACTTTTTTGGCAAGACTACAACTTGAGATGATTATGGCTTTTCAGGCTGAGTCTGTTTTCTAAAGGTTATTTTGATTTATGATGACTCAACTCCTCAGTCTATGTGGTTAACTTTTGTTTTTCTTTGTGGGGTGTGGTCTTCATGGATTACCAAGCTCTGTCTTCAAGAAACATGAAATTAAAGGAACTATAGTTCCATTTCTTACCTCAATTCATTCTACTCTCTTTTAATGTTTAGTATCAAGGTGCCCAATAAGAAAGACAGTGCCTTCTCACTAAACTGATAATTCTCATGTAGTGAATTATTTTCAAGACTCATTTTCTTAGTGCCCTGCCCAAGGATTAGAAATACTTTCAAGTCCTCTTCCTCAGAATCTATTCTTTGTTATTTTCTCCCTTTAGGGACATTTTCCCCTTGGAAGGGACATTTTGTAAAGGGATAGTCTATTTCCCCTTCTTCTCTTAGTAATAAAGACGTGTGTAGCATCTTCATTTTTTATTTAATCAGGCTAACTTTTCCCATTAAATTTTAACCCCTACCTTTTTCCATCATCTTCAAATTAAATAAAAAACTGATTCCCTTTGCCTTTCTTAAGTTCATAGAAACATGATATGAGAAATCTTACGGTAAATTCTGGTTCAGATAGGAAAAGTTCACAAAGAGGAAATGATAGGATTGTAAAAGACCATCCCCTTGTCTTCCAAAAGGAGGGAAATTTCCCTGTTTTCGAATCCCAGTGTGTCCTGAGGGAGGCTGTGTAAAGGAGACTGCATTTGTTTTCTTTGCTTTCCCTCACCTGATTGTAGTTCTTGGCTGTCTTCACTCTTTCTGGTCTCTCAGAGAGTCATCCTTTCCCACTGGCTTCTCTTACCACCCCGGAGGTCCACCCAGCTTGTCTTCCCTCCTTCTCATTCTTCCAGAAATCTTACGTTGGCTAGAACATTTTCTAATGAATGAGGCAAGGACTCCCACACAGTAGTTATATGGAAAATGCTCCTGGGGTTGGGGAAAGTGAAATGGAAAGAAGGAAGAGGCAATGTGGGCTGCGCCCGGAGCTGGTCTCCACATCTCACCTTAGAACTCTTGAGAATCCTTCTTCAACTCACCCAGCCACAGTTATGTCCTTCGGGCCCTAGTTCAATATGATTGCTTGTCACTCTGCACTTTAAAATTCTTAAGGAGAAGGAGAGAGAGCAGGTTTCTCCACTCTGCCCTTCCTATATGTCAGTGATGGCGAACCTATGACATGCGTGTCAGAGGTGACACACAAACTATTTTTTTTGGTTGATTTTTCTTTGTTAAATGACATTTAAATATATAAAATAAATATCAAAAATATAAATTTTTATTTTACTATGGTTGCAAATATCAAAAAATTTCTATATGTGACATGGCACCAGAGTTAAGTTAGGGTTTTTCAAAATGCTGACACGCTGAACTCAAAAGGTTTGCCATCACTGCTATATGTTCATGACCCCAAGTTAGCTCAGCGAATGTTTGTTCAGCAAATGAATAAATGAAAAGGGCCTTCTTGTTTTTGCACTTATAATATGCAAGTGACTCTTTATTCCCCCTCTATTTAGTGTGGTTCCCAGCCATTCCTTTATGGAATGATGTGGGCCGTAGTGAGTGAGTAAATTAATAATTAAAAAAATGAATGGAATATGGGGATGGCATTTTGAAAATATTAAACTAATTTTTTAAATTTCCTAAACCAATGATACCCTTAAGCTCCCCACACATGGAACCAATGGGTTTTGTTATTTCAATGAAATAATAAGTACTCTTAGTCTAGAGCAGGGAAGTTATCTTTTGGTTTTCATTCTCAGAGCTGACAGTCTCGAGCTTTTAGCAATATAGTGTCATCATTAGAAAGAGATTTTATAAATCCCTGAAATTTCCTTTTACTCATCGAGTTAAGCCTGGCTGACTCAAGATCAAGGGTGTTATTGTAACCAGTGGTTCTGACCCTGTATGCATATCATAATCACTTGGGGAGCCTTAAAAAATACTAATGCCCAGGTCCATTTCTAGGGACTTTGATTAAATTATTTGTTCTAAGATGAACATAAAGTTCAGGTACTTCTGTTTTTCAAATGTTTCCCATATTGTTCTAATGTGTAGCCCAAGTTGAGAACACTTTTTGTGAACACCTCTGTAGTATTTCAAGGCCTGACAATCTGACTATTTCAAGACCCCACCCCACAGGAGAGGGAGAAACAGGAAATCAGGGCAAACAGATCAGACAGGAATATTGTGACTTTCTCCTGAGGGCTGAAACCTGGCATCAGGGTGGGTAAGGGGAAATAAGGGTACCTTGAAAAGTTGGGGGATGCCTGGGTGTCATAGTTTCTCAGATGTTTCAATGGACAATCCCAAGCCACATAGCCAGGTTTTGTATTCAACATGGTGCTGAGCATGGAGTTGCCCAGGTGATACTTTAGGAATGTCTGAGGTGTGTGACTAAGTGGGTGGGCCAGAAGGAAGCCCGCAGAACCCAAGGCTGCTGAGAGTTCTGGGACTCAATGAGGATGAAGAAGTGGCAACAGAATAGGTTGACTGGATAAACCTAGGTTGAGATGGAAGATTGCTGAGTGCAGAAACCAACTGCAAGAGGCTCTGGCCGAGAGCACTACAGGGAGTAGCATCGTAATACCCAAGAGACCAGGAGGGACGAGACTCTCTTAGTGGCAACAGAGCAGCAAAATCCTGGAGAGTAATTGTCAGAAACTCTACCTCCTGCTGCCCTGTGGGCAGGAACACCTTCCCCTCTATCCAACCGTGAACTCTGAGAATACTTAGCTCTCATAGGGATTGGAACTTTGAATTGGATTAATATTCACTCCAAATCAGTTTAGACCAATATACACTGGTTTAAGCCAGAATATGTTATAATTGTCCTATCTTCTGTTACCAATAGTAGTAGGGACAAAAGGGCAAGATGAAAATAATTTTAGATAAAAAAGAAAGTTATTTTTCTTATAAGGTTGGGTTTTGGTGTGTAGATTTTTGAGGTGACACAAATAATATAAAGGATTAACTCAGAAGTAGGTCTAAATAATTTCTCAATACTATTTCATATAAAGTACTAACTGCTGGTACATGGAACAATGTGAATGAATTGCAAAAACAGTGATTGAAAGAAGCCAGACTCAAAAGAGTACATGCGCTATCAATCTATTAATATGAATTTGATGAATAGTCGAAATAATCTATGGTGATGGAAGTCAGAATAGCAGTAATAATTGAGGTGGGGGTGGTCTTATTAACTGGAAGGGCATGAGGGAACTTTCTGGTTGATGGGTATGCTCTATATTTTGATCTAGGTGGCAGACATATAGATGTATACACATGTAAAATGTCATTAAGTTGTTCACTTAAGAGTTGCGTATTTTATTGTATATAAATCAAAATTTTAAAAGCACCAAAATGTAGGGGGTAAAAGAAGAAAAAAGCTCTATTCATTTTTCACCCAAAGATTTGGGCTAAATTGTCAGAATATAAAGCCAAATGTTAAAAACTGAATGATGCCAGATAAAAATGTATGTGGTGCCTAAATGCACCAGTGGTTACTCAGCAAGCCCCCCTGGAATGGTGGAGAGAGAAGACAGAAGATTTAGACGTGAGCTATGAGGAAAATGTGTTTTCACCAAAAGTCCCTGGGCCTCCTCTGACAACTTATTTCTCTGTCTTGGAAATTTTTAGATGTCATTCTGTTACCACAGCATTTTTCCAAAACTCTCCTCCTGGAACTGATTTGTCTAAAGACACACTGGCTCCTTTAAAATAAAAGCTAAGCTGTCAACACATCCTAATGGTATTTTTGGGAGCAAAGATTGGTGCCATAAGTGGCCCTAGAAGACACAGGGATCATGCATGGGTATGCTCTGAGACCTTGGGAACGTTGCTTCTTTTCACTGTGGTGAAGTGGGGAAAATATTGGTTTTGACATAAAAAAGACATGAATTCAGCACCCGACTTCACCATTTTCTACCTGGGTGATAGTGCAGAGGCCACTTGGTCTTTCAGAATCTTTGTTTCTTCATCTGTAGAAAGGAGAGAACTCCTTTAAAGTTTGTGCTATGGAGATTAAATTAGATCATACATAGGAACTTGGCATATGACCAACTCTCAACAAATGAGATCTTATTATTTTTGGGACTATAGGATTGCAAATGGCTACTTATCCAAATATCGCCATCCGTCCTGGGTCTTGGTTTACACTGTGGTATTCTTCTGGCATCTTCTTTCTTTTCCAATTCCCAACTCAAATGCTATCTGCTTCTAATTATATTCTGCCTTTTATTTCCCTTGTTTCTTTATAAGGTACTTAAAGGAAGAGTCCATTTTCTGTTCACCCGTGCAACCCACAGAGGGTGCCGCCCAGTGATTTATATAGGTAAATACCTATTGTTTGTTAACTTGAAGGATTCTTTAAAACTGCAAATGTGTTAGTAGGGAAAATATTTACTATTAATATATTTGCAATATTTTATACAGTAACCCCTATAAGTTTATCATATCAACTGCTTTTTAACTACCAGGGAACATTTCTTGAGGTTAGGAAGAAGCTATTACAGCATATGGTTTATGGGAGAACATGGTAGTACCTGAGGATTGACAAGATTTTGGCTGATACTAACCCTGTTTATTAGTTATCTATGGCTGTGTAAGGATCATCCCAAAACTCAGTGTCTTAACACAACAATAAATCATTTATTATCTCTCACAGACAATGAGAGTCAAGAATTGGGAAGGTGGCTTGGCTGTATGGTTCTGACTTGGGGTTTTTCATTAAATAAGTTAGGTGTCAGATGGGGCTGCAGTTATCTGAAAGCTTGACTGGGGCCGGAGGTTCCACTTTCAAGGTGCTGATGGATGTCAGTTAGCCCTGGCTGTTGATGGAAGACCTCAGTTCCTCTCCATGTGGGCCTTTCCACAAGGCTGCTTGAGTGTCCTCACAGCATGGAGACTGGCTTCCCAGAGTGAGCAATCTAAGAAACCAGGCAGAAGCTGCAATGCTTTTGTGACCTAACCTTGGAGGTTACATAACATCACTTCTGTCATATTGTATTGGTCACACAAATATGCCCTGATTCAGTGTGAATGCAGACTAGTCAAGGGAATGAATACCATAAGGCAAGGATAACTGGAGTCATTTTGGAGGTGGGCACCACGTTCTGGCACTAGGGATGAGGTAGACCTATTCCATGTGTTTCCTGCAGGGTAGTGGGGTGCACTACATTTGAGTTCATTTGCAGGACTGCCAGGTTGTACAACTACAAGAGGCTTTGTTAGCATCTGAGTATGTGCAACAAAGCAGTCCACTGGAAGGCCTTGAGAGAACTGTTTTGGAGGGACTTCTAGACTGAAATAAGGGGAATAGAAATTACAAAAGCAAAGCACAACATTAGAAAATACCCGCCTATGGAATAAACACCCCGAGGGAGGATTTTTTTCCTATTTGTTCACAGCTCTGTCTCCAGAGTCAGAATAGTGCTTGGCATGATACATGTTTAAACAATATATGTGGGATAAATGAATGAATAAGTTTGAAATCTGCTTATTATAAACAAATTATAAGAATATTATTATGTAAATATACATATGATAATACATATAATACATTATTTATCATTAATTTTCAGAAATGGTTGTTTTAGGGTTAGATGAAATTTTTACTTAAATATCTAAAGAATTTAGTTTTTAAAATTTTTTTAACATGGCATTTTCTTGTGAAACATCTTTTTCTTTTTTGTATAGCAGAGTCATGAAAGGAAATAGGAAAACTGTAATTCTATTGGAAAATTACTTCTGGAAATAAGTCTTTTGGTGTTTTCATCATAATAGTTCGTTTTTAAAATTGAATTTATTGGGGTGACATTGGTTAATAAAGTTATACGGGTTTCAGGTACACAACTCTACAATACATCATCTGTATATTGTATTGTGCGTTTACCACCCTAAATCAAGTCTCCTTCCATCACCATTTATCCCCCTTTACCTTCTTCTACCCTGACCCTATAATAGTACATTTTAAGAGATCATTACTATTAAATGATGGCAGGCACATGGTGGAAAATGTCCTTGGTGAAATACACAAGAAAGATAATAAATTCAGTTACTCCATGTCAACGACTATATGGAAAATAATTTTTCTTTGATCTCTATGACACTGAGTAATGTATTTTATTTGAAAAACTTTCGCTACAGAAATAGAAATCAGGAAAACGTGGAAGGCAAATTTGAACTCTGAAAGTGGAGCAGCTCTTCACAATGGAAGCTGCTGAAACCAACAGTCAAGTATGATCTCGTCCACCACCTCTCAGCCTCCCATCGGTCTATAGCCAGTTATTATTGTGACTTTGCTTCTAAAGCCGAGGGGGGCATCTGAGACAGGCCAAAGTAGTCTCCATCTCCACCCCACAATTGCTTCCATATGCAAGCAAAATGCAAATTTTTACAGCTTGGCATTAATTATTATTTGGAGGCTCTTACAATGACAGACTAGGAAGGCGAGGGTTAACTTCCCAGGCAGTGGGACTAGAAGGGCAAGCCTTCACTTGCACTGGGGAACTGCTGCTCCTTAGGGCAGAAAGCAAAATATCATTCACAGAACTGTGGCTCTTTTCAAAGACCAGATACAGACATTGAGTTGCTTATTAAAAGGCTTGCTTTGTTTCTCGGTTGACCCCAGGGGTGACTGCTTTTAGAGTAAATCCTCTCAACCCTGGGGATATTTCAGAGGTGGGTCCACAGAAATACAGACTTCATTTTCCTAGAGCCCCACTAAGAAACAATCCAACGTCTGTCCCTATGTAGGCATGGAATCCCTCTGTTAGCAATTCCCACCTTAAAGTTTCACCCGAATGGATGGCTGGGCTGTCAGTGGTGTGTCCCACAGTACTGAGCCCCAGAGAGTCTCTTCCTGCTGAGATACTGGCTGAGGTGCCCAGGAAGTTCCAATTGGAAATGTCCTGCAGGATTCTGCCCCACACGTGCTGAGGACTGAGAACAGCCAGCCACACCAGCAGGGACCTTTCAGTGAGGTTAATGTTTGTTTCCCAGTCTGCTATTTACTAGCCGAGCCACTTTGGGCAGGACACGCTGGAGTGGTTTCTTCTTCCCCCCTATGTATTTATTTATTTATTTATTTACCCCCCTTTACCAACCTGTACCCAGCCTCCCCCTCCCCCCCACTGCAACTTCTGGTCATCACAACACTGTTGTCTGTGTCCATGGGTTATGCTTATATGTTCTTGGGCTGATTTCTTCATCTTCTTTCATCTAGTTCCCCCTATCTCCCTCCCCTCTGACCTCTGTGGAGTGTTTTCCCATCTGTAAAATGGAAGCAGATGACATATAAGCCAGGTGGTAAAATTCTAATATATTTGAAAATATTCTATGAAGTGTAAAGTAAGGTGCGTGCATTGATTTCATCTTGCCCATGTAGCACCAGACATTCAGCACACGGACAGGTCAGCTGCCTGTTCTGTGGTGAATTCTTTGCTCATTACCATGAAGCAGTTAACTGCAATGGGGATGACCAGGGCAGTTTTGCCTTCAGGTCAACAGGATTAATAATATGGACATTAGGATGAATTGAAGTAAAATAACAAATGCTTAGGTGGTCTGGGTGGAACTCAGTCATCTATATAATAAAAGCCTAAGCAACCATTAAGGTGGAACAACCAGAATGACCAGCCGCTATGATGTGCACTGACCACCAGGGGGCAGATGCTCAACCCAGGAGCTGCCCCCTGGTGGTTAGTGCACTCCCACAGGGGGAGCGCTACTTAGCCAGAAGCCGGGCTCATAGCTGGCAAGCAATGGCCTCTCCCATCTCCGCGGCAGCGCTAAAGAACAGCAAGCCAAGTGGTAAGGAGTAGTGAGCAGGCAGGTGGTAAGGAGCGAGGGGTCCCAGACTGCAAGAGGGATGTCTGACTGCCGGCTTAGTCTGGGACCTCTCAGGGCGGCTTAGGCCTGCTCCCTTTGGGAGCAGGTCTAAGCCAGCAGGTGGACATCCCCCGAGGGGTCCTGGACTGCGAGAGGGTGCAGGCTGGGGTGAGGGACCGCCCCCCTCATCCCCAGTGCATGAATTTCGTGCACTAGGCCTCTAGTGCAGTAATAATAATCCAGGATGTTTAGAGTAGCTTTTCTAATATGAGCCATGTGTATACATGTCTGGAATTAAACTTTTATTTTTCCCAAATGTGCCTGCTCCTGAATTACCCTCTCCTTCCCCAAGGTACAGCAGAAACCAAGTTATTATTTTTTTAAAAGTTTTTATTTGCAAAAACTAGAACCACAAATTAGAATGTAAATCCAGAACTTTCAAACCCAGTCCCACATAATTTTGTTTAGCATTAAATACAAAGGAACTCAGTCATATGCTATTTGGAACCAAAGAGGAAAATTCCATTTTAAAAGGCAGTTACTGTTAATGACACTTCAGAGGAAGAAATGGGCATTAAAGTGAATGTCAGGCTATAACTTTAAGTTGGTCTGGGCTAGATGAGACTTTTAAATTTTAATATCTACAGATGACCCCAAATCAATGGTATATTTCCAAAATGAAGTTAAAGTTTGATGTAGCGCACTGTGAAGGCAGTGCATGGAGAACAAGAATTAAGAGTCACAAAGGTAAAGCCTTTTGATATTTATTCATAATTCTTAGTGTGGTGTAGCATTTTCACATAGTGTGAAGGGCTGTTTATAGTCAGGACAGCTTGAAGAAATCACTTATTTTCTTAGGAATATATCCTTTCATCAGAAGTCTTGCAGAGTAGGGTTGAGCATGGAAGATCTTGGAACGTCTCAGGCCTTCAATAAATGGTAATAGTTGTTATTACTACTGTTATTTTTGTTATGTAGTAGAGTAGAGCTCTTGAGAAACCCATTTAAATAGCAAAGAAGTTCATTGCCCAGGATATTTTAAAAACTAGGGATGTCCAATATTTTCCTGTACACTCAGTCGTTGTTATATTGGTGGATCAAGAAAAACATCCGAGAAAAGTGAAATTGTAGAAGATGTTTAAAAGAGAAAAAGAAATGAGACAAACCTCTTGAAAGAGTAAGCTAAGGTCTGAGGGAAGAACAGTTCCATGAAACAATTAAAGGAGGAGGATTCATGGAGATTTAAATGTGGAGAAAAGCATAGAAAGTGTTTACTTAGTCAAAACAAAGCAGCTGAGGCCATATTGGTTTGGTCAAAATAACTAGATGAAAAACAATCCACCCATTGTTTTGGACTAGAGAGGACAAAATAACTGGTTCGACGGATTTCTTTCTCCTGGGGCATTGGCCAAAATTTTGGCATTGCACAGACACAACCCAAATCACAGGGCAAGGAGAGGTACCAAGGAGGATCACTTTGCAGATACTTTAATAGGTTCTTAGCTAACAATAAAGGCAGTCACTTGAATTTGTATGATTCCTTAAAAAGTGTTTTCATATAAGTGACCTCATTTGGTTGAGACTGACCTTAATTTGTGTTCTTCAGCAATACACTGTTACACAGCCTTGAGGAAAAAATGGGAAAAATAATTGATCTTGGAAATTTATAAAATACCAATGGCTGGCCCTTCTTTAGGTCTTTAGGGGGAAATCTTTAATATAAGAATATTTTCTTCTCATCTGTTTTATTTTTCTGAAATTTAATTACTTAAAATCTCACAAGGTGAATAGTATCCATATAGACTAATAGATAAAGAAAACTGGAAACTTTTCATATGTTTTCTTGTAACTAGAGAGGCAGTGTAGAGAATCAGACTGCCCAGGTTTGAAATCAGCTTTTATCCCTTTCTAGGCATGTGAATTTGGGCAAGTTACTTAGCTGCTCTGTGCCTTAATGTTCTCGTTTTTCGATGATAGGGATTAAAATGAATTCATAGGCTATTCTAGTGGTTCTCAAATGTTTCACTGCTTCAGAGTACCCTGGAGGTTGAGTTAGTAGGTGGGGAAGGAACAGAGAATTTGCATTTCTAGCAAGTGCTCAGGCTGATGCACTTTGGGAACTTTGGGGGTATTTAGTGAATTAATTATGTAAATAAGTGCTATCAGAAGACAGGGCACTCTACAAGTTTCCAATAAAGTTAGCTGTTATTATCCCTGTTGTCTTCCTCTTCATTATTGTCTTCATTACTACCATCAGGTAGATAATAATGAATGGAGTCCATGGAAAAGCAGTCTCTCAAACTCTCATCCTATATAATAAAGAGCTAATATGCTAATTAGACCAAACAGCAGAACAACCGTCCAGACGACCTTCTGGACGAAGCCGGGGCTGCGAGGGCCAGCCGAGGCAGTGAGGGCTGTGAGGCCTGGCCGGGGCTGTGAGGGCCAAGACCCTTGCATGAATTTTGTGCATTGGTCCTCTAGTGGTTAAAATAATAAACTTAACACAAGATGGAGGCATTTTTCAGCATTCCTGAGTAATTACTATGGAACAAAGTAAAGTGGGTAACCATGGTGGCCTCCTTGTGGGCAGCCCAGCCTGGTTTACAACACACTGCAATAAACCAAGACCAACCAAATAAGAAAAGCAAAGGCTATTTATTCTGACCTTCAAACAGCAAGAGAGTCAGATACCATCACTTGTGCTTTGACAGAGAATCAAAGACAGAGAGTGGGAAAGGATTATGGTGGAAAAACAGAAGGGCCGCAGGTATTCCTTGATTTGAGGCTCTCAGCATAGAAAGGTCTGAGAACTTGGGTTTCCAAGTTCATAGGTGATGCTCATGCTAGTCTGCAGGGCCCACTTTGAAAGCAGTGTTCTAGGAAAGCAAATGGACAAGTATGTATATAATTAGAAATTGTGATAAATTCTGCAAATGACAGAGGATCCTAATTTGATTTGGCAGTCAGGCAAAGCCATCTTTCTGTAGCCCTTTGAGATCTTAGGACTTTTTATTGAAACTGGGCTCTCAAAATATAGCGATGTTGCTCTGGCATGTTTAAAACCATTTATGAAAGGCTAACTAACATGGGAACCACGATACTGAGGAATTTAGAAATGAACTCTACATTTCAATGTTTTCAGGACCCATATACCAAATGTTGCCTTTACGTCTATCCTTTTTAATTTCTCTATAGTACTTGGCACTGTTGACTAACCAGCCTTCTTGATATTCTATCCTCAGAGTCCATGAAGTTGCATTTACCTGGTTGTGTTTGACTTCTTTTATTTTTTCCTGTCTTCTTATGCCATATTCCCTAAGAGTGGTATCTACTAGGATCTGCTCTAAGTTCTTAGTTCCAAGTTACATTAACTAAACTTCTTTTTTTCATTTGCATGATTTTAAATATTTAAAATTTCAATTAAGGAATTATATGTTTTAAAACATGAATGATATATTTTGAGATCAAAATATGCATATATTCAAGGACAACTCCTTGTTCTTGCCTTGCTTTTCACAATATAGCAAATCAAATATCCTTCTAGACTGCCTATGATTTTAAGATATAACAGAAGGCTATATTGAATAGAAAACTTAAAAAAAGGCAGGTAGTGATTTTTAATTTTTGAAATTATTTTGGTGTGTGGTGTTTGATAATCAAACTATCTACAGAGAAGGTTCATTAGGAAGATTCTTGAAAGGTTCTGTCCTTGGAGAAAATTCAATTTGTGGTTAAGACTGCATTCTGTATGTGTCTATGCCATATCTTCTCCATGCTGAAGTTACAGTGGAATAGACCAACATAAGGATCACAGGCCAATATGTGAAACTTTATAAAACTTAGTTTAAATATCTGGGACTACATGCCACACCCATGATGAGACAGAAGCAGACTACCTGAGCTTCCTCTGAGAGTTTTGTGCATTCTGAGTTTATGACAGCATGACCTAAACCCGCGGCTTGAGTTTGTGAACTTAGATAGGCACATTGCTACATAAACAGCTGTCATCAGCTGCATGTTCTCAGCTGAATAAAGAGAACTTATTTCCTGACAAACAAGCCTTTTCATTTCCTCTCACCTCTGAATGAAACTGTTGTAAAGAAAAAAAGTTCAGGGGCCCTACATTATTCAGGCAGTCATATAAAAATCAAGATAGGAAATGGTACAATGTGGTTTTACAGATTTGGCTTTTGACTAGGTACTAATGTGAACTATATTTCCTGACTTCCTCCACCTCTGATTTCCTCCACCCCCCTTTAACCTCCTGACAGCCCAGCAACTGGGGCAAGGCTCACAGAATCAGTGAGGGTGGTGCCATAATCACCGTGGTGTGTGTGTGTGTGTGTGTGTGTGTGTGTGTGTGTGTGTGTGTGTGTGTGTAGGGGTGGGGGGAGAGAATGATTATAGGCATACATAAAATACTTAATAAGGTAGTCAAAGTGAAAGATCCTTTAATCTTGAAATAACTGTAGATGCATGTCATGTAATAATGGTAGCAATAATAGCTAACATTTCTGAGCCTGTACTATGTGCCTCATCTTTTACAATTTGTAAATAGATATTGCTTTTCTTATTTTAAAGATGTGAAGGCTGAAGTTAGAGAGATTACATCACATGTTGTAGGTCACACAGCTAGTAGGTGGCCAAGCGGGGGATTTGAACCAAGGTATATGTTGGCCCTAAACCTCAGCTCTGAATTATATGACCCTTTGTTTTTGGAACTGTCTCCATGAAGCCTGAGTCTTGCTCCTCCTGGAGAATTTGGATTCAGCTGGTCAGGTGATCCTGGTGTTGCCGCTGAACCCCCACAGGCACAGGCAGTGAGCTTAGCCATTTAACTGGTTAGTATTTTCTCCCTACCAACCACTTGATAGTATGCTCTTCAGTTATGTATTTTTTAAATAGTAGGTGAAAAAAAAACATACTGTCATAGTAGAGATCAATATTTAGAATAACATCTTTCTCCCAAGAACTTGAAAATATTTTTTAACGAAGTAATTTTTTTGGTCATCAATTCTGCAAGATGAGTGTGTTAGGTCGGATATCAATTGTTTCTGCTTTTGTTGCGTTGGCAAACATAGCTTTTATCAGTTGAAAGGTATTTGGTCATTCTGTGACTCACTAATGCTTCAGTATGACTTGTCGTTCATTCAACAATATTACCTGGGCTTTGCCAGTTTTGTGGAAAGCATAACAAGCAGAATCTCTACTTGATTTTCTTTTCAGTGCAAAAGACAGATAAATAATCACCAAATAGCTGATGAATTGCAACCCCTTTCAATTGCTTGGTACAGGTGAAGTAATGTACCATCTGTGATTGGGAATCTGTCTTAAAACGAATGACAAATAAAGAGACAATTATGCACCAGTTTTGGCAGTACAAAAGCTATTCTTGTGTTGTACCTAGAGGTTACTATGCATATTGTCACATCAAATCTGAATTGAAATAGACTTAAAAATAGTTAAGAGTTATTCATTGAAAAGAACCCTTATTTTTAAAATTTGACCTTAAAAGTGTTTGCAGCTGCCACTGTGAAGACAAGTTTATATACTTGACTTATATAATGTTCAATTTATTTTAACTCATGTTATTAAAGATCTGAGAAATAATTCAAGAATTTTGGGGGATAAATCATGAGCACCTTAGCCGAAACCGGTTTGGCTCAGTGGATAGAGCGTCGGCCTGTGGACTGAAGGGTCCCGGGTTCAATTCCGGTCAAGGGCATGTACCTGGGTTGCGGGCACATCCCTAATGGGAGATGTGCAGGAGGTGGCTGATCGATGTTTCTCTCTCATCGATGTTTCTAACTCTCTATCTCTCTCTCTTCCTCTCTGTAAAAAATCAATAAAATATATTTTTTAAAAAAATCATGAGCACCTTAAAATACAAACATTTAAAATATTTGATCCTAAAGGCAAAACATGACTACACTTTCAACAGAATGTCAAGTGTCTGCGGCTATTTAATTACTCATTTTTTATATTTGATGTTGTAAGTTGGGGGATAAAAGAGAATAGGGGAGTTTTCACATGTAGAAGATAAAGAGTATTTTTCAAAGTTTGATACTGAGCCAAACCTAATCTATATGTTGAGAAAGGCATGTGACTATCTTTCTGGATGAGAAGTTATTAAATCTCTTCGCTCATGCTGTGCAATGTTCAGATAATTAAGAATCTAATGAGAAAATGTTGAGAACTTTGGTGGAGGAAGGAGGTGTGAGACAAGGAAAGCAATAAGTCTGTTTAATTTAGACAAAGCAGAATTTAAAGACATAACATAAAATTAGGCCTGTTAGAAAAGATGACTCATACTGTTGCTACAGGTGAGGGATTCACCTAACTCAGCAGATACTGCAGGCAGGCCTGATGGCAGCTGGATGGCTTGGCTTCCTGGCCCTACGGGGCACATTAAGGTTCAACCATGAAATTCCAGCAAAGGTAGTCAGTTACCATTCTTGTTGTGTTATGCAAACATCAGGAATCTTGATTTGGCTTTTTGATAGTCATGGAGGAATTTTAAGAAGAAAAATCCTGTTTCAATAGAAGTTGTTCTTTCCCTTCCACCGGGCCATTTGTTAAGCTTATAGGGATAGTTCAGTTGATAGTTCTGTGTGCCCAGTATGGGCCTCTAGCAATGGTGGAATAGAAATGCAGTCCGTCTCATGATTGAGCCGGAAGTTCCAAGACAAGGGGGGAATGAAAGGGAGAGGACTACGCCCTCCACCTTGCCCCAGGATAAGGGCTACGCCCTCCACCTTGCCCCAGGGTAAGGGCTATGCCCTCCATCTTAACTTGGCCATGTGCTCAGCAAGCTTCTTCCCGGAAGATAGTCAAGGGAAGTGCACGCCATCACTATGACCACATCCTGTGTAATGAGACACCGACTCGCGCCTGGCCAATCGGCAGGGCCCACAGTCTTTTCTCCTCCCCTTACCCCAACCCCCTATAAAAGCTCTCTCCACACAGAGTTTTCTCTCTCTCGGCCACTGGAGCTTACCATTGCATCGGTGAGTGTGGCAGGGGAGCCAAACCTAGGTTTGAAATGAATGACTCTTTGCTTTTGCATCGGACTCGCTGGCTCCCTGTGGGTTCTTGGGAATCATGAAATCTGGGCACAACAGTCGGCAAACCGTGGCTCGTGAGCCACATGCGGCTCTTTGACCCCTTGAGTGTGGCTCTTCCACAAAATACCACGTGTGGGCGTGCATGTACAGTGTGATTGAAACTTCGTGGCCCATGCGTAGAAGTCGGTTTTCGGCCTGGGTGAGTCTATTTTGAAAAAGTGGCCTTAGAAGAAGTGGGGGGTGTCCGTGGCCAGGCGATGGGAGACGTGGCGCAGGTGGGCCGAGGGATATGCAGCGCGGGGGAGGCGCGCGATTCATGCACGAGTTGAGGATGGGAGAGTTGGAAGGGGTCGACCTCAGCGAACGTACCTCAATCAGATTGAGGACGTTTTTAGCAAAGGCCAGCTTAGGAGTACCCTAATTTAGTTAATAATAATGTACCTACCTATATAGTTTAAGTTTAAAAAATTTGGCTCTCAAAAGAAATTTCAGTCGTTGTACTGTTGATATTTGGCTCTGTTGACTGACGAATTTGCCGACCACTGCCCTAAGTGCTAACTCTAGGAAGTTCATCTCTCAATTCCCCACCAAGTAGGACCCTGTATGCTGAGTAATTAATTCCCAATGTTAACTTAGGTGATGACACATTTCTTCATATTATCTCCAATATTTATCTGTACATTTCTTTTCTTTTTTTTTTTTTCATTTTAATCCTCACCTGCAGATAGGATTTACAGGGAGAGAGAGAGAGAGAGAGAGAGAGAGAGAGAGAGAGAGAGAGAGAGAGAGAGAGAGAGATGCCAGAGAGAAACAATGATCATTGTTTCCCATAGGAACCATGAGTGACCATGGATGGAACCTAGAACCTAGTACTTGGAATTCAGCTCAGGTCCAGACCAAAGAAGCTATTCTAACCGAAAGTGCTGCAGCTGGGTGCCTCCAGGGCCGCTCTATTCATAGCAAGGGAAGGCGTGGCTGACTCTCACAAGATAAGTTTAAAAGGAAAATCAATACTGCTTCCTCGTGCTCATGAAATCTTGCTCTAGCCTGGCCAGGATCCAGAGAAGAGGCTCAAGTGGAAAAAACTTGGCTGCCAGTGAGAATGATACTCAGAGATGCATACCAGGTTATTTGGACTTTTGCCAATGAATACATCACTACAAGTTGGAGGCATAGCACGGTTTCCCTCCAACCATCCAGTTTAAGTAAAAAATACAAATATTGGAAAACAATAAACTAAAGGTGTGTTTCATTTACCCATGTCTTTTACCTAGTTATGAATTGAATTATGTTATCGAATATTAAGTTTTCTTAAATATGTGTACAAATATGAGAACTAATAAATCACCCTTATATTAATATTAAAAAAAAAAAAAAAAGAAAAGATGACTCATACTAATGCTTCAGTCACTTTCTAGAAACCATGTGATTATCAGTCACAGAACATGAATTATTGGAGTAATGATGTATCATTATAAAATGGGTTAGGTATGTTTCTATGTCACTTTTGCTATCTCTTGACTCTAAAATACGTGAATTTTTTTTTTTAATATAGGTAGCAAATTACCCAACTCCCAGGATGCACAGTGGGCATCCTGACCCCAGATTTATGGGTTTGTACTCTGTCTTATTTATATTCCATGAACTGGCAACTTTGAACCCTGTCTTACTTATCCTATATAATAAAAGGGTAATATGCAAATTGATCCTAATGGCAGAATGACCAGAACAACTGCTCGACCAGTCATTATGAGGTGCACTGACCACCTCTCGGTCCTTTCCCCTGGCCAGCAGGTTCCCATTGCCTGATAGCAAATGGGGAACCCGGGGTGGGTGGCGGGGGACATGGGTGGCACCAGGCCAAGGTCCCCGTCCCACCGGTCACCACACATACAGAGAGTAATCCGTGGCAGGGGTGGGGCCAACCTCTTGGTTCCTCCCGCCGGCCAGCAGGCTCCCATTGCCTGATGGCAAACGGGGACCCCGGGGATGGGTGGTGGCTGGGGGTGGAGCCAGCTGCAGGCAACCGGGGAAGATGGCCCTGATCTCAGGCCAGGCGTAGGAACTGCACCCACGCACGAATTTTGTAAACTGGGCCTCTAATATTCCATAAGATAGCAAGTCACTTCCTCATTACCAACCCACCTCTTCTCAGCATGCATCCTCTCTGCAGCTGCTGGATTAGTCCCAGTTTGAGATGGCCACAGCCAGGCCTTATGGTCAGTGCATTATATGGATGACTATCCCATTATTTCTCGCCACCATCCTAGGAGGCAAGCCCTGTGACTATCTCTATTTACACTCTAAAAACTGAAGCTCTTAGGACAGTAACTTGCCTAAGAGTAGCTAGTTACTAACTGGTAGAGCTAGGATTTGATATCAGGTCTGTTTGATCTGTTGAGTTCACATTATCAACCATTATTCCAAGGTGGGTATAATTCTCTGAAGTTTTCTAAGTGCCTCATTGACTTCAGATCATCCCTTTCCTGCCTTGGACTCTTCTACCTGAGGGCTTCTAGCTGCTGATCTGTTACCTGATATTTTTTTTTCATATGCTTCATTTTCCCCTTCACTATATGTGGGCTTCTGGAAAAATGCACATTTTCTTGTTTCTGAATCCATTGCTTTAGTCTCTTCCATTCTTAGGCTGAACCGTTTTATTTTATTGTCCAAATTTACTATAGACCATGTGTCATAAAACTCACATTTTAATTTCCTTTTTTAAAATGTAACAAGATAATAATTGTTTATTTCTGCTCACTTGTAAGCCCATGTTCTTAAATCTGGAGCTTATCTAAAACCAAGTTGTTGAATTTTAAAAATGTTTACAGAGTTTTGGGAAGTTTGAAGGCAATACAGAATATTAAGAGAGGTTCACAAAAAGGATTACATCAAAGCAATAAAGTTTTATGCCATCTGTTGCAAATTAGAAGGTTAACTTGATCATACTGGTTTATATAAAAAGGAAAAATAATCAATTTTGAAGGTACATATGTCTCTATCAACCATTTTCTAAATATATAATTGAAATAAAAGCATTTCCTCTTCTAAGATTTTCCTTTTATGGAGTCTGGGAGTCCAGTGGAAGTTACTTTTGGAGACAGATATAGGTGTGCATGCCTAGTCTCAATTAAAACCAAGTCATTCCTGTGTTGCACACTATTGTGCCTGATCCAGTCAAGATAGAATTAAATATGTTTTTAGTTGAGTGTATGAATTGAATTAATAGTTATTTTACAAAGGGGTCTTCAGAATTTCCTCTATGACTTAATTAAAATAGTTACTTTGCTAGCAATACATATTTTTATAAATTTTAAGAATTGTGTCAACTGATCACCATATAATATTAATAACCAGAGAGAAAAACAGGACTGTCATTTTGATTTGTGATGCTATATTACATTATTGCATTGCAATATCACTTAATTACAATTAGATTAGTTTTTAGAATCTTTCCCCTGGCAAGATTTGAGAGCCTAATGAAATTAGGAAGAAGGGAGTTGTATGTAAGAGAGAAACAAGGGGTATACTTTCTCAAATGGGAAAAATGTGATTATCCTGTTGCTTATAAATCAGTATATTTTTATAATTTCCCAGGTTGTTTAAATTAATATATATGAATTATAAATTATATTTCAATATAATAAATGTAAGCTAACTAAAGAATCCAATTATTCAAAATTACTGCCATTGACTACTTTCAGAAGGATTAAAAGAGATTCAAAATTTAATTATCTTTTCACTTCATATATATGCACTTAGTTAAAATGTGTGAAGACTTTGATAATAAAAGGCAACATATCTAATCAACTATATGAAAATAGAACCCATGGGTTTTCCCAGTCTTCTCTAGCTTTGCATTAAAATTCTTAATGTTATCACAGTGAATATTATTTAAATGACTGTTAGAAGAATGACACAGTTATACAGAGCACCTGATTTACTATATTAATATGAAAGAAGTGGGTGGGTGCAGTTTCATGGCTGTCCAGATGTGGTGGGACATCTGTTTCCAACTGATTTCCCCCTATTAGGTGTGGGGGTGGGTCTTTCTTCCATGCTACTGACACCTTCCTATCCAGTGTCTATGACCCTCTTCCACCTCATGTTCAGGGCCAGTGAATGGAGAGACAAAGGACTTTACAGCATGCTTGTGCTATTTCCTCTTGCCCATGGTTCCATGGGGACCAGGTGTTAGGTCCAGATTGGTACCTATACATGTGGCAGTTTTCATTACAGGAGAGAGACCCTGACCTCAGGGAATCCCAGTTTTTTATAATTGGTAGGAAGCATGCCTTCCCTATGGTCTGAAGGGAGATATCTCTAATTTCTAGGACTGATAAGAAGACAAATATCCTTGAAAATGTAGTCTGGAACAAAGGGCAGTCAGTGCTCCTGCTCGTCAGATGTGCATAAACATGAGCAACCCAAGGAGCATTGGTTCCTAACTGTGGTGTGATGAATATCTGTGTTTAATTATGTTTTGCAAGTTCTATCAGTTCTCTACTCCTAGTGGGTATATATTGATAATTTAAAAAATTCAATAGTTTATAGTGAGTCAAAGATGTTAATACTCTGAAAAGTATAAGACAGAGAAGGAAAGAGAGTACTGAGTGGAGTGTTGGGGGAGAATGCATTGCTAGAAAATGTTGGTTAGGCTTTTCTGATAAGGTGACGATTGAACAGAAGACTGAAAGAGGTGAAGGTATAAGCTCTGTGGATATTAAAGGAAAGAGATTTTTAGGCAAACAAAACAATAAATATGAAACCCTGAGGCAGGTCCTAATTGGTGAGTTGGAGAAACAGCAAGGGAGTCATATGGCTGGTGTAGAGGAAGTGAGAGGGAGAGACGTATAAAATAATGTGAGAAAGTGGGGTGTGTGTGTGTGTGTGTGTGTGTGTGTGTGTGTATGTCAGATGTTGCACGTTACTGTAGGAACTTTGCTATTTACTCTGGATGAGATAGTAAGTCACTGAAAATAAGATAGTAGGTTGCAAATACCCTGAAGAAGTACAAGAGAAGAAGCAGGGAGACCATCTGGGAAGAAAACAATCAAGGATGATCCTAGGGTTTTGGAGCATGCACCTGGAAGAACGGAGCAGCCTTTTACAGCAATGTGGAAGGCTATGGGAAGAACAATTTTAGGGGGTGGGTAAGATATCAATTTTGGATATGTCTTATTTTGAGAAGCTTATTAAAAATTCAAGTGGATATGTCAAGTTAGACACAAGAACATGGAGTTGTAAATATCTAGTTGTTATTTAAAAAGCTGTGAGGCTAGACAAAACCACTAGTAACTAGATAAAAAAGGAGGAAGAGGCCTAATGATCCCTGAGATACTCCAAAGCTTAGGGATGGGGACGAATTCAAATGAGAGAAATAGTATAGACCCATTCTAATTAAGGAGGAGTTGCTAAGGATCTTGACAGATATTATGTGTGATAGCTTGTCAGGTGTGCTCCATGGCATGGAAGCTTCTATGCAGTTCCAGGCACACAGTAAAGTTGAAGAAATAATTTTTGAAGTTATTGTTTTAGTTCTGACCCGTAAAGAGCGTAGAGGTCATCGCTCCCATTCTTACAATAAGAAAAGTTGGACAAACTGGAAATCAGTGACTCTTCTTGATCCTCAGAGAACTGAGGCTGTGGGGCAGACTACCCCTCTGAGATCTAGAGAGAGTTGAATTCAGACTTTCACAAATGAACTCAGAGATCTGCCTAACTGGAGCAGAAGCCACTGGAGCCATGACCTGGGGGAAACACTTAAATGATCATGTCGATGACTTGCTGGAGGTTGAGTGTAGACTGGCGTGAAAATGAGAAACTCCTGGAGGCTGCAGTCTTCAATCCTAAGGGACACTTCTGGAGAAGTGATGTGCCTCAGTCTGGGCTTGAAATTGGACACCCTGTAACCTAGTCTGCTGCTCAGAATTTTTAATGTCAAATCCCTGAGTATTTTTATAAAACTAGAATTATTTTTAAATAACAATAATCTGCTTAGAAATGTGTTTTAATTTGTTTCGTAATTTAATACATTTATAATTTATAATTTGACCCCATTGCAATTCAAGTCTGTGAAATTGCAATATAGGAACACATTAAGTACCATGTGCAAAAAGGAAATTGGTTAGCAGTGACATCACACTTCCTATGAATATGACTTTAAGTTGTTTTCTTTCAGGGGGAAGGAAAAAGGACTAAATTAAACTAACTCAGGTAAAGATCCCTGTGCAAGAACAGAGTTGGGATGAGGGAGAGGAGGGAAGAAGGGAGGAAGAGAGAAATCTCAAAAGCTAGGCACAGCCTCTAGAGAAGAACGGGGACTGTATTTTGGAAATGGAAAAGATTCAACTCAGATATAAAGATAGACCTTTATCATGGCCCCTCAGGAGAAGAATCAGAGATCGTTGCTCTTTATTTTCCTCTCATATATACTTCTGTAGTCAACTGACTGATTCTCTCCGTAGCTGTAAATTTAAATTTCAGAACCAGAGAATCTTATGGTGCCACCAGTCATCTTGGCCACCTTTATGTAGAGCTTTTGTATCAAATTACCTCATGGCTGGTTGGCCAGTCTATGGGTTATCTGTTCTGGTGGCATCCAATCAAGAGGCAGGAGAGTGGGCCTGAGGAGAGGGGAGGGCCTTCACTGGTGGAGGAGAGACCCCCTATTCAGGGCCCCTTCGTGAGTCATTACCCCTTCAAAAAGGACAGGATGTAGATGTCCTGTGTTGTGTAATTAGACATCTGGATAAAAAGAAAGTCAGTTTGAATTGACATTCATGCATTTGCTTCATTTATAGGCACTCAAAATGTCTACATTAATGTTGGCATTAAATCCCAGTTGCATTTTTTAAAGTGATTTAATTTGTGTTTGCTGTGACACCCCATAATACTGCCAGCGCTGAGAGAGTCTAGCAATTACATCATGTCTACAGCTGACCCACTATAGGAGGAAATATCTAGGTACCAAAAAAATGTTACTGTACTGCCCTCTTGTGGTTTTCTCTTGGATTTACAGTTACTGTACTGCCTGCTATATGTAGAAAGCAATCTTTGCACTAATTCTAAGCGGAAACTCTCCGCTTCTGTTCCATTTAGAAAATGCACTGAATAATATCATAATATTTATTTCTCTACCATGGGAAAATCACAAATTAGGCTAATCAAACTCTAATAAAAGGTCCTGAGTTGGAGACTACGGAGGATGAATGTTTGAACCTTAGAAGCTTTTCAATGTTGTTAGAATTATATATATAGCATAGGATTAAAATGAAGTTTAAGGCCATTGAATCCAGTCCAGTCATTTTATAGTTGAGAAAGAAAGCTCCAAGATTGAAATATTTTGGCCAAAGTGTTGCAGATAATTTCCAGTAGAACTGAGCCTAGAATCCAAGTTCCCTGTCTCCTGGGCAGAGAATCTTTCTTGCACACAATCAAATATTACAATCATGTACATTCACTTGGGAGAGGGCTCAAGGTTTAGGCTGTTATATAAAAAAATAAGATGTGATATCTTAAGAAAGGAAAATTAATCCAACAGTTGTCTGAAGGAAGGGGAGGATATATGCTTTCTCTCTCCCTCAGGGAAAAATATTCAGTAAGCACAACTTGTACCTGCAGGAAAATTAAGAATCAGGGGTTGAACCTTTTGATAGTGTCAATGATTGCCAGGAGCCGGTCCATCCTTGCTGTTTCAAGGGACCTGGCATATATGGCATACTGTTCTTAATATGTTTGCTCACCTTCTTGGCACTATGTGTTTTAACCAAGGTCTCTGAGAAAGGTTGTTTCCCCAGGTAGGGATTTTCCCCTGAAGTTAGAGAGGGAATAAAACCTCTTAACTAAGTGCCAGGCGGGTAATTAATCACTTTAACTATGAACAATCATGCTTAAGCTACATAATCTTTACTCCCTGGAATGGAGATAAGAAACGCCCTAACCTTTGGAATAGAGATTGATAGGATTGGAATCAACTGGTATAAATACAGATGCAACAAGACAGAACTTAGAAGAAGACAGAACCAGGAGGCACAGAACCTACACAGAACGTTCTCTAGAGACAGAAGAACTTCGCTGGAGAGAACATGGCAAAAGATCCTGGACAGAAACTGGCCTCAGAACCTAGAGACAGAACCTAGCGAGAGAACATGGCAAAAGATCCTGGACTGAACCTGACTACAGAAATTGGCAAGAGAACCTGACTAGAACCTGGTGACTAAAGCTGGCTGGAGAACCTGGACAGAACCTGGCTGGAGAACCTAGCGAGGGAACATGGCTACAGAACCTGGCTGGAGAACCTGGAGAATCTAGCAAGAGAACATGGACACAGAACCTGGCTGGAGATCCTAAGCAGAACCTCTCTGGAGATCCAGACCAGAACTTGGCTGGAGATCCTGGCTGGAGATCCTGGCTAGGCTGCTGATCAACTGAACACTGTCTCCGTGTCATTCCTTCTTCGCCGACTCCGTCCACGCCTTTGGGAACCCCTGGACCTGCTGGGGTTGGACCCCGGCAAATGATTTTTTAAAAATGGCACATAGAAGCATACAGATTAAATTCTACTTAAAACACACACACAAAACGCCAAGAATGAATCCCTTATTTAAATCGATGACCTCCCCCATATGTTCAAAATGGAACAGAAAAGCCAAAACCCATCATTTCTATTAACATTGGTTTTTTTAAAATCAGATTTTTTCAAATATTGGAAACAAGGGTATGAAGTGCCCTTATCTGCCTAGGCAGGGGTGGGCAAACTTTTTGACATGAGGGCCACAATGGGTTCTTAAACTGGACCGGAGGGCTGGAACAAAAGCATGGATGGAGTGTTTGTGTGAACTAATATAAATTCAAAGTAAACATCATTACATAAAAGGGTACGGTCTTTTTTTATTTTAGTTTTATTCATTTCAAACAGGCCGGATCCGGCCCGCGGGCCGTAGTTTGCCCACGGCTGGCTAGAGTCTAGGGCAGGGGTGGGCAAACTTTCTGACTCAAGGGCCACAATGGGTTCTTAAACTGGACCGGAGGGCCAGAACAAAAGCATGGATGGAGTGTTTGTGTGAACTAATATAAATTCAAAGTAAACATCATTACATAAAAGGGCACGGTCTTTTTTTTCAATAGTTTTATTCATTTCAAATGGGCCGGATCCGGCCCGCGGGCCGTAGTTTGCCCACGGCTGGTCTAGGGCCTATATACTCTATCTCCAAACACAGTCACATTAGGAGTTAGGGCTTCGACATATGAATGGGGTTTGGGGTGTTACTTAATTCATCCATAACACTGACATTTGTATCCCTGATAGAAAGAGAAAAGATGCCTTGGCCAAATCACCCTCTTCCCACATAACCTATTCTTTGAAAGAAGTACCTGAGGTCAGAAACAGGGATAGAGACATTCCTACCAGGGGTGAGCAAACTTTTTGACTCGAGGGCCACAATGGGTTCTTAAACTGGACTCAGAAGAAGGAGCTGCGGCCCTGTTTCCCGACGTTGCCATGTTAACACTGCTGCTGGTGAAGGAGCGGAGGGGAGAGCAAGAGAACCCTCCGCTCTTTCGGCTTCGCGGGCCGGATAGAACAGCCGAACGGTCCGGATCTGGCCCACGGGCTGTAGTTTGCCCATGGCTGGTATATAAGGAGGTAATTAAAAAATTTTTTTAAAAATATATTTTTATTGATTTTTTTACAGAGAGGAAGGGAGAGGGATAGAGAAGCTAGAAACATCGATGAGAGAGAAACATCGACCAGCCGCCTCCTGCACACCTCCTACTGGGGATGTGCCCGCAACCAAGGTATATGCCCTTGACCGGAATCGAACCTGGGACCTTTCAGTCTGCAGGCTGATGCTCTATCCACCGAGCCAAACCGGTTTTGGCAAAAATTTTATGAGGTCATAAAATAAGGATGGGCCACCAGTCTATTGTATTGCAGCTCAAGCTGACTAAACAGGACACATAGAGGTTCTCTTCTTTACTCCATCCTTATCCTTTTCAGGATATCACTCTGAGAAATAAGGGAGGATTGTGCAGAGTATAAGAGAAATTGAACATCCCTACTACTGTCTCCAGATAAGTGTTTGCTTTTGTTTTGCCTTGTATTTCTCACATTCTGGAAGCTGTAGAGAGGGTTCACAAGAAATGGATTCTTCGATGCCACTGTACATGGCCCATTGCCAGGTAAAATACCTACTCTATGCTAGTCACTGTGCCACACACTTGCTATCATTATTTAATTTTAACTTTGAAAATTTTGGAAACTAAGGCTCAGAGGATAACTTACCATCCTTGCAAGTGGTGGAACAACAAATCAAACCAAAGTTTGCATAATTCTGAAGCCCTAGGTCATTCACTTCATGGCACTGTGCTTTGGCCATGTTAGTTCATTTACTAGCTGCCTGTAAGCTGCACCCTCTTGCCCCATATCACCTTTAATGATCCAAAGAAACCAATGGAGATTTATTAAGTGTGGTTTAGTAGTCACAATAATAAAGGACATGCACCATGTGGCTGGTCTTCTTAGTATGAGAGTCTGCTTATTCTACCTTCTTACTGACTTCTCTGATAGTGTCGCCACTGTGGACCATCCCCTCTGTGTAAAGCTCTCTTCCCTTAGTTTCTATGATACCAATGTCTATTGGCTGTCTTTCTAACTATCTAACTCTTCCTTCCCTGTCTCCTCAAGGTAACGCTTTCCTCCATACGAACTGTCATGGCATTGGTATTCCCCAAATAGCTCTGTCATTGTTCTCACTCTAAATGATTTTTTCTTTGGGCATCTAATGTCCTATGTATTGTTATTGTTGTTGTTGTTGTTATTATTATTATTTTACTATCACCCATAGTCTTAGGCCTTCCAAGTACCTTCTCTTTCTTTCCTTTCTGTCCTGAAGTCTCTCCTGAGCTTCAGATCCTTGTATAAAGTACCTGCTGGATATTTCTCTTTGAATCTCTGAGAGCTATTTCAAACAAACTGTACATCAGAACTTAGAAGTTTTCATTCATTGAATGTTTTTACTCAAACTCATCATTCCCAAACCCAGAAATATCAATAACTTTCCAGTCACCCAAGCAAGAATGCTTGGAGTCAGTCTCATTTTTTCTTCTTCTACCTCTTCTCCCTTATCCAGTCAATCATCCATTTCTATCACAGACTTTATTCTTTCTCTCCTTCCCTGTTGCCATTACTCTGGTTCACAATCTCTTCATTGCTTGCCTGCACTGCCCTTCCAACTCTCTCTGCTTCCATTATTGACCCACTTAAATCTTTCATACTGCAGCGAGACTAAATAAGCTAAAATACTAATATAATCCATTGCAAAGGAGAAAGTTCAGTCTCTAACACAAGGTGTATACAGTCCCTATCATCCAGTTGCTGCCTTCCTTCTAGCCTCATCTCTAGTCACCTTTATAGCATATATCAGATTCCAGGTTTGCCATATTTTTATAGTTCCCTGTTCACATAATCCTGTTGTCAGTTCACTATGCTCTTTCCTCTGTTCATTAGTCACTGCTGCTCCAAACCCTCAGCTCACCTTCACTCCGCAATAATAATGCCTATAACTTCATTTTTTTTTCAAGACACATTTTAGGTGTCATCCCCTCCAAGAAGCCTTAGGCTAGGTGAAGTTGCATTAGGCTAGGTGTGCTTTCTTTGTGCTAATATAGAATCCTCTGCCATTGGGCCCACCATTTTGTAGTTAATATCTGTCTTTCTTTGCTCTTCAGAGGCAGTGGGCTGAGCCCAATGCTTAATGGGTCCTAACAAATGTTTATTAGACAGAGTTTATTTAAGGGCAGGTTGTTTATGTCAGAGCCTCCCATTTCAATACCTTGTGAGCCACCATTAAGTTTTTAGATGTATATTATATTAATTATACTTATCAATTATACTATATAATTAGTTTTCTATGTGTATAAAAACCTAATATGCAAATTGTCCCCTTGGGAGTTTGACCAGGAGACTGGTTGTGCACTGACCACCAGAGGGTGGTGCAGAACGAAGGAAGGCCCTAGCCGGCAGCCGGCAGCCAGGGAAGGGAGGCCCCAGCTGGCAGCCGGAAGGCCCTGATCAGCCCTGATTGCCAGCCAGGCCTAGGGACCCTACCCATGCACCAGGCCTCTAGTATTAATATATGTACATATAGTCATGTAATATGCATGCATATTTATATATATCTATTCATATAGTTGTAAGCACATTTAATAACTGCTGTCTTCAAAAGTACAGGAAAACTCTGTTATACATATCTGGAGCTATACTGCAGATCGTTGGAAGGAAAATTACTTTGTCAAGGTCCGACCCTCTCATGCATATACAGAGTGTAATTTTTCTCTACCTCCTATTGTAAAATGTTCCACAGCATTATTCTCAATGTTTTCTCTCCTTTCCATTGCTTATCTGATAAAGAACAAGAGAAGGCATTAAAGTAAGTAGGGTAGCACTGCAGGGGCCCAAGGGACTCCCTGCCGAGGGGCTCTGGCCTGGACCACTCCCATCATTATGTCTGCAACACATGTTTTCAAACAAATGTTCTGCTATAACAACTCATGTCCTGGAACTAGTTTCTACTCACTAGTCCAAGGCTTGTATTCTTTGGCTTAATCTTTTTACTCACAATCTTTGTGTGTTCATCTTGGCCAGGAAGAGTCATTGTGTTCTGGAGAACTAGTGTTTGAGGGGCTACTATTAGGAGTTCTGGAAGTTTTTTCCTTATAGAAAGGTGCTTTTAAATACATTGGCATTTCATTGCTAAACCCATGTCATATATTTTTTTAAACTACAACTGTTTATTAGTCCTGGCTTTGTGAGTTAAGTGTCTGTTAATTTGCTACATTTGTGCCAGGGATTAAATGTTTGAATGTTTTAAATATCTGCTCCTCAAATGTGCTTATGCGCCAGCCAGACAGATTTTTGGTTAAAGGAAAAATATATTAATGTATATACTAATATCAATATGCTTACATAGTATATTTAAAATATCCTATAACAGTATTTAAATAGTAAACATATTACTATACTAATGAATACATATAGATGCCTTTGTTCTGGACATACCCCTTGGCATTGGACAGTGAAGTTTTTGCCATACGTCATATTTAATTGTCAGACAAGCTATTAAGGCTTATTATGTATTTGGAAATGGCCTCCAAGTAACTTTTTTTTTTAATATATTTTATTGATTTTTTACAGAGAGGAAGGGAGAGAGATAGAGAGTTAGAAACATCGATGAGAGAGAAACATCGATCAACTGCCTCCTGCACATCTCCTATTGGGGATATGCCCGCAACCCAGGTACATGCCCCTGACCGGAATCGAACCTGGGACCTTTCAGTCCATAGGCTGACGCTCTATCCACTGAGCCAAACCGGTTTCGGCTCCAAGTAACTTTTTAAGCATAAAAAGAAAGATGATCCCAATGCAAGAACAAGTACATTTACATAAAATTATTGGTAAGAAGTAAATATGGGGCACAGTTTTAGCAGTGGGGAATTTATTTCAATTCTGTGGGACTTCCTATTGGTCAGGCATTAGTGTGCCTTTAAGACTGTGGTTCCCAATGTTGGATGGACATTAGCCTCATCTGGGGAGTGTTAAAAATTCTGACACATTCTCAAGCTCTTCTCCTGGAGATTCTAATGCAGTGAGTTGCATGAGAACTTGGGCATTAGTATTTTTAAAAACTCCCCAGTGCATCTTAGTGTGCAGCCAGCATGGAGAATAAAAGGCTGAGCATGGTTAACAAGCAATTGAAGGCCAGATGGAAGCCTGTCCATCTGCCCCAGCCCTCTGCCCTTCACCCTGGCCAAGATAGTTAATCTACAGCATATTATGTCCCAGAGAATAAGAGAAATTAGTGCCACTCTTAAGTATCTAAAGCCAGGCTGTCCCCAAATTTTCTGTAATGACGGACATGTTCTATCTCTACCCTGTCCAATAGAGCATACACTAGCCCAGTGGTCAGCAAACTGCGGCTCGTGAGCCACATGCGGCTCTTTGGCCCCTTGAGGGTGGCTCTTCCACAAAATACCGACTTCTGCGCATGGGCCGCGAAGTTTCAATCGCACTGTACGTGCGCACCCGCACGTGGTATTTTGTGGTATTTTGTGGAAGAGCCACACTCAAGGGGCCAAAGAGCCGCATGTGGCTCGCGAGCCGCAGTTTGCCGACCACTGCGTGACTAGCCAAACGTGGCTACTAAGCACTTGACATGAGACTAGTACCACTAAGAAACTAAATTTTAAATGTTTAGTTAAAATTTAAATTTAAATAGAGCCACACGTGTTTAGTGGCTACTGTATTAGACATTACAGATCTAAAGTACAGAAGTGGTGACGTCATATTTCCATTTAATCTCCTTTGGAAGACTGCATCTGATATATCTAGAAGCAATCTTGTTTCTGTCTGAATGTTTCTTATTGCTGCTGTAACAAATTACTCCAGCTTAGTAACTTGAAAGAACACACATTTATTAGCGTAAATTCTGGAGGTCTGGAGTTCCTGAAGGTCAAACGTCCAACATATGTCTTACTAGACTAAAACTAAGGTGCTGGCAGGGCTTTGTTTCTCTCTGGGGGCTTTAATAGTGACCCTGTTTCTTTGTCTTTCCCAGCTGCTAAACGTCACCTGCATTCCTTGGCTTGTGGCCGCCCCCTCCATCTGTAAAGCCAGTAGCGTAGCATCTTCACATCTCTTCCTGCCTCCCTCCTTCACTTATCATGACCCTTTTGACCTCACTGGGTCCAGCTGAATGATTCAGATAATCTCTTCATCTCAAATTCCTTAATTTAATTATATCTTCGGAGTGCTTTTTATCTAGTACTATGTAAGATAACATATTCACAGCTTTGGGGGATTAGGATGTGGGCACCTTTGGAGGGCCATTATTCAGCCTATCCCTCTATTGTAGTTATTCTGCCTTGCCTTATAGATTTTCTATCCAACTCCTTGAGTGTAAGTGGGTCTTACTGATTTTAATTCCTAGGATAAAGATGTGTCTTTCACACCATATGCACTCAAAATACATGGGTTGGAATGAGTTGATTAAAGTAAATTAAAGAAGAGAGAGAATTTGATAGATGCTGCCTGAGTGAATGAAGCAACAAGCTGGGTCCTGATGCAATAAATTAATTTTGAGCATCTTTATGGATTGAACTATTCAGCAATCACTTGATCAGGCACCCCATTAAACAGATTTTGGAGCAGATTCACAACTCAAATATAGATTGAATAATTGGGCCCTGGTTTGTTTATTTTAGCTAAATATGTATCTTGGGCTAATGCAGGCCTGGCAACATGATTCTCTAGGAATTAAGTCAAGAACTTATGCATTATTTGACGAAGGAAGTTAGTATATGAAAATCTATATGATTACTTTTATTAAGAATTTCTGTCTAATGAGTAATTTATTAGTTTATAAATTAAGAATTTAATAATAACGTATTCCACAAAATTTAAACATACACAAAAGTAGAAAGAATCATATAACAGACCCTATGTACCTATGACCCAGCTTAAACAACTATCATCCTAAGGCCTGTCTTATTTTAATCTATTCACTTCCCACTCTATCCCCATCTCCACCCCAACTCCCATTATTTTCAAGCAAATCCTAGAATTACATCATTTTATTTATAAAATTAATAATTTATAAACACATTTGGGCAGATTTGTTAATGAATTTCCTCATAATCATGTGGGCTTCCTGCACATTTTGCCGGCTTCATAATCTTTCTGACATTTGCTGCCTTTCTTTGCCTTATGTGGAATTTTGTACTGAAGGACAAACAACTAAATATAGAAAATGCTAAACGGGCCAGCCTTGTTTAATTTTCCTATTACTTCAATTCATATTTTAGAAAGTAGCTTACAAAGTGGAAATTTATGAGATTACAAGTAGAGTTAAAACAATATTTGCATTTTTTTTCTTAAGGGGAGAAAGAGGAGCTCTTAACCACAGGGGGAATATGAGGGAAAATCCAAGCTCTATTTCTCCTTAGTTTAGGCACATAATAAATAATCTTAAGGTAAAACATATCTAATTCAGTTTAAGAAGGAACATAGAGGACTTCCAGGATTGGGAATATTCTGAAGGAAAATTTCTTCTAGAAATAGGTGAATTCCAACCTAGAACTGAGAAAGAAAATATTGATGAAAGTGAAAGTCTGATCATAAAATATGAAGCTATACAAAATACAGTTTTATAAAATATGAAAATATGGCCCTGGCTGGTATGGCTCAATTGGTTGACCATTGTTCTGTGCACCAAATGTCATGGGTTCAATTCTCCATCAGGGCACATACCCAGGTTTCAGGCTTGATTGCTGGTTGGGGGATGCTTGCAGGAGATATCCAATTGATGTTTCTCTCTCACATCAAGGTTTCTCTCTCTCTCTCCCTCTCTCTCTCCATTCCTCTCACTCTCAAATCAATTAAAAAAACATTAAAAATATGAAATGTTTCTTTTGGGCACTAAAACACTATCTTTTCATATACATCTATATACAGATTTTATAAATTACTTTCTTCAATACTAGAGGCCTGGTGCATGAAATTTGTGCACTGGGTGGATGTCCCTCAGCTCAACTTGCCCCCTCTCACAGTGTGGGAGCCCTCAGGGAATGTCCTACTGACATGGGGAGCGGGCCTAAGCCACCGTCTGGCCACAGCAGCTTGGAGGCGGCCCTTGGGCAGGTCCATGAGTCTTTGGGTCCGCTGGGGGCTTTGGTCCCGGCCCCTGTGCAGCTTAAAGCATGCCCCCCTGGACGGGTCCATGGGTCCACTGGGGGCCTTGCTCCCCCGGGCAGGCAGCACGGCGTGCCTTCCCACGAACCCGTGGCAGGAGTGGCCTTGGAGCTGGGCGGCACCACACTCCCGCCCGGGGCCTTGCTCCCAGGGCAGGCTGTGCAGCATGTCTGCCTGCGAACCCTTGAACCCCCGGCAGGAGTGGCCTTGGAGCTGGGCGGCGCTGCACTCTTGCTGGGGGCCTTGCTCCCAGGGCAGGCAGCGTGGCATGCCTGCCCACGAACCCCCAGCAGGAGTGGCCTCAGAGCTGGGTGGTTCAGGGCTGGGGGTGGGCTCCAAGCCACACCACGGCCACTCGGAGCCCGCCCCCCAGTGGTGTGTGTCCGCTGGGGCTGGGGGCGTGCTCTGAGCTGGTCGTGACACAGCTTCCTGAGCTGGTCATGATGTCCCAGCCTAATTTGCATATTTCTCTCTTATTATATAGGATATCTATATATATATAAAGAGCCAGGGTCCGTAACATCCAAAACAACTGAAGGGACAACCGAATGCCAGACTGTGCATGCAGTAGGCTCAGGTGGGTGGGGATTGTCGAGCGGGCTGGACTGCTGACCTCTCAGAGAGAGAGAGGTGGGGCTGATCAGCAGCTGCCATGGCTGCTGGCAAGGCCTGGAGAGAGAAGCAGGGTCTGATCTGCAGCCTCCGTGGCAGCTGCTGATCAGTCCTTGCCTCTCTCTCTCTCCGGGCCTCTCCAGCAGCCGTGCCTCTCTCTCTCTCCCTCTGAGAGGTCAGCAGTTCAGCCCACTTGCCAAGTGACAAATGAACAAAACTACTTGATTCTGTTAACTATGATGGTATAGAAATAAGTACTTAAGTAATATGACTTTGAATAAGAGTTGTTTCAAGGAGTTACAGGGTTCTCCCACTATCCAAAAGTAGAGCATTCCTATGAAACATTTTATAAACTGAAATGGTGTGAAGAAGCAGTTACCATTATTTATATGAAAAAAACTTTGAGTATTTCTAGACCTCCAAATCATACCAAATAACATATAAAACCTAAAATAACACTAATATATAGTAAAAGCAGGAGTGATATGATAAATACACAGACTGTATGAAGTAGAAATGATGTATGTACAGTATAGTGTCACTTACCAGAATCGGGAAGACAGTAAGCACAGTGGAAGGCTGATGTGTGTTAGTGATGATGGTGTGTTAGTCTGAGGTTGGGAGGTTGGAGTGGTGGCAGGTACAGGACACTGGGGTGGAGGAGAGAAAGGAAGAGGGTTATCTATGAGCATATCATCACCAGAATCCAGCATCTGAATCTGACTTCTTGTATGTCTGTTTGCCTTGATGTTGAAGGTCAAGTTTTGTTATCTGCTGTAGCTGGGGTAGCTCATGTGGAAGTCTTGAAAGATGACAGTATGTTTGACTGCTTAGCCTCACACATTTTTCGATTATACATTTTTTTGTAGGCGTTCAAAACATCTTGCAAACCTGCCCTATACCTACATGCCCTCTCAAAATTAGAAACAAAATAGTTTTTTTGGGGAAAAAAAGAAAAGCCATTTTTTTCCTGCAATTATTGTAGCACTGTTAGTCCTAGAGAAAACTCATGTAAGTACTTCACAGTCAGTTCCTGGATGAATTCCCTTTGGGCTGTTTGCTATGGTGTTTGGTTTCCATTTGTAACTTTGGCTCTTGCAGTTGCATCAGCTCTTCAGTCAGGTCTTGGTCACAGGATGCCAAGACCTCCTCAACATCATTTTCATCAATTTCCACAAACCCAGCTTCCTTAGCCAAAGTCACTTGCTTCATGGAAACCACCTTCTGTGAGTACTTTCTTCAAGTCTCCTGGGAACATTTCAGTAGCTTCAGTATCAGCAGAAGCTCTCTCTCCAGGAAACTTTAAGCCATGAAGCTGCCCTCACCTCAATAACTGATCAAACCACCCATGACCACCTTTAAATTCCACGTTTGCAGAACTTCTATGAACTCTTGTCAGTACTTTCCATTTCAGTTTATTAAACAGATTGATTTCTCCTTAATTATAAGATCACTTAACAGAACGCTACGCTTTGCACACTCATCAGTCCACTCAAGCCATAGACTTTCAGTTTCATCCATTAGTAAATGCCAACTAAAAGAGAGCAGTTTGCTACCAGTAGGACCAACAGTAACTTCAGCCATTTTCAAGGTTCTTTTTCTCTGTATGTAAGCAGTAGGGACGGTGGGTGCAGGTAAGTTCAAGGTACACACAATGTCTTTATTTCATTCGCCAAGATAAAAATGGCACAATCGTGCCCAATTTTAAGCTAAGTGTAATACCTTCATGAACTCTCTTAGGCTTTTCTGATACCTTAGGATGACACATTTTGCTAATGGGTGTTCAAAATAAATCGGGATAAAGTACAGTTCACATCTCTGGCGGCTTGATGCTGAGATGCTGAATGTAGTTCCCAGGGAAGGAGCTTGGCCAACCTTCTGCTCAGAGTGTGTGCTGCCTCTGTAATGAGTGGTTCGCTGCAAAACAAACCTGAACGCTATTTTCAAAACAGCGAAAATCTCCTCTGAGGATTTCTTTCTGTTGGCAAAAATAGGTACTATCGTAGGCCTTTCGTAAAAGTGAAATGGCTAAGTGAACTTTCAAAAATCTAGGGGATATTTGTACATGACTTTTAAGGTCCTTGCAAGCTTTATGACGATGAATTTATAAGGTGAGATTCTGGTTTGAATTTTTAAAAATCAAATACTAAGTTTTTACATATTAATGTAATAACACTATGCCAAATATTTCCAGAAGATCACATACAAATAGAGGGAAGAAGAGAGGGTTGGGAGCCTGCTTCTGGTTTCTGTCACTGTTGATATTGGTGAAGGTGATGGTATGTTTATAGCTGTGCTGAGCAAAAGACTTCTAATAACAGCAATCTCCTCACACCCTCTACTGTTTCTCTGAAGACATCCTTCACTTCCTTGCTTTCATTGAAACTTTGTCCCACCTTGAATATACTCTCCTAACCCTCTAGACCAGTGGTTCTCAACCTTCCTAATGCTGCGACCCTTTAATACAGTTCCTCATGTTGTGGTGACCCCCAACCATAAAATTATTTTCGCTGCTACTTCATAACTGTAATTTTGCTACTATTATGAATCGTAATGTAAATATCTGATATGCAGGATGTATTTTCATTGTTACAAATTGAACATAATTAAAGCATAGTGATTAATCACAAAAACAATATGTAATTATATATGTGTTTTCCGATGGTCTTAGGCGACCCCTGTGAAAGGGTCATTCAACCCCCAAAGGGGTCGCGACCCACAGGTTGAGAACCGCTGCTCTAGACTCAGGGCTGAGAGCAGGGTGGTGTCCTTCTCACTCCCCATGACTATTTTCAGATCAGTTCTCTTCCATCCTCAGACCACACATCCAGCTTCCAAATGCACATGTAGGGTTTTTTGGGGTAATTATTTTGTTTTTAAATTGAATTTATTGGGGTGACATTGGTAGGTTTTGTACAGGCACAGCAAACTCAATTGCTCCTAACTCCCATCCCACTGTCTAATCTACTCCATGTCCTGTGCTCACTGTCTCACAGAAATATACCCAGAGTTTGCCATTGCTAAGAAAAAAAAACCTGGGAATGATACTTGGCCCCTCTCTACCTGACCTGATTCATTCAAGTCAAATTCTGTTAATTCTACCATAAATATATCTTCAATCTGTTTGCTGCTCTCCAAACCTCTAGATATAATATCGGTTCTAGTCAGCATCATCTTTTTCATGAACTGTGGCCATAGCCTCGCTCACTATTAGACTTGGTGCCTCCCAATTTATTTTTCTACATGGTGACAACCATGTGCAAGGTATTTTTTTTCTTGTAGCATCTATATTGCTTAACAGAAACTGAACCTCAGGAAAACAAACAAAAAATTCTCATATTAACACATTGCATGTTAGACCCAGATATTCTGACTCCTTATTAGGGTTCCACCCACATCCAGATGCCTTTTCTTCAGGTCTAAAGAAGAAACAGTACAGAATTAAGACATAACCACAGGCCAAAATTATAGAAGGTGCTCAGCTTTTAGACCCTAGCTGTAACAATGTTCAGCTGTTTGAAGAACAAATTCTGAGTCATAATAATGGCATTTAGATGCCATCAGTCCACAGTGCTGTGACCTTTGAGAACTATAACTTCATTGTGTATAACTTGTTTCTGCTTTCCAACATCTCATTTTATTATCAGCATGCATCATGCTCATTTTTAAAGGACTTTAATTTTCAGATTGCCATAAATGAAGAAAGTAAGCTCAATTCTTTGGGCAGAGTTATAACAATTAGTTGCCCATGAAGCCAAGTAAAAAGAAATTACAATCCATGAAAGAACATAGTAAATATCTTAACTATTCTTGACTACTTTTTTCCCAGCTTGGAACTATTTCACAATACAACAAACATTAAGCAAAATAAAAATATATATGTTGGCCCACATACAGGGACCTGCCCACCTTTGTAAGAGCAGATGGCTACTGATCAAATTTTAAGGTCAGTGAAAAGTAATCTCAAATTTCACTTGATTTAAGCCGAAGAGAATAAACAAAACAATGGAATAAGAAGGAAATTCTGAGATATGCTGGTTTGGGGAGGGCTTTACTGAGATGAATCGGAAGGGCAGAGAATGAGAGAGACTAGTTTTTGCTTGTCCAAGGTTTTATTCATTCCTAGCATAACTCTAGTTCATTGTAACATGAGCTGTATTTAGTCATTGTTCTATCAAAGTGTGCTGTCTGATTAGCCTGTTTTTGTTTTCATTGTTGTTTTTAATATATATAATTTGTATTGATTTCAGAGAGGAAGGGAGAGGGAGAGAGGGAGTAAACATCATTGATAAGAGAGAAGCATCAATCTGCTACCTCCTGCACACCCCACACTGGGGATCGAGCCTGAAACTAAGCCATGTGCCCTGACTGGGAGTCGAGCCATGACCTCCTAGTTCATGGGTTGATGCTCATCCACTGAGCCACACCGACCAGGCAGTTTAGGCTGTTTTTAATGCTCCCCTCCCTTTAAAATTTAGGAAATATATGGGGTCCATGTTGGATCTTTATCGGAGATTAACAATTTAATATGGCAGTGGGCTATATTCTAAAGCTATTGCAAGAGTTCTGATGACTGAAAATTCAAGATGTGAGTATAGGGGCCTCAGATGTTTCATGGATGGTAATAGCCCAGGTTGAGCCTTCCTCAGGTTGTTAGACATGTCAATAACCAAGAGCCTATGGATAGAAAATCATTTTGGAAACCCATCCTCATTTTGAAAAAATGTGCCATATGTTCATTCCTATGACCTGTTTCATATATTTAGTGCCTGAGGTAAAACATTTTTCAGGTATACTGTGGGCAACTATGAACACTTTTCTGAAGATAGAATGTAAAACTAGCTTTTTGTTCTTGAGAAACTCTTGTTGGTGGTTAATAATATGGGGATTTTTCATAAAGTTTTCCAATCTGGTCATCCATGTTTTGGTATATTCCTCCCCAAATATTAGTTTACTATCATGGAGACACAATCTAAATACTGTTTGAAGTTGAAGCTTAGCGTAACATACAATGTTATCTGTCAACAATTTAGAGCCAAGGAAACCAATTACAAAAGTGCCTCTTCATGTTTATTACTCTGGCACCTATGTATGTTTCAAGAGAAAATTAGAGGAAACATAATAATAGCTTTAAAATCCTATATAATAAAAGGCTAATATGCAAATTGACCAAACCACAGAACGACTGATCACTATGATGTGCACTGACCTCCAGGGGGCAGATGCTCAATGCAGGAGCTGCCCCCTGGTGGTCAGTGTGCTCCCACAAGGGGAGCACTGTTCAGCCAGAAGCTGGGCTCATGGCTGGTGAGTGCAGCAATGGTGGTGGGAGCCTCTCAGGGAGCAGGCCTAAGCTGGCAGTTGGACATCCCCCAAGAGCTCCCAGACTGCAAGAGGGCACAGGCTGGGCTGAGGGACCCCCCCTTCTGAGTGCACGAATTTTGTGCAATGGGCCTCTAGTATCTTTATTGTGTACAAAAATGTAAAATAATTAGTATATTTAATAGCTTAAAAAAGCAATTTTGACCAGGAGGATTGAAGGGTAATTTTGCTTAAATATAGTTTTCTTCAAAGACTGAAAAATGCTATTGATACTTAATTATGCTCATTAGAAGTTATTTTGATTGATTAGTTATCTTCATTTCAAAATATGATATATGTTGGATATACTGTTCCTTTAGAAGTTTTAGGTTAAACATGAAAAGATGACATATTACCCATCATGTTTTAAGACAGATTTTATTTATTTTAATGTTGAAACATACTAATATTTACATCAAAATAAATCAAGATCTCAGCAAATTAGGAATGGAAGGAACTTCCTCAGCCTGATAAAGTACATCTACAAAAAAATCTATACTAACATCATACTTAATAGTGCTTTCCCACTATGATCACAAACAAGGTAAGGATGTTTCTCTCACTGCTATTCAACATCCTACTAAAAGTCCATCATACTATAGATCTTCACAAAGGAGCAAAGATAATTCAATGAAGAAAGGCTAGCCTTTTCAACTAGTGGTGCTGGAACAACTGGACATCAACAAAAGACAAGGAAATCAAAAGTATGCCAACTAGGAAGGAAGAAATAAAACTGTCTTTGTTCATATATGACATGATTGTCTATATAGAAAATCAACAAAATTATTTCTGGAACTAATAAGGAATTATAGCAAGATTGCAGCATCAAGGTTAATATACAAAAGGTAAGTACATCCTTATGGGCTTGCATCAATAATTGGAATTTGAAATTGAAAACACAATGCCATTTATATTAGCACCAAAAAAGAAAAGAAACATAGGTATAAATATATCATAATATGTCTAAGATCTATATTAGAAAACAGCAAAACTGTGATGAACAAATTAAAAGATTTAAATAAATGGGGAGATAATCCATGTACATGCATAGGAAGATTCAATATTGTTAAGATGTTTGTTTTCCCAAAGTTGATGTGTAAATTCAGCCCAACCCCAACAAAAATCCTAGCACTTTATTTTGTGGATATTGACAAACTGGCCCCAATATTTTTATGAAAAGACCAAAGGCCAAGAATAGCCAATAGAATATGAATGAGAAAAACAAAGTCGGAGGACTGACAAAATGAAACTTTAAGACATACAACAAAACCACAGTAATCAAGACAGTGGGGTATTGGTGAACGAATAGACAAATAGGTTAAGTGGAACAGAATAGGAACTCCAGAAATTGACCCATACAAATATAATCAACTGATCCTGACAAAGCAGCAAATATAATTTAATGAAGAAAGGATAGTCTTTTCAACAAGTGATGCTGGAACAACTAGACAGCTACTTAAAGAAAAAGATTCTAGATACAGACTTTCACAAAAAGTAATTCAAAATGGATCATAGATGCAACCTATAAAACTCCCAGAAGATAACATAGCAGAACATCTAGACAGCTGTGACTTTGGCAGTGACTTTTTAGATATAATTCCAAGGCACGATTCATGAAAAAACAATTTGAGAAGTTGGACCTTATTAAAATGAAAAACTTCTGCTTTGTGAAGATTTTCAAGAGAATGAAGAAACAAGCCACCAACTCAGAGAAAATCCTTGCAAAGCACATATGTGATAAAGAGATGGTATCCAAAATACAAAGAAGTCTTGAAATTCAACAATGATAAAACAAGCAATCTAATTTAAATTTGAGCAAAAGTTCTGAATAGACTTCTCACCAAAGAAATTAAGCAAATGAGATTCTCAACATCACTTGTCATTTAGTAAATTAAAACAGCAATGAGATGCCACTATACACGTATCAAAAGGACCAACATCTAAAACACTGATAACACCACATATTGGTGAGAATGTGAAGCAATAGGAAATCATTCAATGGTGGCGGGGAAAAAGTTTGTTAGTTTATTGCAAAACTAAACATTTTCTTATCATATGATCAGCGATTGTTCTCCTTAGTATTTACTCCCCCCCAAAAAATGAAAATTCATGTCACAAAAACCTGCTCTTTGATATCTATAGCAGCTTTATTTATAATTTGCCAAAGTTGGAAGCAATCAGGAAGTCCTTCAGTAAGAGAGTGAATGAATGAACTGCACATTCAGACAATAGAATATTATTCAGTGATTTAAAAAATGAGCTGTCAAGCCACAAAAAGACATGGGAGGACTTTAAATGCATATTGCTAAGTAAGAGAAGTCAATCTAAAAAGACTACATACTGTGTGATTCCAACTATATGACATTCTAGAAAAGAAAAACCTATGGTGACAGTAAAAGAATCAATAATTTCTAGGGGCTCAAGGGAATGGAAGGAGGGAGGGATGAACAGGTGGAGTACAAAGGATTTTTAGGACAGTGAAACTCATCGGTATCGTATGGTAATGGTGGTAGATACATGTCAATCATTATAAATTAGTGAAAACACATAGAATGTACAACCCTGATGAACTCTAATGTAAATTATGGACTTTAGTTAGTAATGAGTTATCAATAGTGCATCAGTTGTAACAAATGCAACACATTAACGTGAAATGTTAATAGAGGAAACTATGTGTGTAGAGGGGGCAGAGAATGGGGTGGATGGAAGAACCTATACTTTTCTTTAAACCTGAAAAGCAAGAGTGTGAAATTAGTCTCCATTTGAAGATGCATTATATACATATATATGCCCTCTGGTGGTCAGTGCACGTCATAGCAACTGGTCGACCTGTCGACTGTCTGCCCTGTGGTGGTCAGTGCATGTCATAGTGGGTGGTTATTAGCATATTATGCTTTGAATAGTTGAATGGATGACTGGATGACTGGACACTTAGCATATTAGGCTTTTATTATATAGGATTAGAGGCCCAGTGCACAAAAATTTGTGCACTCGGGAGGGTCCCTCAGCCCAGCCTGTGCCCTCTTGCAATATGGGACCCCTCAGGGAATGACCACCTGCTGGCTTAGGCCCGTTCCCCTGGGGATTGGGCCTAAGCTGGCAGTCAGACATCCCTCTGGCAGCCTGGGAGCCCTCGGGGGATGTCCACTTGCAAGCGGGGAGCAGGTCTAGCTGCAATCGGACATCCTTAGCGCTGCTGAGGAGGCGGGAGAGGCTCCCACCACCACCGCTGTACTGGCAGCCATCAACCAGGCTTGTGGCTGAGCAGAGCTACCCCTGTGGGAGCACACTGACCACCAGGGGGTAGCTCCTGCATTGAGCGTCTGCCCCCTGGTGGTCAGTGTGTGTCATAGTGACCAGTGATTCCTAGTCACTCTGCTGTTAGGGTCAATTTGCATATTACCCTTTTATTATATAGGATAGAAGCCTGGTGCATGGGTGGGGGCTGGCTGATTTGCCATGAAGGGTGTCCCGGATTGGGGGGGGGGGTCCTGCTGGGGTGCCTGGCCAGCCTGGGTGAGGGGCTGATGGCTGTTTGCAGGCTGGTGAAGCCCCCCAGCGGGGACCCTTACCCCATGAGGGTGTGGCCAGACTGGGTGAGGGGCTGATGGCTGTTTTCAGGCTGGCCACAGCCCCTTCAGGGTGGGGGTCCCCACTAGGGTGCCTGGCCAGCCTGGGTGAGGGGCTGATGGCTGTTTGCAGGCTGGCAAAGCCCCCCATTGGGGACCCTTACCCCATGAGGGTGTGGCCAGCCTGGGTGAGGGGCTGATGGCTGTTTTCAGGCTGGCCACAGCCCCCAGCCCCACAAGCTCCCAGTGGAGGCTGGCTGGAAGCAGGTATCTGGGATTTATTTAGCTTCTACAATTGAAACTTTGTTGCCTTTTCCGGAGGCCACAGCCAGCCAGAGAAGGCGAGAAGCTTGGCTTCCTCCATCGCTGGGGCAACCAAGGCTCCTGTTTGCTCCACCTCCATGGCTCCCGGCCGCCATCATGGTTGGGTTAATTTGCATTTAGTCGCTCTGTTTGGCTGGTGGGCATGGCTTAAGGCGTAGCAAAGGTAGGGTCATTTATCATCTTTGTCTTTTATTAGTGTAAATAATATTATGTATTGTTTCTTTAAAAAATAACTTTATTGATATACCAGGGGCCCAGTGCACGAATTCATGCACCTGAAAGGAACTGTGGGCCATAGGTACAGGGGTGGGTCTCGGCCCATCCTCCACACCCCAACCCAGCCCCTCCTGCTGCAGCCTTCTGTCCCCTTGTCTGCCAGCAGCCCTGCTCCCGCTGCTGCCACTCCCACACACTGAAGGTGCCAGCCCCACTCACACCCACTGATGGCGTGGAGCAATTGGGGCCAGTGCCAGCAGTAGGTGCGAGTGGCGGCTGCTGCCCCAATTGCCCCTCAGGAGCAGGGGGAGGTGGAGAAGCTTTCAGGGGCAATCAGAGGCTCCCACCACCACCGCTGTACTGGCAGCCATCAACCAGGCTTGTGGCTGAGCAGAGCTACCCCTGTGGGAGCACACTGACCACCAGGGGGTAGCTCCTACATTGAGCGTCTGCCCCTTGGTGGTCAGTGTGTGTCATAGTGACCAGTGATTCCTAGTCGCTCTGCTATTAGGGTCAATTTGCATATTACCCTTTTATTATATAGGATAGAAGCCTGGTGCATGGGTGGGGGCTGGCTGGTTTGCCCTGAAGGGTGTCCCGCTGCTTGCTCTCTCTGATGGCGCTGAGCGACCAGGGCCAGCACCTGGTACCAGCAGCGGGTGTGAGCAGTGGCCCCGGCACCGGCTGTGGGTGTAAGCAGGGCCAGCGTTAGCAGTGGGTGCAACCGGCGGCTCCAGAGCTGGCAGCAGGTGCGAGCGGGGCCAGAGCCAGCAGCAGGTGCAAGCGCTGGGCAGGACCATAGCACACGGGAGCAAAGAATTTTTAGTAACCACCAGAGGCTTGCCCTGATGACAGCGACCGCACCCTACCTTGGGCTGGTGCCCTCACTGACCTGCTCCACCATCCCACTATGGCCGACACCCACCATGTTCCGCGCACGCCCCCTGGTGGTCAGCGCACATCATAGTGACCAGTTGTTTGGTTGTTCTGCCGTTCGTCTGTTTGCATATTGGCCTTTTATTATATAGAATAATTGATATACAAAGAACTGCACATATTTAATGTGTACAATTTGGTGAGTTTAGACCAACAATTTTCAACTGCTGTGCTGTGGGACACTGGTGTGCTGGAAGAATTTTTAGAACATGCAATACCTGAATATTTAGTCATGGCACTGACCTCTTTTCCCTTAGATTGTCAAATAAAAAAGTGACAGCAGCCAACACAACAATAGCTGTCTGGTGTGAATGAATCACATTTATAATTATTTTTTCATCAGATTGGCAAAAAATATATTTTTGAGTGGGCTGCAGAATTAGAGTAATCAGTTTATGTGTGCCATGAGATGAAAAAGGTCGAAAATCACTGGTTTAGACATATGCAAACACCGTGATATGATCATCACAATCAAGGTAAATGACATATTCAACACCTCCCAGAGTTTCCTTGGTTCTTCCCTCCCCGCTCCCCACTGTTTCTGTGGCAAGAAAATTTGGCGTGAAATCTACCCTCAAGTTTTGAAGGGCACATATTGTGTTGTTAACTATTATAGGCACTTCGTTGTACAGCATATCTTTAGAACTTATTCATATAGTATAACTGAAACTTTATACCCATTGAGCAACTCCCCATTTAATATCCAAAATATATAAGAAATTCCTACAACTCCATAGCAAAAACAAAAACTATTAACTTTGAAAGGCAACCTGTGGAATAGGAAAAAATATTTGCAAAATATCTGATATACATTGTTTCTCAAACCTTTAAATGTTCTTGCTCTGTGGGATTTATTTATTTTTAGCTTTGACTGAAAAGGAAAAAAAGTTATGTCATCCCACATTGCAGTAAACTCACAAAAGTAGCAGAGAATTGCTTCCTAATTCAATCTGGCTTTCCTGTATGATTTAATATCAAGATATAATAGTAATGATATCTTCAATATTTAATTTTAACAAAAGGAAGATAGGAGTTTGAAGTGATTATGATTGGTAGAGTAATGCGACAATTTGGGTCCAGTTCTGGTTCAACTAAATTGCCATTTCAAATCAATTTTATGGTTTTCTTTTAATTGAGTTTGACTCACCACATGCAGTTTTCACCGTATGTGCTTTGCAATGAACCAGAATAAATTCCAAAAGGAGCCAGCACATCTCAGATGGTATAGTTCAAGTTCAGTTGAAACATAACACAATAGAAACTCCCCTTCTCATTCCTAAATGGGTTTTGTATAATTAGCCAACTGTTTTGACATTGTATTGTAACTTTTCCATTATTTTTATGAAGCTAAAAAGTCCAAATAATCAGCTTTCATGTGTCTGCCCTACCTTCTTGAAATTTTCTTAATCATTCTTAGATTTCTCTGGTAATTTTCTTTTTGAAACCAAGAACGGCATTTCTAGAATATGTTTGTTAGCAATTGAGTCAGAGAATTTAAGAAGAGTTTTAATCTAAATATTATGGTTTATTTTATTGATTATCAAAAATTAATAACAAATTTATAACATGGTTTAATACAGAGTTTTCCCGTTTTAATATAGGACACTTGCTCTAGTCTCTACATAGTAAATGTATGATTTTTATAAATTATACATTTTTGGTTGTTCTTTGAAGAATGTCTTGTAATATTTTATCAGCATATTTACTCATCAGTTTACTCACACTCAAGTGAAAGAATTCCCAGGTGTCATATGTCATGGATAGATTTAAAGAAAGTGAAAAATCTCAGAAATCATGGCTGATATAACTTGTTAGGAGAATCACCCTATACACAAGCAAAATAGTCTTATAGAATCAACTTGTTTAGGCAAGCCTGTTACACAAATGTGAACCTTTGATTCAAAAATCATTGTCACTGTTTAAGTTAACTTAATTTTCTTCAAGCAAAAGTTGAAAGAATTTATGACATTTGAAATTAAAAACTGAACGTGTTCATGTGGATGGAACTGTGATCCTCCTAGTGTATCTTTAAACTATGAAGAATCTCCCACATTGGAAAAGAGGCCACTTTTAAAATTCACACTTCCATGTGAGTTGTGCTCTCATGATAAAAGAATACTATAAATTTCCATTCTTATAACATTGAATATGTATGCATATATAGCTTATACTAACCCCCATGAGCGAATATATTCCATTTTAAATGAATTTTAAATACATGTTGAAAGGATTGGCAATGTTCAGGAACAATTACACTTAAGCTTTGAATAAGTTCAAAATGCTAGACTGTATGACTTAAGTCTAAGCTTACGTGTTCGGGACATCCACTGGGTGGCAGAAGCGTATCAGAAATGCTCACAAGTAGACCCCCCCAGCCCTGGGAGAGTGCTGGCTGTGCCAAGGCAATGCTACTGAGGAGGACATTTGCTAGCCAGCTCTTCTCCTCCGCGGTGCTGTGTGCAAGCCCTGAGCTGCCTTGCTCCCCACCTGGTAGCCCTTGTGGCTAAAAAGTCACATTTACAGATGCCTGGTGGAGTGAAACACCCCTTCTGACTGGTGAACAGGGTTTTCTCTCAGAGAAGCCCCGTTGCCTGTGTGGGAAAGAAATACTGAGTTCTTAGACATAATAGTCCTGATGAGTTAAAAGACCCAGAGCCAATGGGGGGGGGGGGGGGGCTTTTTTATTGGTATTGACTGCACAATTTAGGTTATTGGATTTTACTCAGCCATTTAAGGAAGGACTAAGAAACAAAAGGATGATGATTTGCTTGTAATACTTTAAAATAGGAGGGGGAAAAGAGACAAGGAAATATTTAGCTTTTATGAGCACACAGAGGCTGAATTCATTTCTTTCTTTCTTTGAAAATAGTCTTTAAAGGTAAGATGATAAACCACAATAGAGTAATGGTTTGTATCCTTGGCATCAGGGAACGGTGTGTGATTGTTTTGAAACAGGGGTTGCTGCCAAGCTTTTGGTTAACTCGAGGTAACTTGTTTACAAGTCAGAGTAGATAAAAGAAGTGGCAGCCTCTGAAGCAGGACTTCTCACACTCTCTCCGTGTGGGAATCCCCGAGGGTCTTGCTGAAATGCAGATTCTGAATCAGTAGATATGCCCATCTTTAAGCTATTGTTCAACTCCAAACCTGCCCTTCCAAGCTCTGTGTTGTTGGGGCTGGACTCAGCAAACCACCGTTATGCTTTGCCAGCTGGCTCTGTACTAGACTTTACCAGTAGGGGGCGGTAGAGGGAGAGCACAAAGCCCAAGGTGGGAGAAGGCACCAGTCCGCTTGTTGCTCCTGTGGGCATCACCCAGGCAATGTTTCTTCAAACCTATATCAACAGTCCCTTTATGTTTCAGCAATTTCCAGTTTGTAGCTTTGAACAGTCTTAGGGTGAACTTCATTATACCCGTAGGAGTCCCCAGCACTGGAAAGACAGCCTCTTTCCTTTATTCCTCTAACTCTACAAGTGGTAGCTACTTTCTGCAGTTCTATCTTCATAATATATTATAGTTTTATTTTTACTCTTTCAATTACCTAGGTAATAAGTTTATACCTAGTTAACAATTCTTTATATGAAACTAGAGGCCCGGTGCATGAAATGAAATTCATGAATGGGTAGGGTCCCTAGGTCTGGCCCCAATCAGGACCGATCAGGGCCTTCCTTCCCCCGCTGCCAGCTGCTGGCCAGGCCTTCCTTCTTTCCACTTCGACCCCTGGTGGTCAGTGCACATCAATGCAAGTGGTCGAACTCATGGTTGGTCGAATTCCCGAGGGGACAATTTGCATATTAGCCTTTTATTATGTAGGATTTTCATTTTCCAATAACTGGTATGGTTTTTGTCTCTTTCCTGGACTGATGCAGTAGGTCTGGGATGGGGCCTGAGAGTCTGTGTTTCTGACAAGCTTCCAGATGATGCCAACTGCTGATCCATAGACCACAGTTTCAGTAGCAAATAGCTATAGAAGTGAGTCTCAACATTTGGCAGCACAGTCAAATCACCTGGGAGTGATGAGATGCCACCCCAAGTGACTCTGATTTAGTTAGTTTGAGGTGTGGCCTAAGCATTGGCTTTTTAAAAAATATTTAAAAAAATATGTTTTTATTGATTTCAGAGAGAAGGGAGAGGGAGGGAAAGAAAGACATCAATGATGAAAATCATCAATCGGCTGACTCTTGCATGCCCCCTAGTGGGGATCAAGCCCACAACTTGGGCATATGCCCTGACCAAGAATCAAACCATGATCTCCCGATTCATGGATCAATGTTCAACCACTGAGCAACACTGTCCGGGCAGCATTGGCTTTTTAAAGTTCTTCTTAAGTGATTCTTATATGCCTCTAGAATTGAGGATCTCTGTTCAAGACCACTGGTTCTCAGCTAAGGGGCAATTTTGCCCACCCACCCCATTTTGAGGGATATTTGGCAATGTCTGGAGACATTTTTGATTGTCACAACTTAAGGGAGTGCTATTGGCATCTAATGGGGAGAGGCCAGGTATGCCACAAAGCATCCAATAACTCACAGAAAGTCCCCAGAACAAAAAATTATTTCACCCAAAATATCAATAGTGTTGATGTTGAAAAAACCTGATCCAGAAGATGTGGCAAGGTCAACCCAATTCATCTCTTTGTTTCCTCATTCATTTATTCATTCAAATGTTTTTGAGAGCTAAGGAAGAAATGTAAGGAAGGGACATAATAAGATTTGTACTTTGGAATGGTCATGAATGGGGAGGGAAAAAAACACTATTGAGGGGAGGCTATCGCACTAGTCCAGGTGAATAAAGGTACTGGCTCTAGGATGGAGATGAAAAGTCATATTCTACAGACATTTCTGGAATAGACTCACAATCTGGCTAACCAATTGGCTGAGGCCAATGAGGAAAAAAGAGAATCCCAAGATAACACTAAATTTTCCAGATCATGCTTCCAGGTATAAAGATAACTTTTTAACATCAACTAAAAAACTGCAGACATTCATCTGCATCCTGGTAAGTACAGTTTTAATGTCTATTGATAGAAAAAAATCAAAACAATTGGCAAGCTTGCTCCCGGTAGCCACCTTTGTTCTGTTTTACTTTTGATTTTTCTCTCTCTCTCTCCAGTTGGGGAGGTGTGTGTGTGTGTGTGTGTGTGTGTGTGTGTGTCCCTGCCTTTCTGAGATTGATCTCTTTTTTATTGAAATTTTTGAGCTCTGGTACACTCTCCAGCGAGGTTTATTTAAAATATTGATTCCTCCCACAGATAGCTACTCAGGTCTGTGTGTGATTTTCACTCATTTCTTTCTTGAGCAACATAATTTTTATTATTTGTGGTCCTCTTATATGGCCAACCATCATGCCTTTTTTAAAAAAATCACTGGGCACCAATGACAGAAACAATTTGAAGAAAAAAAATAGTACATGTTCATTGTAAATACTTACAACATGTAGGAAAGTTGAAGAAGAAAATAAGACTTATTCATAATAGAGTTCTCTCACACTGTTAGAATCTTGGTATATTTCAAGTATGCCTTTGGTTCATGCCTAGACTAATTCATAAAGTTAGGAGATGGCTTCCCACTAAATTATTATTCTCCTTATTTGTTTTTTTTCTCTTAACATTTGATTATGAGAATTTCTCCACATGATTAAACATTTGTTAAAAATTAACATTTAATGACTGTATATTATTCTAATAAAGGGATTCATAATAATTTTTGACTATGTTCTTTTGATGGACCTTTTAAATTTACTTTCATAAATAATGCTACACTGAGAACCTTGCACATAAATCTTTGTGCAAGTTCTGATTCCCTAGGATAGATTCTTCAAAGGAGATTTACTGGGTTAAAGCGTATTTATCTTTGAAGATCATTCAGATTGTTAAATTACTTTTCAAAAATTTTGAGCATATTTACAGAAAGTTAGAATGTATTGTGATGCTCTTGATGTTTCTTAATTATAATAGGAGTTTCTTCTGACCTACACTGAACATTTTTTTTAATGAGAAGGATTAATCCAAAAAAATAAATCCATGCTGAGAAAGCCATGGGGGAAAATGTTAACACTAGTAAATTAATATGCAGCCTGGTAAGTGGATGCAGCATATTCTTATATTTTTTATAGTCATGAAGGAGATCATTGATACAGATACTTTTTTATTCAATTTTTTAAAAAATATTTTTTTATTGATTTCAGAGAGGGAGAGAGATATTGAAACATCAATGATGAGAGAGAATGCCTCCTGCATGCCCCCCACTGGGGATCAACCTGCAACCTGGGCCTGTGCCCTTGACTGAAATTGAAGCCAAGATCCTTCAGTCCACAGTCAGATGCTCTATCCACTGAGCCAAACCAGCTAGGGCTTGATACAAATAATGTTTAAGAGTCAGAGTTCATTAGCTCAGTGGTCCTACAATAGGTTTGCAATGTGGTTTTGTGTAGCAAGGAATTTTACTGAGTAAGGAATAATCAGATAGTTAAAATCAACCTATACATTTCTTGGGAAGCCTTTCTATATCAAAACTTGAGTGAGGCTAACAAGGGTCTGGATCTAGTTTATTTAATCCGACACACAGCAATGCATCTGGAAGAAGTCTTCATGCTGTGCCATGTTCTGCACGCCCGTGTGACCACAGAGGCGCTTTCCCATCACAAGCTTGTGCTGGACAAACTTCGAACCATTTATTCATGGATCTGGCATCCAGGGCTCTTCTCTCTGCACATGTTTTGTAATAATAGAACAATAGAAACATGGCACTGATCTTTCTTTGTACCTTTGTTTGTAATTTACTTTTTCCCCCTGGGAACGTTTGCTCCAAAATTATTTTTTCTTATTATGGAAAAACCATGCATGTAAAAGAAGATGAAATCTTATTTTTAAATAAAATTTACTACCACCCCCAACAGAAACAAGGATCTTGTTTACCCTTTCCCACTTAACGTTTTTCTTTTTTTTTTTCCTTTCTTCCTTTAGGATTCCATCACAATTCTCATTGATTCCTACAATTGTAGTCAAGTTTTGATGGTAACCAATACTAAGGCTTTCTGGGGTGTTTCTTTAATCTGGGAACACAGACTTTTTGTGTGTGACCCCAATCAACAGTTGCTTATTTGGCATGCCTAGAACTGTAATTTGAAGGCACCAGGGCTTTTAGAAATCCTCCCAAAATACTTACAATGGAAACTTACCACTTAGAAAACAGCAATCCTAAAAACCCACGCCTGACACATCATCTCCCAAAACAACAGCGAAGTTATGCAGCATTGAAGACATTTTTCTAGGAGGTTCTAGAATTCAGTATTTCGCCTTGTTAAACTCTCAGAATATTTTTTACCATATCTTTCTTATGGCACCTAACCTTTTCTTAGGGTACTGGATTTATTTATAATTAAGGCTTTCTCTCCCAATTCTAGGCACCATCTGCTATATACCTGCACCCAGCCTCCCACATATTATGAACCCAATTAATACAATAATTGGGTACTTAAATTCTTTCAATTCTTTCTTAAATTTTCACTTTGAGGTGTGGAGGTAGTCACTCAGCTCACAGGCCCTGTGGAGCGGCCACTCTAAATCAGCAGCGTGAAGTTAATTGGCATAAAGAAGGAAATGGATAAATTAATACAGCAATAGTAAAACAGTCCATGATGAGGAAGAATATCAGCAGAATTGCAGATTTTATTTTTATAAAATTATGGAAGTATTCTTGATGTCTAGATCTCACATACCATGAATACTTGTTTGGGTTGAGGATGATGTCATTGGTGGTGGCACGGTGTGAAGTTTCTTCCTTGCTTTTTCTCATTACCACATTATTTACAAAAGCATAAAATCTTTCTTAGTACCCTCCCATGGTTTTTACCATGTGTGCATTACTGTGACCCTTCTTTATAAACTGTAACTTTCTGTTATTTGATATTGTTATTGTTTGTGAAAACGTAATTATCTTCCATGACAAAAATCTCCCATTTTCTTTCTTTTTGTCAGGCCTAACATACCAGGCTGTGCTCCTGTTTCCAAGTCTTCTCACCTGGGAACCCCTGGATATGAGCGTTGCAGGAAATGCAGAGGGCAGAGATGTTAACCCACGAGAATCACAGAAGAGACAGTGTGGTGCCGTGGAAAGAGCACTTCCCTTGTGGTCAGGCAGCCTCTGGTAAGTTATTTCACTTCCCAGGCCTCCGTTACGTCACCTATACAACAGTGATAGTAGAACACCTTTCATGTGCAAGACCTGAAGGTCCCTGACCTGGTCACAGAGCATACAAGCCAGGGGTGTTTCCATCCTCCTGCCTTAGGAGCCAAGGCCTTTGAGCTTCTCTGGCGGCACTTCACTCAGCATGTTACCGTCACCTCCTGGACTGCTGAGTCCTTCAAGGGCAGGGATTGCCTCTTCTTCACTTTTCATCTCTGACCAGTTCAGTTCCGGGCAGAGACTGGAGTCTGTGAGTGGCAGTTACACTGAGCTGCATTCAGTTGTGCAAAGGAATCCACAATAATGTCAGGAATTTGTAGAAGAGTTGAGAAATTTGGAAAGAAGCAGCATAGAGCAAGAAAAGCCTGGTCCTGGTCCACCTAGTCGCCTATCTCTAGATAGTTCAGGGCTTGGTTAATACCCATTGAATGAATGACAGGAATAAGAACCTTTGTGACTGAGCTGCACAGGAAAGGCATGTGGAATTGGGATTAGGTGACCTAGCTGAGTGCTTGGCAGGTACTGGACATTGGATATATAGTCACTGAATCAATGAAAAAGTGATTCAACAAACAGAAGACACAACAAAGTCACAGATGGTAGTTAAGTAAATCAGATTATTTGCAAGGTAATGTATGTGATGGAAAGTGGTAACCATTTGTATGTCACCTGTGTGTGGGTTTGAGAGAGAGAGAGAGAGAGAGAGAGAGAGAGAGAGAGAGAGAGAGAGAGAGAGAGAGAGAGAGAGAGAGAGAGAGAGAGAGAGAGAGAGAGAAGAGAGAGAGAGAGAGGTCACCACAACATGAGGAAGTGTATTAAAGGGTCGCAGCATTAGGAAGGTTGAGAACCACTGCCCTAAACAAAGGAGTTTGCTCTCTTGCATTTGCCAGTATGGCCACGGCCATGCAGACCCCACATGCAATGGACTAATAGACGCAGCAGGAAACACAAGCTAAGCGAGCTGATGGAGGACTGGACTGTGCAGACATGGGAGGGACACTGGCTCGGACTGTAGCCCTAGTAAAGCCATACTACGTATCTCCCTTGGCAGGACTGAGGGAGATGGAACTTTGGAAACTCGGAGATATAATTCCACACAAATAAATATCACTGGTTCTCTCAGGCAAGTCTCAGAAAATTCTGTTTCTTGGGCTATCACAAGAATTCCACTCGCAGGAGCAGCAGGCGGGGATGAGGACCTCTCCCCAGCGGTGACACTGTCATTGCTATTCAGCATTAACTTACATTCCTGAGGGTGGTCTTGGAGACAAAGGGAAAACTCTCACCTGACTCATGTAGCTGAGATACAAAGCTGTCCGATCCTGGTGCACAGAGGAAGAGATGGCACCTCATTCAGGCTAATTACCTCTTTCTAGTTCACCTGCTCACGGACCAGATTGTTCATCAGCATAAGCCAAGAAACTTCATTTGCTGTTTTAAGCAATGAAAGGAACACAGCTTTCATTTTGCAGCTGAGGTGTGTGAGTCACCCTTAGGCACTCCCATTATTTCTCGGGCCCAAGCCTGGGGTTATCAAATTCGGCAAATGGAGTGGAGGGATTCTCATGAGGACTGCATCTCAAAGGGGTGGATGCTGCTTTCTTTCCAAGAGAAAGACACCCCTGACCTTTGCTGGTGCTGTCAGTGATCCTAGGAGCGGCAGGGGCCCAGGCAAGGATGCCAGCCCCCAGCACCGCTACAGACGAGCCACTGACACTTCACCAGCCTCATTCTGTGGCCACTAACTCCCACTCGGTGCTAAGTGGCTTCATTCTCATGCACAGCATATTTATCAAAGGACTTGGAGGTTAGAGTATTTTATTACTATTTCAAGAGCACATGTGTTTAGGGAGGTGGCGGTATGTGGGTGTGTAGGAGAGTGTTTGGGAAGGTCTGTGGAGGTTCTCACAGTTCAGCCATTCACCGGTGATGTGGGGGACTCACTGCCAATCCCAAGTCTCGGTTCTTCATTTGGATTGTGACTTTGCTCCTACTCAGCCACAGGGCTGTTGTTGAGATCAGTGAGAACGGAGGTGAGTGGGCTGCGTGCATGCACAAAGGTGTATATTTTATATTGTGCATATCTGGAGGGAAAGGGAAAGAGGAATAGGGGAAAGGAAGCCTCTCTGGCCATTGTCAGGAGTTTGGCTCATTGTGGCAAATGGTGGGGGAGCCTTGTTTATAGGCTTCTCAATAGGCAGCACTAAATGAGAGAGAGAGAAGACAAAGAATGGCTTATCAGAATGAGCTGCTTTTTCTTGCCCTCTCCAGCCCCCTGCTGTCAAACCTCCTTCTCCCTTTTGGCTTCGCACAGGGATGTGTCAGCTGGAATGCTTTCTGAAATCATGAAGTCTAACCCCCATGCTGTTGTTTCACAGTATTGTAAACACTGCACCATTTCTGTTAGCCTAGTCACATAAACTGAATGAGGCAGACCTAATGCTCAAGGGAGAGAAGAGAAGTGGTAAGAATTCTTATGGAGAAGGGAAGAAGAAAGTGGCACAAGCTATCCAAAATTGTTTTTAAGTCAAGTCCAGATATGAAGTGTTGCTGGAGAAATCAGTAGGTCCAGTTTCCCTGACACTCGTGGGAGTGGGGTACCTACAATATCTTTAGAAAATGAATGTTCTAATACTCGCACAGGAGAGTGAATGTTTTTTATTGGCGTGGAATTATATTTCTTGGGTTGCAAATTCCCATTGCCCTTAAACCAGTCCTGGAAAATATGCAGCTGGGGCTCCAGCAGAGGCGAAAGTAGGGCCAGTGTCCAGAGTTTCCCGTCCATGGTGGAGTGGGGTCCGATGTAGGATCAGGCTTCTATAACACGTGACCCATTATACATTTGAAGATTTGTTTGTTATCACAGTTACCATAACTGTAGCAGGCACTGTAATTTAACCAAGAAGTATTTTTATTATGGTTACTATGCATGTGTAATGTCTATCATATGTACTAGTCATTTCTATTAAGATCAACAGAGTAATTTATAAAAACACATCAACTCATATATATTTTTTGCAACTGTGTAGAAGATTTTTTAAATGTCCAGAAACCGCTTATGTTAGAAATTTACATTCTATTTTTTTATCACCTTTGGGTAAGTCATTTCAGATATTAAATATCCTTGTTAAAAAATGAATACTAAAAAAGTTGCACATAATCATGTGAACTATAACAATGTCAATAATGGTTTATGAATTCAGATGAGCTGTGAGGTTGGTTAATAAGACACAGATTGATAGTTATCTCCTGGCAAGGAAATGATGATATTTGCACCAATTATACAAAGGCAACTAGTTATACAAAAGATCCTACTTAAATTATTGTGCCGAGCCAGCTCAGACAAGGGTTCCGCAAGCCTGAGGGAGGGCGGCGAAGGATGAAGAAGTGACAGACAAAGAGAATAAGCTGGGTTTAGGTCAGTGGTCGGCAAACCGCGGCTCACGAGCCACATGCGGCTCTTTGGCCTTGAGTATGGCTCTTCCACAAAATACCATGTGCGGGAGTGCACGTACAGGGAACGTTGTGGAGTGAAAGAAGATGTAGTGTCGAGGACTGAGAAAGGTATGTTGAGATGGTTTGGACATATAGAGAGGATGAACGAAAGGAGATAGACAAAACAAGTATACAAGACGAGTGTGGATGGTAGAGTTGGAAGGGGTCAACCTCAGCAAATGTACCTCAATCAGATTGAGGACGTTTTTAGCAAAGGCCAGCTTAGGAGTACCCTAATAAGTTAATAACAATGTACCTACCTATATAGTTTAAGTTTAAAAAATTTGGCTCTCAAAAGAAATTTCAATTGTTGTACTGTTGATATTTGGCTCTATGACTAATGAGTTTGCCGACCACTGGTCTAGGTGGATCTTCCTGTGCCTGGCTGAGGCCACAAAGAGAGATCCAGAGGCAGCTGAACCTTTATTTTATAGCCAGAGATAAACAATGTAGTGGTCACCATAGTTACAATGTTCTTGTGAGTTTCACTTGTTTGGGAAGCACTTGCTGCATCTCCCTCACCCATTAGCTACCCAGATAAGATCTAGAGAGTGTCATAAGGTCAAGCCTAATTATGCTAAGAGGACTGTGCCCTCTAAGCTGGGACTTGTTTGTGGCTTTGCCAACAGGTCAGTCGGAGGCTTAACCCTATAGCTGCACCCTACAAATGATTATTGTTAATTCTCACAAGTTTTTATATAATTCTCATCAATATTAAAGGCCTATGAAGTATCTTTTATTTGTCAGAGCATGAAATAATAATATTGTTCAAAGTGACAAATTATGTCCATTTGATACTGTTGTAATAAACTGGTTATTATTAATAGAAAAGGTGTAAAGGGGAGACTAGATAATATATGCATGTCATTTATACAGCTTTGCCAAAAGTGGAAGTTAACATTCTCCAAGTCTGTCCTCTGCAGATTGCTTGGGAAAGGGACTGGACAATGGACACATCCCCAGTAAGGTCTGGGTGACATAGAAAGATGCTTGTCTGTCAGTCACAAATGGGAGCAAGTCAGTGGCCAGAATAGGCCTGCCCACTGCAAGGGCATGAAAAATCAGAGATACTTAACTTGTGAACAAAGGAGGACTCTCTCTCTGCTGCTCATGCCTGACTCCTGTGGCATACACCTTTGTATTTTAGGTGATATGCAGGATAAAACATTTTTTGGTGAATTTGTGCCACATTGAGAACCAAGATTAATAATCTAGACCCCTATTTGGGAGAGGTGTTAAAGAGGATACTCCTAGTCTGTTCCTTAAAGTCAAGTGTAAGTGTAAGTTTAAAAAATCCTCACTCAAGGCTATGTTTTCTATTGATTACTAGAGGCCCAGTGCACAAATTCGTGCATGGGTGTGGTCCAGCCGGCCCGCTCCAATCAGGGCCAATTGGGCCAGGCTGGCCGGGGGGAGGGGCCAAAGGCAGTTGGCCAGCCAGCCCTGCCCCTAATCAAGGTGGGGGGGACTGATCTGGGGGTCATGGGCAGTTGGTGGACCAGCCCCGCCCCTTTGGTTGAACTCTGAGTCGAACTCTTAGTTAAGGTGACAATTTGCATATTAGCCTTTTATTATATAGGATTAGAGAGAGTGGAAGGGGGAGCAAGAGAGAGAAACATCAATGTGAGAGAGAAACATTGATTGCTTGCCTCCTGTACACATCTTGACTAGGGATTGAACCCACAACCGAAGTAAGTGCCCTGACCGGAAATTGAACCTGCAACCTTTTGGTGTATGGGATGATGCTTCAACCAACTGAGCCACCCAGCCAGGGATTAACTGTATTTTTAAACTATTTACATTCAGGTCTGAGCTATATACAATGGAAAATGTGTAGAGATGACTAAGTCTATTAATAGTTAACCTTGAAAAGGAAAAGAATGGTGGAATTATTTCCTTTTCCTGAACATAGTTGAGGTAGATAATCTTCATCAAATACATTCTTTAAAGAATAAAAATGACTCTTAAAATGAGATTACTAAAGAACTTCCAATGTCCTTTTATCATTTCCTTTAAATCAAGCATGTCAAACTCATGGCCTGCGGGCCACATGCGGCCCACAACGAAAATTTTTGAGGACCAGCCAATATAACAGTATGTAAGAAATGTTTTAATAAAAAATTTTTAACTTAATTTTTACAATATCCTGTTAAACGTAATTATTAATAACAAACTACAACGTTTGCTAATGACTGATTACTATAATCGTGTTGCATTCATTTCCCTGACGCGCCTTACATGCAGAAGCACCATTTCTCTCCACTAATAATAGCAGTGAATATTCTAGCAGCCGATTGCCGAGTCATTAGTCTTATACTGACTTGTTTAGTGTGCGCAACAGGAAATATTTCGCTTTTGGAGAACAAGAAAAATAGGTTTATTTGCATTATGGTTATTAATTTGTGTAGTTATTCAGTGTAAGTTAATGTTCAAAAATATTAATTTTTATTAAAATGTTCTATTATTTTATGTTAATGATAACTCATTTATTTCAGCCCTTGAAAGAAAGCTACGTTTCTATGAAAATTGAAGCTTTTTTTTTTGTGGCCCACATAAACTTAAACCTTGTTTATTTGGCACATGTTAGCTTTTGAGTTTGACATGCTTGCTTTAGATGGTCTGAATGAAAATGTTATACGTGGGTAGAATATCTATCTATCATCTATCTATCTATCCACTTATCCACCTATCATCATGTAACTGAATCATACCCTAAAAAGGTCCAAGTACTCTGATACTTTTCTTTCAAAGGAGAGCAGTCATTCTAGCATAACTAGAGAGATTGCATTTCAGGTAAGGCAGCAATTAGCAAATGTTTTCTGTAAAATGCCAATAGTAAATATTTTAGGCTTTGCAAAGCCACACAGTCTCTGTCACTGCTACTCAACTGTGCTGTTTCAGTATGAAAGCATCTGTAGACAATATGTAAATGAATCACTAGGACCATGTTGAATAAAGCTTTATTTACAAACACAAGCAGCAGCCCTGACTTGATCCATGGGCTATAGTTTACTGACTCCTGGTCAGAAATGTTCTGTACTTTCTAAAAAGGTTACATTTTCTAATTTGATGTTAGATATTTCTGACATTTACGAAGCTGGTTTGTCTCTAAAGAGTTTGGAGTTTTACTTTCTCCTTGATTTTTGGTGGGAAAAATTACCACGACCTCATATAACATTGACTGATTACGTCTTTTGTCATCAGCACTAATGAAGCTATAAATCTTAGTTGTGTTGGCACATTTAGGTAGATCACAGGCTTGCATTGGTTTCCCAGAGAAAAGCTGCCTCATTAAAAGCACAGGTAGAAAGGCTGCAGTGATGGCTAAAGAGGGTCTGTAAGCCTTTCTTACTAAATCAGCCTTTAATGAAACTTTAGTTGTGTGTATTTGCTTAATTTTTCTTCTCATAGGTAGATGGAATTTAATTTTCTTACTTCAAAAGATTCGCACTGTAAGACTCCGGGTAGCATCAATCATTTTATTTAATGTTTTCAAACTACCTAGGAGGGATTTTTTTCTAAAATGTTGTCATCAGCAAGTAGAGTGAAAAATAAGAAGCAACCCTGTGCCTCTGGCAGAAGCCCATAAAGAGATCGAATTAAACGATACAGGTAGAAGCAGGCCTGCCACTGAATTAAGATAGTGTCACACATGTGAACCGTGGGATATAGAGCCTTCTCTAAGTAAAGGAATTATCTACAGCATTTGTTTATGTGACACATGTTTTGAACTAGACTTCAGACTCACTTGTTATGGGGGTGGGGAGTATCATAGTCTGCCCTTGAATCATGTCCTTCTGGTCGGTGGGGTGGGGAGGAAGGAGGGAACAGAGGGCAGTGTCTCTTCCTTGGTTGGTTCTATTGTAGTCCTTGAGCTGCTGGTCCCTGCTTTTTATTTGGACTAACATTGACTAACCCAGCCGTGGGCAAACTACGGCCCGCGGGCCAGATCCGGCCTGTTTGAAATGAATAAAACTAAAAAAAAAAAGACAGTACCCTTTTATGTAATGATGTTTACTTTGAATTTATATTAGTTCACACAAACACTCCATCCATGCTTTTGTTCCGGCCCTCCTGTCCAGTTTAAGAACCCATTGTGGCCCTCGAGTCAAAAAGTTTGCCCACCCCTGGACTAACCTGTGGTGAATCCTGTGTGGAAAAACATCCAAATTCTAGTTCCGCATGAAGAACTTGCATATATTCTATTACACCTTCCAACTCCCCACTTAGCTTCTGCCCTGGGCAGTCTACTCTAGAGTGTCTTGGGCCTGGGGACCCCATCAAGGGTTGCAGGGCATCCACTTGACCCATGGCAAACTCACACATTCTTGATTTTTTTCAAGTAGTTTGTAGACTATTTCACTGCCAGCCAGTTTTAGCCCAGTTGTCTCACTCCGACTGTATTTTCTTCTTGTTCAAATAAGCCCAGTGGGCAAAATCCGTAAGACCTCTATGTAAGCAGATATCCACTATGGAATGAGATGCCAGTCTCCCCTTCATATAGGCATCTTCAGTTCTCTAAGTGATTCTTTTATAGTCTCTCCCTCACTGTGTTGTGATAGGTAACGACCCATCCCTATGGGTAAAGAAGGGAAAATACCTCACCAAGAACTACTGATGACTCCTGGGCAACAAGGAAGTCCCACTCAACATCCTGTTTCAGTATCTTGGACTAGGGTAATGGTGGTGATAAAGCATATAAATGGATAGATTAGAAATATTTAGGAGATCACATTTATAGGACGTGGTGAGTAGATTGTTAGATTAGGTATAGGGAGTAAAGGAGAAAGAGAAGAGAGAGAACACCAGAGTAGGATCAGGTTGAATCATGTACCACAGATTCAGTGTTTGATATGTTGAGTTCTAGATGATGGTGCAGACATCCAGGCAGAAATGTCACATTGGCAATTAGTTACATGTACTCCAGGAGCCAGGTCTTGAAACACATACAAATTTGTGAGTCATGTGAATGCAATTTTCTAGGGATACAGTCTGGGATGGAAAGATGAGGGTGTCTAGGATGATCTTTGAGGAATTCTAACAGTAAGTGGTTGGGTGAGTAGGACTAAGCATTTCAAGGGAGACTGAAAAGCAGCAGCCATAGAGGTAAAAGGAAAACCAGGAGATGGTTTCCAGGGTGGACAAGATGCGTAAGACAGAATGGCAGGATAAGAACTAAGTGGCAGAAGGGTCATTTGAGATGATTCTGTTTATATCGCTCCTGTCTATAAGGAGGACATTAACTAAATAGAAATGCAAATGGAAGCATAATGAAACTCTTGTGGATCTATTTGAAAGGTTCATGTTGTTAAATAAAAATTTATTTCAGCAATTTGCTTCCCATGTGTGTTATAATCATTTCCAGAGAGGCTTCATTTATCATAAAGACACTGCTCTATGTATCACAAGGAAAACATTATAAACGAGGAGTCATCCCATAAAGGAATATAATTTCATTCTTTATAGATTTTAAAAAGTGTGTGTGTGTGTGTGTGTGTGTGTGTGAGAGAGAGAGAGAGAGAGAGAGAGAGTGAGAGAGAGAGAGAGAAATTCATTTTCTAAAGCCAAAGTTATCATTTGTTATTTCTTCTAAGATTTCTTGCACTATTGTTTATGTTGTGTGCTGAGTTAATTAACAAATATCAGGAAAATATTTAAATAACTGCCTGAATTGTATAAAGCTTATTATAAAGAGAATGTTCCGCAGCTGTTTTCTATTTCTCCTGATAAAAACAAGAACACAGCTTCATCTTAAGCCATAGAAACTTGGGTAACAACAAAATAGAGTTGTTTCCTAGAACAGAATGAACAATGGTGGGTTCCTGCAGTACAGAATAACACGTGGCTTAAATGAATCATGATTTGGGTGTATTCTGGGGCATACTCTTCGCTTCCCTGGCTTTGGGCATTGCTACAAGTGAGACTTGCATTTGGAATGCACACGATTCTTAACTGCTCTCTAACTTAAGCATCTTGTTCACCCTGAAGATGGCAAAGCTTCTACAAGTTGATGCCAATGTACTTTTTAAACTTTATCTCCCACCACTCCCCTATTTCAATCCTCTATTTCAGTAAAACCGCAACCTCCAAATATAGCCTTTGTTCCCCTGGTTCAGACTCTTCTCTAAATCTCCAGGATATCTGGCTCAGATGTGACTTCTACTGAGGAACCTTTGAGACCAACCTGATAAAATGTAATCTCGCCTTCTTCCTGATTCTTTTTAACCTTTCTTGAAATATCACTTATTTATAATTTATTCATTCAGTAAATATTTATTAGGTGTCTACTATGTCAGATTTTATATTTGTGATAGGTGCTGGGGACAAAGTAGTTCTTAATTTTCTGGGGTTTGCGTTTTTGTGGCATTGTAGTGGTTGAGACCATATATTTGGTGACCAGTTTTCCTTGGTTTGCATCCTGGCTATGTTCGTTTCTAGCTGTGTCATCTTGTTGAAATTTTTATATTTCTGTGCTTAAGTGTCATCATCTGAAAACTGGAGATAAATCACAACTACCGAAAGAAATAGTGTTGGTTACAGTGTGTGGGCCACCCCAGAGGCATGTCCTCACCTTGCTTTCTAGCGGGAGCTATCCTTGTAACAGCTCATCCTCTTTCCCTGGGCCGGGGCCCAGGCTGCTGCCACTACTGCAGACCCGGAGCTTGCAGAGTGGCTGCTCTGGCCTAATTGTAGATGGGATGGACTTTTCAGAGACACAGTAGTTAGTGCCTTTTGGGTTTTTTTGCCTCTCTAAATCCTTTTTGATTTCTTATGAGCACCCAGCTTCTCACAAAGCTATGGCCAGGTATATATCCCAGTCCCCAATATATGTTCCACCTTTCCCTGCTTCATTGCCCTCTTCTTACCTTCCTGCCTCCCTGGATCACCCACCTAGGGCAGGGCTAGCTTATATGCTTTGGGGTAAAGCTCTGTTTTTTAGGAGACTTGGGCTAAGACACCACTTCATTGGCCTATTGTGAGAATTAAGTGAAAAGTTCTCAGAGAGTACCTGACGTAGAGTAGGTACAAATACTGGCTATCATTGTGGGGGAAAGTATATAAGAGGAGGATCTAGGTTGAACTAAGGGGGATTATTTAAAGATTCTCAGAAAAAATGCTGTGAGCCAAGACCTGAATGCTGAGTAGCCAAGTGTAGGATTTGATAGTGGATTACATTTGTGAGTATACCAAACAGTAGGATCATTATATTTGAAAGCCTGAGTATAAGAAAGAGCATAGATGTGAAGAATTGGAGGCATTAATACAGTGGTTCTCAACCTTCTGGCCCTTTAAATACAGTTCCTCTTATTGTGAACCAACCATAAAATTATTTTTGTTGCTACTTCATAACTGTAATGCTGCTACTGTTATGAATCGTAATATAAATATCTGATATGCAGGATGGTCTTAGGTGACCCCTGTGAAAGGGTCTTTCGACCGCCAAAGGAGTTGCGACCCACAGGTTGAGAACCGCTTCATTAATAGTTAAAACTTTTATCTATTATATTTAGTTGCAGCTACTCCTATATATGCATTTAGCAGAGACAATAAAGTTTATCAAATATTTCACTTTCTTTCCTCTACCTCCCAGTCCTCTTGCAGTTCTGGATATTGAAATCAAGGAAGTGACTTGTCACTGCTGTAAAGTCTATATTCTTCTTCTACTGCAGTGACTAGAGATTACATGTTTCAGATGGATGGGATACAACATGGTAGAGCTGCTATCACTCAGTTCCCTAAGTGGAACAGAGGCTCTAGCTAACCTGCCTATACTGAGAGCAAGAAATAATCCTTTGTTGAGTGAAGCCCAGCAGAATTATAGGACTGCTTTGTTATTGCAGCTTAACTTAGCTCATCCTTACTAATACAATGAATAGGCTTCCTGATTACAATATTACCTTCAGGGTCAGGGTCTATGGATAAGGCAAGCATGCAGAAGCTAGGGTGCAGGATTGAAGGAGGCACTCATTCTTAGCTTTGTGCAAGTGAATGATATTATGACCAAAGCAGAGTGAATGGGAGAAGAGTGATGGTAAATGAGATCTGAGAGGTTGAGGCTTCAAAGACCATCAGCGATCTTTGGATTTGAGGTGGAATTATAGTTAACTCCTATTTTCTATAAAAAATGAAGGCAAGATCATTTCAAGAAAAAACCCAAAACCAGAGGAATTTATTTAGACACAGAAAACTTGCTTTTACTATTTAGAACAAATTTTACTCCAAAAAAATTCTTCTTTGAGAAGAAAATTGCCTTCTACGTCTACTTTCTCAAAATCCTCCCTGGAGTTTCCACATTGTCCGTAATAATATAACACTATCTTACAACTAATGGAAACTTCCTTGTGAGTGAAATTCATGGTTACAGAAGAATCCCTCTATCAGGTTCAGAGTCATTCCTTGATGGAGGAGAAAAAAGAATTTAGCTTATGCCTGCATTCATGAATAATATTCTCCTGTTAAGCCAGACTCATTATTCGGTTCCAACTCTCTATCTTTCTCACTGTTGTTTAATTTAAAGCCTGCTGTGTGTGTATGGTGGGATGGTAGTGGTCAGAATACAAATGTTAATATGAGAAAGTATGTCTTTTCTCCTTGGTAATAAGACTTATCTGAAAATAACCAGAACAAATCCAGGATATCATATTGTGGCATGGAAACCTACAAATGCTGAACTGGCCACGTGTTTCTTTGAGCTTTAGCTATAAGGGGCACATATTTGCAAATCTGGAATAATTGGTTTTGTGACAGTAGCAGCAGTATTCTATGTACTTTTTTCAGCCTAGCTATAGAAATTAGCTTTTGGGAGAAGTACAAGTTTTTCTAAGAAGCTATTAATTGAATTAAAGGTCAACGCATAACTCTCCCTGGTGGTTGGATATTTGAAAGATATTGCCAAAATACAAACAATGAGATGCATTCAGAGAAGAGTATATTGGATGTGCTCAATTCTTAGAAAAATAAATTTGGGATCATCTAATCTCACTACAGTTGGATACATATGTTTTTATAGATACGATGTTATTTTAAAAAATGTCAGCTGTGTGTCTCATAATAGTGAAAACATATGATAATTTTTGGCAGCAGCCAAGGGAAGCTATGGTGATTTTAATGTCAATTTAAATACACAGTTGCTGAGTGAACATTCAGCAATAATGGCCATGTACTAGAGTGAAAGCACCTGTGGCAGGGAGTCAGCGAGAATGATAGAAGAAAAAGCAGCAGGTGGAGAAGAAGGAGGTAGAAAGAACTCAGTGGTCTAAGTAGAAATGCAAAGAGAGTAATGATGGAGCATGGGGAGAATACAGTGCACCCCATGCAGTAGCAACAGGAATACAGTAGCAACAGGAAGGGTGTGATGCAGAGTCTGAGACCATCACAGTTCAATGCAAAATGATTTAAGGAACTCTAGAGCCTATTCTACCCACCCCATTCGAAATCAGCTATTTTATTGGCCAGGTCAGAGTATTCCCAAGAGCGGTCCTTGGAAACACTGCCGCCTGCCTTCTGCTGGATGTTTAAATGTTCCTCTTCAAACAAAAGGCGGGAGGGGAGGGCGGGGAGGCTGAGAATAAATTTAGAACACAATGACCTGTACAAAGTTAAATTGGTATCTTTACTTTTGGACTTTGCAAAGCCTTTCATGTGCTAATATGAATTTTGAGTCTCAAAATTGTATGCATTTTTGCATACAGATACTACATGCAGCATCTCTCAAAATGATATGAACACAGATCTTGGTTCCCACCACCCCCTCCCCCATGCAATATGTCATAGGACAAGTGTTTGTGAAATATGCTTGGGAAATCCTGGCTTGAAGGCCTGAAATTTATCCATCAGCTAATTTTTCAATGGCGATAAGATATTCAGATTCCAAACTTCCTGTTAAAATAAATATAAAGATATTTCAGAAGGTCTTACAGAGTCAGCCCACTATCCGGTATATAACCACCGACTGTGAGCCAATAACAGGTGAGCTAGAGATGATGGAATGTGAGCATCTGAGGTTAGATGGGTGCATCTGAGACACTCCGCTGGGTGCAGGTAGGGTGAAAGCGTTGGAGGTGTTCCGATGCCAGCGCGGGGGAGTTGGGGCAGCATGAACCTGCCAAGTAGCTAGGGAGAGGCTGAGGGGTGCACACGCTGGGAGGGAAATGAAAAAGGAAGGGAGACAGACTCTGACTTTGGGGCTAAGACCTAAGTTATTTAATTTTAAAAATAATGTGCCCCTAAAAGTAAGTGAATTGTTATCTTATGTTTAATAAAATGGTGTTGTTTAAAAGTTATTGCTAGAAAACAGTGTGCGCTTTGTCAAGAATTTCAGAAAGGCCAAAGTTTGAGTAATGTCTAAAGAATGAGAAAGAAATGAATCCTTTGAGCCAAAAAAGTTCTCCTTAAAGTATCGCTTTGAATCATAAAATAACATATACCTTCTTGTTGAAAAATCCAAAAGTATAAAAAATAAATAATAAAAAATCCATATCATCTATAATTTCTCAACCTAGAAATAACTACTATAAGTATTTTGACTTATTAGCTTCCAGTCTCTCCTCTTCCTCTCCACCCTTCTCTCCTTCCTCTCCCTCAATTGTGTGATTTTGACTCATATTAAATAATGAACATAAAAATTTAATAATGATGTTTGAATTTAAACCAGGGATTGTTAAATCTGGTCTGCCACCTGTGTTTTTTTTTTTTTTTTAAAAAACCCAGGACCTAAGAATGTTTTTTACATTTTAAAATTGTTGAAAAGAATCAGAAGAATAACATTTCACAATATTTGAAAGTTATATGCATTGACATTTCAGTCCCTTAATAAAGTTTTATTGGAACCTAGCCATGTTCACTGACTTACTATTGTCTCTGCTGCTTTCCCACAATGACAGAGTAGTAGTTATGTGGAAAGCCTAAAATATTTACTCTTCAAGCCTTTACAGAAAATGTGTGCTGACCTGTGAATTAACCAATATATCTTTTGGAGTCTCCTTTGGTTTTTATTCTTTTGCCTATTATATACTTGATGTTTCATTGTTACCTTTGCACATACATATTTGCCTACTTTTCTGATTATTCTATTTGGGTAGTTTCCTAAAAATAGAATTACTATATCAAAGGGTCTGGATATTTTAAGGCTCCTGATGCGTAATGTCAAATTTCTTTCCAGAAAGCTCTCAAACTAAATTCTACTCCCAAAGAAAGCATATGGGAGCTACAAAGATTTTCTTTTTTGGCAATAAAATCTCTAGACCACCCTACCTTAAACTACTTTAAAATTAATAATAAAACAGTGTTAATCAAGTCCTACCTTGCTGGTAATGAGAATTTGCTGGAGGAGTGCCACATGCTTTATAATTTTTCTTTCTTTTTAATACAGCCCTGAATCTATGCAGCTTCTGCTCTCCACACATCCTGTTGTGAGACCTCATAGAACTTTCTTACTCCTCAGTCATTATAAATAGGAGTGTTTAATAAAGAAAAGTCTTGCTATATGACAGGGATATAAGATTCATCAGAGTCTGCACCTGATTCTGTGCAATTCTGAGAGTGGGGCTCCTTTGCCTGTCTGCATGAATTTACTTGTATTTTGAATGATTGATGTTAGAGTGAACATTACACCTTCTAACTGAACCTGCCCACACTCATTACTCCTCCAGCTGAAGAATAGATTTGCCTCCTGAACAGAGAAGCATTGTTAGCTTCACTCCCACGTGGCACTAAAAAGGATAGAGCTGTGCCCATGAAACGGACTAACACTTGTGTTAATGTTGTTTGGTTGGAGCAGTGGGAGAATTGGTAATTAGGCTTTAAAATCTCGAGTCTAGATTTTACCCCTCAATATGAAATCGATTTATATTGTAGAGGGTACAGTTTGAATCTCTTTCTGTTTGAAGCTTTACTTTTGACACCACACAAAAGTTATGCTGGGTGCTGATTCTGAATATTTGCTTGTCAGGTTTTCAAAACTCTAATTTGACACCAATTTTCATTTATTTAATTTTTTAAATTAAATTTATTGGGGTGATACTCGTTAATAAAATTATATAGATTTAAAGTGTACAATTATGTGATACATCATTTGAATATTGCATTGTGTGCCCACCACCCAAATCAAATCAACTTCCATCATCATATATTTGATCCCCTTTACCATTTACTACCCTCTCACCCCCTTTTCTCTGGTAACCACCATATAATTGTCTATGTCTATGAGTTTTTATTTATTTTGCTTGTTTGTTCATTTGTTGCTTTCAGTTTTATATTCCACATAAGAGTGAAATCATATGGTTCTTGACTCTTTCTGTCAGACTTATTTCACTTAGCATGATATTCTCAAGGTCTATCCATGTTGTCACAAATGGCAGTATTTCATCTTTTCGTATGGCTGTGTAGTATTCCATTGTATATGTGCACCATGTCTTCTTTATCCAATTATCTATCAAAGGACACTTTGGTTGTTTCCATGTCTTCACCACTGTGAATAATGCTGCAGTGAACATAGGGGTGCATATATCTTAGCGAATACATGTTTTCAAAAATTGCCCTAGCCGGTTTTGCTCAGTGGGTAGAACGTCAGCCCAAGGATTGAAGGGTCCCAGGTTCGATTCTGGTCAAAGGCACATGCCCAGGTTGCAGGCTCAATCCCCAGTAGGGGACGTGCAGGAGGCAGCTGATCAATGATTCTCTCTCATCATTGATCTCTCCCTCCCTCCCTCCCTCCCTCTCTGAAATCAATAAAAATATATTTTTTTAAAAAAGAAAAAAAATTTAGGTAGGTACCCAGAAAGGGGTTGCTGGGTCATATGGTAGCTCTATTCTTAATTTTTGAGGAAACGCCATACTGTTTTCCATAGTGGCTGTACCAGTCTACATTCACAGCAGCAGTGAATGAGGATTCCTTTTTCTCCATAACCTCTCCAACACTTGTTATTACTTGTAAGTTGACACTAATTTAAAACTTTTCAATTTTTTTCTATTCATATGGAAAACATTTTTAAGTAAAAAACTTTTTTTTTACATAAAACAAATAAAAGTGCAGGAACACATTCTATTAGGATATGAAGGAAAACACAATGTTGTTTATGAGATGAGTACTTCCCATCTCTGTCCATATCACTATATCCACCAGAAGTAAGGGGGCTGGATCTGAAGCCCTAGAAGGGCATCCTCAGAGTACATTTTCCCAACTCCTAAAGAAGAGCAGGATGAAAGTAACTAGGGCTAAACAGTGTAATGAGACTACTAAATTGCCTTTAGTTTTAGCCTGATCTTAGGCTAGCTGTCATTTAGAGAACCTCGTTCCTTTATTTCTTTAAGGGTTAAAGTCTCTGCTAAAAATACTCTAGAGCTCCTTAACTCTGTAGCGTAAAAAAAAAAAAAAACAACCAGAAATAGCCCAGCCAGCGTAGCTCAGTGGCTGAGTGTTGACCTCTGAACCAGGAGGTCATGGTTTGATTCCCGGTCAGGGCACATGCCTGGGTTGTGGGCTGGATCCCCAGTGGGGGGTGTGCAGGAGGCAGCCAATCAATGATTCTCTCTGATCACTGATGTTTCTATCTCTCTCCCTCTCTTTTCCTCTTTAAAGCCAATAAAAATAATTTTTAAAATCAGAAATATTCCAAGGGCGACTCTAGAATTATTTTCTTACCTCCTTCTTCACGTAGGTGCCAGCAACTACTAGATGAGAACCTTTAGTGAGGCTCTTTCTTTCAGCTGAGCCAAGCAGCCCTCCTAGGCTTGTCCAGTCCACATTTGGGAGAAACCAGGAGAGGTTCTGCTGTGCATTCCATGCTTCTCAGAGACTAGGTAGGGTGACAGATCAGGCTGGGGCCCCTTTTAAATCTGTTTTTATCAGGTCCAATGTGGTGTTCTCAAATTCATGTTCGAAGGCATTATCAAACTCAATCTCTCGAAGGGCGGAGAGGAAGCCACATCTCTCTTATACACAGATCCTGGCAGAGGACTCTGGCACAGCAGAGGGATGGCTCTATTTGAATAACTTGGCACCTTGGAAAGTCTGCGCGCAGCCAGCCAAGGCATTCATCCTGCCCGCTGCTGCTCCAGGAGGCTTCCCAAGTAAGCTCTCAGCCAGGCAACAACCTTGGCAGAGTGGGAGGAGGAGATACCCTCCCTGTTCCCCACAACAGGATGTTATGCAGACCGGTGGCATCATTTATGAAGGTGTGTTCTGGAGACAGCATCTGATTTAAAAAAAAAAAAAAAGGTATGTATATTGTTAAGGAAAGATTAGCTTCACAGGGGTCTGTGCAGTTGGACTGTGGAAAAATCCATACAAACACTAAGTATACATACATTCACGCTTTTAAGAATAATGATCAATTTAGAAGGTTAGGAAAGAAAGATTTTCTACCCAGAATTGAAAAAGAAAGTGATGAATCCAAAATAGTTTATTAAATTAACTTTGATTTATAGAACTTGGGAACTAGGATAAAAAGGAAGGTTGTAAGGTATGATTGTAACTAAGACTTGACCGTCCCCACAGAAGGCCATGCACGTCAGAGCTGGAAAGGGACCACAGACATGATTTCACCCATCATCTGGATTTTTCATACCTATGATGAAATATCTCTCAAATCTGGTCAAAATGACCTTTACAAAAATATATTTGGAATTAAACAGAATTAAAATTTGAGAAAATGAGTGCTGAGTCATTTACCTGGCGGGGAACATAGATTGGATAATGAAGGACTTATTATGACAGAAAAAAAAATCTGGTGATTGTTAAAATGAATTGTGAACCCAGTCAGTATAGGATTATTTAAAAAGTAAGCAACATACTTACTGAATGGCTTCTCCAAAAGGTCATCACTGATAATTTCCTGCATGAATTATTATTCTGAGACCTATGCAGAACTTGAAGACATCTCAGAAGAGCACTAAGAAAATGATTGGAGGAAGAAAACAATGACTTTTAAGGCCAGTTAAGAGAACTTAGTTTGTTACAGTTTTTAGAAAAAATATATTAAGTAACTTTAATACCTTCAAACATTTCTCATTTTTGCACACACCTATTGTATCTTGAAATAATTACTTTTTATATATTGATATTTTAACTTCAAAGTTAATGGAATACTCTTTTTTAAAAAAAATCTATCTCAGCCTGTTACTAACCATTTCTATAAGGAATTCAGAGACTAGTAGAGTCCTTGTTGATAGGAAGCTATTTCCATTTTTTTTTTCTGGAGAAAATAATTCTCACACATATGTGTATGCTATTCATTAAATGCTATCTATTATCATTAAGATACAATCATTGATTTGAGTTATATCCTACTAAACAAACCCTATGGACTTTTTGCCTAGATACACTAGTTTGGGGACTCCTCTTTGAACAGACCAGAAAACCCACCCACTGTTTCAAATATCTCCCACACATTTATAACAGACATTTCCAATTTTTACCTGTAACTCAAAGGAAAGCCAGTACTGAATATGTTGTTTCACTTTAGATGCAATATTTCAATAATAAACGAATTCACCAACAAAGACTATATCTTCCTTCTACTTTTGAAGATGCCTGCACATGAATGACTTCAACACTGAGGCCAACCACCTCTTGTCTTCCCTCTGCACTGGGCTAACCACAGTGAAGCATCTTTGAAGAGTTTCTGTAGGGAGAGGGCTAACAAGAAATCATCTCTACAACTAATTAGAAGGAAGTAGTTTCTCGTTTTTATGCTATGGTTTCACTGTAAGGGAGGTTGAATTTTCCATGCAGCCCTATGACAAAAATATAAGAAACATGACCCAAAGTCTGGGGACTATTAATTCATTTAATATTCTCTTGGCCAAAAGGACTTGGTATTCTGAAATTGAGGACGAAAGAAACTATGAAATGGGAGAACTATCTTCAAACTCTCTCTGACTGCACTTTTGGGTATATTTATATATCTATATATGTTTTTGCATCTTTAACTGACAATTTGGGATGTCACATTTGGGTCTAAGAACATTCCCTCAGAAAAAAGATCTGAATATCATCCAACCATATTAGTGTATGAGTCAAATCATCTTGGATTTTTAGACTCTAAAGAGGACTTATAAAAATGTTCATTGTTGATGCCAAGCTCTGATATTAAGTATTGCTATTTAGCATTTAAGGCTACAAATTTAAGAAGAATTTGAGACAAAAAAGGATTTTATGTTGACATTTTTAAGAGTCTTTCAGCATTGTAATTGCTTTTGGGTGTTCAAGTTAGAGCTCTTCTCATTGAGAGCAACAGAAACCCTTTTCAAATTCGCTTAAACAAAAAAGGATCCATTGGCTCACATAAGGGAAAAATCTAAAAATAGGCTTAGTTTCAGCAATGGCTGGATATATAGGGTGTTCCAAAAAAAAATGTATACATACTATGTCTATAGATTCTATTACCTTTTGAAAATGAAATGTATTTTAATAAACACTGCCTTTATAATTATTCCAAGTGTGTATACATTTTTTGGGATACCTGTAGATACTCAAAAGATGTCAGTAGATTGTTTTCCCTTTCTGTCGTTCTGCTCTTGTCTGTATTGGCTTCATTCTCAGCCAGGGTCTCTCCTGGGAAAATCTAGGCTTACATAGTCCTTCCAGTTCAAAATCGAAGGAAAAAAACCCAAACCAACAAAGAACCCTCTTTACCTACTTTCCAAAGTCCTAGAGAAACCTCTAGCCCATGTGTCACGTGTCATCCCTAAGCCAGTCTATGTGGATGATGTCCTCTGGGCTGTGATGTTTCTAGAAATACTAGCTCAAGGTCTTGTAGCTCAGTAGTAACCTGAGGTGTTTTCAGTTATTTCTAGGGTATGGCTATTATGTGCCATATCTTCTTGCATAGAATGAAATTATTATACATCAGGCCCTTTGGATATATCCATCAAACTGGAGGTGTATGTACAATCCAAGGATGTAAGTGTTGGAAGCAGCAGGAGGTGGCTCCTATAGTTGGGTCTAAAAATGTCCTAAGGAAATGGCATAGTTTTTTCTTTTCTTTTTTTTTTTGAGGTGGCTATGTTTTGTTTTGCCCACCCAGCACTCATTTCTCCTTTTTATGATACTAGCATCCTGATTTCCTTTGAGAATTTCTTTCCCCCCACTGTGGGCAATTTTAGCAGGCCAGTACAATTAGATGCTTCCCCTGTTCATTAGCTAGGCCAATGAAACTCACTATCCTTATACACTGAGTAAATTAATATATGAATGGGGGGGGGGGTAGCTCATTTCTACCACTGGTGATATTCTTTTAAGAATGCTAAGTAATTCCTGCTACCTTTGTTTCTTTACCTGGTTCCTCTTTTCCTAAACGTGGCTTTCTAGTCCTCTGTGAGCTACTGATATATTTCCAAAGGATTCATTCTATGTGTAAATTAGAAACCATTTCTGTGCTTACAACCAAGGAGCCCTAATTGATAAAGAAATGAGGGCCCGAGGTAGGATGCTTCAAGTCACAGAGCCTAATGTGCAAAATTATCTAGGCAAGGGAGGCTGGAGGACAGAAAGGACATCTATCTGGGGCTGAGAAGTTGGCCATCATTATGATTCAATAGGGGAAAAGTTTGTTAAGCTCTAGCATGTAGTAATTTGGGGATTCAGATGATTGGAATCTTTCAGAGACACAGAAAAAAAAAGTGACCCTGCCTACAATTCTAGAAAGAGCATTTGAGAACTGCCTGCCTTTGTGAATGGTGCAGTATTTCAGGGTGGTGTGAGCTATTTATGAGGAAGATCAGGGGCTTGTTTTGTTCACAGCTCTGTATGCCCCAAAAGTATAACCTGGTGCCTGGAATGTATCAGTGCATTCAGTATATATTCAGTGACATTATTCTCCCTTCGTCTTGGCACATTAGGTTCATTCATTCATTCATTTAAAATAAATGTCGATTGTTCCCATCAGAATGTAATGGTGAGCAATACAAATATGGCACTTACTCTCACGGGTGCTGAATTCTGGTTGTAGATGTTCAGCCCAGTTGTGTTAGCTTGATTAAATATGCTTTAGTTGTTGAGAATTTGATACATAAAATGCGATACTATAGCAATAATGTAGGCTTATTCTCCTGGAGAAGAGAAACAATTATTACCCTAAGCAGAAAAAGTAAACCCTGAAAAGCCAGAGCAGAAGGCATTGCTAATGGAAAAATATGTCAATTACAGGCAATCTTGTTTAAAAATATGTTTTTATTGATTTTAGAAAAAGAGGAAGGGAGAGGGAGAGAGAGAGATAGAAACATTCATGATGAGAGAGAATCATTGATCAGCTGCCTCCTGCACGCCTCCTATTGGGGATCTAGCCTGCAATCCAGGCATGTGGCCTGACCAGGAATTGAACCATGACCTCTTGGTGCAAGGGATGATGCTCAATCCACTGAGTCACACCAGCTGGGCAGTCACAGACAATCTTTTTGTAACAGCTGCATAGGTTTGGATGGTCCTGAAATAAGACAATGGGGACTGTAAAGGAAATGAGTATTCTTTTGGTCTCTTCTGCACTAATATTTGAAGTCTATGACTTAGATCTCTGTTGCTGACGAGGAAGAGGCAATATTGTGGATTTTGGTACAATTATGTTCTAAGACAAAAATTGAGAAATTTTACTTGCCAAGCATATATTTTCTCTAACTTTAAAATTTGAGGGTTTACATTGTAAGTCTTACTTACATAAATAAAATTATATACCGCAGGTCTTTTTATCAATTTATATATTTTTATTACATTTATTGGGGTGACATTGATTCATAGACTCATATAGGTTTCAGGTATAGATTTCTATGTTACAAGATCTGTAGATTGCACTGTGTGCCCACCACCAAAAGTCAAATCATCTTCCATCACCTTATATTAGAAGAGCTGGACTTAAGCTTACTGTGCTAATTTTTAATTGTCGTGTAACAAATTACTACACACTCTGCAGTTTAAAACGACATAAATGGATCCTATCACAGTTTCCACAGGAAGGAAATCTGGGCACGAAGGGGTCTGTGGCAGCAGAAGGTCAGTATGGATAGTGTTTAGAGGACCAGGCGGTAAGGAGGTGGGGAGGAAGTGGCAGGTCCTGAGGGTGGAGAGATCAGCAAGGTAACAGCTGTGGAGAAAGGTTGAAGAGTTCAGAGCTTATTTTAAGAGTGTTAGAAAATCATGTCAGTGCTTGAATGAGGACAGGGTCAGATTTACTTTAGAGAGGAGACTATGACAAAGTCCTGTCTTGAGCAATTGGATGAATGGTGGGTCCTTGGCAAAGACAGGGAATGTAGAGAGGAGGAGCAGGTTGTTTTTTGTTTGTTTGTGTATATTTTGTACTGAGGGGGACAGAAAGATAAACTCAGGTTTGACCATATTTTATTTGAAGTGTGTGTCATTCATACAAGTGAAGATGTCCAGCAAGCAGTTGGGATACTGGCTGAAATGTAGGGAAAGAAATCTGGTAGACATGTGAATAGATGAAGGGCTCTTAACCTTTTTGTGGGTGGAATAGCAATAAGAAGGTCATGCTTTGATAATCTAGAACAGTTGTCGGCAAACTCATTAGTCAACCGAGCTAAATATCAACAGTATGACGACTGAAATTTCTTTTGAGAGTCAATTTTTTTAAACTTAAACTATATAGGTAGGTACATTGTTATTAACTTAATTAGGGTACTCCTAAGCTGGCCTTTGCTAAAAACGTCCTCAATCTGATTGAGGTACGTTCGCTGAGGTCGACCCCTTCCAACTCTCCCATCCACACTCGTCTTGTATATTTGTTTTGTCTATCTCCTTTCATTCATCCTCTCTATATGTCCAAACCATCTCACCATACCTTTCTCAATCCTCGACACTACATCTTCTTTCACTCCACAACATTCCCTAAAATTAACTTAATAAGCTTTACTAAAAGTTTTAAGTCAACTTCGCACTGTACGTGCGCGCCCACACGCAGTGTTTTGTGGAAGAGCCACACTCAAGGGGCCAAAGAGCCGCATGTGGCTCGGGAGCCGTGGTTTGCCAACCACTGATCTAGAAGAATCTGAAAAACCTCTCTCCAGAAAAATTAACATATATGTATACAGAATACTGGATGAAAATTTTAGGGATTAACCCATTCCCTGATGGCTAACCATGGATCTCATGTTAAGAGCCCTAACTATCAATGAAGCTATGGAAATGGGTAACATGGCTGAAGTAGAGTTCACTGGGAGAAGAGAAGGCTTATGGCTGAGCACCTAGAGATAGAAGAAGAGGACCCCATAGCAGAGAAAGATAGGTAGGTGAAAAGTTAATAAGGATAGGGAAAGAAAATATTTCAAGATGGATAAAGTAGGGACCAACTAGGTCAAAAACTACTGAGAGATTCAGAAAGGAAAGAACTGACAGGTAGTCTGTGCAACAGTCTTAACAAAAACTGTAATAACCTAGGGGGGAGCTTCTGCACTACAGATCACTAGGCCCCATCATCATCCTTCTGAATCGGAATCTGATAAAGTACCACGGGCCCACTGAATACTGAAGATGGTTAGCAAACTTGAGTGGAGCAGTTTCAGGAAGTGGTAAGAAGACCAGTATCTAATGAGTTGGGATAGGAGAGCCTGGAGTACATTCAAATAAGCTATTTAAGAGGAAGAGCTTAAAGATATAAAAGATGATGGAACCACCAATGGGGTGGTTTCTAAGGAGACAGAAAGAGGTGGGACAGAGAAAATGTGGGGGAGCCCTTTTCTATTTTAATAGATGCCAAGCAGAAACAGTTGGGTGTAGGTTTGGTTTTGGCAGGCTTCGGTTTCTCTGCAAAGTAGAAGAGGCCATTTGCTGAGAATTTGGAATGTATTCTCTTCATTAATAAAAGTATTGTTTGAAATTGTTATTCATGTCTTCATACTGGAAATTATTTTTATATGTTCATTGATATGGCCCATGAGGGAACAGATTTGCATAACAATGGGCTATAACACGAATGTATAAATGATAGAAGAAATGTAGGAAATGATTATCATTCCTGTTGTTTATATCTGACCTTGAATTCAGTAGGATTGAGATACTGAAGGAAGCCATTTTTTTTGTCAAGAGTCTCTCTTGAGGAGACATTAACCCACTCATTCATTCAGCTGATATTTATTAAACACTTACTGTGTTCCAGGTGTTGCTTTAGATGCAGAGGTTAAAGCTGGGTATAAGACCAGTTCTCTGTCCTCATAGAGTTACCTTGAGATGGAAGCAAAACAAAAGAGTATCAAAAAAATAATAAAATTTTAAAAGAAGTGGGGTTAGGGGATGGGCAAGATTGTGGGGGTTTCCATTTCGATGGGTTGTGCAGGAAGGACTCTCTGGAAGTGACACTTGAATGAGGAGACACAGGCAATCATGATACGGTCTGGAGCAGAGCTTAGGAAACAGAAGAAACAGCAGTTAAGAGGAGAACACAGGGGTGTGGATAGGAAAGGCCACAGGCCATCCTGTGGGGAACCAGAGTGAGAAGTGGGGAGAGTGACAGGTGAGAGCCAGCTAGCTGTGGGCCAGAAAGCAGTGGAGTGCTAGGCACAGGGACTTCCCGACTGCTCGGTGAAGAATGGACTAAGAGGGGCAGAGCACCGAGCGTCCTTTTATTGTCAGAAAGCAGTGCCCTTGTTCCAGGACTTCCCTGCACCGCCTGAATCCTGGGAGGTAACTGCCTGTCTGAGAGGAACTCCTCTCAGGTTCTCTGGCAGCTGTTACCTGAGGTTAAAGGCAGGCACATCAGTCAGTTTGCTGTTGGGCGGATTAGGGTGGCTCACCCAGGTGCCCCAGGGGCCCTGCTCACAGGCCCAGGGAGAAAGGGCTCCCAGCCCCCCTCTCCCTCCCCGCCCCCGCCCCTCCGCCTCGCTTAGTGCTTGTCCTTTCAACCTCTGAGTTGCCTTTATCTTTCCTGCTTCCTCCCAGGAGTACATTTTCTGGCCCCAGCAGGATTTGAAGTCTGTTTCCATCAGGCTTCCACTAACAGCTCGCACTTGCAGATCCAGATCCAAAACCCACCCTCTGGCCTTCGCCCCGGAAAGGGGGCGGGTGGGGAGCGCGAACCTTATCTCCAGGGCTCCGCCTCCGGGGGCTGAGAGCGAGTTCCCGAGCCGCGGCGCTCTGCACTGGCGCTGCCGGGACGCGGGCTCCGGGCGGAGGGCGGCAAACCCGCTGCAGCCCAGCTTTTCTCCGCGCCGGGGCTGGTCACCGCCCGGGACACCCTGTACCCCCGGTGCAGAACGCAGCTGCCTGCGACGGCAACCCCGACCCTGGACGCCGCGCCAGGTAAGGTGGTACCGCTTTCTCCTCTCTCCTGGCCAGAATGACCATTGGGGGGCTTCAGAGCTGGCCCCCCCCGGGGCTGCAGGTTGGCATTTTGGGGTTCTGAGGGTGCAGTTTTCTCCCGGCGCTGACATGCTCGGTGAAACGGGAGGTAGACTCCGCGCCCGGCTTGGAGGACGGGATGTCAGAGTTTGTCTTGCAAAGTTACTTGGGTGTTAATGAATGTAGAGGTTCCCGGGGCGCTGACTTCTGCCTCAGTGTTTGGCCTCTGAGAATGAATAACATGCGGGGATTTACTTCCCTAAACTCATCTCTCTCTCTCTGCCTTCATCTCCTTGGAAGGGGCTGTGGCGTCCGCACGTGGTGCGCCCAGGGAACGGGACGCGGGCGCGCAGGGCTGGGGGCTGCGTGGGGTGGACCAGCAGTTCTCCGCGCTTGCAGCACAGCACACTCACCCGGGAACTTAATAAAATCCGGTGCTTGAGCAGCATCCCGGTCCAGTGAAATCAGAATATCCAGGAGCGGGACGTTGGGCATCCACATGTAGAAAACTGTTATCAGGTGATTCCCATGCGAAGTAGATTGGGAACCAGTGAGTTGAAGCAGTGGTTCGCAAAGTGTGGTCTCTGGCCCGCAGCTTCAGCGTCACCTGGGGAACTCTTAGAAATGCAAAATCTAGGGCGGAGCTGACACTGGGATGGGGCCCAGCTTTCTGTTTTAGCGAGCCCTCAGGTGCTGCTAGAGTTTGCAGACTTTGAGAGCTTGGGTTGGGTCCCAGCTAGGGTGAGGGCAAACACCTGCAAAGCCCCCTCCCAGGGGGCTGGGGGAGGAAACAGACCATTTTAGGAAAAGCTAAGGAATACTGTGGACTTTGGAGGATCCCATAAAGGACAGATGCTTGCCATCATCCCGAGCAATTTTTACATCGTAGAGTTAGCATATTTGCTTTAGGAGAGATTAGGAATTTTCTTTTTCTTTTTTTCAGAGTTGAAATGAAGCCAAAGGAGAAATGTACATGAGAGTCTTTTAGCTGTAATCGCAGGAACCTTTGGCCCCCGATGACATGATCCCAGAGCAGTCCTGTCATCAGCGCACATTACAGGACTCATACGCAGTCTCATTTTTTAAAAAAAAAAAAAGCCATTGGAGGTTTCAGGGATTCGTGCCAATTCTCCAGAGTGAGAGGGAATTCAGCATTACAGGTCTCTGGAATGTCTGAAGTGGCGCTCCCTCCAACCCCCCTCTTTTAATAGAGACCTGAGATTTCAAAATTTTGGCTAAAAAAAAAAAAAAATCCAGCTTTTTCAAAGTCATTAGCACAGAAGTAAAAATGGCTTTGCAAATAAGCTTAAGTGGATTAGAAAATCTAACATTGGCTACAAAAGCTAGAATAGGCATGACTCCAGTCCCAGCACGTGTGCCGGGGCGAACACAGTGCTAACTGTACCAAGACTTTCTGTACCGAGAATGTTTACTTTCCAAGCTGCTGTCTGTGCCAAGTTATGATTGAGGTATATGAACGTGTTAAGGGACAGGCACTAAACTTGTGTTGAGAAAACTGGGGGAGATGGAGATAGTGATTAGGAACAGGGGCCTTGGTCTGAGGCTCCAGCCGCAGGTTCAACACCTGCTGGTCTGCTTCTCATGCTCTTGGATGGTGGCATAAATTCTGCAAGCCTCACTTTCCTCATCTGTAAAATGGGGACTGTAGTCGTATAATGCATACTTCGAAATTGTTGCCTGAGTTAAATGAAATGATACTTCTAAAGTGTCTCACGGAGTAAATTAAATATTTGTTAGCTTAAAATATGCACATACCACACACAAACTGGAAAGAAAACAAAAACCTAATACAAACACCTTGATATAAAAAGTACAGATACTGATAACATGGCCAGGTTTTGTATTTATTTACATGCTAGCATCACCCTTAGAATTTAAAGTTTTTGCTTTTTACCTGAATGTGAACATATGGACATCCTAAATTTATCTTCAGAATTTTATTGTGTTTTATATAGAACTTTCTAGAAAAAGATTTAAAGTAGCCTAGCTTCAAATGAACAGCCTTGTCTTTAGCTACACTCCTTGTCTATGGTGAAGGATTTCAGCATGTGGTGGAGTTTATAATCTATTTACATTCACATTTAAATAGTCTTAAACTCACACTATCCAGGATATCATTCCTTATGAAAGAAAATTCATATACTGGTAGGAAGAGGGCATTATAAGTGGCACACCATGGCCTCCAAGAGAACCAGTTGGGAAGTACTGTTTGGTGTTTCTTAGGTTCTTGAGAGAATAAAATGAAACCTTTACCAGTACATCAAGATTTGTTCAATATAAGACAAAGCAAAATGAGGACACACAGCAAGGACAGGCCTACATTGGCAAAAAGGGTAGTTGAGGTCATTTAAAGGTCATTTTTCTTCTTAATTGCAGTAATTTCAAAATGCATCAAATCATATATATTAAAAGTTTCTTTCACATTATTTGATTGGACCTGATCCAGATGATTCTCTGAGGATCAAATGGTTCTACTGGAAAAAAATTATATTAATTCCAAAAAGGATGCCAAATGCTTCTGTACTTTGAAAGTGGTCTTAATTCTCCTTTAATTTCAGTGATAAAATGACTATTAGATTTCTAACTTAAGTACCTTTTTATGACTCATCTTGCATCTTTTTTATTAAATTTATTGGGGTGACACTGGTTAATAAAATTATTTAGGTTTCGAGTGTACAATTCTATAACACATCATCTGTATATTGCATTGTGTGTTTAACACCCAAAGTCAAATCTCCTTCTGTCACCATATATTTGACCACCTTTACCCTTTGTTACCTCCCCTCTCATTTTCTAATGGTAACCACTGTACTGTTGTCAGTATCTATGAATTTTTATTTGTCTTGTTTGTTCATTTGTTGTTTTCAGTTTTATATCTTACATATGAGTGAAATCATATGGTTCTTGACTTTTTCCATCTGACTTCTTTCACTTAGCATGATATTCTCAAGATTCATCCATGTTGTCCTAAATGGCAGTATTTCATCTTATGACTGAGTAGTATTTCATTGTATGTATATACCACATCTTTATCTAATGACCAATCAAAGGACACTTCTGTTGTTTCCATGACTTGGCCACCATGAATGATGCTGCAATGATCACATGGGTACATAAATCTTTTTGTGAATAAAGGCTTTCAAATTTTTCAGGTAGACACCCAGAAAAAGGGTTGCTGGCTTATATGATAACTTATTCTTAATTTTTTGAGGAACTGCCATACTGTTTTCCATAGTGGCTGTACCGGTTTACATTCCCACCATCAGTGAATGAAGGTTTCTGTTTATCCACAACCTCCCCAACACTTGTTTTTACTTGCCTTATTGATAATAGCCATTCTGACAGGTGTGAGGTGGTATCTCATTGTAGTGTTGATTTGCATTTCAAACGCAAAAGGTTATACCCTGCCTATTACCAAACTTGCATGACTTCTAAAAGACTAAACATAATCCAAATTCCAGCATATAAGCATCTTAGTGGCTCCTCCATTCAGGAAATCAGGTCTTTATTAGGATACTGTTGAAATTGCAGTTTAATGTTATTAAATTGAATAGAATTAGAATTTATTGTTATTAAATTAAATGTAATTACAGTTTAATGTAAGTAGGGTTTTGTTTGGCTCACTGTGTATGAAATGAATAGCTGTAGGGATGAAAAGGGAAGATCAGAGGCACATCTCTTGATGGGAAAAGTGAAGGACTGTGGAAGCAAATTCAGACTCTCAGTACTCAAATTAGTGTTCCGGGTAACTTAACTGAAGAGCTAAGAGAGTATGTGATGTTGCAATTCAGTGACAGGATATGGCCAATTAGGAACGATCAATATTGCAATGCCCCGCAGTAGTTTTATAATTCTCCATAAGGCCTGGAGCAGGGATGATCATAAACAAGCCTGTGTAATTGCACTTGATTTACATAACCTGGCTCACTTAGAAAGGTTTTGATAAGAGTTACCTGACATTCATTTGGGTTCATTTTGAGGGCCTATTTGTTTTAAAGTGGATTGTTTTACTATTAAATCCAGTCTTGAAAGTCTTGTGAGTAAACACATCACAGAAAATGGGTACATGTTTTAATTTTGTTATTTATTATCTTTAGATTACACTGTTCAGCATGCAATAGTAATTCTTGAGTCTGCAGGCTGACGCTCTATCCACTGAGCCAGACCGGTTAGGGCAAATAGTAATTCTTTAGCTTGATTCATTATCATTCTTGTGAAAACAAAGTTGAAATGCTTATTTCTGGCAGGTGGTTTAATCTCAAAGAGAATTAGCCATGGATGCTGAGTTTCTCAACTTTCTCTACCTCATGATTAAAGACACATTCTTTGCCCTAGTCGTTTTAAAAAACAATCTTTACTGTTGAAAGTATTACATACGTCCTCCCTCTTTCCCCCATTGACCTCTTCTATCCGGCTCCTGCACCCTAGCCAGTTTGGTTCCGTGAATAGAGTGTTGGCTGTCAGACGGAAGGGTCCTGGCTTAGATTCCAGTCAAGGGCACATACATCAGTTGCAGGCTTGTTCCCTGGCCCTGGTTGGGGCCTGCTTGGGAGGCAACCTATCAATGTGTCTCTCTCACATCGCTGTTTCTCTCTCTTTGTCTCTCCCCGTCCCTTTCACTCTCTCTAAAAATTGATGGAAAATATCCTTGGGTGAGGATTAACAACAAAAAAGACATACACTCTTCAGCCAGACTGCCTAGCCTTGCCCCTGACTCTGGGACTTACTAGTCGTTTGGACTTGGACAAGTTACATAGCTTTTTTTTGCTTCTGTTTTCTAATTAGTAAAAATGGGGTCATAGTACCTACCTCAGAAGGATTGTTGTAAGGAGTGAGTTGACACATAAGAATTTTTTTTAATTTTTAAAAAAATATATTTTATTGATTTTTTATAGAGAGGAAGGGAGAAGGATAGAGAGTTAGAAACATCGATGAGAGTGAAACATCGATCAGCTGCCTCCTGCACACTCCTTACTGGGGATCTGTCCTCAACCAAGGCACATGCCCTTGACCGGAATCGAACCTGGGACCCTTGAGTCCGCAGGCCAATGCTCTATCCACTGAACCAAACTGGTCAGAGCATGAATTTTTTTTTTTTTAACAGTGTCTGGCTCATAGTAAATACTTAATAAGAATTTGCAATTCTTTTTTTAAAATATATATTTCTTTATTGATTTCAGAGAGGAATGGAGAGGGAGAGAGAGAGAGAGAGAAACATCAATGATGAGAGAGAATCATTGATAGGCTGCCTCCTGCATGCCCCCTACTGGGGATTGAGCCTGTAACCTGGCTATGTGCCCTTGACCGGGAATCGAACCCTGGACCCTTCAGTTCGCAGGCCAACACTCTAGCTATTGAGCCAAACTGGCTAGGGCAGAATTTGCAATTCTTTTACTGTGGACATTAATGAATGGTTTAAGGTGAAGCTCTCTTTTCTGTTTTTACCTCGGAAAACTGGACCCTAAAAAAGAAGTAGCCATTTACATGATCTTCATTTGATGTTTTCTTTTTTTTTCCTTCTATTTTAGCTAGTGGGGGAATTTGTTTTCAGAATACATGAAGCACTTCAAGTTTCTCAGAAAATAATACATTTTGAACATCTGTAAAAATTCCCAGATACTGACACTGCTGGCCCGAGACCACACGTTAAGAGTAGCTGCTTTAAGTCAATGGTTCTCAAACTTGACTGCACTTTGGAATCACTTGAGAACAGTTTAGAATGCTGATGCTCAACCTGATTTAAAAAATTTAATTTGTTTGGTTAATTTATTGTGAAAAGGAATAATGTAATTGTGTCCTTTATAAAGAGAGGTCTATTAATTGCATCCATGGGATTCCCATGTACAGTGGGGCCTTGACTTACGAGTGTCCCGACTAACGAGTTTTTTGAGATATGAGCTATCTCTCGGCCGATTAAAATTCGGGTTACAAGCCAGCTTCAGATACCCCACCACTAGTTGGTGCAGCGAATGTCACAGTGAACGCCACAACATCAGCCCAGCATCACATGTCTCACTCGTTCACTTTTTGATTTGACATACGAGTAATTTGAGTTACGAGCTCCGTCACGGAATGAATTAAACTCGTAAGTCAAGGCCCCACTGCACTCATAAACTTTTTAGAACAGTTAGGGAGATTAGATTTTTGTGTAATATAAATGAGGAAACAGGCTTGGAGGCATCATTCTTGACTAAGGGCTCAAGGTGGCCCAGGATAGCAGTTCAGGTTTCCTGTCTTCTACTCTGCATTTTTTCATTCACCTACCTTGCCTTCTGAAAAATCAGATCGTGTAACAAGAGGCACATGATCCAGGAGAGTGTTTTTGGAATACTGTAGGTCTTCTTGTCCTATTTAACCCAGTTTGATTTCAGGGTTATTTATTCCAAAGATTTCCTTAATGAAAAAACCACTGAAAACAATATGTGCACAATGACAAGAAATTAATCTGTAGGTATCTGTTGTTAAAAGGATCATCTTTTCCACTAGGTTTGTCTTTTCTAAGGGTTTAATTTAGTCCTCCCCAACCCCCTTTATTGTTTTCTTTGACATTTTGGTTTTCACTAATGAAAAACTCAGAAGATATGGTTGAAAATTTCAGGAAACATTGACAGTTTTCTCAAGTCCAAGTTTGGTGACCTTCTGGGAATGCTGCCAGTGGCTTGTGTTAGAGTCAGTGTTTAGTTTTTGTTTTGACTTGTCTTGTTTTGATCTAGGTCAATTTAGCCATGATTGCAGTGTTTCGTTACCCCTTAACTATTTGTTTTTACAGTGACTGGTGTTAAGAACAAAAGATTAAGGACCAAGAAAATTTCCTTTTTAAAATTTAAAGTAAAAAGACATATTAATGAAGTTTGAACTTTATAGAAAGTTTGTTCTACTAAAAACATTCTTTGGAAAAATTTTTTAATTTTTTTAAAATTGTGTAATGGGTAAATAAAAACAAACATTCAGAAAATATGTATTATATTTTTATGATGACTTTTCAAATCCATAGGAGGCTCAATGATTGAAATAACTTATTGAAATATATACTTTTAAAAATTCTGAAACTTTTGTACATGAATTTTGCTACTTTATTGGGAAGAGAGAGTTTGATTCTACCTCATGGGGTTTGTGTAGGCATGTGTTTTCCAGTAGTAACCTGAATAGAGCATTAAAGATAAGACAGGGAGAAATATTCCTTGTAAGTGTTCAGCCATTCATCAGGCAGTGATTAAGTGCCTATCAAATGCCTAGCTATCCTCAGAGGATTCAGAGAAGTTGCTAACTTCAGTTTAGTTAGTCTATTAATAGCCAATTGGAAATTTCTTTTAAATGGAAAATTCCCTTCAATTTATTATATAAAATAACATTTTATAAATATCTTTAAGTGAAAAAACGTATAAGACAAAAAGAGTTTTCAATTAAATTTAGAAAAATCTGTAAGCATAGCATGATGTGTCACTTGGTTTCTTCTCAAATCATGTTTTTGTTTGTTAATCCTCACCTGAGGATATTTTTCCCATTGCTTTTCAGAGAGAGTAGATGGGAGGGAAGAGGGGGAGAGAGAGGGAGAGGGAGGGAGGGAGGGAGGGAAGGAGGGAGGGAGGGAGGGAGAGAGAGAGAGAGAGAGAGAGAGAGAGAGAATATGATGTGAGAAAGACACTTAGACAGGTTGCCTCCCACACATACCCTGACCAGGGGTGGAAACTGAACCCGAAACCATGGTAAGTGCCCTTGGCTGGGAATCAAACCCTGGGCCCTTAGGTGCACAGGCCGATGCTCTAACCACTTAGCATACCACCCAGGGCTCAAACCATTTTTTATTTTCACTTGATATAATGTCATGTGTCAATCTGTAGAATGGGTTGGATGTGGTTTGAAGGTATATCTTAGCAAGAAGTGGAGAGGTTATCTCAGAGAGGCACCATTGAGAAGGTAAATATCCTCCGTCCTGAGAATATAGAAACTCACCCTTCCCTTTCAGCAGTCTGCCTTCTCATAATGGTACAATGCCTTTACTTTCTCATCCTGATTAAATCGGTAGTCACCTAGCACCTCTGGATTAAGGTTTGAAATGAGAGTGAAATAAAAGCTGTGGGGAGCAGGGATAACATGGTAACTGTCTTAACCAGAATGTTACAGGCAGAACCCTTCTTGGGTCCCTTTAGAATGAGGAGGGAGCAGGGATGAAAACAGCTGGTGGGATTCAGAGTCTTGATGGCAAGCAGAGGCACATGGAGCCTATTATGAATTCCTGTATATTTAGTGAAAGCAAACATGTGAGTGTGTAGTGAGTGGTACAGTCCAAGTTATATGTCATTTCTCTACCACCATTTAAATAATAGTAATAATATTTATATGCTAACCACTAAATAAATAGATGCTCTCATTATGTCTAAGAAGGATGTGAATCAGGAAATGGAGAACCTGCTTTCTCATCCCAGCCTGCCACCAACTTACTGAAAAGCTGGCAGCTTAGAAAAGCCTACGGTAAGGGAGAGCTGGGCAGGTGTGACTGTAAAGTCTTCTTTCATTTTGCTGTTTGCATTTTTTTCTTTTTCTTGGTCAGAAGTACCCTTTGAGGCCATCATGGACCATGTAAAGAATTGAAGCTTAGAGCATCCATATTGTTTAAGTCACTGTGGAGTAGCATCCTTTGGGAAGTCAATCTACTGAGAAATGGAGAAGGCATTCCAAGAATGCCTGTTTACATACTTCTTGACTGTGCACTGAAGATGGATGTTACTGTGCATGAGGAATAATGAAATAACAGATCTTTTTATTTCCAGAAAATTTTAATGATGGCTAAACAAATTTTTCTTTGGCCTCCATGTGGGAATCTATAATAATAAAAGCATAATATGCAAATTAGACTGGACATCCTCCTGGACGTCCTTCCTTCCGGACAAAGCTGCAGTGGGCAGGGGCTGTGGCAGAGGCCCCTGGCCACAGCAGCGGTGGGCGGGGGCCGGGGCCAAGGCCCTTGCATGAATTTTGTGCATCGGGCCTCTAGTCTATATATATATGGCTAATATGCTAAGTGTCCATCTGATGGCCATTTACAGAGAAATGGCAACATGGACCTGGCACCTACAGAGCAACACTCAGCTTCCCCCAAGTGGGACACAGGTCCCACCACCACCCCAGAGTGACAGCCCACCAAATCGCAGCCAATGCTGCCAAAACCCCATGGTGCAAAATGCGGCCCACAGCCCAGCCCAGCTTTGAGCGCCAGGTGCAACGCCCAGCTTCCTCTCCCTAGCAATTAGCCTCCTTGCAGTTTCTTCAGCCCAGGAACGACTTGCTTTATAGCCAGGTGCAAACATTTTACACTTCTAACCAAATGTCTGAAGTGTTTTCCTGTGCCTCATCTCATTTGATCCTCACAGAAGTCCTGGAGTGGGTAGATAGGAGACTTGGTGGAATCCTGTTTTCATTAGCCAGAAAACAGAGATTTAGAAACCTTAGAAACCTCACCTGACTGAAAAGAAGTAATAAATGGTGGACCTTGAAAATGACTTCAGGTTTTCTCACTGCACAGAATATAGTCAAACACTGTTGCAGTTAAATATTTTACCCTTTGTTCTCTCTGGGTGATCTACAATAATAATCTGCTTTGTGTTGATATTTACTGCTGTGTTGCTGACAATTATCTGAAAGAGAAGTTGGGGTGCTTCACTGGGTTGGAAAAAGTTTAGCTAAATCAGAAAGCAGGTCTAATTAAGCAAGTTTATTCTATATCTATAAAAGGCTAAGTTGATTCTTTATCCTAAAAATGAGCATGTTCATAAATTAAATGAAGAAATTTTGGATAGCCGAAACCGGTTTGGCTCAGTGGATAGAGCGTCGGCCTGCGGACTGAAGGGTCCCAGGTTCGATTCCGGTCAAGGGCATGTACCTGGGTTGCGGGCATATCCCCAGTGGGAGATGTGCAGGAGGCAGCTGATCGATGTTTCTCTCTCATCGATGTTTCTGACTCTCTATCTCTCTCCCTTCCTCTCTGTAAAAAATCAATAAAATATATTTAAAAAAAAAAAAAAAAAAAAGAAATTTTGGATATACTCAATGGAGATTTTCATACCTATTTGGGTGATGAGTCTATCGATTCAATGGGTGAAGCTGAAAAGGAAAATTTTCCCATCAAATTTCTTAATAGTATTACTCCTTCAGGAATGCCGTGTCATAAATTAAAATTGAAAGTAGGTGTAATCATCATGCTACTGAGAAATCTTAATAGTAAATGGGGTCTTTGTCATGGTACTAGATTTATTATCACAAGATTGTGACCTAACATAATTGAGGCTGAAGTATTAACAGGATCTGAGGAAGCAGAGGTTGTTCTGATTCCAAGAATTGATTTGTCCCCATCTGACACTGGCCTACCATTTAAATTAATTTGAAGACAGTTTCCTGTGATACCAGCATTTGCAATGACTATTAATAAATCACAAGGACAAACTCTAGACAGAGTAGGGATATTTTTACCTGAACTTATTTTCAGACATGATCAGTTATATGTTGCTTTCTCTTGAGTTCGAAGAGTGTGTGACGTTAAAGTTAAAGCTGTAAATACTTCATCACAAGGGAAATTAGTCAAGCACTCTGAAAGTGTTTTAACTCTTACTGTGGTATACAGGAGATATGCCGGGAGCCGGTCCATCCTTGCTGTTTGAAGGGACCTGGCATATATGGCATACTGTTTTTAATATGTTTGCTCACCTTCTTGGCACTATGTGTTTTAACCAAGGTCTCCTCTCTGAGAAAGGTTGTTTCCCCAGGTAGGGATTTTCCCCTGAAGTTAGGGAGGGAATAAAACCCCTCAACTAAGTGCCAGGCGGGTAATTAATCACTTTAACTATGAACAATCATGCTTAAGCTACATAACCTTTACTCCCTGGAATGGAGATAAGAAACGCCCTAACCTTTGTAATAGAGATTGATAGGATTGAATCAACTGGTATAAATACAGATGTAACAAGACAGCAAGAGACAGAACTTAGAAGACAGAACCAAGAAGACAGAACCTACACAGAACCTAGAGACAGAAGAACTTCGCTGGAGAGAACATGGCAAAAGATCCTGGACAGAAACTGGCAACAGAACCTAGAGACAGAATCTAGCGAGAGAACCTGGCTGAAGAACCTAGAGACAGAACCTGGCTACAGAACCTGGATAGAACATGACTAGAACCTGGTGACAGAACCTGGCTGGAGAACCTGGAGAACCTACAGAACCTGGCAACAGAATCTGGCAATAGAACCCAACCATGCTTATCAACTGAACACTGCCTCTGTGTCATTCCTTCTTCGCCGCTCCGTCCACACCTTTGGGGACCACTGGACCTGCTGGGGCTGGACCCCAGCAGAGATATTAGAATAAGTTTAATCAATTTATCAGTCATTGTATCAGTGTTGTTTTTATATTATGTTTTTGTTGTTTTCATACCATGCCTTTGTTGTTGTTATATCATGTTATTGTTTATTTATTGATCAATTTATATATTGTTTTCATGTACATTTTACTAATTTTCTTTCACCTCTGACACTTCTATTACAGAGAAAGGGTGAATAGCGACATTAAAATATTTTCTTCTAATTAATTTCCTTTCAATGTGCATGAATCTGTGCACCAGGCCACTAGTTATATAAATAATGTTTATTGGTCTTTTCAACACTTGAAAATTTTTTTTTCTGATTCTGAATTATGGGATTTGTAAGAGATCATGTTTACATGAATAATCAAATGATATTTATAAGCTCTAAATTACATGTTTCTCAAAATGTTAACAGTTGTGTTTGGGTGGCAGAATGATAAATATTTTCTTGCTTTTGTTTATTTTTGTTTGTTTGTTTTTAATCCTCACCTGAGGATATTTTTCCACTGATCTTTTAGAGAGAGTGGAAGAGAGAGGGAAAGACAGAGAGAAACATTGATATGAGAGAAACACATCGATTGGTTGCCTCCTGCACTTGCCCTGATCAGGGCCCTGGCTGGGGAGAAGCCTGCAACCAAGGTACATGCCCTCGACCGGAATCAAACCCGGGACCCTTTGGTCTGTAGGCCGACGCTCTATCCACTGAGCAAAACCGGTTAGGGCTATTTTTTAATATACATGTATTACTCCTTCAATACAAAATGAATACATAACTACATGCTTTGTAGACAGAAACATTTGAAACTATAATTTTGAATTCCAATACAAATGAGAGATAATGGTGTAATAATGTGATTAATTTATGTCCCTGTAATTCATAAAGCACATATTGTGCCAGATGTGCTTTTTAAATATCAGACACACTAAGTACAGATAATACAATCTGGCTAAAATTACATGAGAAAAAAATTTTAAAAGCAGAAGAATCAGTTTATTACCTCTTGTGAATGCCAAAAGAATGTTATGTACTCTACTAACATTGAGGCCATATAAGATAATAACGAAAATCATGGGTGTTGTGCAGTTGTGGCCCTGACACTTAGCACCTGTGTGACCTTGTGCATGGCATTGAACCTTTTAAAGCTTACTGTGCCCATCTGTTAACTGAGGACCAAGGGACCTATTTCATAGTGTGGTCAGCAAGGTTAAATGGGATAATGCAAATAAACACGAGGAGTATAGAGCCTGGCCGATAAAAGTACTCAAATTAGCTTAACATTTGTTATTACCATAAGTACAGTATTCTTTCTTTCTGAGTTCTCCCCCATGGATGTCAGGGTTGGTTGTCATACCACAACCCTATTCCATTGCTGCTTAGGGTAGAATGTCTTGAGGAGGTTCTTGTGGTTGTTCCTATGTTAACTCCTAGAGTGCCGGGAGCTCGATTGCGCTCCTCCTGTCTTTCGCCAAAAGTGCCGGGAGCGCTATCAAAGATTCGAAATGGCGTCCAGTTCTAAGTCTGCTTTTATTAGTGATGCTGATATTGCTAAATATGTCAACGTAGTAAAGGTTTCCTTAAGTTTTTGAATATGTAACTTCATTTACTTGCGATTCATAATTTTTTTCCTAAACTGCTGTAAAATCAGCAAAAATGCCTTGGCAATTTTAGCATAGTTCCTAGGATATTGGTTGGCACTCAAAGGGTTAATTGTCTCATTACTTCTGTTATTATTTGTGGCTGTGGTTAGATCTATGTTGGCCTAAGTCCAACATCCTATCTAATAAAAGAGAAACATGGTAATAAGCCGTACCTCCGCTACCCTTCCCATTGGCTAATCAGGGCGATATGCAAATTAACTGCCAGCCAAGATGGCGGCCGGCAGCCAGGCAGATTGAACCGAACATGAGGCTTGCTTGCTTCAGTGATGGAGGACTCCAACGTTCCCCGCCTGCTGCTGCTGGCCTCTGAGCTTGCAGTTTGAAACATTGTTACAAATATAGAAGCTAAACAAAACCCCAGAAACCTGCTTTCAGCCAGCTGGGATTGAGGCCTAAGAGCTGGAGCCAAGCCTCAGAGCTAAAGCTGGCCCAGAATTTAAAAAAAAGAGAAAAAAAGGAGCAGTTGGGAGCTTCAGTCACCCGCCAGCCTGAAAACAGCCCTCAGCCCCTCACCCAGACTGGCCAGGCACCCCAGTGGGGACCCCCACCCTGATCCACGACACCCTTCAGGGCAAACCAGCCAGCCCCCACCCGGGCACCAGGCCTCTATCCTATATAGTAAAAGGGTAATATGCCTCCCAGCACCGGGATCAGTGGAGCCGAGAGGCCTCCCAGCACCGGGATCAGTGTGACGGGGCAGCGCCCAAACCCCCTGATCGCCCTGCAGCTCTGTGTGTGACAGGGTCGGGGCCACAACCTCCCTATCCGCCCTGCTCTGTGCATGACAGGAGGTGGCGCCCCAACTCCCCAGTCGGCCCCGCTCTGAGCCCGACCAGGGTCTGCACCTAGGGATTGGGCCTGCTCTCTGCCACCTGGGAGCAGGCCTAAGCCAGCAGGTTGTTATCTCCCAAGGGGCCCCAGACTGCGAGAGGGCACAGGCCGGGCTAAGGGACCCCCTCCCCCGCCCCCCAGTGCACAAATTTTTGTGCACTGGGCCTCTAGTATGTAATATATGTCAGTAAGTTTTTACAAAGTATTTAGAACCAGAGGTTCTCAACCAGTGGGTCGCAACCCCTTTGCCGGTTGAACGACCCTTTCACAGGGGTCACCTAAGACCATCCTGCATATCAGATATTTACTTTATGATTCATAACAGTAGCAACATTACAGTTATGAAGTAGCAACGAAAATAATTTTATGGTTGGGTCACAACATGAGTAACTGTATTTAAAGGGCAAGAAGGTTGAGAACCACTGATTTAGACTAAGCATGTCTTCTTAGCCCAAAACAAATCAAAAAGCCATGATAACATGAATCAAACTGACAGATATCAGAACTCTGGAAAACATGAATTTTTAAAAATATGTTTTTATTGATTTCAGAGTGAGGGAGAGGGATAGAGAGAGAGAAACATCAATGATGAAAGAGAATCATTGATTGGCTGCCTCCTATGTGCCCCATATTGTGGCTCGAGCCTGCAACCTGGGCATGTGCCTTGACCAGGAATCAGTGACCTTGTTTATAGGTCCAGGCTTACCACTGAGCCACGCCAGCTGGGCTGAATATTTTTTTTTTTATCTCCAACTCCTTCTAAATGATTTAATTAAATGAATGTCTGGACAGTTATCAATATAAGATACTTGGGGTCACTTGTGCATTTGTGTTTTTATAACTGTGGCTATAAGTATTTTTAATTTTTAGATGGTAACTTCAGATTTGTCATTTTTGGCCAGACCTGTTATATTATTAAGTGCTAAGCCTGAGTCATGCAATAAGTTTGTGCATTTTAAGTGTTTCTACATCATCTTGGATATGGCTGTCAAGTTGAATTCCAAATTTTTCTTCTAGTAATTTGCCATGTTTTTGAGCTTTGGGCCTAAAGCAGCCTGTGTAAGTCTAGAAAAGCAACTATAATTTCACATTTTCAAACTTGATTTGAATACTAATGACAGATTTAAAAGTAAGTGTGTGTATGTTTATCCCCTCTTCCAGTTTATCCACAAAGATGAGCATTTATTTTAAACTTAGCAGAAGAAAATTTTTCCTTTTCATTTCTTTTATTGCTTTAGTATTTTCAATCCTTAGGCAAGGCCACTCTATTTTTTTAAAAAAATATTTTATTGATTTTTTACAGAGAGGAAGGGAGAGGGATAGAAAGTTAGAAACATCGATGAGAGAGAAACATCAACCAGCTGTCTCCTGCACACCTCCTACTGGGGATGTGCCCGCAACCAAGGTACATGCCCTTGACTGGAATCGAACCTGGGACCTTTCAGTCCGCAGGCCAACACTCTATCCACTGAGCCAAACTGGTTAGGGCAAGGCCACCCTATTTTATCTGAAGCTGTTTTCTTATCCAAAGCCAGATTTTTAAGGAAACCACTTATACAGAGCTACAGTCTTGCCAAACTGCATTGAAGAAGAGTCGTAGCCAGGCTTCTTTAGAGTGCAAGACTTTGCTACTATTATCCTACACTCTAGAGAACTTCAAATTGTGGCTTTTATTTCTTCAAAATCTTTCTGTTTTCTTAGGGTCGGCTATTGGTATGTTCCAAAAGAAGAGAAAGGAAGAAGGCATATTTTATTATCTGCAAAAGTTGCAAAAATGGATTTTAGTTTCTGTAACCATTATTCTCATTAGAGAGTTTGGAAGTTTTAAGTGGAAAAATTCAGGGATTTTGATATATCAAGGGGTAAAGGGGACACAGGAACTCCCTAGGAAGTCAGTAATGTATATTTCATCACTTTCACAGCAAGGATTTATTGGTGACTCTAAAAACATTAAATAGGTGCTATTTGCAAAAAAAAAAACCAAGAGAAGTGATAAGCCAGCGTGTTTAATTTTAGTGGCTACCAGGGTGCCTAGTAGATAGAGGTTCCATGACTCCAGGTACTTGTCATACAGTTGGGAGATGGACTATTTCAAATATAATTTTTAGGAAGCAAAATAAGACTCTGCAGTTGATCTTCAAATGGTCTAATACTGGAGGTAGACACTGTGGAAGATATGGTCTGTTTTTGTCATGATTTGCTTCATAGAGGAGGTGGGGCTTGAACCTGCTTGTTGAAGCATATTTCAGTTTGAACAAATGGTTCAGCTTAGATACACGCTCTGGTCAACATATATCACAGGGCTGGAAATTATCCTACAAATAGTTATTGTTTGCAATACAAATATTGTTTACACCAACAATACTTGATGCCTTAACCTCTCTCTCTAGCACACCTAATGTGCAAATTATCCAGTACCAGAAACAGCCAATGATGGGCCACTTTCATTTTTAGGACATCCCCATTTATTTAAAACTTCACTCGAATTAAATTGAAAACGTCCTCTCTGGAATTTCCAGGCATTGATCCTAATTCTGTACTCTGGGAGTGACAGGGACAAGTTAATTTCTTTTCCACATGGCAGTCTTGTGAGTATCTGAAGACAAGTGAAACATCAGATTCTAAAACTGCTTCTCTTTTGCAGCGGTCTGGAGTTACATCTCCAGACTGGTCAGCCTTCCCTGGTCACACTGCATTTGATTCGCTCTGACCATTGGTTGCTGAATAGAAAGGGTGCAGCCCTGTTCTCTTTCTCTCTCAGAGCCCAAGACAAAATGAATTGTTGGCAACCAGTTCACACTAATGACTTTAGTTTACCATTGACCTAGACCTTTCAGTCTACTCAGGCCTGCTAGTAAGCCAGCTGATTCCTACCGAGCCTTCTACAATGCAGACTTTGGCTCCCAGGATTTTCCTGTGTTTCTTTTGAATTTTGTCTTCTTGCAGTTGGTCCATTATTTATCCAGGTGAGATTTTAGCTTTGTCTGGAAATTGATTTGCAGCTCATCGTTGCCCTCACCCAAATTACAACTATCTAATCAAATGGCCAGGGCGAACGGCAGAATTATAAAACATATCACTAGAAACTTCCTACTAGGTTGGCATAAGGTGTTACTCTTCATTGGGGAGCCATTTAATTAGTTTTATATTAAGCTTGCATTTATCTGTTTTCAGTGAACGTGGTATTCTAATGTCAGCCTTGAACTCCCATTAGAGAACTACAGGTCGATTCGATATCATTTATTCTTGACACTTAACAAGTGTTTTAGGTAGATTTCTTGTTTTAAGCAGCATATAGATGGACTTAAACACACACACACACGAAATTTCTGAATTCTAAATAGCAAATTTAACCCATTAAACTTGATTATAATTGCTAACATATTTGGGCTCTTCTTTTTCATGCTATTTGGGTTTTTATTTTTACCATGCTCTCTTGTTCTTTATTATAATGATTATTATTAATTTTTTAAAATTTTTGTTTGGAATTAAGTTGGCTTCATTTTCTTCTCCTACCAGTCATCTCTGGAAATTAAATTCCTGTTTACATAATAATGGTTACCATTATATTTCTATATCAATTACAACTTGAGGTTTTATAATAGCCAGTTGGAATCGTTCCACCACCTCTGAGATAATGTACTTACTCTCTTTACATGATCTGTTTCACCCTCACTGCCCTTCATCCCCCACTCTCCACCCTGCTCCCTGTTTGAGAACTTGTATTTTATTTCTAGAATGTTATTAACTTCTTAAAGTAACAATTTTAGACAGAAGTTTATTTTGGAGAAATGGTTAGAGGAGAGAGGCAAATTTTGTTCATTTAAAAATAATTCTCTACCCCACAAATAGCTTCGTTTGTTTATCTTCTGATAATTTACTGGAGAGAGTGAATAGATAGTAAACATTTGAGTTCTTTAATGTTCAGATGTTCAAAATTTTCATAAATGAATGTTTCTTTGGTTAGGTCCTATTTTCTACAGAATTTTAAAGATTTTGATCCATTCTTTTTAGCCTCACTTCTGTGGTAATCTCTAGACAATCTGAATTTATTTCTTTTTAGGTATTCTCCCCTTTTCCTCCCCATCCCCCACAGAAACTCAGGATTTTTTGCTTCATCCTTTGAATTATGATTTTTCACCAATATGTGTATAAAGGAGGTCTTTTCCTCCACATGTAATTAATTTGGTACTTATGAAACCATTTCAATCTAAAGATTCAAATCTTTTTTTTTTTTTAAATATATTTTATTGATTTTTTACAGAGAGGAAGGGAGAGAGATAGAGAGTTAGAAACATCGATGAGAGAGAAACATCAATCAGCTGCCTCCTGCACATCTCCTACCGGGGATGTGCCCGCAACCCAGGTACATGCCCTTGACCGGAATCGAACCCAGGACCCTTCAGTCCGCAGGCCGATGCTCTATCCACTGAGCCAAACCGGTTTCGGCTCAAATCTTTTTTTTTTTTAATCCTTACCCAAAGACATGTTTAGAGAGAGGGAGTGAGGGTGGGAGAGGTGAGAGAGAGAAGGAGAGAGGGAGTGATGGAGAGAGGGAGAGAGAAAAACATCTATGTGAGAGAGACACATTTATTGGCTGCCTTTTGTATATGCCCTAACCGGGATGGAACCTGCAACCCAGTATACCTGATCTGGAATCAAACCGGCAGCACTTCAGTGCAAAGGACTATGCTTAACCAACTGAGCCCCTCTGGATGGGCTGAAGATTCAAATATTTACTTAGCTCTGAAAGCTTTTCATTATTTCTTCATTTGTCCCTGTTTTCCTTCTAAAAATTCTTTTTTTAATATTTTGGAAAATCTTTGTCCTTTTCCATTGTAATCTGGTAGAATTCCTCAACCCCCCCCCCCGCCCCCCCATCTAGCTACTTTCTCTTCAACTATTCTCACATCTCTGAGTATATTAATTACATTTAAGTTTGTATTAACTCTATCTCTGGATGCTCATTACCATGTTTGTTGAGTTTATGGTCTTCCTCCATGATGCTGGTTTTCATTGAATATTTATGTTTGCAGTTTCATGTTTATTACTGTCTGGATTTCCCCCCTCTTTACTACAGTTTGCTCCTAATGCTTGTGGAGTTGGACAATGTCCTAGTTCGTGTCCTGTTTTCTGGACGTGGTTGCTTCCAGTTTCTCTTGGGTTTTGCTAGTGAGAAGCCTACCTGAGGCCTGCTTTGCTAAACTAGGCAAAGAGCCCATACTCACAGCTTCCCATGAGTGCAATGGGGAAAAAGTTGCATAACGTCCAAGAGGCCACTATTCTTTCTCATTCGCACAAACCGCTTCTTGCTCAGCCCCAGAGGCATCTACCTCTGTCAGGATACTTTTCCTTCTCTTGTTCGTGAGACTCTCCTTTCTTCCATCGCCGAGTAATGCTATTATTTCGTTGATCTTCCCAGCAGCGTAGGCCATAGGGTTAATGAAGGGATCGCGTTTAGTGTTAACCTGACAGCATTCTAAAGCACCTGTAATTGCAGAAAGGAATGAAAATCATTTTGCTGCCTGCTTGATTCTACTATGAAGTGAGCATTTTGGACCAAGTAGTGTGTAGTAGACCATCACAGTTGCTCCTTGATGGGCTGCTGGTACTGTGCTTTAGGGATCTTGTTTATAATTTCTTCTGAACACAATTGGATGTATAGAAAAATAAGAGCAACTCCATTTGGATAGTCTGACATATTGTAATTCTGAGGTGCACTTGGCAACTCTCCTAGAGAAATGTCAGTTTTCCAGCATGAATGAAGTCCATTCCGTGCAGATGTTGCTGTTTGAGATCATTGAATTTGAACATCTGTATAAGAGAAAGTAACCAGCAAACTTTGGAGTGAGTAGTGGGGCATAAGTTTCCCACCTCAGGAGATTTTTACATTGCAGATGTATTTGATAATAGTAATTACAACACTAACTTAATCTTTTTATGGCTACTTTCTGCAAAAATTTTAAAAATATTATTATATAAATATTTAATGTCACCTTCTATAATTTATTCTTTTTTATCACAATAGTTTCACAGAGCAGGGATTTAACAATATCTTTCTAAACATCGTACATGTTCTCATTTGCTAAGGTGTGAACCAAAATATATACAAAACAAAATGTTTTCTAGTTCTCTTGGGTTGGTTTTTCCTCAGAAAGTTTCATTATTTACTCAGCTTGGAGTACAGTGTTGTCAGTTTCCAGAATGGCAGGCATAGCTTTATTGAAATGTAAGAATAAAACACATTCCAATGCCCAATTATACACCCCTCCCCCCACCATTTAAGAAAATCTGTATAAGATATCTCTCTTGCCATTACAGATGACAGATAATCAAAACTTGATTGTGGTATTTATTTGCTAAATTTGTGTGTGTGTGTTTTGCGGAGAATAATGCAAATAGTTTAAGAAGCTCTCCATTTTAGAATTCAGAACCATATTGCAATCATTCAGTTGAATTTGTGTGGTGATTATCGTTTGTTTAAAAGGAGGAGCATTTTCAAGGAATTATTATTATTTTTTTAAACCTTAGAGATAAAGAAGAAACACTACTATCATGTAAAGAGAATGATCAGAAAAGTGTTCATGTCTTTGGAGCTCTTTGAATGCAACAGAAATGTTAATGATATGGTAACTTTGGTCACACAATGATAATTTGTGGAAAATTCATCATATATTAGATCTAGTAGATTCAATATGGAATAATGGAAAGAAATTACCCTTTTTGGGGGGTTTGTTTAATGAAATAAATAGGTAAATTATTCATGAGAATAGAATTGTAGTCCTTTGAAATGGAAGAGATCCTACAGCTCACTCGTTAATCTCTTCACATCCTGGTTTTAAAGAGGAGATACTGAAGTCCAGCCAGGCTTGTTTTCTTGCCCAGATCCCCAGTGTCCCAGTGGCCTAGCTGGGTCTGGGACAGAGATGGACCAGCTGCCGGTACAATCCTCTTTCCTCCACACCTAGCTGAATAAGGCCAGGAAGGATCTGAATATTGTGACTCATCACTTTTAAACAAGTTACTGTTACTGAACTGAATATAATGCTTCCTTAATTAACAAATGCAGGATGTTCATTTTTCCATACCAGAGCTTCCTTTTAGATGGTAAAAAATTGCACACTAGTTTATTTTTGAGGATGCTCTTTTCATTTTCCATTCTTTTCAACAGTGAGTCATGTTTCATTTGCTTCCGTTGAATGTCAAGATGCTAGGCTGTATTAATTCACAGTGACTCCTTTTCTCCTGAGGAAACCTCTGGCATACCTAGTATGTGGTAGTGGAGCCATCTGGGAGGCAAAAGAAGATTGTGCCATTTTGAAGCATTTTGTTTTTTTTCCCTGGATGTTTAGCATTTTCTGGGTAGGAACAAGAGGCTGGCTTTTGAAATGCCACTGCTCTGAACAGTAGGTAAAGAAAACCATGGCATTATATTTGGGGGAAGGGTAGAAAACATTGAAATTGGTTGAAATGCTCACATTTAAGTAAGCGCTTATAAACATTTCACATAGATGATAGAAAATAAGCATTAAAATGAATTCATTTAAAAAATTGAAACTAACTCGATAAATACTGCATTTCCCCCATGAATAAGCATATAGAATGTGCATATTTTAATTTTGCATTTTCTTAGTAGATGATAAAAAGGAGAAAATTGAAAACTGGGAATATTAAGTCTATGTCAAGAAGTTAAGTACAATAGGTATTTTGCAATTTTGAAATTTGCATTCTTCCCTTAAACATGAAAGCATCAAGTAAGAAATCATCCATGACAATGTGTTTTATATGTTAACAGGAATACAGAATAAAAAAAAAATAGTACCATTCATCTTGGTCAAGGATGCCATTTAAATTAATATAAGAATTGTGTATATTCCTAACAAACCAATAAAATGAGGCTCTGTAGAATTGAGGAAAAGCTTTTGAAGCTTAAATTTTTGTATGTATTTTAGGATAAATAAAAAGTGAACTCAGTACTTGCAAGGTGCTAAAAATATGAATCACTTCATAATATTTCTTAATTGATTTATTAAGAGAGCATTACATTACATAAAGAGTAAAAATTAAACTCGGCTCTTAAGATTGGTACCACTGAGGAAGCCCATATTTTCCTAAATCTTTTATGCTAGTTATAGGACACTGGAATAGGGGAGCCAGTATAAACAGAAAATTATGTTTCTATATATCTGGCTTAGTTGGTGCTCTCATAGAACAATTGCTTTCAAAAGTTTTTACAAAACCCACAGGAAGACAGTTAACATTGTGACACATCTGTATTTATTTGGTAATTGTGTCATGATCAATTATCTACCTTTTCTGCATTATGTTCTGAACATTTCCCCTTCCATTCCATTCCATGGAAAAACACTGGTCATGACTCACTAAATTGATTTTACAATCTAACGATGGGTCATGGTTTTGCGGTTTGAACAACATTGCCATAAAATTCCCTCTATAATTTTTTTTGGAAGTAGTTATATGTGACTGTTGTTAGCTCTGTTTGCCAGTTATATTTCAGGTACACGATGGGCTTACATCTCCTGATTCCATAAGTTCTCTAAGTTCAGTGGAAATTGATATAGGTATGTTTCTGGTCTGAAGCATTTAGTTTCTATTTGAGACCTTCTAAAGCTCTTTACCTCGGCCACGTAAGTGGCCGTGCTCCTTGAAATGGGTCCCAAATAGAGAAATGTGGAGCAGAGCCCGTAGCCAGCCCATAGTAGACATAGAGTGTAAATCCAAAATAAAACTGACTGGCTGGAGTGGCTCAGTGGCTGAGCGTTGAACTATGAAGGGTTTGATTCCTGGTCAGGGCACATGCCCAGGTTGTGGGCTCGATCCCCAGTGTGGGCCGTGCAGGAGCCGATCAATGATTCTTTTATCATTGATGTTTCTATCTTTCTCTCCCTTCCTCTCTGAAATCGATAAAAATATATTTTATTTTATTTATTTATTTATTTTTTTATTAAATCTTTATTGTTCAGATTATTACATTTGTTCCTCTTTTTTTTCCCCCCATAACTCCCCTCCTCCCAGCTCCCGCCCCACCCTCCGCCCTCACTCCCCACCCACTGTCCTCTTCCATAGGTGCACGATTTTTGTCCAGTCTCTTCCCGCATCTCCCACACCCCTTTCCCCCCCAAGAATAGTCAGTCCATTCCCTTTCTATGTCCCTGATTCTATTATGATCACCAGATTATTTATTCACTTGATTCTTAGGTTCACTTGTTGATAGATGCATATTTGTTGTTCATAATTTGTATCTTTACCTTTTTTTTTTCTTCTTCCTCTTCTTAAAGGATACCTTTCAGCATTTCATATAATACTGGTTTGGTGGTGATGAACTCCTTTAGCTTTTCCTTATCTGTGAAGCTCTTTATCTGACCTTCCGTTCTGAATGATAGCTTTGCTGGATAAAGTAATCTTGGTTGTAGGTTCTTGGTATTCATCACTTTGAATATTTCTTGCCATTCCCTTCTGGCCTGCAAAGTTTCTGTTGAGAAATCAGCTGACAGTCGTATGGGTAGTCCCTTGTAGGTAACTGGGTTTCTTTCTCTTGCTGCTTTTAAGATTCTCTCTTTGTCTTTTGCTCTTGGCATTTTAATTATGATGTGTCTTGGTGTGGTCCTCTTTGGATTCCTTTTGTTTGGGGTTCTCTGCGCTTCCTGGACCTGTAGGTCTATTTCTTTCACCAGGTGGGGGAAGTTTTCTGTCATTATTTCTTTAAATAGGTTTTCAATATCTTGCTCTCTCTCATCCTCTGGCACCCCTATAATTCTGATGTTGGTGCGCTTGAAGCTGTCCCAGAGGCTCCTTACACTATCTTCATATTTTCGGATTCTTTTTTCATTTTGCTTTTCCAGTTGGGTGTTTTTTGCTTCTTCGCATTTCGAATCTTTGACTTGATTCTTGCGCTCCTCTGGTCTGCTGTCGGGAGTCTGTATAATATTCGTTATTTCAGTCCGTGTATGCTTAATTTCTAGTTGGTTCTTTATCACAACATCGAGGGTCTCATTAGATTTCTTGAGGATCTCACTACATTTATCGGCGGTCTCACCAGTCTTTTCGAGGGCCTTACTAAGTTTATCGGCAGCTTCTAGACAGTTCTTAAGAGACCTTAAAAGTGTGGTTCTGAACTCAATATCCTCCATTGACAGTTTTGTCCTGTTTCTTTGTCTCCGCATTTTTTATGCTTTCTTGGTGCACCCCCTAGTGGCCTTTGTCCGCAGTCTTGTTGCCTTTAAGCCTTGATTGATGTCGGCAATACGGGGTGATTTGACCTCCAGGCTAACTGGCTATGAGAGTCTGCTGTGTCTGTAGCGGGAGGGCTTCTGTGCTGGATCTCTAGGGCGGTGCTAATCTAGCGTTTGCCTGAGGCTATCCGGCAAATGGTTCTGTGCAGGGCTTGGGCGGGGCGGGTCCCCGGGGATCTACAGGGCGGGCGGAACGAGCAGTTATGGCGACTCTCAGTTCCTTCCCCAGGGGCTCTGCCTCTCAGAGCCCCAGCAATGGCTGCAAACCTCGGAGAGAAAGCTGCCTTCGAGTTCCGACCGAAGCCAGACAGTCCCGTTTCTCCCGTTTGAGTCTGGGTCCCCAGAGACTCGCCCGGATCTGGAGCTCAGAGTCTGAAACTCCCTCCCGATTGAAAACAACAACCGCGCCCTCCGCCGCCAGCCCGCTCCGCTCGCACACTCCGCACCCGAGTATTTCACTTCAGCACTGCGCCTCCTCTGAGTCTGGGTATGATATTCTCTTTCCTCCTAGTTGTAGAATTTCCACTCAGCCAGCCTTCCCGTGGTTCTGGGTGATGTCCGTTCTGTCCTTTAGTTATATCTCTGAAGTGGTTGTTTGAGGCAGCGATCTCCGGCGTTAACCTATGCCGCCATCTTGGTTTTCCTCTCGATAAAAATATATTTTAAATTAAAAAATAAAACTCTTCTTATAAGGCACAATTTTTAAATTTGCTACTCTGAATACTCCAATTTCTCCTGATTGGTGGAGAATAGTTCAATTATGTGTTCTGCTGGTGATGGGAGAGAGAACCTTCTTTTGGAATATTAACTCTACCTAAAAATATATACAAGTTTAAAAATAAGTTTGTTACTTCTGATTATTAAACAAGATATATTCTTTATAGACACCTTTGGAAAATATGAGAAAGCATAATGAAAAGAATTATATATTTGTAACACTACTATTCAGAGGTAATAATTTTTGACATTTCTATGAAAAATATATTTTAATCAATTACTTTATTTACAGTTTGTGTTTTGCTTTATCTCTTACTGTTTTTTAATGTCATTAAATACCCTTGGAATACATGGATTTCATGCTCTATGATGCTTCATCATACAGATGAACCAGCACTTATTTAGCTATGCTTGTAATGTTAGACATCTGTTTTGTTCAATACAAATAGTTTTAATGGTCTGAAATCACAGCCCTTGGTGCTCAAAAGCAAATACCAAACCAGGGTAGGACCCACATCCTCTGACTCTGCTTAGCATCATCTGCATCTCTCCATTGGCCCTTTCCTGGCAGAGTGGCCAAGTAAACAATTCCATATGTACATATACCTCATGCAAAGCTTATACTCAATTTTCTAAAAACTCATAAGCTTTGTATTTCTTCTCCTCATTCCCCAGGAAAAAAAATTGGATTCTTTCTCTCTTTTTCTTTTAGGAAAGTTCATTGCCATCTACTAGATCAGTGATGGTGAACCTTTTGAGCTCGACGTGTCAGCATTTTGAAAAACCCTAACTTAACTCTGGTGCCGTGTCACCGATAGAAATGTTTTGATATTTGCAACCATAGAAAAACAAAGACTTATATTTTTGATATTTATTTTATATATTTAAATGCCATTTAACAAAGAACAATCAACCAAAAAAATGAGTTCACGTGTCACCTCCGACACCCGTGTCATAGGTTCGCCATCACTGTACTAGATGCATAAGCCAGAGGGAGGGCTGGGGTAATTCTCATTTCTCCCCTCCACAGAGATATAATCAATCAAACTTGGCTTCTCCTAACTCCTGAATCTCTCTCAACTCTATTCTCATTCCCACCTCGGGCCCTCACTGCCCCTCAGTGTCTTTCCTGTTTTCCTGTGCATCGTTCTCCCGACTTCTGCCACAGTGAGCTTTCTAAACCATGAACCTGAATGCCATTCCCTGCTTGAAATACCTAGGTGGAGTCCTAGAATGAGCTATAAAAAGAAAATCCATTCCTCTTCACTTGATTTAGAATGCCCTTCATGTTCCCCCTGACTACCTCACTATCATTGTCATTCTTTTCCCTGACTGCCTGCTCTGGACTGAGTTGTGTTAGAGCCCTATAAAGAGATAATGGCGATTAAATGAGAACATGAGGAGGGAGGGACTTTGATACTATTGGATTAGGGTTAGCTGTTCTTATAAGAATAGACACAGGGAGCTTTCGCTCTCACCCCAGTGTGTGTCTGCACCTGCACACATGCACACACATGCACGTGCGCACACACATGTACCCCCCCCCCCACACACACATCCGCACCCACACACACATCCGCACCCACACACACAAGTGGCATAGTGAGGACACAGCCAGCAAGATGGTGGTCTCCCTCTAGAGAGGTCTCACCAGAAACCATGCTGGCACTCTAATCTTGGGCATCCAGCCTCCAGAACTGTGAGAAAATAGATGTCTATTGTTTAAGCCCCAGCCTATGGTAATTTGTTATGGCAGCCCTAGCTGAGACACTGCCCCCACTCCCTACAGTTACTTCACTCCAGAAACTTTTACTTCAGAAATGCTGTTTCACTGAGAACATATTGCTCTTTAGTGTTTCCAGGCAAAATCAGGTACCACATTATCTTTCTATCCTTAGGTTACCTACAAATCCTTGGTTTTTCTTTAAGTCACAGGTCAGACTTTGCCTCCTTTTGGAAAACTTTCCCATCTTCTCTCTGCCAGGTGGATTTGGGTATTCATTTCTCCGAGCTCCGTGCAAGGGGCACTCACCTCCCTTAATATCACTGCTCTTCTGTGGTAACTGTGGATTTGACAGATTTACACCAAACCCTGCATTTCTTAAGGCCAGTTACCTCGCTCTTGCATCTTGTATCCCCAATGCTTAGCACATTGATTGAAAAATAGTAGGTCGTTGTAAATGTTATTGAATGAATAGACAAGTAATAGTGGTAAAATAATTATTCATGTATTAACTTTTATCTCTGGAAGATCTTTTTCTACTCTCTTTACAATCCAAACAACCAAGCTTCATGTAGTCTTATCAAAACCAGCTGTGAGAACAGGATTTGAAATTCATTTATTCTGAAGTATAAATAACTGATAACTGTTTATGTCTCCCAAGGGCATTTCAGTTTTAACAGGGATAGATTTCTTAATCTAAAGAAAGAAAGCTTTCTTGGAATTTCAGGCTTACCAAGCACGTGGGGTTGTTTTAATTGAAAGTAGTGGTAGGGCTTTCTTTGCTCTGCTTAAACATGAGAGCAGCAGTACTGTTACCTGCTGGCTCACAGAGTGAACCGGTATGTCAAATTACACAGCAAATTCATTTTTGTTTCTATTGCACAGCATAGATCATATGAACTTCACATCTGGTCAACGTTTGGACATAAAATGTGCATCTGCGAAAAATTGTGATTTCCTGGGACATCCCAGTGACTCTGAGTCAAGGTCACAAAATCAGCATTGCAGAGTTTTGGTAATCTGGAACTGTGCTCTGCTTTTAGTTATTGAAAAAAATTAATCTTAGTTCCTTTGAAGACCCCCTATGTCACCATTATAGGCTTGGAAAAGCGATTGAGTGATTCAAAGCCCATTCAACTGTTAGTGGACTCCTTCTATGGAAGTCATCCTACAGGGATGAGAATCTTGTCATTCAAAAAAAAATTCCATACACATTGTTTCCCAATTTTTCTTAATGACCCCTTTCTATGTCTTATGGTCTCATCAAAAGATTCATTCTCATACTAACTTAAAATCCTATCTAATTTAGTTTTGTCACTTTATTCTGCTCTTCATAGAGTGAGGAACATTTGATTTTCATATAAACTGCAATACTAAAGAAACCAAGCAGTAAATTGTCCCATAAAATCGAAGCAAATCAAAAAACACCATCACAAATACAATTCAAGTTAAATTAAGTTAGGAATATGGGGTTTTCTGAACACAATGTGACTCAAAGCAGACCTGCTAGTTAAGGAGGGATGGACGGGATGGGGGAGGAGGATGACAGTTTGTATTCCCAACATTTCCAATGAATTCTGCCCTGAAAAACCAGGTAACATTAATATAATTGAGGAACTGGTTTATTTTATATTGTTTTAATTCAGAAAGAAGTTAAAATATCTCATGGTAGTGATCTTTGAAGATTGTGAAGGAGAGGGACAGATACTTATCTCCTGAAATGTAGAATCATTTAGAAGATGGATCCATGTTAATTAAATGATGGGGGGTGGGCATTAGATTTAAAAAGTAACCTTTCTCTAGTTTCTGGAAAGGAATAATATGATGTTCCTATCATTGAAGGTGAAGAAATCAAAGAGTTTTATCTTGGTATAAAATTGACTGTAAAAGCCACCAGGTTGGGGGTTCATCTATGCCAGATAGATTCAGTATTTTCCTATTAGTGAATGACTTAACCATTAGTAACATTTCTGATGTTGGGTTTAAAAAGTAGAATTTGATTCATATGATTCTTTAAACAGTTCTGTTTAGCATTTGTTTATTCTTAAGAAGAGTATTTGAAATAAGGTGAAAAAATGTTATAAAATAGAAGGCGTAATACTGATTATAATTTAGTGATTTTTCCAAATAAGTGTTCTCTTATAGTTGGAGTCTTGGCTCTGAGTCCTAGCCAGAACTCAAGTACTGAGGTTGCTGAACCCAGGTCCAGTCTAACACCACTGGTCAGACACCTGGTGTCATTCCTGCCACCTACAACATAACTACTATAAATTTACACACCTTAGAAAGATAGATGCTCTCTTAAATGACTAATATATTTAAAAATTAAATGTCGTGAGCATATTTAAAAATTTCAAAATTTTGCCTACGGTTCATATCAGTGACACATCCTTGTGATTTGAAGTCTTTTTCTTTAAAATGACCCTTTTTTTGTGCTGAAGTCCTCACCTGATATTTTTATGATGAAGATAATTTCCTTTTCACTGAGTACCTGCAAACAGCACCTCCACTGGCCTGGGACAAGCTGAAAACTCACACAAGTGGCAAACTTTAGGCAGCCCAATGCCAGGTCTTTGCTTCCAGAGTAGGTTTTAGTTGCTGACATTCTAGCAAGTACCGTAGGTTCTCTCTGCACTTGCGCAAAGAACTTAGCTACTTAAAGCTTTTAAGTTTCTTTACTGATGAACCAGCAGTAAGCACTAAAAGTGAAATTCTGTAAAGTGGTTCAGAAATTTTGAGTCATTGTCTCACTCAGAATTACGTGTTCTGAATTGATAATCAGTTGATCAATTGCAACAATTTTCAACCTTTTTCATCTCATGGCACACATAAACGAATTACTAAAATCTTCTGCACACCAAAAAATGTATTTTTTACTAATCTGACAAGAAATAGGTATAATTTTGATTCACTCACACCAGATGGCTATTGTTGTTTTCACTGTTGTCGTTTTTCTGTGTTTTTTTTGTTTGTTTGTTTTGTTTTTAATTTGACAACCTAAGGGAAAAGAGGTCAGTGCCCCCTGACTAAATAGTCAGGTATTGAATGTTTTAAAATTCTTGGGGCACACTGGTTGAAAATCGCTGATCTAGTGGTTAGAAGTTTCTCAGTAGCTCAGAATCTCAAAATGACCTAATGAAATGACTGTTTAGTACAGAGAACAATGTTTGCTTTAAAGGAAGCCTTATTTTAACACATGATGTTAAAGGAAAATGGAATATTTTAAGGGCTTTGTGGAGGGAAATTTAAATTGTGGTTTTGAAAGAGTCAATGGTGTTTAAACTAAATTAGTGGTTAGAATGATCATTTTTTAAATTTTCAAAAAGGGATATCTTTTTCTGATTTTTTTTTTCCGGGAGGGTTAGGATTTTGTCTTTTCCTATATATTGATTTAAGTATTTGTTTAATGTTAAAATTTATATTACATGGTATCTTACTCAAGAGTCTTGCTAGTCTCCATTGTCAGTTGAAAAAATCAATTAAAATAAAAAATAAATATATATTACATACTAATTTAGTTCTTATGAGGTGGAAACATTTTTGGTGATTGTCAAGAGGAGCCCTGGTGCATTTTGTTACTCTGGCAATAGATAATGCTATCGTGTTTCTGAGCATCTTTGATTTAAAAGTAGTTTACCATAACTGCATTATGCAAGTATAGTTTTTCACTGATTAAGTTTTTATATCGTTTTTGATAGTAAAATGATTTATTTACCTGTGAAAAAAAACAGTGAAATAACTATACTTATCAGAAACCATTTGCTAGTGGCCTCCAAAAGATTTTTTAAAAAATGGGATTGCTTGTTTAGTTTCTTTCTCTTTTTTCCAGAAGATTTTAATGCACTTTGCTTGCCAACATATATAGAGAATGACATGAATCTACTACCTAAATTCTTAGGAGAATTTCATATATTTTTTATTTTTAAAATTGAATGATGTAATTATTTGGGAAAGCAAATTGGCATTTCTGCGAGGAATGTTGTGGAATGAAGACTATTACTTATGGCATCCAAATAAAGCATGAATAAAGAGATGAAATAAGGAAGTACTGGCCTTTTCGTTCATATTGTCTTCATGCAGGACATTTTGACTCTTCAGTGGAAAGGGAGAGATAACATTAAGACAATAAGTAAATAAACAAAGGCTATAGGAAAAACACATATTACTGTCCTCCTACTACTGATAGTGCTGTCAGTCACTGACAGCCTTTCTTCAAATAAACACGACTGATTTTTCATGGAAAGTAATATTGGTAGGATTACTGTTTATCTCAGAAGAAACTGGCTCAATCATAGGTTTTAGCCAGGGATTACAAAACATTTTTTATCCTGAACAGACCAAGGATATCTCTTCAAACCTCACTATGTATCTTCTCAGAAACATTTAGAAAAAAATAAATATCTGAACCTCTTACATGAGATCTCTTATCTCTTTGGTATGAGGGCAAAGATGTAAAGGATGGAAAAAGCTATGGACATAGAATAGAATCCACTCATTTTTGCCAAAATCTTCATGTATTTCGGCTTAGTATTTAGGAATCTGGGAGTTCTGATCTGTGTGAGCCACTTTGAAATTCTCCCAGCACCTCCCTGGGAATCCCTGTTTTTGAAGAATATGTGCTTAAACGGAATGAAACTATATCCAATTGACAATCACATGAAAATACTCTAGGCTGAAAGCCAAAGAATATTTTTGTACATGTTTTTTTTCCCCTGAACTTTAAATGTAACCAGATGAACTTTCTTTTAGTACTATCCTACACAAGTGAATTAAATGAATGAGTTGTCTTCCAGTGGGAAACCTGCATTTTGTCACGGAGATGGATGACATGCCTTAAATTTTACTCCCTAGAGAAGCAGTACCTCTTTTGTGTTATATTCTTTAAGTGTATTAACATTCGGACTATATAACAATTTCATTATATGCATGAGATCTTAGAGCTTTGTAGATGTGTGGATCGAGAAACATGACACATATAACCACCATTATGTGAGGGAGTGAAGTATAATAAAAATCTTCATAGCAACATTATTATAATATTTATAATTAATTATCTGTGAAACCAGAATAAAATAGAAAGAAAACACTTTCAATTTTATTTTAAACACTTTCAATTTTAAAAGGACTCTGTTGTTCATGGCCAAAGAATAAAAAGCAAATGCAAGCCATGAAATTGAGTGTGGTAAGTTTTTTAAATTTGCTTTTAGATTATTTTTTTAATGACTTGATCTATTTTAAGAACATTTGATTACGAAATAGAAGTAAAATCCTAGAAATACTAATAGCAGAAAAGTAGAGTTGATTTCAAGTCTGAAACAGAAAGGCTAACCAACAAATTCAAGTCTGTTTAATATTTTAAACAAACTAATGCTTTTTATCTTATTGCTTTATTTTTGGGGCAAAGGACTATGAACAAGGATGGTTGATTCCTACCATGAAATCTAAGACAAAGTTCAAATGCAGTTTCACTCATTAAGGCCTTCTAATTGCCAATCCTTGAGGCAACCTCTATTGATAATTCTGTGGTTTTCAATGGGGTTGATATAGTCCCCTGGCCATGACTAGGAACATTTTTTTGTTTTCATGACTGGACGGATATACTACTGGCATCTAGTGGGTGGACGCCAGGGGTGCCACAAACATTCTAAAACTCACAGGACAGACCCCATGATAAATACTATCTGGCCCCAAATGTCAATAGTTGAGAAAACTTGAACTAAATACACAGTAGTGCATTTAATGCATAAAGAAGAACTACAGAATATCAGTTAACAAGAGACAGATTTTTGCCTCAAGATCAGCATTGAATTGTATGGTAGAAAGCAGGGCTCATATGACATCAGAGTGACTTTGCTAACATTTCTGGCTCTGCTTTTTTGACTAATGTCTTTTAAATCTCTCAGACCTCACTGTGCTATTGTCAAATATAATTAATAGTATAGTTGCTATTTCAAGGGCTTGTATGACTAAATGAAATATTGTATGTGATTCCTTAATCCATTGCCTGGTTCATACAGAATCTCAGTAAAAGTTAACTATTATTCAGGGTATTATCAGGAAGAACCTTGTAGCAGTTAGAACTGTCTAAAGATTGATGGTTTATTTAGGAGGTAGTTAAGTTTCCTGTTGTTAATAAGTTGAAGCAAATTATGGACATCTTATGTTTCTTTTAACTCTATAATTTTTAAAATGGCATTCCATTTTTCTTAGTTATACAAAACCATTCCTAAATAAAGCATAAAATGGCTCATGGCTTTCCTCGAGTCTTTAGTAGCTACAAAATTTTAGGTAAGCTTGACGTCAAGTAAGCATAGATACCACTGATACATTCAGTAATATTAAGACATTAATACTAAGACATTGACTCTCACTTCTTTCGTACACGTTCCCTTAGTTCTCACTGCTAAGCAATATTGGTTATTTGCATGGATTCCCCCAGGCTGTTTTCTGTGTTTCTTTGTACATTGGTTACCAAAATCAAGGAATGTTCTGTTTAAGAAGAGACGTTGTTAATAGGTAGTTTTACTTACTTGCAGCAAGTAACAGGGGAATCACATAGAAAGCTCTGTCTCCTGGATGGGAAGCTTAGCCATTGCTCATATACACTGTTTGGTGAATTACATGTTGATTTCTTCTTTTCAGTTGGCTAAACATATCCAGTTGGATTCTGGTCAAGTTCATCTGTTTATAGCTGAGTCTGCAAAATATTGTGCTCCATTTTAGCATTTAGCAAGAATAGCATTTAGAAAGACTCGCCCAGACCTTGAGACCCTTGTCCTCTCCAGCACATCCATGTGTGCCCATTGCCTAGTACAGGTATGGCTGGCTAGCTACTTTTCTTTCCATCTAACATGACATTTATTGAGCATCCCTGTATGCCAGGTACCCTGCAATGTGCTGTACATGTATTATATCTGTATCATTTGCCAGGCAGGCAATAAATGTTCATTGAATAAATAAATGAACAAATATGTTAACAGTAAAAGCAACATTAACTGAACTCCTATGTATTATGTGGTAATACCATTATTATTAAAAATAAAAATATATAAAATATATCTTCATCCTACTCCCTAAAAGCTCTTAGTTTTGTTGGAGAAACAATATATTTATAATAAACTTCTTCTAAACAGTGATTTAATTAAAATGGATTATACATCTTTATAATACCTCAGTGCTTATCAGATAATAAATATCAGGTATTCAGTAAATCAAACACTCAATAAAAATTTGTCCCCCACCCCCAATTGAACAAAGTGCCATTCAGTGGGTAGATCAGCAAAATTTTATTGCAATAAAAGTCAGCTGCTTGAAAAAATGCTATCTTAACTGTGTAATGAAATAGAATTATTCTGCTGATCTCACAAAGGATAAATATGCTTCATGAAAGCAATAGATGTTTTATTGCAATTTTTGCTAATTAAATTTTTATAAATTTATTTTTGGAGACCACAGTTGAGCTGTATTTCTATTCTAACCTGGTGTTAACTGAGATAAAGTTGTTTGGCTTCAAATGACCCAGTAGTGGGACCCTCACCACATGGAGTCCTCTTCATTGACTAGTCAAATTGTCCAGAGAGAGGACACCATTCAGTGAAACTTACATAGTATTCATTCATAGAAATCTTATTTTAAAGCTAACATTATACTTCATTCACATTTTAAAGTATTATTCTCAAACACTATTTCTTCTTATTTTGAAACATAATATGTCTTATAATTAGCACTCAAACTCCTCACTTAAAAATTTAAAAAAAAAAATATGGACTTGCCAGATTTGTATAAGAACTTCACACAATTAAAGAATACATATACCACTGAATATGCTGTTTGCTTAATATAGGAAATACTTGTAAGTTGCTTTGGAATATATAATTAGGACTCACCTTCTAAATATAGAAACTTATTTTCTCACGTACTTAATTTTCAGAGAGAACTGACTATCTTATTTTTAAAATATGAAAGATGTTCAGGCAAAGGATATGATTGTTTTTTTCATTGTTTAAAAATGGAAACAAGTGTGGAAAAATCCAGCTTAGCCCTCATGTGTTAAGAAGTTTTGGCCTGAATAATAAGACACATGTCAAGATAATATAGCTCTCTGCAGGTGGTTAGGGGTGGGAATTGAACTGGAATCATCTTGTAGTAAGAGACAGTGAATAATGCTGATTTAGCATTGGCTCCATGCACTGTCGAGCCTCACATCTGTGTGAGGTTGACCATAATCAGGAGGCTCTGTTGATTCCGATGGGATGAGGCTCCACTGATGGTTCTGATGGGAATTGTTTGGATAACAAGAGAATGGAGTAGAAAGAGAGAGGATGGGATTCTCAGCACCTCTTTGAGTCATCCTAGTGTGGCCTGAGCTTTAAAAGACATCTTTTGCCCTAAAGGGAATTCCTGTGTTTGTGAACAGGGGATGGATATCTTTTTCCTGTTTTTATATTTGGTTGTGCCACCTTTTGGCTCTACTTGGGTCAAAATTTCAAAGCTAAAATATGATACTTCTAAAAATAAACTCTTCTCCAAAAATAATAATGTTGGTCTTCTGTGGAGTTGGATGGTATCTGGGCTGGCTTGCTTGGTTGGTTGGAACATGACCACTAGCGTGGCAATGGGTCTCATGTGTCAGCTGACTTTACAGCGTTCCACAACCATGTTCGGTACACTTTGTCCTAGCCGATCATTCCACTAATGTGTGCCTTCAAAAGAAGTCATCTCAGAAAGTGCAGCCGGATTAGCAGAAGTCTACCACCGTTGTTAAGGCATAAAACTAAATATCTTACCAGTGGTGGGTGAGCCATCAAAATATTTAACTGATTGCCTATCGCTTGTAAAGCATAGTGTGGCTTACAGAATTAGTGGTTTTGAATCCTGCCCTCCAGGAACTCACAGCTAGTCAGGCAAGGAGGAGATACACTTCATGACTGTATAGTACCTTATAGAAAAGTGATAGAAATTTGCTTAAAATTTTCAGATAATGCACTATGTGTATTCAGGAAAGTGATTCTTTTCAACTATAGCAATCAGTTGTTTTTCCACTCACAGTTTTTGCAAATCCTGGTGTTAAAAAATTTAAGGAGAAGGGGAGAAAAAATATTATTTATTGAGTTTGTATAATGGGCGAGATACTTTATAAAGTGCTTTTATGCCATTTCAGTTAGCATTCACAACAAACCTTCAAAATAGATAGGATAGATTTATTTCTGATTATAGAGAGGAGGACTGTAAGATTCAGAGAGATTAAAAAACCTGTGTTAGGTCACACAATAAGTGGTAAATAAGAATTTAAATCTGTTTTAACTGAAAGCTTGTACTCTTTCAACTATGCCATGGTTTTTAGAATTATGTGCAGAAAATACAGAAGTGTCTAGATTTGGGCAAATCTCCAAAAATGTTTCCATTTTGATCTGTAGATAATTGCACTGCCAGGTGAGGATGGTGGACATTTCTGCAGATTGAGGGTGAGTCAGGAATGTTGGGGCCTGAGGGAGGGGCGGAGAGGGTGCAAAAACTACAGGTACAGTGTCAGTGGTAGCACCAGTCTTCGAAAACTAGAAATCTAGAGCTACATAAGTGAGCATGAAGGAGGGGATAAAGAGGCCGCCTAAACTCTCAGGTTGGACATGTGTTTATGCCAAATAATTTACTGGTAAAGAAACTCCACTTAAGAACCCAAAGCTGGTGGGAATCAAAGGGGACATTCAGCAAAGGATATATATATATATATATATATATATATATATATATATATATATATATATTAGAGGCTTTCCCTTCCCCTGGCTGCTGGTACTGGTTTTCCTCTAGCACCTGGGACCCAGGCCTTTGCTCCAGCCCGGAGCTTTCCGTCTTCGCCACTCCGCTGCTTTGTGCCACCATCTTTGTTGGGTTAATTTGCATACTCTCCTGATTGGCTGGTAAGTGTAGCGGAGGGACAGTCAATTTACATGTTTGTCTATTATTAGGTAAGAATATATCCCCCCCCCCCTTTATTGAATTTCTCATAGATGAAAGCATTATGAAGCACACAGGGATATCCAGATGATATCGCTGTCCTCAAACTCACATTTTGGTGAGTAAGGATGGATATGTATACAAACAATTATTATATCAGAGGTCCTTTGAAGTTTTGATAGGAGACTGAATCCTAATTCTCTCTGAGTGGGAAAGCTATCACCATGGAAAGTACCACAAGGATCATGATGTTTAGCAGGATGGACAGTGATGGTTCTTGAATGGTAGGTGGGGACCACATCATGAAGGGCTTGTTTGAGAAAGAGCTAGAGCTGTGTCCTGAAGGCACTAGAAAGTCATTAAAGGATTTAAATTTTAAAAATTAATTTGAGGATATTTTGAACACGTAGAAAAATAATACAAAACACCCATGAACTCATCATCCATATTTATTTGCTTCAGATAGTTCTTTCTTTTTAAAGGTAATGAAGTTGCAAATAAACAGATAAAGATCTACTCCCATGCCTTTCTTGATCTCTTCAAACCCAGAAATAAATAACTCATTGAAGGTTGCTATATATTATTCCAATGTGTACATTTGTACTTTACCAAATAGGTATGTACTGCCACACAACACATATTATTATTTTGTAAATTTTTAAATTTATTTAGCCCTGACCAGTGTGGCTCAGTTGGTTGGGGAGTCATCTCATACACCAAAAGGTTATAGCTTTGACTCCCCATCAGGGCACATACCCAGGTTGCAGGTTCGATCCCAGGTCTGGGCATGTACAGGAGGCAACCGATCAATATTTCTTTTTCTCTCCCTTCCTCTCTCTAAAAAATAAAAATTTTAAAAAATCAATTAGGTTTTATATAGATGACATCATACTGTTCATTTCTTCCTGGAACTTACTGTTTTCACTTAACACTATATTGGTACACACAGCTCTAGAATATCCATTTTTACTGTTTGAAATAGCAAGGGTTTATATTTTTGATGGAGAATTAGGCTGTTTCCTTTTGTTCTGGTTACACATACTGCTGTAGTAATATATGTGTCTTCTTGATATCTCCCCTGTACAGAGGTATGTTTTTCAGAATGTAATCCTTGAAATAGAATCATGAAATTGTAACATATGCTTTTTTCAGCCTAAGCATTGTAAATTGCTCTTCAAAGTGGCTACACCAGTGTATTCTCTTTAGAAGCATGAATTCCTATTTTTTTCTTTATCCGCTTTAACTTTTGTTGTTAACATATTTTGGGGTATGAATAGCATTTTGCTTTAGTTTGTATGCTCCTATTGTCAAGATTGCTTATATTTTTATATTGGACATCTGGGATTTCTATTATTTGAGTTTCTTGTTCATGATCTTTACCCATTGCTCTATAAGAATATTTATTTTTTTTATTGAATATAGATAAGATTTCTTTATATATTCAAGTCACCAATCTTTGGTAAAAATGTAAATGGCAAATATTTTTTCCAGGTTAGTTTTATCTTTTAACTTTGTAATGTTCTTTGTTAGAGAAATATAAATATCTTCCTTCCCAATGTTAAAAAGATATTCTATATATTCTAAGAGTTTTAACATTTTGTTTTATACATTTAGGACTTTGATCCATCTTTGGCATATGGTATGAATAAGGGTACACTTTTATCTATATTTCCCCTTTCCTATATGATGAGCAATTACCACAGAACACACATTCAATAATCCATTTCTGCAACTCCTTTGTAATGTTGTCTTTCTTACAACCACTCCCATATATAGGTAGGTTTGTTTCTAGGATGTTTATACAAACTCACTGTTCTATTCTAAACCTTTGTCAATACTGAATCTTTAAAATAAAGTTTGATATCTGGTAGTGTATAAATCTATTCCTCCTCATTTTTCTTCCTCAAAATTGTCTTGGCTAATTTCTTCCATTTGAAATTTTTGATCAACTTGACAAGTTCCATTCTTATACTCAAATATAAAACAACTAGGTTTAGATGAGAATTGCATTTAATGTATACATTATTTGAGGGGGAACCTTTTACCCTTATGATATTAAGTCTTGCCATAAAACACATTTATTTTTCATAATTTATAACTTTTTTATACTTCAATTATAATGTGGTTTTATTCACCCTAGAAATGCCATTGTTTTTATTGACATCATGAATAGTATGTTCAAAAATACATTTAAAAAGTTTCTTACTTCTAGAAAGAGGGAATGTTATTTGATGGTTGAAAGCTCCATTTTATATGCAACAACTTCGATGAAATCTGTCATTTTATTTTTATGTAGATTTTTTTAATTATTATTTTTTTATAACGCAAAAACATTTATTTATACACACACCGCCAATGAAGGAAAGCAGTCTTCTGTCAAGTGAAGAAGATAAAGATTCTTAAGTAGCTGATTTTGGGACCTACTACAATGGGAAGACTTGCTTTGTTGCCTTCAGATGTTGGTCTATTTACCTAACACTTCAGCAGGCTGTTTAAATGGGCCTTTCTCCTCCTGGGCCTGATTCTCTGATCCCTTACGATATTCTAGCTGGAACTGCAGGTCGTTTGTGTCATCATTCTGTTCATCCAGGAACTTTCCCAAGAAGCATAAGACACCATATTCATTTTTGGAAGAAGCTGTGGTCTTCAGGTCTAGCAGGAGTGTGGTTCATTGGTTCTCCGATTCCAGGGCAGACTCTAAAGCTTTGATACCCGTTTGCCAGTTATCTGTCTCAGGCCTTTTGTTGCCTCTGTGGTTGTCCCAAAGAGGCCTTCTTTGTTCAGTCTGGGGTCCGAGGTTTGCCCTGTGACTTCCAGGAGGCCCTAGGTGTCTTTCAAACCCAAGCGTAGATGAATAAATATCACTGATATGCAGCTCGTAAGATGCCAAATGATTAATAGCAATACTATACTCTTCAGAGAGCAGGTACTTGGCTGCTATCTCAGTTTCAGAGAAAACCAGGCATAAACAGTGCTGTCACCCTATTATTTTTTTTATTATTGTTTTATTGCTTAAAGTATTACAAAGAGTATTACATATGTCTCCTTTTTTTCCCCCGCCCTTGAAAATCCCCTGGCCTCCCCTACCCCCAGTGTCTTATGTCCATTGGTTATGCTTATATGCATGCATACAAGTCCTTCGGTTGATCTCTTACCACCCTCCCTCCTGCCCCCCAACCCTCCCTGGCCTTCCCGCTGCAGTTTGACAATCTGTTTGAGGCAGCTCTGCCTCTGTATCTATTATTGTTCAAAAGTTTATAATGATCTCTATTATCCATGAATGAGTAAGATTATGTGGTATTTTTTCTTCATTGACTGGCTTATTTCACTTAGCATAATTCACCATAGCTAAGATCTGGAAACAGCCTAAGTGCTCATCAGTAGACGAATGGATTAGAAAACTGTGGTATATCTACACGATGGAATACTATGCTGCTGTAAAGAAGAAGGAACTCTTACCATTTGCAACGGCATGGATGGAACTGGAGAGCATTATGCTAAGTAAAATAAGCCAGTCAATGAAGGAAAAATACCACATGATCTCACTCATTCATGGATAATAGAGACCATTATAAACTTTTGAACAATAATAGATACAGAGGCAGAGCTGCCTCAAACAGATTGTCAAACTGCAGCAGGAAGGCCGGGGAGGGTTGCGGGGCAGGAGGTAGGGGGGTAAGAGATCAACTAAAGGACTTGTATGCATGCATATAAGCATAACCAGTGGACATAAGACATTGGGGGATAGGGGAGGCTAGGGGACTGTCTAGGGCGGGGGGATAAAATGGACACATATGTAATACCCTTTGTAATACTTTAAGCAATAAAAAAAAAAAAAAGTAAGCACAAAAAAAAAAAAGATGCTGAATGATTAATAGCAATACTATACTCTTCAGAGAGCAGGTACTTGGCTGCTATCTCAGTTTCAGAGAAAACCAGGCATAAACAGTGCTGTCACCCTATTATTTTTTTTATTATTGTTTTATTGCTTAAAGTATTACAAAGAGTATTACATATGTCTCCTTTTTTTCCCCCCGCCCTTGAAAATCCCCTGGCCTCCCCTACCCCCAGTGTCTTATGTCCATTGGTTATGCTTATATGCATGCATACAAGTCCTTCGGTTGATCTCTTACCACCCTCCCTCCTGCCCCCCAACCCTCCCTGGCCTTCCCGCTGCAGTTTGACAATCTGTTTGAGGCAGCTCTGCCTCTGTATCTATTATTGTTCATAAGTTTATAATGGTCTTTATTATCCATGAATGAGTAAGATTATGTGGTATTTTTTCTTCATTGACTGGCTTATTTCACTTAGCATAATTCACCATAGCTAAGATCTGGAAACAGCCTAAGTGCTCATCAGTAGACGAATGGATTAGAAAACTGTGGTATATCTACACGATGGAATACTATGCTGCTGTAAAGAAGAAGGAACTCTTACCATTTGCAACGGCATGGATGGAACTGGAGAGCATTATGTAGATTTTTAAATCTAGATAATTGCCACAAATAATTTTATTCCTTTCTTAATCTTATGCCTTATTTGTGCTGTCTTATTTTCTTAGATAAAATGTCTATTACAGTGCTAAATAGAAGTGGTGATTGCAGGCATTGTTGTATTATCCTGGCTTTATTCAAAGAGAATTCTTCTAACATCTCACCACTAATTATTATGTTTTCTAATTTTGGTTTTATTATTGTAAAGAACTTGCCTTTTTATTTGAAATCATGAATGGGTGTTGCATATTTCAAAATAATGAATGAGTGTTTAAATGCTCAAATGTTCTTCTGCATCTATATCAGTAGTGTGTGTGGGGTGTGGGATGATAAAGTCCCAGCTTATGATAGTGGCAGTGGACATAGAGCACATAGAACTTTGAGGATTTTGCTATTAGTTGTGAGAAAGGATAGACAGAAAGTAGCTTTTGGAAGACACAGTTCTGACTTAGGATAACTGTGTAAATGATAGAGTCATTATTTGAATACAGAATAGAAAGAAAGTAGCAATTTTTAGGAGTAGATTTTTGAGCCCACATTAAGATTTGTTGAAACTGAGATGTGTGTTGGCTGTTTAAATGTTGATGTTCAGCAGACTTTTAGATATAATTACTTAAAAATGGACTCTGGCCCTAGCCTGTTTGGCTCAGTGGATAGAACGTCTGCCTGTGAACTGAAGGGTCCCAGGTTCGATTATGGTCAAGGGCATGTACCTTGGTTGTGGGCACATCCCCAGGACGGGGTGTGCAAGAAGCAGCTGATCGATGTTTCTCTTTCATCGATGTTTCTAACTCTCAATACCTCTCCCTTCCTCGCTGTAAAAAATCAATAAAATATATATTAAATAAATAAATAAATAATAAATAAATGGACTCTGGAATGTAAGAGTTAAGTATGCTCTGGAGATAAGAATTTGTGGTTTGGTGGTACCAAAAGGGATGCAGAGCAATGAGAGTTTGCAGAATAAGAAAAGTAGAGACTCTGGCTAAATCCCAGGAACCTGTATACCTGAAGAACAGTAGGCAGGACTCTTAGGGAAATAAGTTACTCCCGGGGAGCGGGGTGTCAAGGAAAACTTAGGGGGAAAGTTTCGATTTTAAAAAGCCATCATAGGATCCCAGTTCAGGAAAGTTAAGAAAGATGGCCAGCAAGAATTGACTTAATTTGGCAATTGGGAGACCCATGGTGGCTTGCACAGGAGCAGTTTCAGTGCTAAAGGCAGATGCTGGATTTCAGGTAGATGAAGCTTTAGCAGGAAGGTGAGGAAATGGAGGAAGACAAGTGAAGGCCTCTCTCATGGAGCTTGGCCATGAAAGGAAAGAGAGAAAGGAAAGTGCAAATAAAAGAGTCAAGGGAAGAATGATCGTTTAAGAATTAGGTGTAAGCTTCTCACTTTTGGAATTGTCATATGGGTAAAGCACAGGAGGTTAAACTTTAGTTAAATGTGATGGTGAGATAGTTGCTGGATGTGGTGAAAAGCTGATCAAGCTTGTATGGTGGACAGTTTTAATGCAGAGTTGATTGTTCAGGTATATATTTTCCTGCCCTTTGGGTCTTCTTACTCGTGTCTAAAGGCAGGGGGTCACACAAAAGAATTTCATATGAAACAAATTTAAAGGCTGTTGCCAATCCCTGTCTTATAACAATGAGGTCTTTAATAAATGTAAAACATGGCACAAAAATATTTTTAGATCATTAATAAAGCAAACACTTTTGTGTTTTATTTATGGCTTAACAACCATATGCCAATGATCAAATGGCTCTCGAATGTGAAAAAAACAACACCTAAATTTTAAAAAGTAGCCTTGCCTGTTTTGGAATAGGATGTTGAATCTATTTTGGTTATCATGATTCAGTAAAAGCTATTAAACCCACAGGCTCTGTTGGTCTGTAACAGAGGAAGTGCTTGCTCCTGTTCTTGCTCCAACATTAGAATCAGAGGACAACCATATTCTAGATTCTGTTTATTCTGGCACAACTTAGTTCATTGGATTTGTTTCCAACTGAAATGATATCTTTGCCAGGTGAAGTTGGTAATGATTACAGAAATTTAAAAATATGCCTTTAATCCTGTGAGATGCTGTTCATGTATTCAACTATCATTTGAAAATTCCTTTTGTTATAGAATGGGCAAATTTTTTTAGGTTGCCAAACTTAGTTTTATAGTTGAAATTAGCCAAAATTGCCAACTTAAATTGAGCTGCAACAAACCAGTTCAGTGTTTCCATGGAAACATGATTTCATCCCATCTATGAAAACCCATTTTGTTTTTTCTTCTTTATCATGGAACTTGAACCTCTGCAATGTTTTTTCTGTGATTCTTGCTCCAAGAAAAAGAAAACAGGTTTCCAATTAGAAAAAAATTATCCTTTTGCCCATTAAAGTTTAACTCCATTGGGACATTTTCATTTAGAAAGATAAACCATGGCCATATTCTAAAACCTTTCCTATTTAGGTATAACTATGCATTTTTGTTATTTTTGCCATGTCTTTTTAAATACTTTGGCCCCAACCTCCAGTCACAATTATTCCAAGTTATGTTCAAATTACTTCATACTTCTAATATTTTTATCACGTGGTGTCTAGCTGGTTTAGAAATCTTCAGTGAAAGAATTGTAAAGTTCTTCATTTTTATTTTCTCACCATGCCTATCCCCAAGGCCTGCCACAAGTTGATTCTCAATAAGTGTTTATTGAGTCAGTGATGCAACAAATATTTCAGTGCTTTCTGTGGGCTTAGCATCATTAAGGACTCTGTGGAATGCAAAAGACATATTTTCTTGTTTGTAATTAGGGATCTGGGGAGGATAAAGAATGAAATGTAAGTGCTTGCTATTATTTTACCTCACATAAACCAGAGCTTTACTATCTCATTTAATCTTTAGAATAGTCCTGGAAGGGCTGTGGTATTATACTGATTTTTCAGATGAAGAAACTGGCTAAGTATGGTTCCAGAACTTGCCCAGGTTAGTGATTGGTGGACCAGGTTTTGAATTCCAGACCTCCATTGGTAAGTACACTTACTAGGCGGAGAGACAATTCTTCTATACAGAAAACAGTTGGTGAAATAGTAAATGTTACTGATTGTGAGGAGTTCAGAAAAGGAAAGGTTATGTGGATGAGAGTATTCATGGATGATGTAAATAAAAGTGCCATTTACTAAGTGATGAACTCTACAGTATATCTAATCAATACTATATATTTGTATTTTACCCACTAGAATAAAATACCTTGACTCTGAGACTAGTTTCTTAAATGTCTACAATTTGCTTTCTCATAAAACAGGCTACACAATGGTATAATTATAATTTTGGGTAAAAAACACACACACTCACACAAAAGAATACATGTAAATTGATTTTACTGATTATCATAGATTCATAGAATGTCAGGGTGGCCAACCCTTCTGGTTTTATAGAAAAGAAAGTCAAGTCTCAGAGCACAGCCCCAGCTGATTTGTTTTCTTTCTCTCTTGCTTACATTCATATGACAGCAGAGTCAGGCTAAAGACAGCCTTCCAACACCAAGTCTAATAATGTTCTTGAAGCCACATATTGTTTTCACTCATTGATTTGTAGCAGATGAGTACACATCATTAACAGATAAAAATAATTCTAATAATTTTAAGTACCTATCATTTGTTTTCTTATGTCTCAATAAGCTATGATAGAAATATCTTACTGTGCAAACCATGCATTTCACATCCTTCTACAAAATAGTCTTAGAAATTACCCAAAAATTTAATTACATTATTAAATTAGGTCATAATAATGCTTCATATCTGTCCTTTGCTTATTTTTGGTACCTTTTCCTTGGTGATGTTTTGTTTCTTTGACAATGTTTCCAAATGTCTTTCTCTAGGTCTTCTCTTGGGTTCCATGTAAATGTAATGCATTTTTATTTTCCATGATTAGTTGTTTTCCTTGAGGGGGAAAACTTGTAATTTCAGAAAGAAAATCATAATCATTATTCTACTTAAATGCTAAGTTCTTATCCATGTGTCATTTTTCTAACAAAACTAAAATTTCTCCTGTAAACCTAGAATACGTTAGAGTAGGAAGTTTTTTTTTTTTTTTGTATTTGTAGTAAAATTATGCTATAAAATAATGACTTTCTAAGTGGCTTATATTCACTATGTGAATATTGTTATTTTGGGAGGGGCTTTATTCCTGACTAGCAATTAATTTAACATTAAATAATATATTATTGGCTATCTCTCAACAGCAGTCATAGACCCATGATCATTCAAAATAGAAAAATAATGACTCAGACATTTAAAAATGAATCTAAGTTTGCAGTACATATCAATAATATGAGACCCCAAGGTATCATAAAGCATTTCCAATACACCCTCTAGAGAATATCATAGCTACAGTGTAAATATAAGAAATGTTAACGAAATGCTTAGCGCTAATTTTATTGGCCCTCTTAGAATTAAGAATGATTTAGGAGTAATTTATTCAGGTTAGACCAAGTCTCTTAAACCATCCAGGGAAATTTGAATTGGTGCCATCTGTTTCTCTAGTGTCCACTTGACAATTTCACAATCTTTGAAACTCATCAAACTTGGTTAGAAAAAAATAAGAAAAATAGCTACTCATACAATGCAATGCTTAGAATTGCTTTTCTTGGCAAGCATAGGGTTTTGAACATAGTGGTACAGATTGATGTATTTTATTAATTAGGCAGCTTTAAATTAGTTTAATTTGAAACTGGAAACTGCAAGAGGGGGGCAACTTGATGAAGAAAAATAAGTACATTTTAGAGAATGGCCCAGTGAAATAACATTTATTTAAAAAGTTTTGGGGGAATTGCACTAATTATTTTATATATTTTTTATTTTATAAATATATGTTATATGCTATATGTTATATATCATATATATATATATATATATATATATATATATATATATAACATACATTTAAGCTACATTTGGTAATTAGTCTAGAATAGAAACACTACAAACCAGATGAGTTTTTAAATTTATTTTTCCAATCCTCACCTGAGGATATTTTTTCCATTGATTTTTTTAGAGAGTAAAAGGGAGGGAGGGAGGGAAGGAGAAAGAGAGAGAGAGAGAGAGAAACACCATGGGTTTGTTGCCCCCAGCACACTCCTTACCAGGCCAGGGATCAAACCTGCAACCCAGGTGGGTTTGAGTGTTGACTCTCTAACCACTGAGAACACCAGCCAGGGCCATGTGAGTGGTTTTTTAAATAGAGGTAAATAATTTAATATAGTACTTTCTCACTGAACTGGCTGTTTTTATTACTATCATGCATGGTCTTTGAGTGTACTGCTACTATTAGCTATACCTAGGAATTTTTGTTTGTGACATAATTTTTAATAAATCCTGGCTACTTAAAAGGTTTAAAGTAAGAAAAACAAGCAAAAGACTTGGATTTACTATTCACCTTAGAAAAAATTTACAATAGAAAATTTGTTTGTGATACGAATTCTTTGTTGATTATATGTGATACAAATAGTTTTTACTACTTTGGGCTTATACCTTTATTATGTTACCCCTATTTCTCTTTGAATACTTAATAAGCTAAAGCAAACACAACCACCGTGCTAAATGGTGAATAGTATCTCATGTGCAGTCCATGTTCAGTTTTCTCTGTCTCAAAAATACCTATGTACAGTTTGTTTAAATCAGATTCTCAACAAAGTTCACAATTGTATTTAATTGATATGCTGCTCAAGTTCCCTTACTTTTGTTTTCATGCCATTTAATTATTAGTTGTATAAGTTTTCATTTTCTAGATTTCGCTGATTTCATCCTCTTGATGTCATTTAACAAATTCCCAAATTTCTTTTAATTGGGTGGATATAGAGACTTGAATAAATTCTGGTTTTACTTTTTATTGGCCAAAAATAATTTGCAGATGGAAACGTGCTCCTTCTGATTATGTCACGTCAGGAGGAACATCTTATTCTACTTTAATGGTAGATGAGTAGGTTCAAGTGTAGTCAAGCCTAATGCATCTGACTTAATTTCTATCTAATCTTTCATGTAATAATAGCACCTCTGGTGATCTTTGCCTAGCTCCATTATATCATTAGGGGTTGAAAAATATGATTTTCTAATCATATTAATCTCCTGGCATTTAGTAACCTTTATTATCCTGAAATATCACCCATGTAGGGTAAGCATGATAAATGCTTGATTCTCTTTTTTTTTTTGTATTCTAGCAACCTCCAAAGGTGACCCAGGCTGTGTTTTTTTTATATTTATCAAAGTATGAACTCATATACTTAGTAAATTGTTATATTTCAATCCATTGTAGTTATTATTTTTATGATCAGATGGTTTCATCTTTAACCATTAGGAGCCCTTCAGCTTAGCTATTGGGTCCTTTTGATCAAAGCCCAGTAATATTTGAGATTTTCCTTGTTTTCAGAATGACAGGATTTCTCTGTCTCATATATCATGTACCCTAGATCTGGATCTGCTATTTTCCAAAAGGCTCTGGTTCCTTTTTATGGGAAATGATATTTAGAAACCACAATTAGGGTGCTAAAGTTGTTTATTGATGATTTTATTCATATCACTTAAGCAAAAATTGCTCATTTCCACCCATTTGCTTTTACCCTAGCGCCTCTTTTGTCTATTTCATTTATTTTGTATTTATTATTATCTAAGTAGGCAAGCAAGGAGCATTTAAGACTTGAACCCACATCTTGTGATTTGTTATCCGCATTCTTTTTGAGGTATATGGATGAAATGGAAGATTAGTTGATTGGAGATCAGTTTGAGCTGAGTTAGGTGTTTAAAATGTTATCAGCTTTCCTTTGGGGAATTTACTTTCCTGATACATTATCATCAAAATTAGAGCTAAGTTGGCAAAAATATAGGAATTTAGGGATGAAAAAGGGCTACATTTAAACACAGCTTAAAACTACCAACAGAATCCCACGACCTGATTTTAATTGATTTGCTGGCACAGGCAAATAATATACACTGTAGTATTGCATGTTCATTGGCTATCTTTTATTAGTCTCATTTTGAATGATTGCACAGACATGCATATTCTCTTGTTGCTTGAATATTTTAGAAGCTGCTCTGGCCAGATAGGATTTTAAATCACTACACCAAACTACAGACAATCAAGTTACTGCATCTCACTTTGTTTACTTTTTTAAAAAGTTGATTTTAGAGAGAGGAAGGGGGTAAAGAGAGAGAGAGAAGCAGTGAGAAACATCGATGGTCGCCTCCCACATGTGCCCCTACTGGGTATCAAATCTGCAACCTGGGTATGTGCCCTGAACCAGACCCACACAGAACCCACCACCTTTTGGTCTACAGGACAATGCTCCAACCAACAGAGCTACACTAGCCAGGGCTGTCTTACGTGGCTTTAATACTGGTAGATGCTAGGTAATGGACTCTTAGAGAAACCAAGAAAGCAGTCACCCACTTGGCAGTATGAAAGCAAACCCAATGTGTAACATAATAGCTTCTTTGAATCTATTAGCCTGTCTATACAATGGGGATTTATGATTACATGTCTGCCTACCATATTAGATTTTTTAGAGAAATATGATAGCAAATGTCAATTGTTTAGTTAACCATCAATTGTTATACACAGTCAAGGTGGCATTAAATAATTGCATATTTGGGGGGGCATGATTTGACCTATGAGATTTCAAAAGTTATAACTATAGACCTGTTGTTTTAATGATAACTAAACAAACCAAACTTTACATAGATACATGAATTAATTTTAAATTATTTTACCAGTTTGCCAGAATTTTGCTCTTCTCAATTCTATCTGTCCTAATTGATGTTTCCCTTCAACTAGTACTACTACCTTAATGCCAGAAACATAGAATACAATAGAATAGATGCATGTGTGTGTGTGTGTGCACGCGCGCGTGTGTATTTGTGTGTGTGTGTGCGCGCGCATAAAAGCGTGGTGACCAGAATTTCAGTTTTCCCACCTTTTCCTGTTTTACATTTTAGTTCAAAGACAGGCTATAAATAAGCATGAGTGTTAGTGTCTCCTGAGGGGACTATTTTGGTCTTCAATTATATTTGAAGGTTTTACAGTCAAGCAAACAACTACATTTTGATAAGCATCTTTCCTGAGAGTCCCTCGTTTTGAAAGCTCTTATTAAGTTCTTGGTGGCTCCTCATGGAATTCCCATGCCTTTTTTGTGGACCCACTGGGAGATACATTAATTTCAAGGAGATGAGAAATTTGCTTTCATTTGTATCCACTATTCTCAGAAATTTACTTACATGTACTTATTTTGGTTTTAATAAGTGCCAGAGAAAATGACAGTGGGATATGATAACCACATAAGGTAAGGAAATAGAAGAGGTATGAAAATAAAAGGATAACAATGGATCAATTTATCTCTCTTCTACTTCTCTTAGAATCAAATTCTTAAAGTTTGTAGAGCTCTTTGATTTTGAAAATGAGACAATTTACTTCATGTGAAAACCTGGCCATGATGCACCCAAGCTTAAAACCCTCCATTGGATTTAATTTTCATTTAGGGCAAACAAATCGAAGTTTAACATGCTACATGCGGTCCTTGCTAGTCTTTAGGTCCCCCCATTCTTTCTCTCGCCCCCGCTCATTCTTCCCTGATTTCCTTCTGTTTCTAGATCAAGTCAAACTTACTCTATCCCCAGAAGGGAAAGTTTGTCTTCGGTTCATGGCCAACTTGGCTTTTTCTTGTTACTGTGTTGTCAACTCAAATAGCACCTTTTCGAAGGCCTTCTCTGACCTCCCAATCTACAGGAGGGAGCCCTTCCTTCCTCCTGGCCCCACGTGATACGTTACTGTTTTCATTTCTTCATATCATTTACCACTATCTGAAAATATCTCACTCAATCATTTAGTTCCTCGAACATAAACTACAGGAAAGCAAATTCCTTATCCAGTTTGTTCACTTCCAAGTTCCCAGCACCTATGAGAGTATCTGGCACATAATAGACACTTGGAAAATATTTGTTGTTGAATGAATGTAGTGGAGGGGGTGCTGGAGGGAGAGAACCCCGGTTTGTTTTAGGTCTGTTGCTTAGTAAAGGGCATGTGACAGGCAAGCCATATTACCCGTTTGCCTTGTTTGTCTCAACACTTCCTAAGATTAAAAGAAAGAGTGTTGTCTCAAGCATCGTAAACTCTGAGTTTTCATTATCACAGTAATCCTGTGAGGTTAGGAATACAGATCACTATTTCGTTGTTAAAGGTAAGATTACAGATCACCCATGCCATCTCCTTTGTTTTTTAACATTAGACCATATAAAAACGCTATTAAATTATAGTGGAAGTGTTATATCTATAGTCTGGATTGCCTGTTTTATACTATTAAGCATAGTATATGTTCCATATTAACTGGTGAGCTCAGTTTAAACTTCTTTGTAATTACATTCTGCTATAAGTAATTTCATCTTTTTCCATTATCCATTAAGATTTATTTTATGGCATTAAAGGGTTAAATTTTCCCCCAACAGCATTTTCTGTGTTTAAAAGGAGCATATATTCTTACATTCTTTAGAGGCCCCTTCACTCGCAGTGAGGCGAGTGCTTCATGCTGCATCGGTGTCACCCGGGAGCTTGTTAGAAATGAAAAATCTTGGGCTGTAAAAAACATCTATGAATCAGAATCTGCATTTTAACAAGATCTCGAAATGACTTATATGTATGTTAACCTTTGAGAAATGGGGATGCTTAAGGTCCCCGACCACTCTTTGAGTAGCAAATCTTTAGACATTTTCGCTTGTAAAGATTCTCTGAGTGATTAGTGAGCCCCAGCTGCACCATTTGGGATTGCCGCCTTTTTTATCTGCCAGGGGAATAGGACCAATAGGAACCATAGGCCCTTTTCTCTTATCATTTTTGTATTACCTTATACCAGAATTTCTTGAACTTTGGTGTTCATTAGCATATGGGAAAGGTTTTTTTTTTTTTTTTTTTTTTTTTTTTTTTAATTTAAGGTTTGGTCCTTTGCTCTATAATCTGAAGCTAGGACATTCATATGTTTAAAAAGCTCCCCAGATGATTGAAGTAAATGTTAAAACTTGATATGCCTCAGTTTATATGATTATACATAAGCACACAAAAAATATTTATACATAGCTATGAAACATTTATGAAACATATCAGTTATGTGTCAAGGGTTAAATAATGTGGCAGTAACATGTATTTGAAGCCCCTTTTCATATGATTACTTTATAGAATGTCAATCTAAAATATAATAAAATTAGATAATAAAGTTTAGCACAAGAATTCTGAAGGAATTAGAAACTACTTAGAAATAAAGAAAATGTGCCCAGCCAGCTTGGCTCAGTGGTTGAGTGTTGACCTATGAATCAGGAGGTCATGGTTTGATCCCTGGTCAGGGCACAGGCCCTGGTTGCTGGCTTGATCTCCAGTAGGGGGCATGCAGGAGGCAGCCAATCAGTGATCCCCTCTCATCATTGATGTTTCTATCTCTCTCTCCTCTTTTCCTCTCTAAAATCAATACAAATATTTTTTAAAAAAGATAAACTTCAAAAGCTATAAAAGAGGATGAAATAAAGAGGATGCTTTTGGTAGAGGAGCAGAATAACTTAATTTTGAGGCTTTTGGGGAGGAAGTTAGTCAATATTTATTAGTACACATTGTTGCCATAAGTCAGCACATCCTGGTGATGACTCACCAAAAATGCCCCTCAATGAGATTTCTCAGCCTCTATAGCCCTTTGCCTAATTTTAAAAATGACATTGGTGATATTGGACTGAACGTTTTTCATTAAGATATAGCCTACACAACAAATGATATAGTTGTCAAGCCTTCATGTTAATAGTCTTAGACAAATTCATGTACCTGAATATCATCACTGCAAATGTAGGATATTTCTGTCACCCAGCAAGTTTACCAGTGCCACTTTCCAATTGACTTCTCCATCAAAGGCAAATTTTTCCTGATTTCTAACACCAGAGATTAGTTTTGTATTTTGGATCTTCATATAACTGGAATCATGCTCTATATATTCGTGTTTAGCTTATTACATTAACTAGAACATATTTAAAATCCATTTATGTTGTTATGTATAACAGTAGTTCATTACTTTTTTGTTACTATACATTATTCCATTATGTGAAGACACCACACACCTTGTTTATCTATTCTCCTGTTGGTAGCGTTTGAGTTCTTTTTAGTTTGCATTATGAACAAAACTACTATCAACATCATTAAAGTCTTTTTTGTGGAGTCACATTTTCATTTCTCTAGGTTGTATACATAGCAGAGGAATTACTAGTCATAGTTTATGAGAAACTGAACCTAGCCGTTCTCTAAAGTGATTATGAAACTGTTGTAATAATCTGGCTATTATTTAATAGGAAAGGAGTAAAGGGAAGACTAGGCAATGTAGGCATGCCATTTACACAGTTCTGCTGATTCAGTGCTCTCCAAGTCTGTTCCCTGCTGATCAGTGGGGGAAAGGACTGAACAAAATGCACGCCCAGTAAGGTCTGAGTTGTTGTGCCCAGATTTCAAGATTCCCAAGACCCCCAGGGAGCCAGCCAGTCCGATGCAAAAGCAAAGAGTCCTTTTAATTCAAGCCGGCTTGCGCTCCCCGTTCACCAGACTCACCGACACAACGGCAAGCCCCGTGGCCGAGAGAGCGAGGCCTGATGGGACAGGGGGTTTTATAGGGGGGTAGAGTAAGGGCAGGAGAGCGGACTGTGGGCCCCGCTGATTGGCCAGGCGTGAGTCGGTGTCTCATTACACAGGATGTGGTCATAGTGATGGCGTGCACTTCCCTTGATTATTATTGGTTAGTCCAGAGAAATCCTGGGTGTGGCTAGCAGAGGCTTCTTTCGGGAAGAAGCACATGGCTCTGTCCAAAAATGGAGGACCCAAGGCAAGATGGAGGGCGCAGTCCCTGCCCGGGCTCCAGGGGCTAGTCCGATCGCCGGGGGTCCAGCAGATCGACCAGTTCCAGCCCAGACAGGAAGTTCACATCCTCCATCTCATCCCCGGGGGCACCGGCAATCGCCTCCTCCTCTGTCTCCTCGGGCTAGGGCACGCGCCCAGCTCCGCCGCCGCCGCTGCCACGTGGGTCCGGTCCGGGGGGCAGCGGGCGGGTGGCGGCCCGCGCTGGGCTGGGCTCCCGCTGTGGGCCGGGGAGTCGATGCCCGAGGCCGCCAGCAGCACGGCCAGGCCGTGCCTCATGGGGCCCGGCGGCCGGCCCACGCAGGCCCTGGCCCCTCCGACCGGGCCCCGAGGGCCGCATGGACCCCCGGCCCCAGTGCGGGCAAGCGGGGAGCCGACCATGGGGGAAGGGAGGAAAGAGCCAGGCGGTGAGGGCTTCCGCTTCCACGACCTCCCCGGTTGGTCGCCGCTTGGCCCCACCCCTCGGCCCGCCGCTGGCCGCGCAGCCGGTCCGGACACGCGGACCCGCTCCGGGGAGGCCAGGCCCTACGGCAGGCGCAGAGGGGTTCCAGAGCCCAGCGGCTGGACTCCTCCTCCTGGACCGCATGGAGAGGCGGGCGGCGCGCCTTTCATGAGTGACATGGGAAGGTGCCTACTTGTTTGTAGTCACACCTGGGAGTGAGTCAGTGGCCAGGATAGCCATGGCCACTGCAAGGGCAAGAAAGCTGAATATTTAAACTTTTAGACAAAATGTTAGAAGTTTGGCTCTTGGCCCTTGGCCCTCAGCCCTCTTTAGACTCCTGTTGCAGGGGGCACACTCCCCTGCATTTGCCATGGGCCATGTGGACTCCACACACTGGACTAATGGACTTAATTAATGCTGAACTGGACCCCGCTGCAGCATGGAAAGGAAGCTCTGGACACTGGCCCTCCTTTTGACTCGACCTGAGCCCCAGCTGCAACTTTTTCAGGATGGGGTTAAGGCCATGAGACTTTACAACCTGAGGAATGTAACTCCACACAAATAAACCCTTTTACCACATCTCATTCTCCCATTTGGGGCTTCTGAAAATGCTTATTTCAGCAGTACCTTAAGAACCTCATGTCCAGTTGTGTCTGGGAAATCTGGTCCACTGATTTCTCCAGTAACAGTTATATCATTCTTTTTCTTCACATAGCCTCACAAACGTTTGATATTGTCAATCTTTTAATTTTAGCCATTTAAGTGCATGTGAAATGATATCATATTGTGGAATTAACATACCTTTTTCTGATGACTAATGATGAACACTATTTAATATGTTCATTGACCATTTCTATATCTTATGTAATGTGTCTGTTCAAGACTTACAGCCATTTAAAAAAAATTGGATGGTTTTCCATTTTGTTGATTTGTAAAAAAAATATATTTATATATATTCTAGATATGAGTCATTTTTTATAAGTATTTTATTCTGAATATTGGCTTGTATACTTAATAGTGTCTTTTGAGGAATAGAAATGTTGAAATCTAATGTATCCATATTTAAAACTGCTAGTCATTTTGTGTGCTGAGAAAATTTGCTTAATTCCAAGGTTGTGAAGAAATTCTCTTATGTGTTTTTCTAGAAGTTTTATAGTTTTAGCTTTTACATTTGGATCTGTGCTTCATCTAATTTTTGTACATGGAATGGGATAAGGTCAAAGTTCATTTTATTCTGTTTACTCTGTTGATCCAACACCATTTATTGAAGACTTTCCTTTTCTATTCAATTACTCTGTCACTGTTATTGAAGATTAATTAACCCTGTAAGTGTGGGCTATTTCTGAACTCTATTGTATTCTATTCTATACTAGAGGCCTGGTGCACAAAATTCGTGCACTCAGTGGGGGGTCCCCCAGCCTGGCTTGTGCCCTCTCACAGTGCGGGAGCCCCGCGATAGATCACCCCAAAGAGGTAGGCCCCACCCACCCATTTGGGGCTCCTCAATGGATTGCCCCAAAGAGGTAGGCTGGAGCCCGGGGTCCCGCCTCTGCACCGCACGGAGCCGCAGGACCCCCAGCCTCGCCGCACAGAGCTGCATGACCCGCCTTCGTGCCATGCATGCAGCGTCAGCCCCTACCCACCCATGTGCGCCTCGTCACACACACAGCCCCGCCCACCCCCGCGTGCCGGCTGCACATGCAGTCTCCTGGTGATCGCTTGTTATGGCGTGAGGGCATCACCGCTTGAGGGTGTCACAACCACATAGGCTTCTATTATATAGGATGCTTATCCTTACACCAATAGCATACTTGATTACTGTACATTTATTGTAAGTTAAAGTCATGTAGTGTAAATTATACAACATTGCTCTTTTTAGTTAAGATTGTTCTTTATTCAAGACTAGAGGCCCGTGCATGAATTTGTGTACCAGTGGGATCCCTTAGCCTGGACAAAACTGGCTCTCCAACATCCCCTGAGGGGTTCCGGATTTCGAGAGAGCACAGGTCAGGCCGAGGGATCCTACCAGTGCACAATTGGGGCTGGGAAGGGACGCGGGAGGTTGGCCAGCCGGGGAGGGACCACGGGAGTGCTCCAAGGCGTGTCTGGCCTGTCTCACTCATTCCTGAAAGGCTGGACCTCAGCAGCAGGTGCTCCTACTGGTTGGAGCATCTGCCCCCTGGTGGTCAATGCAGGTCGTAGTGACTGGTTGACTGCCTGCTCCCGGTGGTCAGTGCATGTTATAGCGAGCAGTTGAGTGGCCTTAGCATATCATTAGCATATTATGCTTTGATTGGTTGAACTGACGACCAGACAACCGGACACTTAGCATATTAGGATTTTATTATATAGGACTAGAGGCCCGGTGCACAAAATTTGTTCCCCGGGGGGTGATCCCCTCAGCCAAGCCTGCACCTTCTCCAATCTGGGAGCCCTTGGGGGATGTTGGGAAATTGGGCCTAAACTGGCAGTCGGACATCCCTCTCACAATCCAGGACCACTGGCTCCTAATTGCTCACCTGCCTAACTGCCTGATTGGCCCTAACTGCCCCCTTGCTGGCTTGGTCACCCCCAACTTCTCCCCCTGTTGGCCTAGTCGCCCCCAACTGCCCCTCCCCTGCCATCCTGGTCACCCCAAACTGCCCCCCCCGGCCAGCCTGGTCGCCCCTTACTGCCCACCCTGCCGGCTTGGGCACCCGTCACTGCCCCCCTCTGCTGGCCCGGTCGCCCCATGCAGCCTGCTGCTCGGTCGTTTGGTTGCCCCTCACTGACCCCCCTGCTGGCCCGGTGACCCCATTCAGCCTACTGCTCGGTTGTTTGGTTGCCCCTCACTAACCCTCCTGCCGGCCTAGTTGCCCCATGCAGTCTGTTTGCTCGTCTGTTCAGTTGGATGATCACTTAGGCTTTTATATATATAGATTGTTCTTCTCATTTAAATTTGTTTTTCTTAAAATCATTTGCATTTTATATAAATTTTAGAATAAGTTTGTCAATTTCTTTAAAATCTGCTGGGGTTTTGTTGGGATTGTGTTGAATCCATAGGTCCATTAGAAGAGGATGTACATAACCAATACTGAGTCTTTTAATCCATGAATTAGGTCTCTCCATTTTTTTTTCTTTTTTAATTGACTTCAACAATGTATTGTATGTTCTAGTATAAAGATCTTTCACATTTTTTCATTAGTTTTTTTGCTAGGTTCACATATGATGCTTTTGATACTATTGAATATGATATTACATTTGCTACCAATTTTTTTGCTGGTATATAGAGTCACTTAAAAAAACAAATTATTAACCTTGTGTTTTGAGACCTTGGTAAATTCATGTATTTGTTCTAGTAGTGTTTTGGTAAATTTCCAAAAATTTTCTATGTAGATACAGTTATATTTTAGTTTTTTATATTTTTTTATTTTTCATTTTGCATATGAAACTGACCAGGACTCCCTATACATTTTGAATAGAAGTGATGTGAGAGTATATCTTAACTTATTATTGACTTTTGAGGGAAAGCATTTAGTCTTTGATTATTAAATATTAGCTGTAGATTTTCATAGCTAATTTGATTTTAAAAATAATTATTGATCAGTTTGAAATATTTTAAAAATCCCCTATGATTTTTTTATTAAAGTATAGTTGACATACAATATTATATTAATTTCAAGTGTACAACATAGTTATTCAACATTTATACAATGTAATCACCACAAGAAGTCACCATGCAAAGTTATAACAATATAACCGGGTATATTCCCTGTGCTGTATATTACATCTGCATGTCTTATTTATTTTATAACTGGAAGTTTGTATCTCTTATTATCCTTCATGTTTTCTATGTATCCTCATCTCCACTCTCACTCCTGTAAGCATCAGTTTGTTTTCTGTATCCATGAGTTGTTTCTGTTATTTATTTCATTTTATTTTTTTATATTCCACATATATGTGAAATCATATGGCATTTACCTTTCTTTGTCTGACCTGTTTCACTTAGCATAATACCCTCTAGGTCTATCCATATCACAAATGGCAAGATTTTATTCTTTTTTTATTGCTGAGTCATATTCCCTTGGGTATATACGTACACCAGATCCTCTTTATCCACTCATCTATTGATGGACATTTAGGTTGCTTCTATATCTTGGCTATTGTAAATAATGCTGCAATGAACATAGGGGTGCATATACCTTTTTGACTTAGTGTTTTCATTTCTCTGGATATATACCCAGAAGTGGAATTGCTAGGCTGTGTGTGAAAGTTCTATTTTTTATTTTTTGAGGCACCTCCATACTATTTTTCATACTGGCTGCAATGATTTTCAGTCCCAACAACAATGCACAAGGGTTCCCTTTTTGCACATCCATGCAAGTGCTTGTCATTTGTTAATAATAGCCATTCTGACAAGTGTGAGGTGATATCTCATTGTGGTTGTGATTCGCATTTCCCTGGTGACTAGTGATGCTGAGCATCTTTTCATATGTCTGTTGGCCATCTGTATATCTTCTTCGGAGAAATGCCTATTGAAGTTCTCTGCCCATTTTTTAATTGGATTGTTTGTTTTTTTGATGTTGAGCTGTTAATTCTTTATATATTTTGGATATTAACCCCTTATTGGATATAGCATTTGCAAATATCTTCTCCCTTTCAGTAGGTTGTTCTTTTGTTTTATTGATGATTTCCTTCACTATAAAAACACACAACTTTTTAGTTTGATGTAATCCCATTTGTTTAGTTTTTCTTTCTTTGCTATTGCCCAGAGAGACATATTCAGAAAAATGCTGCTAAGACCAGTGTCAAAGAGTTTATTGCCTATGTTTTTTTCTAGGAGTTTTATGATTTTAGGTCTTATATTTAAGTTTTTAATCCATTTTGAATGTATTTTTGTATCTGGTATAAGAATGTCATTCAGATTCACTTTTTTTTTTTTTGCATATATCTGTCCAGTTTTCCCAACATCACTTATTAAATATTCTGTCATTTTTAAAACTGTATACTCTTGCCTCCATTATGATAGACTAATTGACCATATGTGTGGATTTATTTTTGGTCTTTCTATTTTGTTCCATGATCTGCATCTGTTTTTGTGCCACTACCACACTGTTTTGATTACTAAAGACTCCACCAAAAAACTATTAGAATGAATAAGTGAATTCAGTAAAGTTGCAGGATAGAAAATTATTGTACAGAAATCTGTTGCATTTCTATATACTATTAAACTATCAGAAAGAGATATTAAGAAAATTCCATTTACAATTACATCAAAAAGAATAAAATATCTAGAAATAAATTTAACCCAGGAAGTGTACGACCTGTACTCTGAAAACTATAAGACATTGATGAAAGAAATTGAAGAAGACACAAATAAATGGAAGGTTATACCTTTTTTACGAATTGGAAGGATTAATATTGTTAAAATGTCCATACTACCCAAAACAATCTAAAGATTCGGTGTAATTGCTATTTTTTTTACAAAACGAGAACAAAGGATCCTAAAATTGAGATAGAACCACAAAAAACCCTGACTAACCAAAGCAATCTTAACAAAGAACAAAACTGGAGGTATATGCCCCCTGATTTCAAACTACACTTCAAAGCTTTAATAATATTATTTTCTTTTTAATTCATGTATTATTTAGAAGTATATTCCTAAATTTCCAAGTATTCTGAGATAATATTCATTTTCTTTTCTAATTTAATATAATTTAGGCCAAACAACATAAACTGAGTAATCTGAATTCTTTGGAACTTGAAGCTTGTTTTTTACCCACCATCTGATCTATTTTGGTGACTATTTTATGTGCATTGCAAAATAATGGATATTTTACTCTTGTTATGTGGAAAGTTCTTTATGTCCACTAGGTGAAAAGTAGCAGTTTTTCAAATATTTGGTATCATTACTAATTTTTTTTCTAACTCTATAATTACTGTAAACTGATGATATTTCACATTGTGACTTGAGTTTGTCTTTTTCTTTTTTAGCTTAAATTTTGTTTTGCTTCATGTATTCTGAAGCTCTATTATTAGATGTTTACACATTTAAGATTTTTTAGCTTTCTGATCTGTTGCCCATTTTATTACTATGAAATTTCCATCTAAAATTCTGATTATTGTCCCTCTGTATGTAATGTGCCTTTTTTCCTCTGGTAGTTTTAAGAATTTTCTATTTTTTATTTCCAACTGGTTATGATGTGCCTACGTGTGATTTACTTTACATCTTGCTGGCGTTTATTGAACATCTTTGCTCTGATTGCTTGTAATGTTTGTCAATTTGGAAAATGCTGACCATTGTATTTTCAAGTATCTCTTCATTCACATTCTCCTTTCCATCTCAAAAATGAATTACTTGAATGGTAAATCAAGCTTTCTTGATATTTTCACATAGATTTCAGATGCTCTGTTCCTTTTATCACTGGCTCCCCACTCCTCCTTTGGGTTTCATTTGGGCTAACTTATATTATTGACTTATCCATAAGTTTATTGATCTTTTCCTTATATGTACACAGTTAAGCTCATTGCATGAATTCTTTATTGATATATTTTTTTATTGTAAGCCTTTCAGTTTGTATATTTTTAATCCTCACCTGAGGATATTTTTCCATTGATTTTTAGGGAGAGTGAAAGAGAGAGGGAAAGACAGAGAGAAACATTGGTGTGAGAGAAACACATCAATTGGTTGCCTCCTGCACGAGCCCCAATCAGGGCCTGGGCTGGGGAGGAGCCTGTAACCAAGGTATGTGCCTTTGACCAGAATCAAACCCAGAACCCTTTGGTGCACAGGCCGATGCTCTTTCCACTGAGCCAAACCATCTAGGTCTCAGTTTGTATATTGAAAAAGCAATGATAATGTTTTTATTTATTTTTTTTAGAGAGAGAAAGGGAGGAGGAGGAGGAGGAGGAGGAGGAGGAGGAGGAGGAGGAGGAGGAGAGAGAGAGAGAGAGAGAGAGAGAATCATCAATGTGAGAGAGAAACATCAATTGATTGCCTTCCCCAAGCACCCTGACCAGGAATGGAAACCACAACCTAGGTATGTGCCCTAACCAGAAATTGAACCGCAGCCTTTTGGTGCATGGGATAACTAACGCCAAACCAACTGAGCCACTCTAGCCAGGACAGTTTGTATCTTTTTTATAGTTTCTAGTGTTCTTCTAATTTTTTCCATATTTTTGCACATTGTTGTTTATCCTATTTATTAGATATTATAACAAATTTATTATTGCTTTTTTATAACCCCTGTTTAACATATCTGATATTTAGATCATCTCTGGATCTGCTTATACAGAATGTTTTTCTCCTGATCAGAAATCAAAAGACCCTTGGGAGATTTCTTTCAGCTTTTCAGTATAGTTTACAGCTTTTTATTTTTGAGTTCTGTTTTTTCTGTCCTTCCTTGGCTTCCTACTATTCAAACTCTCTCTCTCACTGTAGTGAAGGACTAGCGTGCCTGGAGGGACTTCTCTAAGCTCTGTTGTGTCTCTCCCAGCCTTCAGCAGGCCAAGGATTTGTATTTGACATGTACCCTGGGTATCTGAACAGGGGAGGATCTCTCTGTTTCAACTGCTCTCATCTTTCTTTGTATTACATGTTTACTCCATGTGTTCACTTAGAACTCATGGGGAAGAATTGCTGGGTGGGGCACACTTGTTCTGTGGCTGGGCCCCTCAGAATGCTAATCTGCCTCACCAACTTTGACTAGCTTCTTCCATGCTGTGGCAAATTCCTCTTCTTGAGGAGAATTCCCTTTCTGCAAGGGACAAAACCAGCTCTGAATCTGTTCTGCCTTAGAAAGGATTAATAACTGTTGGAATTTGGTTAATTTAGGTTTCTTTAAATCCTGACTTTTCTTCTGGGCTTAAAAATACTGTTGTTTTATAATTTATCTTGCATGTTCTCATTGTTGGGGTGAAAGTCTTACAACTTTCCACATTCTAACCACAAGTGAAGTCCTTGGACTAACTGAAAAGAAATATGAAAGTCATATAACTGTTTAGAAATCAAATAAAATATATCTTAAGGTTTATAATTACAGCCCATTTTTTAAAAATTAAACTTGATCACTCAGTTTTATCATATTAATATTTTACCACATATCCTTTGAGTGTTTTTAAAATTCAAATCCATATTTAAAGAAGAATGTTTGCTACCATTGAGATAATAAAAAGAATGTGATAAGGCATTACAGGATATGCTAAAAGGAATTCTAGTAAATATTTTGGGCAAAGCCCAAAGTTTTAGAAAGTTTATAATTTTTCAGGATAATTATGAATTAAAAGGTTTATCATGGTCTTCCTCAGCTCCTATTCATTGTGTGGCTATTTTAGACACACAAATTAATTTTAAGGACAGTAAAAATTAACTGTGTGGCGTCTGGGTATTGCTATTTTAAAATTAAACTTACAATGGCTATGTATTTTTTTTTTATCTTAAAAATATGTTTAACTTTTCTTTTTTCTTTTTTTTCCTTAGGAATCTGAAAACCAAAATATTAGAACAAAAACAGAAACATGGCTCATCATATTACATGTCTTTGGATAGTTTTGGTTCTGCTTCTTCGGAATTCTGTATTCGCTGAAGATGGAGAAATAAGATCAAGTAAGAACAACCAGCATTGCCCCTTTTTGTTATCAACAAGTTGTAGAAATCCAATAAGAGGAGCTCAAGCAATGGTTTTAAGGATCTTATTCCTAGTGTCTTTTGATGCTGTAATTTCCTAAAATGCATAAATTGCTATGTTCCACATTAACTGAGAGGAAAAACTTCTAACAGAAGTAATTCTGAGAAAATTCTATGGTAATTATTTATTCTGTTAACCCATCAGACTTTAGAATAAAAAGTCTGATGTTGAGTTCAGCCATTCATGAGCTTCTTTATATATAGATAAAAAAAAATACCTTTATATTAGGATGGATATCAGGACCATCCTATGAGGTTATCTCATAGACATAATGAGGTAATCCATGTAAGTGAGATAATGCATGTAAATGGCTTAGCACAGTGACATCTCAGTGAATGGTGACTATTATTCTGATGGCCTATAGGAAAGCTTTCATTAGAGAAGGAGGGCTCTATTAATATAGTTCTGCTACACAGGCCACCAGTGCAGATACTACACTTCTTTTTAAGAGTTTGCTTATTTTCATATCTTAAAACTTCTAAACATAAAGGCTCTGCTGTAAATTAATTCTGGTTTCTCTAACAGGTAAATCAGGTGGTTTGACAACTTCACTTACCTTGGCTTAAAATTTATTAAAATAACTAGAGGCCTGGTGCACAAAATTGGTGCACGGTTAGGGTCCCTAGGTCTGGCCAGCGATCAGGACTGATCTGGGCCTTCTAGCTGCCGGCTGGGGCCTCCCTTCTTTCTGCGCCACCCCATGATGGTCAGTCATGTCATAGCAAGCGATCGAACTCCCGGCATCCCGGTCGAACTCCCGAGGGGACAATTTGCATATTAGGCATATATATATATATATATATATATATATATATATATATATATGTGCATATATTTGCGTAACAGTTTTATAATTTAATCCATTGAAGTACTCTACTTCAGTAGATATTCTTTTCTCTCTATTTTTTTTAATAGGGAAAAGAGATTCATAAAATTTAAGAGGCTTACCTAGTATCACATAGCTTGCAAGAGCTGTAACTAGTATTTAAACTATGCTTTTGATCTTCAGTCCTTTTCTATGACATCTCTGATTCATTTCTCTAAGGAAAAGGTGTCTTGGAGTGCTATTTTGTCTGGTGTTTATAAATGGTGATATTTACTTTTTGTACCCATGGTCTTAGCTAACCTTACAGTTATGAAATATATACTTTATGGCTCTGGAAATGGGTAGGAAGTGCCAAGAATAACCCTGTAAGCGTTTATAACCACAGAATCAAGAGGCACACAAACCCTGGCAGGTCCAGACAGTAATGAATCTCATAGTATTTAGGAAGGGCAACATTGAAGAGCTCTGCAAACACAACTTCCTGTCCTTCAAAACCTCAATAAAAGCATAACCTGAGACCAGTGTTCAAAAATAACAGAAGAGCAATTTCCCTTGGTTAGAAAAGTTGCCTCTGGACCAACTTCCACTCTGCTGTCCCTGCCCTGAACTCTGGCAGCGGCCACATGGCAGAGGTTGTTGGATGGTGTCCCTTGTGCCCTTCTGCACTGCACCACCACTTTAGGAGTAACGTCCTAATCACACTTGTGTTTTTGAGACAAACCCATATTTTGGCAGATGTTTTTATTTTTAATAACGCCTTGACTGTTAGACATGTTCACCTGATTACAGTGTTTATTTAGCTGGTTACTCTGATGGGTTACATTGAGGTAACTGTTAAATTAAGGACTCTTCACGTGAGCCTTGTCATCATCATCCCAGATATGATACCTAAGTAGGCAAAGATAAGGAAAATAGAAGAAAGGAGGGAGTGAGGAAGTGGAAGAGAGGAAGAGAAAGAGAGAGAGAGAGAGAGAGAGAGAGAGAGAGAGAGAGAGAGAGAGAGAGATTGACTGATAATTTACCGCTAAAGAGATACAAAAATACTAATACTAATTGTCACTAAACAACTCTTAGCCAATACCATTCTTTGCAATTACATATTATTTGAAAAGTATACAGAAAATAAATCATCCTTATAACTTTAAATTGGGCCTCAGATCACAACTTAAGAGAGACCATTAATATGAGTAAACACACAAGACTTAAAATTTGTTATCATATTACCTCGGCTCATCCCATATTATTCCAACCCATCAAATTCAGGGACATGGGATCCTTATCAGATGGGCCATGAGCAGTAGTATTTTTGCTGCTTTAATTCAGAAGTTAGAGAAGGAGAAGGCAAATATAACAATTCCATCCTGCGAATTCTGTTGGCCATTTCAAACTGTTGGAGTTATCCAAACAAACCTTGTCTTTTGGCTGTGTCTGCCTCTCATCTCTGGACCTTTGCTCTTGCTGTTCCCTTTGATTAGAATGTCCTCTTCTCCTGGCCAAAGCTCTCCTTTCAGACATCAGGTTGCCTGTCGGCTTTCCTATACAACCTTCCTGAACTTTCCACAGTTAGGTTACTCCCCTTCCTAAATGTTTTCATACTTTGTACTTTCCCTAACCAACCAGTTATCTATTTTACTACACCATGAGCTTTTTTGAGATATCTTATGTATCTTTGAAGGCAGTACCTTGCATGATATCAGACACAGAGTAGGTATTCAATATACATACACCAAAAGAATGAGACAGGGTTAGAGGCATGTTGTGTGCTTTGGAAAAGAGAGTGAAGTTTTTTTTCTTTTTTTTCTAAAAAGTGCTTAGAACTTGTCCAGATATAACTTTCACCAGAGTTAGTTTTTTTCTCCAATAGAGCTATAAGATGTGCTGATCACACTGTTTCCTGGTTTCTTGAAACAAGAATTTTTATGGAGGAAGAAATAGATTTATAACTTTGAATATAGATTCACTTAGCACAAGCCAATGTTTGGGCTACATTATTTGCTGAAGATGAGAGATCAGACCTTTAAAAACTCATTTGCATGTAGTGAAAGAGTGATGGCTTAGGTGATCTTGGTTCATTTAACTTTTCTGAACTATATTAAAGAATATGGATCTTTTAATGGCTGCTGAGTCCTGAAGTTGGCAGAAAGTTGCTGTTTTTTTAATTTCTTTCTCCCTATTAATTGGTTTATATATATTGTTAAATATTTCAGGTAGTATTAAATAAAACATATTTCGTTGATAACTTAAAACAATGTTGGTGTATAGCTGAAAACCAGGCATTTATTTATTTTCATTTGTTCAATGGGGAAATAAAATAAAATGCTGCTTTATGATAGGTAATACTTGTACAACAAAGAAATATCTAGATATCATGTTCATATACAGCATACATATTTTATTCCTCGTTTTAAAGCTCAATCATTCATTTAAAAAATAAAATATCAACCAAAGCAATAGCCCTCATTTACAAAGATTTTTCATGAGCTAAGCAGTGTATGTTAATCTTCACAAAGCTGCTGTAGTTACTATGATCTTTTAAAAAAACAGCTTTATTGGGGTATAATTGACATGTAACTTTTAAAATATTTAAAATATTCATTGTAGTGAATTGACATACACATAAATTGGGAAAGAATTCAGTCTATCTGGTTAATTAAAAAATCATGTTTTTAAAACTTTCCACTTTTTGCTTTTTATATAACAAGCTAGAGGCCCTGTGCACAAATTCGTGCATGGCTGGGGGGCAGGGTGTCCCTCAGCCTGGCCTGCACCCTCTCCAGTCTGGGACTCCTGCCTGCCTGATTGCCCCTAACTGCTCACCCCTGCCAGCCTGATCACCCTAACTGCTCTCCCCTGCTGGCCTGGTCCCCTAATTGCTCTCCCTGGCCAGCCTGATCACCTCTAACCGCCTCTGCCTTGGCCGCTGCCACCGTGGCTTTGTCCGAAAGGATGTCCGGTCTAATTAGCATATTACCCTTTTATTAGTATAGATGCTAACTGATGACTTTTTTTTTTACACTTAGGTTGTCGTACTGCTCCAACAGATTTAGTTTTCATCTTAGATGGTTCTTACAGTGTTGGCCCAGAAAACTTTGAAATAGTGAAAAAGTGGCTTGTCAACATCACAAAAAACTTTGACATAGGACCCAAGTTTATTCAGGTGGGAGTGGTCCAATATAGTGACTACCCTGTACTGGAGATTCCTCTTGGAAGACATGATTCGGGAGAGGATTTGGTGGCAGCAATGGAATCCATACATTACTTAGGAGGAAACACAAGGACAGGGAAGGCCATCCAGTTTGCACTTGATTACCTTTTTGCCAAGTCCTCACGGTTTCTGACTAAGATCGCAGTAGTACTTACGGATGGTAAATCCCAAGACGAAGTCAAAGAAGCAGCAGAAGCAGCAAGAGAGAATAAAATAACATTATTTGCGATCGGCGTTGGTTCAGAAACAGAAGATGCAGAACTTAGAGCTATTGCCAACAAGCCTTCATCTACGTATGTGTTTTATGTTGAAGACTATATTGTGATATCCAAAATAAGGGAGGTGATGAAGCAGAAACTTTGTGAAGGTAAGCCTTAATATAATTTGGAAACAATTAATAACTGCAGTTTCTTACATTTTGGCATAGCTTGTTTATTTATACTCGTATAGTTATTTTTAATTTCAAATTATTTATGTTAGAATTGAGGTGAGCAAAATGTTTTTATGGATAAGTTTTGTGTTTAGAAACATAAAATCTACAGTTGGATAATAAAATATTTTGTTATATTTGTTGTTTTACCTTTCAATTGCAACATGTATGTTGTAGAGATGGTAGAAAATAAAGACACATAAAGAATAAAAATATATGTAAACTACACATGATCATATCACTCCTGTTAATGAGTTTTTTCTCTTTTTTCATTTTGGCCTTTTTCTTTTCTCTCTCTCTTTTTTTTTTTTTTTTTTACATTTTATTGATTTTTTACAGAGAGGAAGGGAGAGAGATAGAGAGTTAGAAACATCGATGAGAGAGAAACATTGATCAGCTGCCTCCTGCACATCTCCCACTGAGGACGTGCCCGCAACCAAGGTACATGCCCTTGACCGGAATCGAACCTGGGACCTTTCAGTCCGCAGGCCGATGCTCTATCCACTGAGCCAAACCGGTTTCGGCTCTCTCTCTTTTTTTTAGTTCAGATTGTCTGAGAGTTTATTCATGTGCCTAAGTAAGGATAGTATTATACATATAATTTAATACTCAATTTTCATATTATTACATACTTTATTGTTGTGTGTATAATTTGCATACTATTAACATATTAGCAGACAATCTCCTAAGATTATTTATTTAATAATCTCTCTATTTTATATATTTAGTTCCTTTCTACATTTTTCTGTTATAAAAACAGGGAATATGCTTGAACATAATTCTGCATGAGAATCTTTCATTATTTTTTCAAAGAAAGATCACATTACTAACTTTTTTTATTGATTTCAGAGAGGAAGGGAGAGGGATATAGAAACCTACATCAGTGAGGAGAGAGAATCATTGATCAGCTGCCTTCTGCACGCCCCCTACTGTACTATGACCTCCTGGTTCATAGGTCGACACTCAACCACTGTGCCACACTGGCGGGGCAAATTAGTAATATTTTTAAAGCTCTGGAAAAATGTTACAAATTGTACTTGAGAGACAAATGAAACTTCCATCAACAGTTAGAGAACATTTGGAAATATAGTGCTTCCAAGTTTATTTATTACTAGAGGCCCAGTGCACAAAAATTTGTGCACTCGGGCTGGGGGGATCCCTCAGCCCAGCCTGTGCCCTCTCGCAGTCTAGGACCCCTCAGGGGATGACTACCTGCTGGCTTAGGCCTGCTCCCAGGGGATTGGGCCTAAGCTGGCAACCAGACATCCCTCTGGCAGCCCGGCAGCCCCTGGGGATGTCCACTTGCCAGCAGGGAGCAGACCTAAGCTGCAGTCAGACATCCTTAGCGCTGCTGAGGAGGCAGGAGAGGCTCCCACCACCACCGCTGTACTGGCACCATCAGCCTGGCTTGTGGCTGAGCAGAGCTCTCCTATGTGAGAGCGCACTGACCACCAGAGGGCAGCTCCTGCATTGAGCATTTGCCCCCTGGTGGTCAGTGTGTGTCATAGTGACCAGTCATTGCCAGTCTTTCTGCTGTTAGGGTCAGTTTGCATATTACCCTTTTACTATATAGGACAGAGGCCTGGTGCACGGGTGGGGGCCGGCTGGTTTGCCCTGAAGGGTGTCCTGGATCAGGGTGGGGGTCCCGCTTGGGTGCCTGGCCAGCCTGGGTGAGGGGCTGATGGCTGTTTGCAGCTGGTCACACCCCCTTCAGGGTGGGGGTCCCCACTGGGGTGCCTGGCCAGCCTGGATGAGGGGCTTAGGGCCATTTTCAGGCTGGCCACACTGGTCCCCACTGGGGTGCCTGGCCAGTCTGGGTGAGGGGCTGAGGGCCCTTTTCAGGCTGGCCAGCGACTGAAGCTCCCAGCCTCTCCTTTTTTTCTTTTTTTATTCTGTGATTTATTTACCTTCTATAATTGAAACTTTGTTGCCGTCACTGGAGCTGAGAGCTGGCTCCTACTCGGTCCAACTCTGAGGCCACGGCCTGCTGAATGCAAGTATCTGGGGTTTGCTTAGCTTCTATAATTGAAACTTTATTGCCATCACTGTAGTTGAGAGCCGGCTCCTACTCGCTCCAGCTCTGTGGCCAGGGCCTGCTGAAAGCAGGTATCTGGGATTTGTTTAGCTTCTATAATTGAAACTTTGCTTTCGGAGCTCAGAGCCGGGCCGCGGCAGGCGGGGAACCTTGGCTTCCTCCATCACTGGAGCAAGCAAGCCTCCTGCTTGCTTCAGCTGCGTGGCTGCTGGCTGCCATCTTGGTTGGGTTAATTTGCATATCGTGCTGATTAGCCAATGGGAGGTGTAGTGAAGGTACGGTCAATTACCATGTTTGTCTATTATTAGGTAGGATGTATATGTCATACCATAAAATCTAAATTCATGATGACTCCATGGTATGGGAAAAGTTCAGTTTCTGGTAAACATTTACTTATGTTCAGATTATTTGGGGGGAGGTAATTTGTTCAAATCTTTTATTTTTAACATTAATGGCATTTAATATATCATATACCTAGAAAAATAATATGCATATAAAATGGAAAGACTTTTAATCCAGTTTACTATCAGAAATTCCAAAACTTGATTAGTTCACATTTGATAGAAAAATTTCAAAATGATTGTGGCTTAGAAAAAAATTAATTCCTCTATTTTAAAAAGTGTTTGTTTGGGGGATATGGTAAATAAAAAATTACTTAAGAAATTAAGCATATTCTTTAAATGAACTTTTAAAAAGGTACTATAATAAGTGTAAATAGTTATCACAGTTATTCTCTTTATGAATCTCTAACAGTAAGACTGTGTTGACTTTTGTCATCTTGAACAGGCTGGGATTTAGATTTTTAATATATTGTCAAAATACAATATTTGGTTTTGAAGGTAGATATATTTCATTATTGAAATAGACTTCATGGTGAGATATCATTTACCATTGATTTTCATCCTAAAACACAAATTTGATTAAATATGTCTGCTCAATATTTGCTTCATAGTTATTTTTCTGTCGATATATATTTTGGCAAATACATTTTATTTTAAAAATTCTAATTACCCATAAAAGAGTAACTGTGCTTAAAAGGAATATAATTTTTCTTTAGCTAAAATGTACAATCTGTAAAAAAAAACAAAACAAATTTGAAATCTTGCCAAATATTTTTCATCCACACTCAAGAAAGAATGTAGATAATGTCCATGTCTATTCAGTTCACATATATGTGTACAGTAGCTATCTTATAAAGTATAGTCTTTGAAATCATGCTTATGGGATATATGGCCTTTTTGTACTTGACTTTTTATACTATATTAGATTGTGGTAATTGACTAAATTATCATTGTTATATTGCAGCAGCCTCACATCGTGTAATTTACATTTGACAAATAATTATATATTTTGACAAATAATTAACTTCTACTTTGAGGTTCTCAGCAAGTACAATTACCTTTTCCTAATGCTGTTTGCTTTTATGCTCTACTGTGGTTGATCCACAGTGAACAAAATATTATTTATATCACTAGAGGCCCTATGCACAAAAATCATGCAAGAGTAGGCCCTCACAACCCTGGCTGCCTCGTGGCCCTGCGGCCCCACCCCTCGCCCCCCATCCACTGGTCATTCTGGAAGGTTGTCTGGAAGGTCGTTCTGCGGTCTGGTCTAATTAGCATATTAGCTCTTTATTATATAAGAGTGTTCCCATATGCATTATTTCATCTTCCCTGACCTGTTATTTCCCTTGAGGTGTATTCTGCACTGTATTCCTTATTTCAGGTCCACTTTTTGTTGATGAGCAATGGTTTCTTTATTGTCTTAGAGTCTAACATTTTTTTCTTTTGTTTTCTATTATTTTTTCTTAATTTTTTAAATTCTAAATTACAGTTTACATTCAATATTATGAATGTAAAGTACCATGCTGTACTTTACCATCCCATGATTATTCTGTAACTACCAATTTATACTTTTTAATCCCTTCACCTTTTTCACCCAGTCCCTCTTCCCCCACCCATCTAGAAACCATCAGTCTGTTCTCTCTCTGAGTCTGTTTCAGTTTTGTTCATTTATTTTGTTCTTTAGATTCCACCTAATTGAAATCATACCATATTTATCTTTCTCTGACTGACTTATTTCACTGAGTATAATACCCTCTAGGTCCATCCATGCTATTGCAAAAGGCAAAATTCCATTCTTGTTTATGACTAACTAGAGGCCCGGTGCACAAATTTTTGTGCACTCGGGGGGTAGGGGGGTCCCTCAGCCCGGCCTGTGCCCTCTCACAGTTTGGGACCCCTTGGGAGATAACGACCTGCTGGCTTAGGCCTGCTCCCGGGTGGCAGAGGGCAGGCCCAATCCCTAGGTGCAGCCCCTGGTTGGGCTCAGAGCAGGGCCGATTGGGGAGTTGGGGCGCCGCCCCGTCATGCACAGAGCAGGGCAGATTGGGAGGTTGTGATGCCACCCTCAGTCACGCTCAGGGTAGGGCCAATTGGGGGGTTGGGGCACCGTCAAGGCAGGGTCGATGGGGAGGTGGCGGCGCCACCCCCTGTCACACACAGAGCAGGGCCCATCAGGGGGTTGGGGCGCCGCCACTCTCACACTCAGGGCAGGGCCGATGGGGAGATTATGGCTCTACCCCATCACACACAGAGCAGGGCCCGTGGGGTGGGGGGGTTGGGGAGCTCCCCCCTATCAGGCACAGAGCAGGGCTGCTCAGGGGGTTGGGGCCCCGCTCCCTGTCACACACAGAGCTGCAGGGCGATCAGGGGGTTTGGGCGCTGCCCCCTGTCATGCTGATCCCAGTCCCGGGAGACATATTACCCTTTTACTATATAGGGTAGAGGCCTAGTGCATGGGTGGGGCTGGCTGGTTTGCCCTGAAGGGTGTCCTGGATCAGGGTGGGGGTCCCCACTGGGGTGCCTGGCCAGCCTGCGTGAGGGGATGATGGCTGTTTGCAGCTGGTCACACCCCCTTCAGGGTGGGGGTCCCCACTGGGGTGCCTGGCCAGTCTGGGTGAGGGGCTGAGGGCTGTTTTCAGGCTGGGAGTGACTGAAGTTCCCAACCGCTCCTTTTTTTCTTTTTTTTTTTTTTTTATTCTGGGCCAGCTTTACCTTGAGGCTTGGCTCCAGCTCTTAGGCCTCTGCGGCTGAAAGTAGGTTTCTGGCCTTTGCTTACAATGTTGCGAATCTGCTGGCTGAAGTCCGGCGGTATTTGTTACAATGTTTCTTAAACTGCCCGCTCAGAGGCCTGCAGTCGCAGGCAGGGAACGTTGGTTTCCTCCAACGATCCTCCCTCACTGAGGCCAGCAAGCCTCATGTTAGTTTCAAGCTGCCTGGCTGCTGGCCGCCATCTTGGCTGACAGTTAATTTGCATATCTCACTGATTAGCCAATGAAAAAGGTAGCGGTCATATGCCAATTACCATGTTTCTCTTTTACTAGTGTAGATAGTTCATTGAATATTTGTACCAAAACTTTGTAAAAATTTTATCTTTGTTGTTGAAAGTATTATAGATGTCTCCTTTGCTTGTTTTTTTTTCCCTATTGACCCACTCCAACCTGTACCCACCCCTCCCAGGCCTTCACCACTCTATTGTCTGTGTCCATGGGTTATGCATATATCCATATAACTTCTCTGGCAATCTCTCCCCACCTCCTCCCCCCCTCTTTCCTCTGAAATTCATCAGTCTATTCCATGCTTCTATGTCTCTGGATCTATTTTATTCATCAGTTTATTATGCTCATTAGATTCCACATATGAGTGACATCAAAACCTTTTTTATCCATTCATCTATTGATGGGCACTTGGGCTGCTTCATATCTTGGTTATTGTAAATAATGCTACAGTGAACACAGGGATGCATCTATTCTTTCAAATTAGTATTTTGGGTTTCTTCGAGTATACAGGGTGTCCCCAAAAATGTATACACACTTTAATAACTGATAGCTCAATTTTGAAAATGAAATATATTTTAACAAACACTGACTTTATAATTATTCAAAGTGTGTAAAACATTTTTTGGGACACCCTATATAATCAGAAGCGAAATCGCTAGGATCTGAGGCAGTGCCATTTTTAATATTTTTGAGGAAACTACATACTGTTTCCCATAGTGGCTGCACCAATCTGCATTCCCACCAACAGTGCACAAGGGTTCCCTCTTCTTTACATTTTCACCAAAACTTGTTGTTTGTTGATTTACTGATGATAGCCATCCTGACCGGTGTGAGATGATATCTCATTATTATTTTATTTATATTTCTCTGATGATTAGTGTTGTGGAGCATCTTGTTTTCTATTTGTTTATTTTTGTAAAAAACACAATGTGAGACACACCATCTTAAAGTATTTTAAGTATAAAGGACAATACTGCTAGCTACATGTACAGTGTTGTGCTGTAGATAGCTAGACCTTTTTCATGTTACCTGGCTGAAACTCAATGCCCGTTGAATAGCAAGTCCCCCATTTCCATCTCCCCACAACAGACAACCACCATTCAACTTTCTGTTTCTATGAGTTTGACTACTTTGGATAGTTCATAAAGGTAGAATCGTGCAGTATTTGTCCTTCAGAGACTGGTCATTGGGATTTTGATAGGGACTGCATTGAATCTGTAGATCACTTTGTGTGATATGGACATTTAAAACATATTAAGTTTTCAAGTTCATGAGCATGACATGTCTTTCCATTTGTTTTAATTTCTCTCAGCAATGTTTTTAATATTTAAGTCTTTCGCCTCTTTGGTTAAGTTTATTTCTTAGTATTTTATTATTTTGATGCCCCAGCTAGCACTTCCAATCTATGTTGAATAGAAGTGGCAAGAGTGGATATTCTTATCTTGTTCCTGATCTTAGAGAAAGAGCTTTCAGTTTCTCACCATTGAATATGTTGGTCAGCTGTGACTTTTCAAATATGGCCTTATTATGTGGAGGTAAATTATTTCTATACTTACTTTGGTGAGTGTTTTCATCATGAAAGGATGTTGAATTTTGAGAAGTCAATTTTCTGCATCTAATAAGACAATTATGTAACGTTTATGCTTTATTCTGTTAATGTGGTATATCATATCAATTGATTTCGTAGGTTGAATTATCTTTGCATCCCAGGGATAAGTTCCATTTGGTCACTTTGTGGGGTACTTTTTAATATGCTATTAAATTCAATTTGCTAGTATTATGTAGAGGATTTTTGTATCTATATTCATCAAGAATGTTGGCCTGTAGTTTTCTTTTTTGGTAGTGTCTTTTTTTTTTTTTTTTTTTTTTTGGTACCTGGGTGATGATGGCCTCATAAACAGTGTTTGTAAATATTTCCTCCTTTTCAGTTTTTTGGGAGTGTTTGAGAAGGATTGGCATAATTCTTCTTTTTTTTTTTTTAATATATTTTATTGATTTTTTACAGAGAGGAAGGGAGAGAGATAGAGAGTCAGAAACATCGATGAGAGAGAAACATCGACCAGCCGCCTCCTGCACATCCCCCACCGGGGATGTGCCCGCAACCCAGGTACATGCCCTTGACCGGAATCGAACCTGGGACCTTTCAGTCCGCAGGCCGACGCTCTGTCCACTGAGCCAAACCGGTTTCGGCGCATAATTCTTCTTTATATATTTAGTAGAATTCACCAGTGAAGACATCTGGTCCTGGAGTTTTTTTCTTTGCTGGGAGCTTTTTGATTACTTATTCAGTCTCCTTACTATTTATAGGTCTGTGACAGTTTTTGATTTTTTATTGATTCAGTCTTGCTAAGTTATATATTTTAGGAATTCATCTTTTTCTTTTAGGTTATCAAATTTGTTAGTATAATTATTGCAGTCTCTTATGATCCTTTGCATTTTTGTGGTATCAGTTGTAATATCTCCTCCTTCATTCCTAAGTTTTTTTTTATTTGAATCTTCTTTTTTCTGTTAATCTAGCTAAAGTTTTGTCAGTTGTTCTTTTCAAAAAACCAACTCTTTGTTGAGTTTTTCTGTTGTTTTACTATTCTCTATTTTATTTATTTCCATTCTAATCTTAATTGTTTTCTTCCTTTTGCTAATTTGGGGCTTTGTTCTTTTTCTAGTTGCTTGATGTGAAAAGTTGGGTTGTTTATTTGAGATATTTATTTTTTAATGTAGATTTTTATTGCTATACATTTCCTTCTCAGTACGGCTTTTGCTGCATCCCATAGGTTTTGCTATGTTGTGTTTTAGTTTTACTCAAGATACTTTCTAATTTCTCTCTTAATTTTTTTTGACTCAGTGATTATTCAAATAAATGTTGTTAGTTTCCACATTATTTTTTAATTTTCCTCCTAACATTAATTTCTAGTTTCATTCTATTGTGGTAGGAAAATATACATGGTATCATTTTAATCTTCGTAAATATGTTGAAACTTGTGTTTTGACCTAACATGTTTTTTTCTTGGAGAATGTTGTTTGCGCTTAAGAATGTGTACTTGCTGCTGTGTGGTGGGATGTTCTGCATATGTCTGTTAGATTCGTTTGATCTGTAGTGTTTTTCAAATCCTTTGTTTCCTTTTTGATCTTCTGAACTCTAAAGATATATATATCTTTAGAGTTATTATATCTTTTATTTCTTGCTGGTGAATTGACCTTCTTATCATTATATAATGTCCTTCTTTGTCTCTTTCGACAGTTTTGACTCAAAGCCTGTTTTATCTGATATAAGTATGAACACCTTTGCTCTCTTTTGGTTACTATTTGCATGGAGTATTTTTTCCCATCCTTTTACTTTTTACTTGGGTGTGTCTTTAATTAGAAAGTACATGTCTTATAGACAGTATATAGTTGAAGTTTGGTGTTTTTAAAAACACATTTAACAAGTCTGTTTCTTTTTATTGGTGAGTTTAATTCATTTACATCTGAACTAATTACTGATAGGGAAAGATTTCATATTGCTCTTTTGTTGTTTGCTGTCATATGGCCTTTTTGTTGTTCTTTCCTCTCTTGTGGTCTTCCTCTGTGTTTCATTGATTATTTTTGTAGTGACATGCTTTGATTTGTTTTTCACTTTCATTTGTATAGGTTTTTTTCTTTGTGGTTACCATGGGGGTTACATTAAACATTATACTGTTAAAAAAATCTATTTTAAGGTGATAATATCTTAACTTCAATCACATACAAATACTCTACATTGTTGCATCTCCCTGGCCCTCTCACACTTTGTTATTGATGCCACAAATTACATCATCTTATATGTGTATCCGTGATCATTTTTACAGTTATAGTTATTGTTTAAACTTTTATCTTTTAACTTTTCTATCAGAATTAAGTTATTTACATAACACCCTTATCGCATTTTAATATTCTGAATCTATATGTTTACGTTTACCAGCGATTTTAATACTTTTCAGTAATTTTGTATTGCTATTTAATGTTCTTTCAGTTCTACTTGGAGGACTTCCTCAGCATTTCTTGTAAGACAGGTCTAGTGGTGATGAATTTGGTTAGTTTTTTTTTAAAATCTGAGAAAGTGTTTATTTCTTATTCATTTTTGAAGGGTACTTTTGCAGGCTATACTATTTTGGTTGGTAGTGTTTTTTTTTTTTTATTTCAGCACTTTGAATTTATCATCCCATTCCCTTATGGCCTGCTAGGAACTTTACAGCAAGTTCCCTGCTATGTTTCTACTGAGAAATCCACTGATAGTCTTATTGGGGTACCCTTGTCATAAGGAGTTGCTTTCTCTTGATGCTTTCAGAATTCTCTCTTTGTCTCTGGATGTCCATTTCCTTTCTCAGACTTGAGAAAGTTTTGGCTATTATTTTTAAAACTAGGGCCCAGTGCATGAATTTGTGCACCTTGAAAGGAACTGTGGGCCACGAGTCTGGAGTGGGCACAGGGGCAGGTCTCGGCCCATTCTCCATGCCCCCGCCTGTCCCTTTCCTCTGCAGCCCCCAGGCCCCTGTCTGAAGCAGCCCCGCTCTCACTGCTGCTCCCACGTGCTAATGGCGCCAGCCCCGTTCACAACTGCTGATTGTGCGGAGTGATTGGGGTTGGTGGGTGTGAGCGGCGGCTTCGGCGCTGGCTGCGGGTGTGAGTGGGGCTGGTGCTGGCAGCAAGTGCAGGTGCCAGGTGGGGCCACAGTGCACAGGAGCAAAGAATTTTCAGTAACCACCAGAGGCTCGCCCCGATGACAGCAACCAGTGCCCCGCCTTGCTCTGGCGTCCCTGCTCACCTGCTCCACCATCCTGCTGCAGCTGATGCCCACCATGTTGCACACACACACTCTTGTGGTCAGCGCATGTCATAGTGACAGTTGTTTGGTTCTTCCGGTTGTTCTGCTGTTTGGTCTATTTGCATATAGCCTCTTATATAGGACTAGAGGCCCAGTGCGCAAAAATTTGTGCACTCGGGGTGGGGGGGAAGGAGGTCCCTCAGCCCGGCCTGTGCCCTCATGCAATCTGGGACCCCTCGGGAGATAACGACCTGCTGGCTTAGGCCTGCTCCCGGGTGGCAGAGGGCAGGCCCAATCCCTAGGTGCAGCCCCTGGTTGGGCTCAGAGCAGGGCTGATTGGGGAGTTGGGGTGCCGCCCCCTGTCACGCACAGAGCAGGGCCAATCAGGGGGTTGGGGCGCTGCCCCTTGTCACGCACAGAGCAGGGCCCATCAGGGGGGTTGGGGCTCTGTACCCTGTCATGACCAGAGCAGGGTTGATCAGGGGGTTGGGGAGCTTCCCCCGTCATGCACAGAGCAGGGCCTGAGGAGATCCCCCTTGTCACTCACAGAGTAGGGCCGATAGGGGAGTTGGGGTACCGCCCCCTGTCACACACAGAGCAGGGCAGATCAGGGGGTTGGGGTGCTGCACCCTGTCACACTCAGGGCAGGGCCGATGGGGAGGTTATGGCTCTACCCCGTCACACACAGTGCAGGGCCTGTGGGGGGGGGGGGGTTGGGGCGCCGCACCCTGTCACACACTGAGCCGCAGGGATAGGGGGGTTGGGGCACCGCCCTCTGTCACACTCAAGGCAGGGTCGCAGGGGAGGTTGTGGCCCGCCCCCTGTCACACACAGAGCCGCAGGGCGATCGGGGAGTTTGGGCGCTGCCCTCTGTCACACTGATCCCGGTGCTGGGAGGCCTATTACCCTTTTACTATATAGGATAGAGGCCTGGTGCATGGGAGGGGGCCGGCTGGTTTGCCCTGAAGGATGTCCTGGATCAGGGTGGGGGTCCCGCTTGGGTGCCTGGCCAGCCTGGGTGAGGGGATAATGGCTGTTTGCAGCTGGTCACACATCCTTCAGGGTGGGGGTCCCCACTGGGGTGCCTGGCCAGTCTGGGTGAGGGGCTGAGGGCTGTTTTCAGGCTGGCATGTGACTGAAGCTCCCAACCGCTACTTTTTCTCTCTCTTTTTTTTTTTTCTGGGCCAGCTTTACATCTGAGGCTTGGCTCCAGCTCTTAGGCCTCAATCCCAGCTGGCTTAAAGCAGGTTTCTGGGGTTTTGTTTAGCTTCTATATTTGTAACAATGTTTCAAACTGCAAGCTCAGAGGCCAGCAGTGGCAGGCGGGGAACGTTGGAGTCTTCTGTCACTGAAGCAAGCAAGCCTCATGTTCGCTTCAAGCTGCCTGGCTGCTGGCCGCCATCTTGGCTGGCAGTTAATTTGCATATCACCCTGATTAGCCAATTGGAAGAGTAGCAGAGGTATGGCTAATTACCATGTTTCTCTTTTATTAGATAGGATAAGCTTTGTCCTTTCTTCTTCTGCAACTCCCATCCTATGTATACTGGTCTAGCTGATTGTGTCCCATAGAATCCTTTAGGGCTTTCTAAATTTTTCTCGTTCTTTAAAAATTTTGTCCCTCTGCCTGGATAATTTCAGATGACCTGTCTTCAGGATTGCTGGTTCTTTTTTCTCTTTGATAAGTCTGATTTCAAACCCCTGTAGTCAGTTTTTTCACTTGGTTATTGTGTTCTTCAGCTCCATATTTCTGTTTGGTTCCTCTTTATATTTTCTGCCTCTTTGTTGATACTTTTATTTTGCTCATACATTATTTTCTTAAATTTATAAAGTATCTTTATGATGGCTATTGTGAATTCTTTGTCAGATAATATACTTTCCTTCATTTAGGATTGGTATCTGAAAAGTTATTTTGTTCTTTCGATTGGGTCATGTTTTCCTGTTTCTTTGTCTATCTCATAGTCTTGTTTGGAGATCCACACATTTGAAAAAAGAGTCACCTCTCCCAGCCTTTACCAACTGGCTTTGTACAGGGGAGTCTGACACCAATCTGTCTGACTAGAGATTCTGTGGTCCTCTTAACCTTTTAAGGAGGTTGGGGGATGATATTTCTCTGGGCCTGTGTGAGTAATTTCTTAATTAGGGAGGCTTGCTGGTTTCTTTCCCAGGTGCTCATAATCTCTCACTCCCTTTGGTGTCTGTCTGCGACACTTCAAGTTCTCTAGTTCTTTAGTCATAACTTCCCCACTTTTTCTTGTTCTCAGTGACTACCAGGCAGCCACATATACTGGTTTCCTGTCAACATTCTTAGGCAAGACACATATCTTGTTAGGCAGCCCTTTGAAAAGCTGGAATACTGGAATCGTGTTCCACTCATTTCTCTTCCTGTGAGGGAAAAGCCTCAAGTAGTGTGTCTTCTCCTGTTCCCACTGAGCCATGCAGCCACAGCAGTCCACCCCTCACTCTTCTTTATTCTCAGTAGTCCACAGGCATCCAGATGATTCTGAGTCCTTTATGCTCCAAGTGAGGTGAGGCAGGTACCAGTCTCTTGGGCAGCTTTCTGAGAAGCTGGAGTATTGGAAGCAAACTCTACTCCCCCTCACCTCCCCCTCGAGGGAGATGTCACAAGCTAGGGGATTTTCTCTTGACACTTATTTGTATGGGCATTTATTTGTGGCTTAAACTGAAATTATAACTGTGTAGTCAACCATTTGTGAACTTAAATCTTCCATGTGTCTTTTTTGCCCTTGCTCCAGAATGCACTATTTGTTTACCTAGATTATTCTATCTACCTATTGTAGGTTTTATAGCAATTTCCCAACACTTGATTTTCCTGGTACTTAAAATTATAACTTTCAAGTTCCAGTTTTTACTTTTAGTTTCCATTCAACTCTCTGAATGTGGTTGCATACTTATACATATATTTCTTTTTTCTACACAATGGAAATGTTAATTATTTGCCTGTTTTTTCCCCCCTTAAATTTATGCAGAAATTATTGGCTGGTAATCAAAATAGCATTTTTCCTTTTAGTTCCCATGTGTGAGGGTATATATATATATATATATATATATATATATATATATATATATATTGATTTCAGAGAGGAAGGGAGAGGGAGAGTGAGATAGAAACATACATGATTAGAGAGAATCATTGATTGGCTGCCTCCTGAACTCCCCACACTGGAGATCGAGCCCACAACCCGGGCATGTGCCCTGACTGGGAATCAAACCATGACTTCCTGGTTCATAGGTCGACGTTCAACCACTGAGCCACACTGGCTGGACTGTAAGGGTAATCTTGTTCTCCTTGTAGGTGAGCAAATTGGGGAGAAGGTTATTCCTCCAAAAAATTATTTAAATACATTTTCCCTGAAGAGATGTGCCTAGGTGAACATGAAAACATGGCTATATGGTGGCTGTTAATTTATATCCCTGATTCCACAAACTGTCACACTGCTTTCTATAAATTCTGGGGAATTAGATTACAGTGAAAAGGATTTTATTATTGAAAATTATGGATGCAGTGTGTGCTTTATTCCCTTTGCTCACATGCAATTATGGAGTTACAGAGCACTTTTGCATACATCACCACATTTGATTCTCAGACAATATGTAATCACCTGTGGAGATAATTACATATTCTCACTTCACAGATGAGAATCCAAGGTTCATGAGAGGTTATGAGAGAGGCTAAGGTCTAAATCTAAAGTTCTTGTATTAAGTCTGAGCTCTTTGGCCAGCATCTTATAACTTTTCATTTGTAAAGCAAATCGAAGGTGCACTTGCAATCTGAATATTCTTATGATGTAATGTTAAAAACGTTTTCTATTCAGCTGAACTTTTTTCTTTTGCAGTTTTAAATCAAATACATTTGAACTGATTGTTTTGTGTATCCTCCTCCTAAATACTGCCTCATAATGACAGGAACATTTTAATTTTTTGCATTGGTTTATGATTTACAACTGTGTAATAGAGTATCCTACTTCTCATGTTTTCATATGGAGGGATTAGCTAGACCAGCTCTTTTGATCTCTCTTCCTGCTTTCTTTCACTCCTTATCCCTAAATGAGCAAAAAAGTTTTCGAATTAGTGAGTTTGATAAAAGTCATTGGTCGACCACAAGTGATCTTAGTGGACAGAGCCTGCCCCTGAGGTGGGGTAGGAATAAATCAGCCTTACATTGCTGGGAGGGTGTGCCTCATGAAAGTCACTGAATCACACATCTAACCAACATCTTCTTTTTGCCTGATTTACCTATCTCCTCATGAGTTAGCTCCAAACTATCCAGAGCAAGAAGGATGTGATTGGGTCCCTTCAAAATTCGCATCTTAAGACCTGAGAGGAAAAAAATACCTCTCTTCCCAGGGAAACACCCATCTGATTTTATTTATGTTAATCCTTTATTTCCAATATTCTGTGGTATAAGATATGACTGTACATATTGGGCTAATGAAATTCATCTCATTACTTTTTATGGTGTTATAAATATAATGCCTTCCCCTTTCCCTAATGTTATGTAAGAGAGTGATTACTTTAAGGTATGTTTAGTGAAGTTTATTCTTGTTTTGTTCTGTTAGCTGCTCTATAAAATATAAGCAGTCATGCTCAATGTGTATGTTATATGAGGGCCTTGGAAGAATCTGAAAATATTACAACATTTCTACAGCATAACAGTTTAATAGCATTTCAACCATATAAAAATTTCCACCTCATTTGAGACACTAGTTTCCCAGAGAAGTGAAAGGCATATTATATTTTATAACTTACATAGATGACTGTATAATGCAAACTGTAATTCTTCTTGTTAAGGAAATAGTTTTTACTTATTTATAAATGATTATTATAATATATAATGTCATTAATCATAGAAGAGATAATAGGCCCATTTTTAGAAATTTCGTGAACAGAAGACCCACAATTAAGTTTCTTCCAGAGTGACAGAACCAGTGATATTTAAACTGTAGAATTATCAACTGCTAGAACTGGAAAGGATATGAAGAACAACACTTTTTTTTTTACCCCTCAAATGCTTCCTATGCAAGAAAGGAATCTTAGGATTCATTTAGATCCAAGAAATTTCAGAGTTATCCAAAGTCATGTGACTAATGAATAGTAAATCCTGGATGAGAATCATGAATCCTGTGTCAGTGTCCTCCTGCCTCTCCAGGTATTAGGTTGCTCCATATTCAAAATACATAGTAACTTATAAACTTCAGCATAGTGTTTAAAATAATCCATTACCAAATGTTCCTCTTGCATTTCTGTTTTATGTGTATCCCCTTTTAATGGGAGAAAAGACAGTTGAGACTTCACTCTCGAATGCCAAAAAAATTCCCATGTTTTCTCAGAAAATACACTTACATACATTAATATATATTTGCATGCATATATAGATTTTATAATTCTTATATTCTCTAGTATCCCTCTATTGATTTTTCTTATTGAAGTATCCCATGCTTAATCAACATTTACTGCTTTTGCTTTTGATTTATAGAATCTGTCTGTCCAACACGAATTCCAGTGGCAGCTCGAGATGAGAAGGGATTTGATATTCTTTTAGGCTTGGGTGTAAAGAAAAAGGTTAAGAAAAGAATCCAGCTTTCACCAACAAAGATAAAAGGATATGAAGTAACATCAAAAGTTGATCTATCAGAATTCACAAGGTAAATGTTATGTGTTGATATATATTTTTTGATATGTCTATAGCTTTGTTGAGAATTCTTTAAGCTTATTCATGTTCTTCTTTTTCTAGCAATGTTTTTCCAGAAGGTCTTCCTCCATCATATGTATTTGTCTCCACTCAGAGATTTAAGGTCAAGAAAATATGGGATTTATGGAGAATTTTAACCATTGATGGAAGGCCACAAATAGCAGTTACCTTAAATGGTGTGGATAAAACATTACTATTTACAACGACCAGCGTGGTTAATGGCTCACAAGTGGTCACCTTTGTTGACCCTCGAGTTAAGGTAATGATGCCTGGATATGATTATGCTATTCATGAGGAAACACTGTTAGGTTTATATGTATTGGGGGAAGAGAGCTATAATTTTAACATGGCTGGAAAGATATCAGCTTCAGATTTCAATGTTGCTTTATTGAAAGGAAAAACAAAGGAAGGAAAATTCTTTTTTTAATATATTTTTATTGATTTCAGAGAGGAAGGGAAAAATAGAAACATCAATAATGAGAGAGAATAATTGATTGGCTGCCTCCTGCATGCCCCACATTGCGGATCGAGCCCACAACTTGAATATGTACCCTGACCAATAATTGAACCGTGATCTCCTGGTTCATACGTGAATGCTCAACCACTGAGCCATGCCATCCGGGCAGGAAAATTCTTTCTTAATCCATGTGGAATTTAGGGGTGGGAGGAACTAACATTTTTGAATGTCTGCTACTAAGTGTCAGGCACATTGAATTGTAATAACCACCTAAAGAAGAACCTGTTGTTCCCATTTTACAGACAAGGAACCAAGGTTCAGAGATATTAAGTTCCTACTCCAAGTAACAGAGCTAGTTAAGTGGTGACAATAGAAACTGAATTTAGGTCTGGTCATTTTCAAAGCATATGTTGGTCTGTTTTACATGGCCATGTCCCATAGGATATTGAAATAAAGACATTTGTTAGAATATTAAATACAGGCAGAAAATGGATGCAGAATTCACATTAATTGTAAGGACATTTTATTCCCCATAAAGGGATATATTTAATAAAATAAATATACTAAAAAGAAAAATGTATTTTCTAAGTCATGTGTTCAGAATACAGATGTGATGATAAAAGCAATCAAGTTTTGATATTTATTATAATTATGAAAGGCTGATGTTGTATGTAATTTAGGAAATGTACAAAGTTATATGTAAAATTATGCATTTATATAATTTCTTTATTTGGTAAATAGATTAAATTTAAAAAAAAAATTGTTTTCTGCCATTTTCACTAAAGGCAATGTTCTAGGTTCTGTGAAAAATGAAAAATAAATAAGGCTTGTTTCTTTCCTTCAAGGAGCTTATTTATAATGAAAGATTTAAAGCTTCTGGTATCTAATAGAAGTATATCATAGTTAGCAGAGTTGGAGGGAAAAGTGGATTCTAATACAAAATATGAGAAAATCTTCATAAATGATATGGTTTTTGGACTGACCTTGAAGTATGTTTGTAGAGGATTTTGATGGAGAGACATAAGGACACATTAGGTCAATAGTTCAATATTGAATAGTCATGTGTTGTACAATTCAGAATTTTTATTTAGAGAATGGAAATTTGTATCCCCTGTGTTTGGGGTATAAGATGCATGAAAGAAGGGACTATCAAGTTATGAGCTCAACTTGTGGGGGCCTGGAAAGCCACACACAGGGGTATGGACTTCATTCCGTGGATGACTGGATTCCGTTCAAAAGTCTTGACCATAGATGTGTCATGGTGAAAGAAACTCTCTCCTCTCTTTTTCTTTTTTTTTTCTTTCATACGCAATACTTTCAAGTCTATCTTGGAATTGTGTTAGATTCTGGAAATAAGAAAATAAGATGGGGCATGTTCAGTGACAAAACTCCAGTGAGAGAGAATAATGGAGGTATGAAGGATAGCCTGGAGAGGGAAGGGTTCAAAATAGAGATATGTTTGAAAATTTTTCAAATAAAGCAAGCTACTCATGAGTCTAACTTATGTCAGTGAGAATGGACATGAAGAAGTGAATTTCAATCATGTTTAGGAGACATATTTGGTAGAACTTTGCATCTATTTGTTATTGACACTGAGAAGGAGGTAAAGAAACTTGTTTTGGTTTAGGAAACTGAAGATACTGTGATATAAGGGAAATAGGGAAAAGAAGAAAGTTTGGGGGATAGTCCAAGTTTGTTTTGTAATATACTCTGTCAGGCTGATTGTGAGACATCCTGGCAAATTATCCTAGCAGTATTGGAATTATAGGTACCATGTGTTGATGTAAGTATGGGAATTAGTTCATAGAAGTAATAATTGACCTGTAGGAATGGATGAGATAGTCAAAGAGGAGAGTGAAAGATGTCAAGGACAGACTTGTGGGGAATGCCTCAATAAAGGGCAGGTTGAGGAAGAGGGGTCCTCAAAGAGTAAGAGTATGAGCAATTGGAGAAGAAATGAAGATAATCAAGGGGGTTTGAATCATGGAAGTTGAGTGAGAATATCAAAGACAAGGGACTAGTTATGGAGTCCAAAGTTGCAATGAAGTAAAAAGGATGAGGAATGAGAGAAATCATTTGGATTCAGAGAGTAGGACCTCATTTGTGACCTTGAGGGTGTTGTTTGACACAACTACTTTGGGATATGTAATAGAAACTCTCGGGATTAATAAAATAATTGATGAATGTCATTTGAGGCCCAGCTTGGGTTAGAGAGAATTTGTATGTAGTATAGCTAATTTATGTGGTGTGGATTTATGGTTGACAGCAAAGGAATGAGCATGAAGAAAATAAAAGATTGTTAGAAATTTTATCTATGAATCTTCTATATTTTCTTCCTATAGACATTGTTTGATGAAGGCTGGCATCAAATTCGTCTCTTAGTAACAGAACAGGATGTAACTCTATATATCGATGATCAACAAATTGAAAATAAATCCTTACATCCAGTTTTAGGGATCTTCATCAGTGGCCAAACCCAAATTGGAAAATACTCTGGGAAAGAAGAAACTGTTCAGGTGGATAAGTAATTACTTGCTTTTTGCATTATATAAAATGGAGCTTTTTCTGTCCTTTCTGATAGTATTTATCACATTTAACTTAATTGTGAATTTCTTTAAGATACTTAAAAAATGTGGTCAGTTCATCAGGGAAATTGTGTGTTTCTGTATAAGTATGAAAATGCAAAATTAGACTTAATCTATTTAATAAGAATACTTAGAAAAATGTTCCCCTGGGTTCAGGGTAGAATTCTCATTCTCATGAAACATTAATTTCATATACGCTATCCCAGGAGAGGCATAGATTAAGTAATGAATTTGGAAAAGGCAATGTGATTAGAGTTGTAAGTAGCATTATAAACATTTCTTTACAGCTGTGAAGATAAAATTAAATTAATGCATGTCAGGGTTCTTCATGAACAAAACTAACTTTTTCAATATCTCTTTAAAGTGGACTATCTATGTGTGGGTTGAGAAGTGTGCATGTAAAAGTCATTTCTTGTAAAATCCTCTATTTGAAAAGTAAGGCTTTCTCACTCTTTTTATTAAGGGAAGGCTGTCACATTTAAATGTGTGATTGCACACGTGGTCTCTATATATTAATGTTACATGTCAATTTATAGTAAGTATTTGAATAGTAACAGGTGCTGGGCCTACTCATCACACAACATTCCATGCCAGCAACTAAATCTCTGAGACTAAAGATGGCTTTTGAGCCACCCTTTTTAAGTGTCCTAGAAAGTTCTCTCTAGGCTAGCTTTGAATACAGGGGTACTAAAAAGCTCCACTGGGTTCCTTACGGAAATCAGAGATTTATTTTTGGTGCTAGAGAAGTTTTTATCACATCTTTAATACTATATGCTAGGTATTCAAATTTTATATTTTCATTGTTTTAGCTGAATGCTGTGATTTAAACTTTCCATGATTGCTAACTATATTGGCTGTTACCGTGTCTCTGAGTTGTTCTTATAAAACAATTAACTTGGGCCTCAACTTTTACTTGACTGGGTTTATGTTCCTAGTTTGATGTCCAAAAGTTGCGAATCTACTGTGACCCAGAACAGAACAACCGGGAGACAGCATGCGAGATTCCCGGATTTGTAAGTAGGATGGATTATTTTTTCCAAGTGTTGCTCTAGTACTTTCAAAGCCATAAATAAAAAGCAGATAATATGTGAGTTTCAACTTAATATATAGAGTTATTTTTTTCAATTGTCAAATAAAGTTATATTGATTAAAACATATTTTGAAGCTCATAATTGAAATAAAATTTTAATGTTTCACTGTGTAAGTATGAATGAAAGACCACAAGAAACTGTTTTTCCCACATCATGTCTGGTTGTGACTATCCTAATATTCATGAGAAGCATGACTAGACTTGCTCTAGAAAATTATAGGATATTTTGTCTGAATATCTTGTGTGAAATACATTTCTGTTCTTAATTAAGTTTATAATTAGTATATTACGCATTCTGGAGCAGGAAATGATTCATTTTCCTGTTCACCAGCACATTTTTTCAAACAATAGTTTTATTTTTATTGTTGTTATCTAAGATCTTCTTATATTTCTAGGATATATTTATTTGGCTATTTTCATTGATGTGTTAAGAAAGAAAGGATTATAAGCTAAATGTTACAAAGTCTGATTATATATACAAGTCTGATTATATTATATTATTATATACTGATTATATATATAATCAGTCTCTTTTCCCCTAGGCAAAAAATTGTATGCAGCACTGCTGCTATTGCAAATAATGTAGAATGTTGTAAAACTTTTTTTTTTTTAATATATTTTATTGATTTTTTACAGAGAGGAAGGGAGAGAGATAGAGAGTTAGAAACATTGATGAGAGAGAAACATCAATCAGCGGCCTCCTGCACACCCGCCCTACTAGGGATGTGCCCGCAACCCAGGTACATGCCCTTGACCGGAATCAAACCTGGGACCTTTCAGTCCGCAGGCCGACGCTCTATCCACTGAGCCAAACCAGTTTCGGTGAATGTTGTAAAACTTTTTGACAATGTGGATTCCCAGTGATATTTGAGCCCTATTTGAGCTTTTTTAGTTTATATAGTCATGCTGCCATAGTCTCCTTTTCCTTATTAAACTGAATAACTTATGAATCCACATGTTCTGAAGTCTTGAGGACATTGAGCAACATATTAATGGATCTACAATAAACTCAAAGATGGAACCTTTTACAAATGATTCATTATGGGTATTCTAGATAGGTAATTGCTTAAGCAATATACCTTTTAGATACTTATAATTTGGAATATAAATCTTTACTAAACATATTAATGTTATTGCATTTTGAGAGTCCATTGTACATACTTTATTTATTGATATTTCTGCATCATTGTAATAACCGTTACCATTTCCCTTCCGTATAATAAAGGCATAACATTACATGGCAGATTTTGAATTCTCACATTCAGTTTTTTTTGTATGTGCTTATATGTCTCCTTCCTTCCTCTTAGCTGTGACTTGGTGTAGCTTGTTTGCTTTCTATACCTTTATTCCCACCTTCTCATTTTCTGATATAATGTGGTATTGTTTGGGAAGATTATTAACCTGTCTTAAATTGTGACTTATTCACTAAGAAATAGACTGTTTAGGGAGAAGCGCCCCTGGAGTGCATGACATTTAATTCATGCTCTTTAGGACTTGGTTAGATATGTTTTGGCTTTTTTCTCTGGTTCTTAAAGGATTTCCAGTAAGTTCAAGAGAGCATGTACATTCCACATTGATGTATTATTTTTTCTGCATAGTCATTATATTAAGCAGCTTTGGCATTTTAATTTTCTCCTACTCTTTATTGTTGTTCATTTTCTTTGTTTATCCTACTGTGAATGTAATAATAACATGTAGACATAAGTAATTTTTTAGGGTAATTGCAAATATATTTTTTAGAGGTTGGTTTTGATACTTAAATCATCTATAACCTGGACAATGAAATATCTGAAAATTAGGAAGATAATATAGAAATTTAATTAAAAACATATTTTCAAACACATTTGTTATTGTTTTTCTTTCAGAATGGCGAGGTAGGCCTGGATACTATTGTTTTCCTTAAGGTAATATTTGCACTGTGGGACTGTTTAGCTTCCTTTCATCAACTGTAAGTATTTTAGATAAATTACACTCACTTTTTAAATGTAGTTTGAGTGTATTTAGTATTCATACCGTTTTGTGATTGGGAATTTCTTATTAGTTTAGGCTAAATAAAATATACAGATACATATGTACATATACATATATATGCGTCTTTCCATGTTTATTTCCATTTTTGTCTTCGTAGTGTCTCAATGGCCCCAGTGATGTAGGTTCAACTTCAGCTCCCTGTGTTTGTCCTCCTGGAAAACCAGGACTACAAGGCCCCAAAGTGAGTAATACTGAAAATGCTTTTTTTTGTTGTTGTTAAAATATACAAACAAGAGCTTCCAAATTTGGAGTTTCCACAAAATTCCAAATCACCATGGACCCTGTTATGAAATTTTCACCTAATGCTTTAGAACATCTTAAAACCTGAGTGTTAGTGACCTTTTAAAAAGCATATCCTAGTCCATATTTGTCTTTGAACCTAAAACTGATACTGCTAGCCCACAGTAGAGTGAGGGAGCAATATTAGTTTGCTTATTTATCTGTTTGCTCCCTCTCCATTCCCCTCCCTCAACACTGCTGCTAGATCCCAGAATGATTCTTACATCTTGGTAAAAAATTAAGAAAGGGCCTTTAAGATATACTCTGAATTCTTAAATGTCTAAGATCTTAATTTGTCAAAATGATTTTCAGATAGAAAAATGGAGAAGAAATTTAAAATTGATTTAATGTTGTGTTAGATGTCTAATTCTAAAAATGGAGGTATATGCATTTATTTCACTTAATCATGTAGTAATTACATTGGGAAAGTATGTTTGGAGCTGTGATGTACATACTATTTTATAACCAGTTTATTTTTTATATAACAAAATACTTTGATATGTTCCCATGTTATTAAATATGAATGACTAAGTTTTTAAGTAAGTTGATGCTTACTATGGCATCAGAGACACACCCTAAGATACTGAGAAGTGGTCTGTTCACTATAATATTTTTAATATTATTTTAAAAATTACCTAATACAAATAATGTCTAACTTGAAAGCAAGTATGACTCTCTAGGGAAAAAGTGTTTTCTGTATTGATCGTCTATTACCTTAGGTGACCATAAATTTTTTTCTTAAATATGAATTATAATTTATATTTAGATGGAATTTTCTCTTTTTGAAAATATATTTTTATTGATTTTAGAGAGGAAGGGAGAGAGAGCTAGAAACATCAGTGATGAGAGGGAATCATTGATTGGCTGCCTCCTAGACACCCGCTACTGGGGATTGAGCTCTCAACCCAGGCATGTGCCCTTGACCTGAACCAAACCCAGACCCTTCACTCTGATAGCCAATGCTCTATCCACTGAGCCAAATGACTAGGGCTAGATGGAATTTTCTTAGTATTTCAATCACCATGACTAAAAAAATCGTAGCTTCTGGACTGCTAAGATAATTTAATTCTTCCTATCTTTTATACATATTTCTCCCATTCATTTGCGTATAATAGTTCATGAAATACTTCAAGCCTAGCTGTTAAAAATCAATAAAGAAATTAAATTTAAGAAATAAAAGTTTACATTCAATATTTCATTTAAAGTGAATCTATTTGGTTTGGAATTTGACTTCAGTATATTATAATTAATTTACTATTGTAAACTATTTTCAGATTGCTTTTCAGAAAGTTAACCAAAGAATTCTTTAGTTAAACTAACTCTGTTATTTTGGATGCCTTGACATTAATGAGAAATACCTATAAATGTTCCAAGGAGAATATAAGACAGCTTGCTGTGACCTACCAGCAGACTTCTTTTTAAAATGTATTTACAATACTGAAATGTTATACATAAAAATGATTTGATCTGCAAGAAATACAATATGGAAACCAGAGTTCCATGTTGCCTATTCTCTAAAAGCCCAGAGTGTTCTCCTCACTCTTAATGATTCTGGTCCCCCCAGGGTCTCTAAAGGGCTGTCCACTTTTGAGGAGGAATCAGATGCTTTTGATGTTTTCTGATTCTTCATTAGTGGTTCATTAGGGATCTTGTGGTGTCACTGTTTATTATTCACATATGTTTCTACAACAAACTTTTAGAGCACTCTTTGTCTTATCCGATATCCAATATTTCTAAGTTTCACGTGTTCCTCATTTTCATTCTCTTTTCTTAGTCATAATGTAACCCCATTGCCACCTATTACTTTAAGTGAAATTGCAGTTTTCCACCAATCTTCATGTTGGCGTGCCTTCTTGATCTGCTTCCCATTTTCTTCAGAAAATCTGGCTGGAAGAGAGGAACACACACACACACTCCTCCATCCTTTTAAGGCTCTTTCCCCTGGAAGTGGTTCCTTAGCCACATCAGGGACCTGTATGTGGAAAACAGAATCCCTAGCAACACTCTGGGTTTCATGCACTTCTTGTAGAGAATTTGTGTCTTGGAAAATTGATAGGGTTTTATTTAGATCAACAAAACTGGAATTAATTGAGATGAAGCAATTTTACTATAGATCAAATTGAGACTTTTTGGCTGTCTTTGATGCTTTCTGGAAAGCTTTGCAGATATCTATCAATCAGAGTTACCTGTGAAAAATAGATCTAGTTATTTTATTAGCCAGAAATAGAGTTCTAGGAATCCTGTGAGTAAAACAGAGGAGTCTTCTATGGCTAGGTGGGTAAGTGCTTATTCTAAGATAATGTCATCTGTTATCAATTCTTGAACTTTCCAAAAAAATATGACAACCCTATTAAAAAAAACAGGTCAAATGAACTATAATACCACACACTTATCATGACATTATAACTCTTTAATAAGCAAAGAAAAATATATCTGTTACTGGACTGTGAATGCCTTGAACATAGCTTGCTTATTTTGTATCCTTAGTGTCAAACCTAGGAAGTAAGTAAATTAATAAATGAATCTATTGGAGTAATTTTTACATGCAGGTACTTCACAATGAAGGCAAATACAAACTAAACTCTCCTTTGGAATTCTACTATCTAACCCAGTGTTTAATAGTAATACTTTTTTAATTTAATGAATTATGAAATCATTGAAAAAATAAGATATACCCCTCCTCCTTACTAACTTATCTGGAATGCCTTTGTTCTATATGAAAAGTCCAGCAATCTCCAGTTGACAAAGAACTCCCTTTTGAAAGACCTTAACATGCAGATGGGAGCTTCTTTCATCACTTTCAGTAGACACAGGAACATTTGTGGGGACACACTTTACACTTGATCTAACCTTAAATGTTAGATGTATTAGTTCAAAAGTGAAAAGAAAGCTTTTTTTTTGCTTTTTTTTAGAAAGGAACAATTTCTTAATAAATTCTTTGCTCTGAAATGCCACTCTCTCTCCAGCTGTATTCCTTCTGATGCCCTATGTTTCACCCTCATAATTCTACATCAAAGAGATTCATTTGGACTTTCAAAGTATCCTCTGTCTGAATACAAAAAGGCTTTGGAAAATTTCAGGGGCCACTAGGCATTTACATTTTTATGTTAATTTCCCGAGGCTCAGTTGATTCTTCCTTGCCTAAGAGAGTGGGTGTTTGAGTTTTGAGGGAGGGAAGAGGCTGGTTTTGGAGAATGGGATAGGTCTTAGGTCAGATACTCCTGTGGAGACCAAGACTAGAATGAAGGCACAAAGAGTTTGAGAAAAGGGCTTGATAACATGGGATTTGGTCCTACATGAAGAGCTCCAAAGACATTTCTTTTAGATGAGTAACTTAAAATATTAGCTTGCTTTTGCAAGCACAGCTATTTTTCATTTTAATTATTCATAATTACACTGCTTGAGAGGCCACGTTCAGAGATGGTTTAGCTCAATCCATGACATTTCCACTCCTGTCGACAACTCAAAAATCCTTTGGCACAAATTCAGTTCAACATAAGTAAGTTTTGCTTTTCAGTTGGATACATATTTTTAAAAATTCAAAGAATGCAAATGCTTCAACTAAATTAGGAGAAAGTGATTGAGAATTTACTCACAATTGTAGGATAAGTCATATGTCTAATTTAATGCATTTGGAAATCTTTTTCCATGTTCAATTTACTAGCAGTCCCCAGGTCTGGCTCTGATTAGTTTTTGAATTTTAATGTAGTCAGGGTGAGTAGTGTGTAGACACAGGGACTATGGAGCAGAATTGGATGATTTCAAATTCCATCCCCACTACTGCTCTGTGACCTTGAGTGAGTTACCTAACCTTCTCAGGCCTCACTTTTCCTGCATATAAAATGGGAATAATAAGATTACTTGCTTTGTGGTATTCTTATGAGAAGTCATTTAGTGTATGTAAATTTTTAAGAGCAGTCCCTAGCATACAGTCAACAACCAATAAAGATTGGGTGTCAGCTTTTATTACAGTAATAAAATGGAATTTTTATTCTAGTTGGCCTTCTCTCCAAAATTAGTTAGGATTTTATTTTATTCTTTCAATTTTATGGAAACAACACCAAACTACCTGAGATCTTGCAAATAAATCAGTAGGGTAGTGGTCAAAACAATGATTAAAATCTATCAGTAGTAATAAAACCTGCAAAAGAGATTACTTTTCGTTTGTGGAGCTATTGACCAGTGTTATGGTCCTTATGAAGTCACGCTGGGTTTATCTTGTGGGTGATTTTTTTCCCCTTGGAAACTTGGTTTTGACTCATTTAAAATGTTATTGTTAAGTGTGTTTTGTACTTCTGTGTAGCATAGAAACAAATTCTGTTTCTTTTTGTGCCAAAGTTTTATTTCAGGCTCATCATAATAGAGGTTAAACCTTCTCAGAGACTTTCTATGTCCTAGATTTTGTGGATAATTAATATTCTGCAAGTAAAGAGGTCATTAACAGGAGATCTGATTTGAAATAAATCAATCAGCAAGTAGTTATTGAATCTCTACTTGATTTACAGCATTGGAAAAAAAAAAGCAGAAAATATGGACCATGTTTCAAGGAATATAAATCCAAATGATAAGTGAAGAAGACTAATCAAGAAAAAATTGAGAAAACTCCAGTTATGAAGAAGTGATCAGTGAGACAGGGGCTGCTATAGCATTTCAAAAGAAAAAGACATCAGGAGGAAATGGAGTTACAAGGAATCTGCAGCGATAGCACGTTTTGGCATAATGACGCTTACATAGAAAGGGAAGAAAATCTTCTTCCCGGGAGAAAAGAACAATGGAATTTACTGAAAGGCAGTGAGTCCAACATGAACATGGATGGAGAAGGATGGCAGGGAGGCTAGAGATTAATGGGGATCCCCTGAAAATAAGGAGAGAAACATTCTAGCACTCTAGAGAGACAGAATGTTGCTTCTTAGTTAACACTGGAATCCTTGGATCCGAATTTCAAATTATGCCTTCTTAGCAAGACATTAAATGTTTCAGCATTGTTTTTCTCTCTAGATTTACAGTGATTCTCTCTTTTAAAAAAGACATTTTCCTTTTTTTCAACCTTTTCTTATACTGAGCCTCTTGGGCGACTCCTAAGTGAAGAGCCCATCCCTTCTTCATTGGCTCCTTTATTGAGTTCACACAGTTCTTTCCATTTTTCCTGTTTAGTTTCAGGAACAAATCTCCCTAGCCAGTAGCCTGAAGTAGTATTTCCAACCAGGAAAGCTGGCTCTGTGGAAGTAACCTTAGTTAATGTATAATCACTGGGGTTCTGTGTGAATGATTTCTTGTTGAAAATAGTGAAGAATTATTGAGTTGAAAATCAGTTGTCTCTGTGCAGGAATTTATTGGTACTGATGGCCAAGACTTTGTGTTTTTTTGGCAAGATGTCCCATGTGGACCTCATGAACTCAGTAATAGATGAATATGATATTACTAGAGGTCCGGTGCACAAATTTGTGCATGGGTAGGGTCCCTAGGCCTGGCCAGTGATCAGGGCTAATGGGGGTGGGGGTGCGCAGAAGTTTGGCCTGCCTCGGGAGGTTGGCTGTGGGAGTGCACTGACCACCAGGGGGCAGCTCCTGCATTGAACTTCTACCCCCTGGTGGTCAGTGTGCATAATAGCAACCAGCCGACCGGTCATTCGGTCGTTCGGTCATTCAGTTGCTTAGGCATGTATATATATATATATATATATATATATATATATATATATATATATATTAGAGGCCTGATGCATGAAAATTCCTGCAAGAGTAGGCCTTCCTTCCCCCGGCTGCCGGCACTGGCTTCCCTCTGGCACCTGGGACCTGGGCTGCCTTACCAGCTTCCCTCGGACCGCCCGCAGGCACACGAGACCTGGGCTGGCTTCCCTTGGGCCGCCTGCAGGCACTCAGGACCCAGGCTGGTCCAGCTTCATCAGGAAGGATGTCCGGAATGATGTCCGGAAGACGCCCAGTCTAACTAGCATATTACCCTTTTATTATTATAGATTTGTGAAGTATTTCTTAGAGTTAAATTATAAAACAACCTCACCTCAAAAAAAAATATTGCTTTCCTTGTTTTGTTTTAAGGTTGGTGATCCTCTTAATGGTCAGTACTGGCCATTGCACAACAGTCTAGAGTTCCATAAAATGTGCCTGGGCTCATTGCCATGTTGTACAGAATAATGTTCTTTGAAGATCTCTGGTTTATGAGAGCAAAGGTCATTTCTTCATTTCTTAGGTATTACATGTACTTAAAGACTAAAGGGTTGTTTGGCTTGGGCCTCACTCTCATAAAAGTATTCAAGTTTTAGAATTTTAGCACGTTCAATGACATTCTAAATATAGGCAAAGAGGCACATTGACTGGATTTAAAGAAATTACTGTTGTGCAGCTTTAAATGTGAGTCCCATGTATAAAATCACATGGCTTTTAACTGTTTTTTTCTTAATAAATAATTATGAATTGACTTATTATATCATAGGTCAGTGGTATCTGTAGTATAACATATAGAATAGAATTAAGTCTGTAGACAATGAGTGAAATATTACTCTCATTTAAACTGTATTTGCTATGATACTTAATCATTTTTTTAGAATTCTAAAAGTGTACCCTGTTTTAATTATTAACATTTTACATCAGGGAAATGTACTTTACCTATTATACCTGGTAGTCGCACACAAATAAATCACTGTAAGTTTTATATACTAAAAAGCCTTTATTCGTTAAGCTAGGCATTTAGAATATGGTATCATTTTTTCTAATCCCCATTTTAGGAATTCTGTTTGTTTGTTTTTAACATAACAAATAGCTGCCTTTAATGGAATTGGCTCTGAACCTTGATGGGCTCTGACTGCACCAATATAGTTGTTGTTTTGTATTGAGAAGTTTTTCTTCCTCTCTAGGGTGACCCTGGACAGCCTGGGAACCCTGGCTACCCTGGACAGCCTGGTCAAGATGGTAAGCCTGTGAGTACTGAAAGCTTAGTCATCTCCAGTCCTGGGATTATAGTGTCAAAGATAAAGTTTCACCTGGCAAAGTTAAACAGGCAAGGGAGACTCTATCTAAGACTATTGGAATAGGGGAGAGAGATTGAACTCCACTTAGGTCAAACAAAAGGAGGGTGGATTTTTGAGTGCTGGAGTGAGCTAGTGGAAAAGTACTGGAGGACTTTGGGGGGCGGGAGGGGAGGTTGATCAGTGGGATGGAGCAACTTGAGTTAGCCTGAGTTTGGCAGACATTTTCCTCAGTAGGTAAGTAAGCCATCTGCCATCTGTGTTTGCTAAGTGGCACCCATGGAAGTTAGGGTACTGCCCTCCCACACAGACTGATAGATGCAGACACTTATCTTTTTTGAAGACTACATTGCAGAGGGCTGGTCCTTGAGAAGGATCTTCCTTACTAGTTGTAAAATTAGTTAAGAAGGTTTTTAAAAAGATTTACAACTCAAAGGGGCAGGTAAAGAATTTACAATTACGAATTTTCGAAAGTAAATCTTCTCAGGAAAGGCAGGCCTAGGGTCAAGAAGAAGCCAGTCTGAAGTTTAGTCAAGCTGAGGGGAGCATCCAGGCTGGCTTGCTCAATAGAATTAGCATTCTAGTGATTTTTTAGGTATTATGTTCCTAAAAAAAAATGATGGTTTGGGTTATTTGAGATCTTTACAGAAAGAAAATTCTTTCGGTAGGTTGGAAAGCATTGGTTCCAGTTCATCCTGGATAAAAACATGAGTAGTTAAACCTTCATATTGGCTAGAGAACCAAGCCAATAAGTACAGAAATAGCGAGGTGGTGTAGTTCAGAAAATAGGGTGACATTTATCAGAGTGGTTCTATTTTGATAGAATGAAATGAGATGCTTCAAAATTGCATACATCTCTGCAACATTTAAAAACTTGTTCAGTGAATTCTTAGTATCAATATTTAGTTATTTTCAGAAATCCTTTTATATTTTCCCTTCACATCTATGAAAATTCCCAAGGGTTGACCTAAGTAGAGATAAATTGTGTCAAGCTCAGAATTTTCAAAAAGACATGTTTATTTGGGAATAGTAGAGGAATTGTAATTCAGGACACACAAACTGTACCAAGTGTCTTGAGGGTTTGATATTTGTGGAGAAGGAATGTAAAGAGGGAAGAGTTCAGTTAAAATCATGAACAAATGGAGATTAGTGTTGAAAATTCCTCAAGCAGGCAAAAACCAGTCTTCATACATGCAAAGCTCAATCCAGACAGTTTTTGTTCATGCCTCTGGGAACCATGAGCAAAACTTTCCGAGGTTGATATGAGGCAACCCATGATCAAGTTTTTTATCATTTAAGAAAGTTCTAACATTGTCAGTTTTCTGTAAATCAGGCATTTATGGGAAATCAGTTTCTCATTCCTTTAAGTTTTATTTTTCTGCACATGCATGAGATTTTCCATTTTATATCTTCCAGTTTCATTTTAGATTGAAATTCTCTCACACAAATTAAAACTCTTTCCTTTAAATCCTTATTGTTGAAATGATTACATATGTCCTATTTCTTCCTCCATTGACCCCTTCTAGCCTTCCTTGCCCTGTGCCCCAGGCCTTCACCACCCAATTATCTGTGTCCATGGGTTATGAATATGTGCATACAAGGTCTTTGGTTGATCTATTTCCACCACCCTCCCCCCACCTTCCCTCTGAGATTCAATAATCTGGTCCATGCTTCTGTCTCTGGATCTATTTTGTTCATCAGTTTATTTTATTCATTAAAATTCTTTTTAAGGTTATATTATTTTCCTAAGAATGAATGCACTTCTGTACACTTATAATTTGCCAAACAAAATAATATCCTCTAAGGTTCAAGAGAACTTAAGGGGCATTTATGAGTTAAAGAAACATAAAGCAGGTCCACTTTAGAGCATTTTTGGCAAATATTTACAGGTAAGTTACTATCAGAATATTTATACCAGTAAATAAACATAAGAGATTAGCTTTTGGATGTTAAATAGTTGCCACCAAAAAAGTATCTCCTAAGAGTTTTTTTATCATGAGACATTAACTGTTGCCATGAAGAAGGAGAAAATTTCTATTATGAGCCAATAATGTTTGAGCAGTTAAAGCACTGTAGGCTTAATGTTAAACATCAGTACCCCATTGGGATGAAAGAGGATCTTGTCATGTCCCTGGGAGGTGCTGACAAATTTAATACAAAAAAAATACAGCCAGTTTTTGAAGAGTAATGATGTTCTGGGGCTATTGACACCAGTGTTGCATGGGAGAAGGGTTGATTATGCAGGTGAGTCTCTAGAGAGAGAGATGGTCAAAGAAGGGATTCTGAAGAGGCAACAAAATGATAGCCAATGGTAGCTGCAGGGAGCTGAGGAGATGGGTGATTAAGGCTGAGGAGCTGGATGATTTGGGCTGAGAAGCTGGGTGATTGAGGCTGAGGAGCTGGGTGATTGGGGCTGAGGAGCTGGGTAATGGGGCAGTGAGGCTCAACTAACCCACCGGAATTCATTCTAAATATGCTATAGTGGCAATCTCTTTGGGGATTTTGAGAAGGAAAGTGACTTGATCTGACTTTTTAGAAAGAGCAATATACAGGATGGCACAAAAGTAGGTTTACAGTTGTGAGTATGTGAAACAGTTTATTCTTGTATTATTAGTTATTCATTATTGAATTATATACCATATGAACAATTGTAAACCTACTTTTGCCACACCCTGTTAATATGGGGCAAGAGTGGAAGCAGGAGGCCAGATAGGAGGTTATTTCAGTATCCTGAGACGTAAGAGTGGCCTGGACTACAGTGATGTGGTGGTGGGGAAGAGAAGTGGTCAGATTCTAGATTGTTTTTTAATGTAAAACTGATGATTATTTCTGTTAAAATACAAGTGAAGCATGAGAAAAAGAGTCAAGGAAGACTTAGTGGATTAGAGCTTGAGCAACTGGGTGAATTATGGTGCCATTTACTGAGCTGAGCAATACTTGGGAGATGTAAGTTTTGCAGAGGAAATAGAAATTGCATTTTTGGACATGCTGAAGTTGTCTCCTAGGATATTAGATATAGGAATCTTGATTTCATGGATATGTTTGAGAAGGAAAATACCCAGTTGGGAAACTTTAGCATGTGGAGACATCTGAAGCCACCGGAGTGGATGCGATTATTTAGGGAGTAAGTACAAATAACTGGAGAAGAGAAGGAGCAGTGGACTGAGCTTAGGGCTCTCTTACAGAGGAAAAAAGGAGAGGATCCAGCCACGGGAGTTGGGAAAGAATGACCAGTGAAGTAGGAGGAATACCAGGAGAGTGTGACATTCCAGGAGCCAAGTTTCAAGAAGCGGGTGATCAGTTGTGTCATTGTTATCAAGAGATTGAGAAAATGAGTTCTATGCCCAGATGGATTTGCTGTGTGCAGGTAATTAAGGACCTTGGTAAACGGAGTTTCAGGGAGGAGGAGTACAAAAGCTAGATTGAAATGGGTTCAAGAGAGAATAGGAAATAAAATGGTGACAGTGACTATAGATGCTTCTGAGGGCTATAACGAGAAACAGAGAAATGGAGTAATAGCATGGGGAGTCTGTGGGATAAAAGGAAGGTTTGTGTGGTTTTCTTTTCAATCATCCTCACTCAAGGATATTTTTCATTGATTTTTAGAAAAAGTAGGAGGGAGGGAGGAGGAGGGCGGGGAAGGGGGGGGAGGGGGGGGAGAGAGAGAGAGAGAGAGAGAGAGAGAGAGAGACATTGATTGATTGCCTCCCACACATGGCCCCACCCCCGCTGGCATTCCAGCCTGCAACCAAGGTATGTACCCTTGACTGGGACTTGAACCCAAAGCCCTTTGGTCTGTGGGCTGATGCTCTAACCACTTAGCAAACCAGATAGGGCCAAAGTAAGGTTTTTAAAAAGATGGGAGATATTATAGCATGTTTCATGATGAAAAAAATGAAGCAGAAGGAAAAAAAAATGATGATTTGGGTGGGTTATTTGAGATCTTTGCAGAAAGAAAATTCTTTCGGTAGGTTGGAAAGCATTGGTTCCAGTTCATCCTGGATAAAAACATGAGTAGTTAAACCTTCATATTGGCTAGAGAACCAAGCCAATAAGTACAGAAATAGCGAGGTGGTGTAGTTCAGAAAATAGGGTGACATTTATCAGAGTGGTTCTATTTTGATAGAATGAAATGAGTAGATTCCAAACCCAACATGTCCCTTTTACCTTTATCCTTAACTCCTCTCATCTCCAGCATTAGCCTTGCAGTGTCTCTTACAGTTCATCCCTTTCTCACTTTAACTTAGAGTCACATGAATTTGTTGCATTCCCTCACTGCACCTCCTAATCCCACCAAAGATACTGCCTGAGGTCCTGTGTAGGTTCTGATCTAATCACAGTGGATGAGATGAGTTTTATAAATATGAGCCTTCCTTTGCCTAGAGACCCCTTCCCTGGGATGTACACTTTCTGTTCCTGGCAGCTGCATGCTCCAAAGCAGATACACTTCACAGGCTGAGGTGTCATCTGCTGGCATCTCACAACAACCCAACACTGCTAACTTATTTAGGCTTTTGTATTTATCAGTGGTGAAAAGTCCTGGGCAATATTTGGAAATGAGTGCTGAGCAGGCCTTTCACAGGCTATCAGTTCTAGTTTGCTTCATTTAATTTTTTCTTTATCAATATCTTGCCATGAATGAAAGCGCTGGAAATTTGTTGCAATTAGCCTGATACAATAATCATGGATATTGCTCTGAGTCTTATTTAAGCTATCATAGACATATTGTCTCATTACCTTCAGTACATGTACATGTTTTCATGTATGTGTATGTGATTTTATGTATAGACCAGAGGCCCGATGCATGAAATTCATGCAAGAGTAGGCATTCCTTCCCCCGGCTGCTGGCACCGGCTTCCCTCTGGCACCCGGGACCCAGGCTTCCCTCCAGCCCTGGCTTCATCTGGAAGGATGTCTGGAATGACATCCAGTCTAATTAGCATATTACATTTTTATTATTATAGATATAGATGTAGCTATGTAGTATTTGGTATTAGATGTTAGGAAATATTAGACGTTAGATGTGGTTAGATGATATCTGATGCTAAAGAAAGAACTAACCAACTGTGGTAGACAAAATAATGGTAACATTCTGATCTTAAAGACCTGCTAATATGGTACCTTGCATGGCAAAAGGGACTTTGCCTGCATGATTAAATTAAGCATCTGAAGATGCAGGAATTATCCTGGTTTATCTGAGTGGCCCAGTGTAATCACAAGGTCCCTTATAAGTGGGAGGCAGGGGTATCAGAATCAGAGAAGGAAAAGCGCTGATGGAAGCAGAGATCCAAGTGAGGCAGCTCTGGAAATTGGAAAAGGGAAGGGACAGGTTCTCCCCTAGAACCTCTGGAAGGAATGCAGCCCCTCACACTATGAGTCTAGCTTCCTAAGAACTGTTTTTGGACCTCTGATCTGCAGAACTGGAAGTCTGCATTGTTTTAAGCCACTGTGTTGGGGGTAATTTGGTATAGCAGCAAGAGAAAACGGATACACTAACCCAAATTCTGTTTACCCAGAGGCATGACTTTTGTCTTAAATATCCCCTGTCCCTCAGTTTCTTTCTCTCTGCAGGAGATAGGAGATTGGGTGGCCAGGCAGGAAGAGAAAGTGTGCCTGGGAGCCAGAACAGCTGAGGGTCATTAGCGTGTGTCCAGGGCCAGCGCAGCGGGAGTGGGAAGGTGTGGGTGGAGCCTCTGGCTGGCGATGGAAGCCATCTGGACCAAGGAAACTTGGATGGAACAATTCGAAGGGAATTCTGCTTTGTTTGGATTTAGTTCTGTGCAACCCCCCTCAATAAGCAATTTGACTCTCTTTCTCATTATAACCAGGCCAAGTCAACCAAAGCTTTAAATAGTAAATTATTCCACTCTGGAGAAATACTAATTTTCATAAGGAAAATGCCTTCCACAAAAATTAAAGAGCTATTTTCAAATCCTTCCACTCATTTCTCATTTCTTTATTAGTTAAATAACTTATATCAGCACAGTGCCTGAACATATTTTACTCTTTTATCATCATGAAAAGGGAGGCAAGAAAATATTTATCTGTCCTGCTAGGTAATCAGAGTAGAACAACTATTAAAGACACAACACTGGCCCTAGCCAATTTTGCTCAGTGGATAGAGCAGCAGCCTGCAGACCAAAGGGTCCCAGGTTTGATTCCGGTCAAGGACACGTACCTTGGTTGTAGGTTCCTCCCCAGCCTGGGCCCTGATCAGGGCCGTGCAGGAGACAAACAATCCATGTGTTTCTCTCTCATCGATGTTTCTCTCTGTCTTTCCCTCTCTCTTCCACTCTCGCTAAAAGATCAATGGAAAAATATCCTCGGGTGAGGATTAAAAAAAAAAGACACAACACTGATTTTTTTTAAAAGGAAGGCATATGTGGAAACATATAACAGGACTATTTTAGGATTCTGTAGAAGTTTATATTTTTACAGTGCTCTCTTCTGTCTGTTTTCCGTCATTATTAATTACTTTTTAGGATGTAAAGTGCTTTACTGAAACCAAAGCTTTAGCTGGCAGGCGAAGAGACCTGTGGCTGTTTTGTCCTCTGCTTTGCTTTTAAACATGGCTTTGTTACTAAGGGTCTCCTATTCCTTAATCTGGAAAATGGGAACATGACACAGAGGCGTCCAGGTTCTCTCCATTCTGATTTTCTAAGATTCCATGTGGGCCACCATATTTGCTAAGAAAGGTAAGCTAGACAAAGCTACAGAATTCTGGAGATGATTGTTTTTATCACTGGCCTTAAGAAGTGACTCAGGACCAATAGACTTAAGAGTAGGTCACATTTAGAGATGCAGTGCTCCCCACTCCTTATCCCCGCCTTCCTCAGTGTGCCCCTGAGTGGTCTATGGATTCCAAAGCTGGCCAGCTTACTATGGAGGGTTAAACCTTACAGAAGTGGTAGTCAGCACAGATGGGGAATTTCAGAGTTACATGACTTTATCAAACCGTGAATAAAAAAATAGGGGTAGGGATGGGGCTAGTAGGGGATGAAGCTGTATAAGTAAGAGGAAGAAAGGAGAAGAGATGGAGTTCAGTTCTTTGGGCCATTGTGATGACGTTGGCTTTCAGTTGGGGTGAACTCAAGAGCCATTGTAGGGTCCTCAGTCAAGGATCAATGTGATAAAACTAATTTCAAAAGGAATTACTCTGACTTTTGAGTTGAGAATAAATTTTAGGGTGATCAGGGCAAAAGCAACGAGATCAGTCAGGGGCCTCTTGAAATAACCCAGGAGCGAGATGATGGGGGCCAAATGGTAGTAGTGAGGTGAAGAGAACTACTACTCACAGTCTGGGGATATTTTGAATTTAGAGCTGACAGGATTTGCTGATGTATTGGATGTAAATTTTGGAGAAAAGTCAAAGGAAACTCTAATGAGATGTAGAAGGATGGGATAGAGAAAATTGGGCAAGAGAAATCAGGAATTTGGTTTGGATATATTAATTTTTGATGTTAGATGGTCAAGTAGAAATTTTCAGTGGTAGTTGAATATTGAAGTCTGACATTTGATGAAGTGTGAAGTGTTTTTTGTGATGTGTTTTTCATTTTTAAAAAAACCCATTTCTATAGTATTTTATATGTCAATTAAGAAGAACTTTTTATGCATGAAGAGAATTCATTGTTTTTATCTATCTAATTGTAAATATTCTATTTCTTTGGTTTATAATTTTGTTTTTAATTTTAATAAATGTAATATTTTCCCACAAATATTTTTCTCTTGTAGTTTCTTCCAGTGTTTTTGTGGGCTCAAGATACTTAATATTCATTTTCCTTTTTTATGGTTTTTAAGAATATTAAATTCTTGATTTTATTTTTGGGATTTGCTTTGGTGTTTGAGGTGACAGGAAGGTCCAAAAAATTTTGACAAACTTGAAGAATGACTATTTTAGCATAGTGAAATTCAACTGGAGTAAACATATGGCTCTTATTTGTCTGGGAGATGTTATTTAAATTTAACCTTGGTGAAAAGGAAGCAACATATGTGATGGGGATGCCTAAAAGTATGATGTAACTTTTGGCATCATTAGTAAACATATAATGTCTATATTAAAAAAGATGGCAGTCCTGCTTTTGGATTTGGTTCAGGATCCTACACGTTAGGGATGTGTAGGGTCTGGATTTCATTCAGAAGAGAATAACTGGGAGATAATAGAACTCAGAAAACAGCTATGGGGGAGGATTTACTGAACTTCAGGTGTAATCCAAACAAGAGATAATGTTTTAAAATACTCAAGAATGATGGTAGAGAATCAGAGGAAAGGGGGAGGGGAGACTAGTACTGAGGCTTGCAGAGTGTGCTTGACAGGGGGTGAATAATTAGTAGTAGAACAATAGGACCCATGAGACAACATTTTTATGCTTTTCTCTTTCCAGGCTCTTAATTGAAAAAGTGCCAATTGTGGACTCCACAGTTTAAGAGCTGTGGGAAGTTTAGGGCTGAGAGCCATGAAGATTAAAGACCTGGGAACTGGAATACATTAGGACAAAAGCCAAAGACATGGCTATTATTTGGCTTGGAAAGGGGAATTACAAGAGGAAGTTTAATTATGAAGTGTATAAAAACATCCTTCTAGAAAGAGCAGTTACTACCTGGACTCTCACTTCACCTCAATTTGGGTTCCTTAGCAAAAGTGTTCATTGTCTCAGTGTCTCCCACTCGTATAAAACACACACACTCACCCTCATGAGAGTCACACTCATAAACTAAAAGATGGGCCATCTGCCTCGAATGAACTATTCTACACTTGGGCAGTTTATCTTCCTTTTCTGTAATAAAATGTTATTTACTTCTTTCATAAAGCTTTCCTAGACAAAGCTTAGTTGACTAGCTAAGTCATTGTTCTCCAGCACTCCCCTTATATAAATCTCATATATGGATCTTTCCAAATTTATCGCATATGCTTCTTAAATAGATTACTTATATTTTATATGTTATAGTTAGTATAGACAATAATGATGTATCCATAGACATCATATATGTAATAATGTTTTTTGTGTATTTAATTAAATTATTCAAGGAATTGTTTGATTCCACATCTGGTATTTATAATTTTAAAGATAAATTCATGTGTTTAGTATCTCTTCTTTTGATTGTAATCTCTAGGAATGCAGGGTTGTTTCTATGATTATTTTTAGAGCCCTCAGTGTTAGTGACCAGCTAGACTCAATAAATACAGGAGTGGGCAAAAGTAGCTTTATAGTCATGAGTACATGAAACACAAAATTTATTCTTGCATTATTATTTATCAATTATTATTTATTTGTATTACCACTGTAAACCTACTTTTGCTCACCATTATTTCTATGTCTGTTTAGCTTTATTTATTTTTTATTTTTTCATTCATCTGGTCATATACATAATATTTGTTGGGTATTTCACTGTGTTCCTGGCACTCTTCTAGGCTATGGAAATGTAGCAGCAAACAAAAATAGAAAAAACACCTGCTTTATTGAAGCTCACAGTCCACTGGGGAGAGAAAGATAATCCATTCACAATAATAACTTAAATATAAGTAAATAATATCAGATGATGATAAGTACTATGGGAAAATTATTGCAGAGCAGCAAGAGAGGAAGTAGGGTTAGTTATTAGTCACCTCCTTTTGAATATAAAGCATAATTATTAGAAATTTAGGTTGAGAAGTAAGAATTATGGAAAATGATATCTGTTATATTAAAAAATTGTGTATTTTTCTTTTGAAATAAGCTCAGTATGCATTCTTCTTTTGAAATAAGCTTGGTATAACTTTAAGTGTAAACTTCCTTGGGGAACAAGTTAATTTACCAAAATTTAATTAAATTCGGTGAATCTAAGAACTGAACTATATCTGCAAAGATTATTTGCCAAAGGTAGACAATGTTATTCTTTCATAAGCTTAGCTCAAAGCTAATTATTAATGAAAAGTGGCTGATGTTGCTTTGTATTTATCACCCATCCACCTTTATCTAAGATAGTGGTTCTCAACCTTCCTAATGCCGAGACCCTTTAATAGAGTTCCTCATGTAGTGGTGACCCCCAATTTCATTGTTACAAATTGAACATCAATAAAGCATAGTGATTAATCACAAAAACAATATGTAATTATATATGTGTTTTCCAATGGTCTTAGGCAACCCCTGTGAAAAGGTTGTTCGATCCCTAAAGGGGTTGCGACCCACAGGTTGAGAACCGCTGATCTAAGGGAAGGAGGATTAGACTTAGATAAATTTCATTTATAGTAAATGTAGTTTGCTTTAATTTAAAGTAGCAATTCTGTTCTTCTCTCACAGAAGCATAGAGCTTCTCATTGTCAAATATAAATCATTTGTCTTAGCCCATAAAAATATTTTTAAAATTTTGTATTACTTCCTATTTTGCAATCAGTTAAACTATATTTTCCCCCAGAGTCCTTCACTCAATCAGTGATATTAATCAGCCATCCACTGCACAAGCCTGATTTCTGATCATTCCACATTTCCAAATTCCTCACCTTCTGTAACCCATCATCAGGTTAGACTAAATACACCTTGAATGGATTCAGATTCTCCCTACCATTATCTCTTCCCTTCAGGAGGCTCCCATATGATCTTCATACTTTTTCTTGCTTCCTTCAATATGTCCTCCACAGTGTAGAAAGTAAGCTTTTTACAGCTCAAGTCTGATTGTGTGACCCCTGATTTAGTGGCTTGGATTAAGATTAAAGTCCTTCATAAGACCCACAAGCTGTGTGCATAACCTCCATTCTGTCATTCTAGTCTTGTGTGCAATTTGCATACATCCATCTCTTCTTTCATCTCCAGGAATATGGCTCATCCTACCATGCCACCTAGCACATTGAAGGGCTTCCTCTTATGTGTTGTGCTTTCCTTAGTGTTCCTTTGAGCTCAGGTCTTCAGAAAGCTTCCCTTGACTGTCTACTTTGTTGTTGTTGTTGTTAATCCTCATCCAAGGATATTTTTCCATTGATTCTCTGAGACAATGGAAAGGAGGGGGAGAAACAGAGACAAACATTGATGTGAGCGAGACACATCAATTGGTTGCCTCCCATATGCAGAGATCTAGTCTGCAACTGCAGTACATGCCCTTGATCAGAATCTATCCCAGGACCCTTCATTCTGCGGGCCAATGCTCTATCCACTGAGCCAAACTGACTAGGGTTTAACTGTCTACCCTTCATCTCCCATAGCATCACAGTTCTTTCTTAGAACTTAGCTCAGGTGTAATTTTATATACATTCATGTGACCTATTAGTCAAGTAATGAGAGTTAAATAGTTCAACTATTTGATGATTAGTTGGGTTAGATGGCAACTAGTTTCTGTATCTTATCTAATAAAAGAGTAATATCAAATTAACCATCACTCCACAACAAAGATGGCGGCGCCCATAGAGGCTGGGCAGGATGCTGGTGGTGTCACCCTGGCAATGTGAGCCCAGCAGGCAAGCGGGGTCGTAGGCAGCACCCAGCAGGGCCTGCTGGGCAGTGGCAGCAGCTACTGTGAGCAGGCAGTCGGGGCCTGCAGGCAGCATCCAGTAGGGCCTACTGGGCAGTTGAGGCAGCGACCCGTGGGCAGGCAAGCGGGGCCCACAGGCAGCACCCAGAAGGGCCTGCTGGGTGGTCACCATGGCGACCTGCAAGCAGGAAAGCGGAGCCCACAGGCAGCACCCAGCAGGGCCTGCTTGCCCATCCTGGTGGTGTGGAGCAGGCAGGCCCCGCAGAGAGCAGAGAACCACGGGGAGTGGGCCCAAGCTGTTAGTAGTAGCACATCCCCTGATGGCTCCCGAATTGGAGAGGGTGTAGTAGGTTGAGCTGAGGGACCCCCCCCCCCTTCCCTGGTGCACAAATTTCGTGCACTGGGCCTCTAATTTATATATATGAAAAGACAGAGATTCATGAATATTCTTTGAATTTAGTTGTATAGAGCTATAAAGTCCACCAATGATTAGAAGATTCCACAGTGGACATTAAAAGTAGACACTTGATTTTGGTTACCTAGTTACCCTGGTTGTGTACCTAAGGGTATATATGTTGGAATTTTGGAAAACTTTGAGGAAAATTATGAAATAGAATAAACTTTAACTTACATTCATACATTTAAAAAATAAGAGTGATATTCCAAATAATTTCTTTGGATTTTATTCTCATTTTTAAGTTTAGAGTATTTAAAGGAAACCTTCTTACTACTTAAAAAACTATATATTTATATTGGCAGAATATTTTGTAGTATGATTAGAATTGGGCTCACTAGACATTTGACTCTAGCACATTTGATGATTTTATTACCAATTTCCATTTCAAAGCTATATATCTTTCCTGGAGCATGGCAACTATGAATCATGGAAGAAAAGTAAATTGACTTTGTATACTTCAACCCTACAATTTGGCAGTGAGAATATTTTTTTCCTATAAAATGACTCATCTACAAAGAAACTTTTTCTGAACATGGGAAAAACTTAAATACTGTCAGAAATCTTGCAGATGGGGTAGTGTGGATATTTGGATCTACTAATAATTGCAAAATGGTAAAATTAATGTTGACAAGTATTAAGCAGTAAAAGATCATGTGAAAGTTGCAGTGTACAACACAGAAACTTGCGTATTTGGAAAAATAAAAACTCAGTAAACTATATGAAAAGCTTATAATTTTTCCTGTTTCAGGACATTTTTTGTTTGTTTGTTTTAGTGTGCCCTGCTATGACTCAACGTTTTATTTCTTGCTCATCTTGGAAATTGTTCTCTGTTATGATATTCCTCCCTGTTAACCTTTATTTTCCTGGTTTTTAGTCCAAACTATTTTTTCTAAATTTAATCTAATTTTTTCTGGTGTTTTGCCCTGGGATTCCCCTACCTTGGATTCCCCCACCTTTTTTATTTTATTACCAAGCATGCTTCCTGTAGCTTCTAAAATAATCTTTGAATTTCTTTATACAATTTAAGTTTTTAAGACCTTGTCTCATTGTAAGTTACTAAAAAATGAACAACAGTAGCTTGGTTCTCGTATTTTGGGAAGCAGTTACTATTCCTTTATTGCAGTTCTTCCAAAATCAAAACCAACAGGGCCATTGTAAAATACACTGAGGCCTTGTTCACATGTTCAAGATTAGATATGTACGAATGTTGCAAAATGGTTAAATCATAATGATGACTGGACCTGCCGTACCCCATGCATTAATGGTGGCTATTAAAGCTATAGAATAACATTCTCCATGGTGTCTCATAGGATTATACAATAGCCATTGATTCTAAGAAAAGAAAGAAATATTTATTGAGATCCTAACATCTGCCAGACATTTTCACCTATGACACTATGTTTCTTTTCCAAAGTAAAGTGGGCATTAGTATCTTGATTTATGGTAAAAAAAAAACACTGAGGTTTAACTGGGCAAAGTGACTTTGCCAAAATCCCATAGAAAGGGAGGAGAAACATTCAGCTCAAGGTCTTTTCCAATGTCAAAATTCATTGTCTTTCCACTTCATTGTGTTGTCTCTGGATCTGGGGATTTGATTTCTCTGCCTGAGGTCACATTATGAGTCAGAGGTGAGCTGGAAACACATTCTGGGGCATCTTCATGTTACTTTAATCCACTGAAATGTCATGTGTTCTCTCTATAAAAATGCATTAACTTCTTTGAAGAGAAGAGATAGCATGGCAGTTTTTGATCTTCTCCAAAAGATTAACTTTCTGAAAAAAAGTAATAAAGCAGATAAGACATTTGGCTTAACTTTTGAAAAAATGTGAAAGAAAAAATAATTCAGTAAATGTGAACTTTGCAGATGACCAATCATTTTGATAAATACCTAATCTCCATGGTAACTTTCTTTTAGAGAATTTTATGAATATGTCTTTCCTCTGGGCACTCACTTAACCTGCTGTGCTTTGGTGTCCTCATTTTAAAATGGAGATAAGGCTACATTAAAGGGTGGGTGTGAAGATCAAGTGAATTTATTAGTTTGGAACATGAAAGTTGTATATAAATCATTGCTATTATTATTTCTCCCAATTCCAACAGCTTATGGCAAGTTATGTCAGACTATCCAGAGAGTGCATGAAGCATTCTGAAGAATCTGAAGGATATCCTCGGTGGTGGCATTTATAAGTAACCTAGTTCTGTTTTGGCATGTGCCAACAGTGATAGAATTGAAATTCAATTCCAGGCCTCTTTGATTCCAAAGTGGTGAGGGAAGGAGATTCAGTGATAACCAGAGTGGTACAGATGTACAGCTGAGCAAACTCTGTGTAGATTGACTTTCTTCTTTCTTTTGACTGATCCTGAGAACATGCACTACATGGCATTACTAAAGTTTCAATTCGCTACTGGAAAGAGCACAAACATAACATGCTTCCTCGGGGGAAGAGATGTTTCGCTCTTGTGTGCCATGTGGATGACTTGAAGATGACTTCTTCCAATGTTTGAGAAACAGAAAATGTGCCAAATGCTCTATTTCATGCTGGAAATACAGAAATGAATTAGATCTGGTTCCTCTTCTCAAGGGAACATAGAGACAGTGCCCGCCCAGAGGCGGGTTTGAGAATCGCTGGTTGTTTTGTATGGAGTATGGAAGGTTGCTTATGAATCTCATTCACTGGTGAAGTAAAATGTTTAAGGATCGGGCAAAGGGAGTTGAGAGAAATCCTGATTAGAGCATAATGATATACTCTGTGAAAACTGAATGGGGTATGAAGGAAAGGATGATCATTAGTGATAGAAATGATGTAGTCATCATCATTCAGGGAGTAACTGAGAGCATTTTATAAAATAAGAAATGCAAGTGTATATAAAAAGAGAAAAAACTATAATCTATGACTGATCTTTTGGATACAACCACTATTGTTGTTAGAGCTAGCAAAGAGTAGTAAAAGAAATATTTGGAAATGGGACTGGAAAAGCAGGTAGTTATGATGTCTCTAAAATTGCAGCTGAAAATGTATTGACAAGTGATTGGGTGACTACGAAGACCAGGCAGATATCTATGAGGAGCCACATAAAAATAAAGCTTTTGGGTTTAAGAATGAAAATGTGATTGAAACATGAATGAGATCTGTGTTAATACTATTGACAAAAGAAAGCTGTGTCCAAACAGTAAGATCTGAGAAAGATGGAATATGAATAGAGTGTGGGAGAAACCTGGAATCTGAGTAAGAGGTAAATGTGTTTGCAGGTGCTAGGTGGTCCAGGTCAACCTGACATTGACCCCGAGAACCTAGATAAATGTTCAGGGCCTGTAAGTTTGTTTGGGAGTTTAATCCTCATGTACTAAGTGAAGAATGAAGATTTCCCCCTGTCTAAAAAAAAAAAGATGCGCTGTTTTACCAAGGGTTCAGTTTCTGGAGGGATATGTTAGAAGAAGTGGAGATGAAAGTGGACCATGGCCTCAGCAGACAGCTCAGCCTTGGGAGGTGGGGGACAGCCATATTCTTGAGGTTAACATAGCAGCTTTCTAAAATGAGCATTCCGAAGGCTGTTTTAGACTTATTCTGAAGGATAACATTCACCAAGGTTTAATTTATTCTAGGGATTAGCTCGGATGGTCATTAATTCAGGAAGTTTAAAAATGTATTACATTTGTTTAATCCTCCAATTCTAGGTGTTTTCTCCTGAATGTGTTGACTATGTTTCTAATGTGCAGTACATTCTTTAGAGGCTGTGAATATTGGCTTTATATTCTGATTTCCAAAGTCTTCCTTTTAATTGAAGCATTTCTGAGTATTTTTCTTAATCTTGAGATATTTAAGACCTTTTTTCCTAAAAGCTAAAGAATATGAATTCCTTATTAAGCATTTGACACTTTATTATTTTGATTTCTTAACTAAGTGAAGTGTTAGGTGTGAGAAACTTGAGACAGGCGCGAATCCTGAAATGGAGGGCTGCTCTTTGGGAATGTGCTGGAATGTTAATTATTTATTCTTCACTTTTCTTTAGGGATATCAGGGAATCTCCGGATCACCAGGTGTTCCAGGATCCCCAGGAATACAAGTATGTGACCTGTTTATGCATATTTTAGAAATACTATTTCTAGTGAGCCATAAACCATAACTTACAGACTTTTATTTTGTGGTTAATTTAGGGAGTACGAGGACTACCAGGTTACAAAGGAGAACCAGGGAGAGATGGTGAAAAGGTAAACACAGCCACACATAAATGTGTCCAGTTGTTTTAGTCACTCAGAGAAGTTAAGGATGTTGTTACCTATGATGACTCCCATTCAATAGTGTTCCCCTTGGTGAATTCCAAGATTTGTGGCTTCAGAAATTTGTCAGCGGCCATTGGCTAATGTAGCTTTTATTATTGCCTGCCCGGTTTGGCTAAGAGGTTGAGCATTGACCTATGAACCAGGAGGTCACAGTTCGATTCTCGGTCAGGCCACATGCCCAGGTTGCAGGTTCGATCCCCAGTAGGGGCCATGCAGGAGGCAGCTGTTTAATGATTCTCTCTCATCATTGATGTTTCTCTCCCTGTCTCCCTCTCCCTTCCTCTCTGAAATCCATAAACTATATTTAAAAAATTTTAAGGCTTTAATTACTAGATGAAAGTGGTTTTTACTTGATGACCACTGTCAAATGGAACAGTTATTGGCATTATCCTGGTTCCATATTCTCTTCCGTGGTTAAGCTCTGGGAGGTGGGAGCGAGCTGCTCTCTTAGAAAAGAGAAAATTATATGAATGTAATGTGTCCCCTGTTAGCCACAGATAGTTCAATATCCACATGTCCATCTCCATAATAGATACCTGTCTGGCAGGTGGCCTATTGGCTTAGCTTTACTGAACTTATCAAGCTTCAGTGGTACAGACAACATTTGAACTGATGACTTTCCTTGAAGTACATGTTCTTTAAATATATTCAATAAGTTAGTACCTCCCCATGGATTCAGTCAAGGCCTACTGGCTCTGGTAGCTGGTCCACATCCAAGATGCTTATTTGTATTTGCTCATATCCCCATGTTGATTTGTTAGCTTAATTCCTAAAGCACAATTTTATTTCTAAGTTCTTGGTTTGCTCCTGGTAAAAACCTGCATTAATTTTCTAACTATCATCTTTGCAAAATTATCATCTTTTTAAAACAATGTGCACAGCATCCACATGTGAGAAACCCTGATGCAAACTATATCTATTTTATGTTTTTATGGTTGTTCTTATTGGATGGATCTCTGAGAGATCTCCTGATGGATCTGCCACTTTCAAGCTGTTTGATCTTGGGCACGTTACTTAATAATGTCTTTGACCCTTACTTTCTTCATTGACACAATGGAGATTTCTTTGTAGGCTTTTGTGAAGACTTAAATGAGAGAAGGTATAAAGAATACTTAGTATGGTTCCTGGTACAGGCTTTTTCTTAAATAAATGGTTGTTGTTTTGTTGTTCTGCTTTATTCATCAAGCAGCTTGGTTTAGTTGAGATGTGGCATGGGATGGGCTGGTGTGTCATGGGCAGACATGTTTTAGAGTGGTCACCAGGGGAAACAGGAGGGTTAGTGACTACAAAAGAAACAGAGAAGATGGAATATATCAGGGCAGCATTATATTAGGGGGAGAGTTACAGGAGGTAGAGCAGCAGCAGTAATTGATAAAATTCCTGAGAAGTAGTATGAAATTCTCCTGTCTACTGAGTGGCCTTGGGCCTCTGTGGATATTTTTAGCCACTGAGCAATTCTGCCCCTTTTGTTTTTTACTTTTTTAAAATATATTTTTATTGATTTCAGAGAGGAAGGGAAGGGGAAAGAGAGATAAAAACATCAGTGATGAGAGAGAATTATTTATCGGCTGCCTCCTGCACCCTCCTCCCCCACTGGGGATTGAGCCCACAACCTGGGCATGTGCCCTTGACTGGTATCGAACCTGGGACCCTTCAATCCACAGGCTGATGCTCTATCCACTGAGCCAAACCAGCTAGGGCTCTCCGCCCAGTTTAAATTACAGAGGTGCATCTTAAAAGATGACAGGGCCAGGCCAGGCTTACAGGAATGTGAGATGTCTCTTATTTCTCAGGTCTTTCTATATCCTGAGAGATAGCTGGTGCTTCTCCAGGTGAATGGGGAATTCCTCTGGCAAGGTCAGGTGGATACCTGTTCTGAGAAGACCTTCAGTACAGGATCATTGCTGTTTCTTTGACATTCTTACAAATAGCCTGATTTAGGCATGGGGGGGATGCAAAAATGTATGCATGTATGAATGAATGCATCTATGAATGGATGAATGAATAAATTTATTTATTTTTCCTTTTACCTGGGTTTTAGAGACCAAATATAGAAAGGAGGCTTTGTATTCATCTTTAAAGAACTGGAGTGAGTTTCCTTGGGAATAGATGTGCTTTTTTTAAAAATAAAAGAAAAAAGTAAAAATAAAAAAAAGGAATAACAATAATTCAATTAATCACACCTCAAACTAACTGCTCTATTGGTTAGGGTTATTGTGCTGTCTTTAAAATAGATGTGTGTGGATTTTACAAAGCCATACTTTTTATTGAATTAGATAACTAAGATGTATGTTTAGGCAAAGGTCTCCGTTTTCAATCCAGTAATGATTTCGTTCAGAATTGATTGTTTTCTGAAATTCATTGTTTGGGCATAAATCTGATTTGACACGGTCATAGGAGCCTAAAATCCTTCGTGCTACCACTTAAATTCTGCCTCACATTCCCGGTGGCTTCAGCGAGTTCTTTATCTAAAGTTACAGTAATTTAGTAAGTTACTTACAGACTTTTCCTTGTGTGTTTTTTTTCTCTCTCCATAATACATTTCCTTGACTTTCAGAAATGGGACTGTTAGCATCATACCCCTGAGGGGGCCTGGACTTGTGGCAGGGCAGGATACTTCTTCCAGGCATTTCACAGTGGCTTTGGGGAGATTGTTCCACACAATACTGTTCTCCATTAGGAAAATTTTCCAGAACAATTTCCATTTTGTGGATTTCTTCTGAAAACTCCCATAGCAGGAATTCTCAGTTACGATAATTAAAATTACATGTACTTTCTCATTTACTTTAACATGACAAATTGAATGCATATAGATTTTGCAGGATATTTTTTCCTCTGAGTTTACAAATCAAAAGGATCACTTAATCCACCAAGTGGTCTTCAATTGGTAACTCATTTTATACCATGCTTTAAAGCTATTCTCTGGAATCCAAGAAATACTTTAAGTACTTCAAAACACCTCCTAATCCTTAAGAAAACCTAATATATTTAAATTGTGTGGAGAAATTTTTTTAACACTTATATTGGGTTGTATTGGTTAACTGCTATCTATTTATGGGTTTTTGAAAAGTGTATGAAACTTTTTATGGCAAATTCAATTCTGGAGACACAGGAAGTATTAATAAATTCTTTTTTAACCTATCCAGACTTGGTTTTTCTAGGTTTTAGGATATACAGTATACTAATTATATCTGAGGTGTCATTATGGAACAAATTATACATTTTGTGTAATTTCTTTGTTAGAGCATTTAACATTTAAATGGTTTCTTCAAGACCTCATTTTCCCATTGTCCTTAGCAGCCATACCTGTGATGAGTGAGAAGTTCCTGCTTAAATCAGTCCCTTATGTGCATTATCTGGGCTTCCAAAGTCAGGAGATTAAGTGGTGCTATCATGATTTCTATTATAAAGTCAAAGAACTCCAATATATACATTGAGAGAACAGTAACAAAGGATCGAGATAAAAAGGTTGTTAGGGAATGATACATTAAATTTAGTACATTAGTAGTTTTACTTCTTGCAGTGTTTCTGAAGCAAAATAAAAAAACAGCGTGGGCAAACTACGGCCCACAGGCCGGATCCAGCCATTTGAAATGAATAAAACTAAAAAAAAAAAAAAAAAAAAAAAGACCGTACCCTTTTATGTAATGATGTTTACTTTGAATTTATATTAGTTCACACAAACACTCCATCCATGCTTTTGTTCCGGCCCTCCGGTCCAGTTTAAGAACCCATTGTGGCCCTCGAGTCAAAAAGTTTGCCCACTCCTGGTTATGTTTAAAATATTAAAGCAAAACCATTAGTGACTAGGAGGGAGAAATAGAACTGGTTTAGCAAAGTTGCCACTTTTTTTGCTTTCTCCAAAAGAGAGAGTAATCTATCCATAATCTACCTGTGTAGTTTTTTGAAAGAATCACAACGCAAACAGTGGTGTGTGTGTGTGTGTTTGTGTGTGTGCGCGCGCGCGCGTGTGTGTGTGTGTGTGTGTGTGTGTGTGTGTGTGTGGTGGGGAGAAGGGAGAGAGATTTAAAGCATTTACAGATTACAGGTTGAGCTCTAAATTCAGGCTACTTAACCACCCAATCATACTTCTTAACCTCTCTAAACCTGATTTTCAAAATCTAGAAAGTGGGGACTATGATATTATTTTACTAGATGCCCAGTACACAGGATTCATGCACTGGTGAGGGTGTGGCCTGTGGGGATCAGCCTGCTGTGGGAGTGGCGCTCCCACTGTGGGAGTGCATTGACTACCAGGGGGCAGCTCCTGCATTGTCTGCCCCCTGGTGGTCAGTGGGCGTCATAGTGACTGGTTGACTGGTTGTTCTGGTCATTCCACCATTAGGTTGCTGGGCTTTTATTATATAGGACTAGTAGCCGGTGTACAAAAATTTGTGCACTCGGGGGTGAGGGTGAGGGGTGGGGCCAGACCCCTCATCCTGATCTGCACCCTCTGTCATGTTCCTGGACCCCGGCCACTCCTGGCCTAGGCACAGGCCTACAGGATTGGGGTGGCATGGTTCCCGAGGTCCCATTTTATCAAGAGAACAAAGTCAGCATTAGTTACAGCCATCACAGAACCCAGTACACTGCATCTGTGTGTACAACTGCCTCATTCATGTGCCTGCTTCTCCCTACTGAATTACTAACATCTTGAGGACATAGCTCTGTCTTATCCTGCTTCAACTTCAGTGCCTGGCCTCGTGCCAGGGACCTGAGAGGGTTTGCTGAGTGAGTGAATGAGTGAATGAATGAGCAAGTAAGTGAATGAGCAAGCAGCTACTGGTTGGGATAGTTCACACTCCGCTCTGGGCTGCCTGACTCAAACCCCGGGCAGTTCCCGCCCTGCTCCCAGCGGCCCCACTCCCCTCTCCCAGCTGCATAGTTCGCGCAGGGCAAAGGCGGCCCCGGGTGTGCCTGTTGGCAGATCTGTGCATTAGCACCTGCCAGCCTCGGATCCCCGTGGGAGGGCCGTTTGTGGGTGTGGTAGGTGGCGGATCTGTGCTTAGCACCCGCCAGTCCGGGACCCCACGGGAAGGCCGTTTGTGGGCGTGGCCGGTGGCAGATCGCTGTGGTCCCGCCCGCCAGCCCTGGGTCGGGTCCCATACGGGCCACCTGCCACCCGGGTTGCAGATAGCAGGCCTGGATGGCAGCGGGGCAGGCAGGATGGTGCTGTCCTGCCCTGCCTGCAGTATTCAAATTAGCTGCCATCTTTGTTGCCGGTTAAGCGCCATCTTGGTTGGCAGTTAACTTGCATATCGTCCTGATTAGCCAATGGGAAGCATATCGGAGGTACGGTTAATTACTCTATTTGTCTTTTATTAGATAGGATACCCTTATTTGAAGATTAAATGAGGCTTAGTCAAAATTACTGCTATAAATTTGTGATATGATAATGATGATTTGCTTATTGGAGCCACCATCGTGCTGATTACATAATGTAAATGTTTTGGAAATACCTTTGATTTATTTTTATCGTTTATCTAAATGTTGAGGTGCCCCATCTGAAGCAGAAAGAAATTTCCTTAACTCCTTTCCTTTGCATCTATCTTCTTACCTGTATAGGTACCTATATTCTGCCTTCCCTCTTGTTAATATGAATGAGCTATCCATATATAATACCAACCTTCCTCTTGTGCTCAGGATCCCATCCTTCTCCATTACTTTGTGTTATTAACTAGCCCTTTTTCTGTGTCATTAATTTTTATCTTTTCTACTTAAATTATCCCAATAACCCAAAATGGCCATCTCAAACCAATCACATAGCCTCCTTCATTTACTGCCACATTTCTCATTCCCATTCCAGTGTAAGCATGCCTTTACTCACTTGCACTTTTTCACTTCCTTTCCCACTTAAAACAACAGTAGAATTTCTATCCTAATCTTCTGCTGCATATTTAGATCACTAATGTCTACCATCTTTAAAATCCATTAGTCAATCTTTTTCAATAATCTCTGCTTATTGGCAGTATTTGAGATATACAACAAGATATTGAATATTTCCTTCTTCTTTGAATGAATTGACTATTTTCTTCTTCTTGGAATGATTTCTTCTCTTGACTACTGGAATATCACATGTTCCTATGCTTTCTCTTACTTTAACTGGTTACTTTTTCACAGTTTATTTCTTATCATCTCTTCCACTTTCCATTCTCTAAATGTTAGGGTGATGAAATATAAACTTAGAGGAATATAAACTTATGTAGCAAATATATAAAAATGCATATTGGTGATAACTATAGTAATGATTAATGTGTTGATATAATTAATGTTATAATTGTTATACTAAATAATAAAAATATTATTAAATGAAAAATATTATTAAATGAACATGCTTCGTTTTCTAATACAATATTTTGCATTATCTGAATCTGGAGAATCCATGGAAGTGTTGTTACAATCCGGACTTTCTGAAAAACTTTCTTTACTCTTTATGGAAGAGGCGGTACCACATTTCCTTCTTTCCTACATTCTTTCCTCAGAGGCTCTTCCAAAGCAGCACTAGCTGTGCCCTCCCTAAATATTCTCTGAAGTCAGGGTGGAAGTCCCTCCTGTACAGATGGTGTTGACCTGGGTGTGCTCAGGTGTTCAGTACTTCTTTGGGTACTTTTCTGATCTTTCAACCCTTCGATTTTAAGGCTCTAAAATAGATTCAGCATCTCAGTTTATTATGAAGAACCAGTAATTCCATGCCCTGCCTCTTTATTGGCTGCTATGTCTCTTTCTGTCCTGTTTAACTTTCCTCTACTGGCATCATTGGGAAACTTACAACTTTTATTGAATTTTTACAGCATTATTCATATTTTCTTGGTTCTAAACTTGACTTCTCATCTTCACTTTGGGCATATTCTGTTCTATGGTTATTGATAAACTATAGCAGTGACCCTGTAGTAGGAGCTCAGGAATCTACTTTTTTTCTAGGCCTGAGTAGTCCAGTGGTGATCACCAAACCCCAGGGAAATGCCCATCCTTGTGTTGGAGGAACATTTGAGTAGATTTGGACAGTTCCCAGTTAGTCATTATTGCGTGAGCCGAGTATTTCTTCTTAACTGAGAGGAGAAAAAACCAAAATGTGTAAAGCTTTTGATGTATTGGATGCTTTTGGAGGCTTTTACTGTTGTGTGTACATTTTTCTGTTTTATTTTTAGACATATTTTGCATCAGTTTTAGTCATTTTTTTTACCACATGAAATCCTCAACAAAAGTCATATGTATTTAGTAAAATAAGTCATGCTATGCCTATTTTTACATTAATTGTGAAGTAAGTCTTTCCTATTTTACAGTCTAGAAAACTGAGAAGTGAAAAACTTAAATCATTTGACGTTATTCAAGGATCAAGGAGTTGAGATAAAATGTCTTGATCTCAATGTGGCTTTCTTTTCATCGTTTTCTCCTGCTTTGGCCAGAGCAGTTTGTAGCAGTGTGGTTCGCTCCACTTTCATGCTGTTGCCTGCACTCTGAGAAGAATCCCTGAATGTCTGGCTGTTGCTAAGGGAGTGAGTTTAGGTTGCGCAGATTGTGCCATGAGACAGGTTTCATTGTCTACATCTCTCTGAAGGGAACTGGCATAGTTCACTCTAGGCCACAGATCACCAAACTGTAAGTAGCAAACTCTTTGCAGTAAAATACTTTTGGGCATGGAGCCCCAGATAAATGTATGAGTTATAAGCCTGTGCTAATGTAAAGCATTATGTCATTTAAAAACAGATAAACACACTGAGAAACCATAAAAGAATAAGAGGTTTAAAAATATTACTTTTCATATTCTCTTACTACTGAAATAAATAATCTGGACCTGACTTTAGAAACTATGGCTGTAGAACAACTTACGAGAGGGACAGCCTCTTCATGTCATGAAAGGTATGGAAATGAAACCATCTTACTGTAAATCTTGGATTCTCTTTGATTATAATCTCTTGTAAACTTGGATGGAACCAAGAGTGTGAATCCTCAAAATACTTGTTTTATTATAAGTTTCTTGGAGGACTCGAGTGTTTACCATATTTTAGAAAATGAAAATATTTTGTATATTCAGGAAATTACCATTAGTCACAAGCAAGGCATCAGCTTGGATAGAGTAGGTTATGCTGCAATAACAAATGAATCCCAAATGCCTATGGCTTAAAACAATAAAAAAAGGTTATTATTCATCAAACTACATATTAATTAGCAGCATTGAGGGTTCCCCCATTGTCCTCAAATGGAGGCTCAGGGTAATAGAAGTTTCACCATTTGGATTATAAGTATAGTAGCAGGTACATGGAGAATCGAACAGTGGCTCTTAAACTTCTCCCATTCATCTTTGATTAACCATAGCAAAAATTTTGTAAATAACACCAATTTCAAGAGTCTGGAAAGTGTGATTCCTTTCTGTACTTGAGAGTAGAGAGAATCTGGATATTGATGAAAGGTGGTCATATCTACTAAGAAAAAATAGGAGTGAATCATTAACAAGGTTGGGATTATAAAGCACAGAACACATACAGTGTAACTGTATTTTAAGATAGTCAGTGTTAAGTGCCAATGAAGGGAGTTGAATAAAACTTTCCATTTTAGAGGAAAGTTGGAATTTCAAAAAGACTTAAAGAAACTGCATACAGAAAGTTAATCACAGCTGCACACCATAGGGACCGTTTTTATCCAATTTAAGAAATCTCTAACATAGGGACTCTGGTTCTTTATTAAATATCGTGTGTGTGTGTGTGTGTTTTCAGTAAGACAGTAATAAACATCTTTATGTATATTTCTCAGTAAGTGTTTCTGATTATATTCATAGGGAAATTTCCCAGACATGGATTGATTATAGGATCATAAGGTTAAATTCATAATTATACTTTGCCACAATTGCCTATTTACTATCCAGAAAGTTTGTATTCCTCTAACAAGTATGTGAAAATATCTTTTGTCACACTCTTATTAGCACTGAGTTTCCTTAAAGTTTCTAATTTCACCACTATCAACTAAAAATGGCACTGATTTAATTTCCATTTATTTATTAGTGAATAAAATACTGTGTCATGTGACTTTTGGACATTTTGTTATTTCTCTGTAACTCACTTTTTATTCATATCCCTTTTTTCCCCCTACTGGGCTGGTCATCTTTTTAGAAATAGATTTTATATGCATTTCACAAATTGTGTGAAAATATTTTTGCTGGTTTATATTATGTGTTTTGACTTGTTTGTAAAAATTTTAACCCAACAGAAAATTTAAATGTTTGCATATATATAGTTATTTTTCTTTTTATTTCTCTTGTTTGTTTCTGTATAGGAAGATTTTACATAATTTTGAACATAATTAATTACCCATGATTTTAATTTAGAATCTTATTATTTTATATTTTAACCTTTAACTTTTATATTTGCAGCAAAGCTAATGAGCATTCATATTTTCCCCCTCTCTTTTCCTAAATGGTTAGCCAGCTGTCTCAACAATATATATGAAATATCACTTTTTAACTCCATCTTTTGAAAAACCATTATCATTGAATTTCCATTTTAATTGGGGTCTGGTGTTTGGGGCTTTCCGTTGTGTTTCACTCATCTTCTCTCCTGCCAAGTTGTTTTTAATTATTGTCACTTCATAATGCAATTTAATATTGGCAGTCCTTCCTCATACAATTAAAATTTTCCTGGCTATTCTTGCAGGCTTATTTTTCCAGATAAAGCTCAGTATCTTTTCTCCAATTTTTTAAGAAATTCTTATTCATACTTTAATTAGGATTCCTTTGAATTTGTGAATAAACTTTATAAGCATTGATGTAATCTCAATACTGAGTTTTCCTGTTCAAAATTATGATTTATCTTTTTATTTAATCTTGAATCTCAGTGGAATAATATTGAAGTTTTTTTTGTACTGGTCCTCAACATTACCTAAGTTTTATATCTAGGAATTTTTATCTCTTTTTTTTCCTACTAAAAATTGGATTTTTACTTAAATATATTTTCATATTGATTATTGTTATATATAAAATACTGCTTTTAATAATTTTTAAAAACCAATTAACTAATGTTTATTTATACTTTTGTAGGATATTAGACATAATAAATGTATAATCATCAATAAAGATAATTTTTTTTCTTGTAGTTTTTACCTTTCTTCTTTCTATATTTTGTCAAAATTTGTGGGCTAGTGAAAACTGGCTATAAAAACATTAAAAATAGTGGTTAGACTATGCAACTTTACTTTTTAACTTTCAAACAGTCAGTCACTTTTAGTCCATGTTTGTGGCTCTTTAGGTAGTATAACTCTATCAACGGCATACATGCATTTGTAATTGTATACCTTTGATTTTTGATTCCAGCCATTACCAGTATCTACAGTTCTATCTTGCCCTATCCAGTTTGGCTCAGTGGATAGACCATCAGCTTGAGGACTGAAGAGTCCTGGGTTCAATTCTGGTCAAGGGCATATGCCTCAGTTGCAGGCTCAATTCTCACCATGTTGGGGTGCATGTGGGAGGCAACCAATTGATGTGTCTCTCTCACATCAATGTTTCTCTCTCTCTGTCTCTCCCCCTTCCTTCTACTCTCTCTAAAAATCAATGGAAAAATATCCTCAGGTAAGGATTAAAAAACAAAAACAAACAAAAAGAACCAACACAAACATACAATCCTATATTAGTTATGGTCCTCTCTACATTAATTATTAATAATTAATAATAGGTGACTTGAATTTATCAGACATTCCCTACATCCTTAGCTTCTTTTTTAAAAATATATATATTTATTTCAGAGAGGCAGAGAGAGGGGAGAGAGAGATAGAAACATCAATGATGAGAGAGAATCATTGACTGGCTGCCTCCTGCACATCCCACACTGGGGATTGAGCCTCCAACACGGGCATATGAATGGAATCGAACCTAGGACCCTTCTATCCGCAGGCCAACACTCCATCCACTGAGCTAAACCAGCTAGAGCTATCCTTAGCTTCTTTTTCTTTTCTTTTTCTAGCCATTATGTCCAGCTTGAAAGGACTTATTGGTGGATCCACCTTAATTGATTTAGAAAATTTAAGAATGTTACTTATACTCATACCCTTGATTTGATCCTTCACAGAGGCTGAGTTTTAATTGAACTTCTTTATCTGTTGGAAATGAAGAAAAAGTTGCATCATCTAATCCCAGTACTTTTGGATGTGGTCTATTTTACTTACTACTTGGAAACTGGCCAATTCTTTTCACCTCTTATAATACCTTGTTAAATTAAGGCAGTACCAGTCAATTCATGATACTAACATTGTTTTCTCAGTTCTACTCTAGCTATAAGTTCATTTGATGAATCATTTTATATATATATATATATATATATATATATATATATATTTTATTAATTTTTTACAGAGAGGAAGGGAGAGAGATAGAGAGTTAGAAACATCGATGAGAGAGAAACATCGATCAGCTGCCTCCTGCACACCCCCCACTGGGGATGTGCCCGCAACCCAGGTACATGCCCTTGACCAGAATCGAACCCGGGACCCTTCAGTCCGCAGGCCGACGCTCTATCCACTGAGCCAAACCGGTCTCGGCCATTTGATGAATCATTTGCCTTTGCAAGTTATTATAAGAAAATTTTAAATAAAATATTCACCATAGCATTACATGAATAAATATTTTTCCAGCCTCCAATAACTTTTTCACTGCTCACTACATAACCCCTTAAACTGTGCCATATATATTTTTTTATATTGATGTTTTGGCAGCCTCCTCTTTCTACTATACCAATTTTTTTTTAGTTAATTTAGGCTACGCTATACTGCAGTAACAGATGACCCAATGGCTCAGTGGCCAACACAAGAACATTTTATTTGTCTTTCACATTACACGCCCATTGTGGATAAACTTTACCACATTTGCTACTAATTACCTTTAAACCTTGACCAGATCTTGGCTGAGTATAATGTGTTTGGATCACACTTTCTTGTGTTTTATATTTTGTAGATACTATCTCAATATTCCCAACCATTTTGTTCAGTAAGTTTCTCTGCTCCCCTTTTTCTCCCCAGCCCCCTTAACTGCTGGATGTTAATATGGCTAACATGCCTTTTTATTTTACTTAAAAATCTTGCTCATGTACATGAAGGTACATATTTTATGTACATAGTTTATATTTTTTTGTCCCAATGTTGATGAATATGCTCCTGGACTCCTCACTGTATCTGAACCTTGTTTGTCATTCTAGGAAATTAAAGTTTGAACGTATGTCTCTTATAACTCCTAGGCAGAGAATGGAAGTCTTAGCTGGGACTTCGCTTAGTCTTAATAGAAAGTCCTGGTTTGCCCCTTTCTTCTGTAGTTTTATCAAGTATTTAATGCCCAGCTAAATTCCATTTTGTCAACTGGATCTTAATCTAGCCTAGTTATCTCATTTCAGCCTTCTGAAGAGTTACCTTCAGTTGTTCTCTTCAATTTCTTTTCTCTCTCTAGTAACTTAAAAAAAATCTTTATTGTTGAAAGTGTTACTGGTCTGCTTTTTCTTTTCTTTTTTTTTTTAAAATATATTTTATTGATTTTTTATAGAGAGGAAGGGAGAGAGATAGAGAGTTAGAAACATCAATGAGAGAGAAACATCGATCAGCTGCCTCCTGCACATCTCCTACTGGGGATATGCCCGCAACCCAGGTACATGCCCTTGACCGGAATTGAACCTGGGACCTTTCAGTCCGCAGGCCGACGCTCTATCCACTGAGCCAAACCGGTTTCGGCTGCTTTTTCTTTAAGAACTTTTACCATTCCCTTTGCTTCAAAAAAAATGAAAAAAATATATTCAAAAGATAGTTTTGGTTCTTGTATTAGGAGTCTACATGATAGAGAAAGAAAATCATCCAGTTTTATTATGTCTCTTGGTGGCTCCTTAAATTCTTTTGTCCTTTTCTTTTATCCTCTGCTTGCCTAAGTTGTTGAGTTTTGGGGATACAAGGTTGTGGATGAAAAAGGGAATCCTATATAATAAAGCCCTAATATGCAAATCGACCGACATGCTGAATGACTGGCAGAACAACTAGTCACTATGACGCACACTGACTACCAAGGGTCAGATGCTCAACACAGAAGCTGCCCCCTGATGATCAGTGCACTTCCACAGGGCGAGTGCTGCTCAGCCAGAAGCTGGGCTCACAGCTGGCGAGAGCAGCGGTGGTGGTGGGAGCCTCTCCCGCCTGCACTGCTGGCAGGCTGTAAAGAGCAAGGGGTCCCGGACTGCAAGAGGGATGTCGGACTGCTGGCTTAGGCCCGATCCCCTTAATCCAGCAGATGGGCATTCCCCAAGGAGTGCTGGACTGGGAGAGGGCACAAGGTGGGCTGAGGAACCCTCCCTCTCAAGTGCAGGAATTTCATGTACCGAGCCTCTAGTCTGGTAATAAGTCTGACCAAAATAATCTTATAGGTTGATCTGATCACAAATGCCTAACTGTGTAGGTCATGGTGGAAATCAAGGCCCAACCCTGTTAAAAGGTTTATCTTTGCCTTAAGCAAGTCCTGTCCATTGTTCTTGTGCATCTGGTTAACACACCTTTGAAATGCCAGAGTAGTCTCTTCTTTTGACCCCTGGGTGTCTTGACCACCCTTACTGGAACACATGGTATTGTTAACTAACTTGTTCCTTGCTTTCTCCCAACTTTATACAATCTTCCTTATTTTACCTCCTAATTCCAAATATACAAAAGAAACTGCAAAACTGTCATTTTCTGGAGCATTTGAGATCTTGATTCCTGGTGTGTTGTCAGCTTGGGTTAAATAAACTCATAAAAATATTTCTTATGTTGACAAACTCTAGAATATATGGGCTTTTTGTGGGTCTTCTCTCTCTCTGACACACAAACACATACCCGCACACAGACATACTCCAGATTGTTTTTAATCTCTGGTGAAAAATTAGTCAAGGGTAAACTCTCTCTTTCTCTCCCTTTTTCTCTCTAAAATAAATAAATAAATAGATAGATAGATAGATAGATAGATAGATAAATAAATAAATAAATAAATAAGAAAACACCTAGCTTTCTAAAAAAATAAAATAAAATGTAGATTTTTTTAAAAATTATATTCCTGTTTATACTGAAAAAAAAAAAATAGATCCCTCCCCACACTTCAAAATGCAGTGGCATAAATGAGAAAGATGTTTTTTATGTAATTTATTGTCTAAGAATTCATTCAGGGGCTCATGTTTTCTCCTCTTTATGTTCTAATCTCTCTTAGCATGTTTTCTTCTACATAGTCAAGGCTATAGCACTAGTCTCTATCATATATGCATTCTAATCTGATGGGAAGAATGAAAGAAAAGTTATAGCAATAATTTCCTTTTAATCAATGATGTAGAAGTTGCATATCATAGTGCTATATACACTCTATTAGCAAGAATTTAGTCACATGGCTGTTGCTAACTGTAAAGGAGATTGGGAAATATAGTCTTTAGTTGGGCAGCTATGTGCCCAGATACAAATATATTTTATAGAGGCCCATTGCACGAATTAGTGCATCGGGCGGGGGGGGGGGGTTCTGGCTGGCCCTCCCTGATCGAGGTGGGGGGCCGAACAGGGGTGGGGCTGGCCAAGGGGAAGCGCCATGGGCAGTTGGCCGGCTGGCCCTGACCCCTGGTCGAACTCCCGGTTGAACTCCGGGTCAAACTCCTGGTTGAGGGGACAATTTGCACATTAGCATTTTATTATATAGGATGGTAAAAGGTGAATAGATTTGTTATTTAAGAAGCATCCAAACCTGTAGCAAATTTTTATAAGTTTATTTGAGCCAAAATGACAACATATGCCAGAGAACAAGATCTCAAATGCTCCCTACTATAACAGTTTTACAGCTTCTTTTTTGCATTTGAAATTAAGAAGGGAACATAAGGAAGATTGCATGCAGGTGGGAGAAATGAAGGTGGGGATTGGATTACAGGATAAATGAAGATTAATCTTTCAAAGATAGAGGGCTTTAGTGTAGATATGCATTTAACTGTTCACAGTTTTATTTTCAATGGATTTTGAAAAGAATAATGTTGAAAAATATATGCTGTTATTTTTTAGGCTGAAATGTGTTTTCTTTTATTAATTTCAGTTTTATTTTCAGGGTGACCGTGGACTTCCTGGTTTTCCTGGGCTTCACGGAATGCCAGGATCAAAGGTGGAAGAAATCTGGTCTTTTTAAATTCAGCAATGCCGTATATTGTTTCAGATTTCAAGCTTTATATCACAAATGTGTTATAAATAAATGCTCATATATAAAGCACTTATTTATCATGTTTAAGTAAATGATTAAGTTAAGATTAATGTATTTCACAAGGCTTTTCCAACATTCTTTAAAATTTCCAGTCATAAATTTTGAAGTGTTTAAAATTTATGAGCTTTACTATATAGAAATTCTCTTAACTATAAGTCCTATACTGTAGGCCCTGTTATAGTATGAACTGTCCTTATTTTTCCTTGTTTTTCTTTATAAAGCCTGGAGACTACAACTTTTGTAAGCATAGTTTAAAATATTTTATTTCTATTTTATTTTGATGTTGGCATATTAAATTCTTTTTTTATTATTGGTATTGCTTTTATTTAATCTCTGAGGAAAATATTCATATATCTCTAAAATACAATATTTGTATTTTGTCTTCTAGGGTGAAATGGGCCCCAAAGGAGATAAAGGATCACTTGGATTTTATGGCAAAAAGGGAAGTATTGATCACAAAACAAAGTATCCATTTTGAACTTTCAATATAACGGAAATAGAAAACTTGAATTTGGTCCCAGCCCACCATTATAGCAATTGGTTTTATTCATATTTCTCAGGAGACTTATTAAAAACAATGAGAAAATGAAATAATAACCGGTGATTATTTTGCATGATATGCTATAAGAATACATTGTCTTATTGATCATTTTGAACTTTTAAAATAATTATAGGGAGAGATTCCTTGGGAGTGGGTAGCTGCATCTCCATTGACAATTGAGTTATGGGCCTTCCTATTTCTCCACATTGAAGGAAGGTTATATTCTCTGTATATTTAAAAATACTCATTGCTGCCCTTCCGGTGTGGCTCAGTGGTTGAGCATTGACCTATAAACCAGGAAGTCATGGTCAGGGCACATGCCCGGGTTGTAGGCTCATTCCCCAGTGTGGGTCATGCAGAAGGCAGCGAATCAATGATTCTCTCTCATCTATCTCTCTCCCTCTCCCTTCCTCTCTGAAATCAATGAAAATATATTTAAAAATAAAAATAAAATACTCATTGCCTTTCTAATTTTTCCAAGATGTGGCTTCTGTGTTTTGATGCTTGTAATAATTCTGCATCCATCAATATTTTCAATGTCTGTTTTGTCCACTGGCCTGATAAAATAATTCTCCGCCAATAAGCTGCAAAGCCAACACAAATGGTAGTTCCATGAATTCTGTCAATCCATAATGAGGTTAACTTACTTTCCTACTTAAGTTTGAGTTGGAAGTTTAAGAGAGTATTGTAAGGATTGTTTTTTAAGTGTTTTTTTTTTTTAATGCAGGGTGCAAAAGGTGAAAAGGGAAATGCTGGTTTTCCTGGCCTTCCTGGACGTGCTGTGAGTTCGATAGGAAAAGTTCTTGCATATTTTGCTTTGAATAAAAATTATCTGATAGTATATTTCTTTAAAAATTGTTGCAAAATATATTAAAATAAATGTATTTATTTTTCAGGGAGAACCAGGACGACATGGAAAGGATGGATTAATGGGTAGTCCTGGTTACAAGGTATTTACACAAAGAATAAAACAACTTATGTAATTTATGAATGTACATTAGAAAACTGTACCAATAATAGACTTCTCCTATGACACTGATGTAAAATTAATGAGCTAAAAGTTATTTCACTGTAATTTAAAAATGATACTACATTTACTTTTGACTCTATAGTAAATTCTTATTGTTAGAAATAAAACTTCAGGATATTAAAAGGTTGATATCTTTGAAAAGCCATTCTGATGGGTTTGTTTGGTTGGTTAGAGGCTTAAGTTCTTAGCTCCGTCTCCTAATAGTTTCATGTTTCAGAACAATTGAATGTTTTTTAGTATATTTTCAGTTATGCAATCACCACTAGAGTCTAATTTTGAAACATTTTCATCACCTCAAAAAGAAACCTTATACCCATTAGCAGTCACTCCCTTTTTTTACCCAAGCTATTATTCCTCCATTTCCAGGCGTATGCAACCTCTAACCTATTTTCTGTCTCTCTGGATTTGCCTACTCTGAAGTCCTTCAGCCCATTGGATAAGTCCCACCCACATTATGAAGGGTAATCTGTTTTACTCAAAGTTTACTGATTTAAACGTTAATCATATCTTTAAAAACTCCTTCAGAGCACTATCTAGACTGGTATTTGACCAAATATCTGGGCACTATTGCCTAGTCACATAATATTAATACATAAACTTATTTTGTTCATACATAAAATTACCTATCACAGATGACATGACTCTTACTCTTTCAATCTAAAGGTGACCCCTTTTTATTATTGTATCAATATTAAAAATATTGTCTGAATGTTTCTTTATGATTGCATTCAGGATAAACGTTTTGGCAATACAATATAGGTGATAATTTATGCTTTCTATTACATTCTAGTAGGAGGCACATAATATCTGTCCTATTATTGGTAATACCAAATTTGATGACATGGTTAAGAAAGGGAAAATAGCCGTGTATGTGTTTGTGTTTATTTTATCCATGGAATATTTCTCATTTATCTAGGTCCTATTTAAATGTCTCTAAAATTTTTAATAGTTTCCTTTATAAAGGTGTAGCACGTATTTTGTTAGTTTTCCCAAGTGTATAATATTATTGATGCTATTGTAAATAGTGTCATTTTATAGCTTTTATGTATAAATGCAATTTATGTATAAATAAAATTTATTCATTTTGTGTAACTACCACCAAATTCAAGTTTTAGAATTTTTGTAACCCTAAAGAATTCTCTTATTCTCCTTGGCAATTAATTACTAACCCTACCCCTTGGCACTAAGCAACTACTTCTCTGCTTTCTGTTACTACTTATACCACTCTTATAATTTCAATGAATGTAATCATGCAGTATTTAGTCATTTGGATATATGACATTTTATTATTTTCATTCATCAGTTGATGAACATTTGACTTGCTTCCTATATTTGATAGTTAAGAATAATGTTGATATGAATATTCTTATAGACATCTGAGTTGGAAATGTTTTAATTTGAGGGTGGGATGTTGATTTCTAGAATAGCTGGGTTGTATGATGAGTGCATATGACCTGTCTGGGGAAGGGCGGTGTCCTATTGGTATGATGGTATCCTATTTAGTGCCATCTTCTGTTTCATGAAGGTGTGGTTTTTTTATGTTATTTGTTGCATAGATATTTATAACTGTTACATCTTCATTTTTAATTGTGTCTTTAGCACTTTAAAATTTCATTTTCTGTCTCCTTTATTAATTTTTAGCTTGAATTTGACATTGAATTATAACAGGATTGTATTTCTCCTTTCTGATCATCTTTATTTGCTTACTAGACCTTTGCCTGTCCTTCTATTGTGTTAGCATTAGCTCTGGGAATCTCTTTATTTTAGTTGTTTCTCATGTCGAGCATAAAGTTGATCTCTGCTTTTTCAAAGCAATGTGAAATATTTTTCTTTTAGGAGATTAATTGAATCTATTTTTATTCCTAGGCTAATAGATTTGGACTTTGTCATACTACTGATGTTAGAATTTTGTTATACTTACTACATTCATTATCTTATATTTATTATGCTTCTTTCTCCATCTGGTCTGTTGTTTTCTTTGGGACTTAGGAAGATTTATATGTATTTTTTTCTAGTTGTCTTTTTCCCCCCCGCTAAGTTTTATTGAGATATTTGACATACGAAACTATATAAGTTTAAGGTATACAGCATAATGATTTGACTTACATATATTAAGGCTAGTTAACATCCATCATATAGATACGAAAAATATAAAGAAAAAAATATTTTTCTTGTGATGAGAACTTTTAGGATTTATTATTTTAACAACTTTCAAATATACCATATAGCAGTACTAACTACGAATGGTCTTTATACTAATGCCTTTTGTAGTCTATAAACACTTCAGAATTCCCTTAGTCCCCCTTTACCTTACTTAGGCATCTAATATTTGTTTTGTTTTGTTAATTTTAAATGATAACCATGTTATCTATGTTACAATTAATGAACTTACTCTATTCTCCCCTTTCCATTCTCCTTATTTGTTTAATTATATCACTTCTACTTTTTCAGATCATATAATATTTAGAAACTATTTTTCTAGTTTTTGCTCACCTTTCTTTCAGATCAGCAGTTAAATATATTTAGGATTCATCACCAGCCCCTTGACCAATATTTCATAGTCATAATTTAAGCCTAATGAAAATTCTCTTCTATGACTGTATTCCTTATATAGGGCTTGCAAATACAGTATTCTCTAAATTCTTATATTGTAACATATTCTTCTATATTCTTGTTACTTGAATGACAACTTAGCTAGCTATTATAAAACCCTTATCTCACCTTTTTTCCTTGAATTTCTTGGAAATGTTGCTCCACTACTGTCATGTACATTACTGATGCCAGCCTAATTGTCTTTCCTTTGTAAGTGGCTTTGTGTTTTTGTATGGAAGCCCAGAGAGTTTTTAATTTTTAACTTAATGTTTAAGGTCCAATAGCATAATTTATGTATCAGAATTAAGAATTTCAGGTATCCCAAAATACTTTTAATAAGTAGATTCAGTGTTTCTTGTAATTCTGGAATGTCCTCTCTTTTAGTTTTAAATAGAACTTTTTTTTACATTGTTTTGGTTTATAGGTTTGTTGAGACTTCTTTGGCTGTCTTCTGTCTCTTTCACTTTCTCATCCTTTTTATCTTTTTAAAATTTTTATTTTTATGGGCTATGTTTAGTTTCCCCTTAATGCCCTTTTTTTAAAAATTCTTACCTGAGGATATGTTTTTATTGATTTTAGAGAGGGAGGAAGTAGGGGGAAAGAGAGAGAGAAACATCAATCAGTTGCCTCCTGTACATGCTCTGATCTGGGATCAACATTCAACCTAGGTATGTGCCCTGACCTGGAATCAAACCCACAACCTTTTTGGTGTATGGGACAATGCTCTAACAAACTGATCCACCCAGCCGGGACTCTCCTCAGTGCCTTTTTAAATTTAAAATTAAATCTATTTCCCTTTGGTTTCTAGTAATCATATATATCCAAGATGATTTTGTCTTTTCAACTCACTTTTTGAATTAATTTAATTCTTATTTTATATATTTCTTTTTTAACATCTGAAAATGCTTGTATATTGTTAATCTAGGCTGCAGCACTTTTTATAATTTTCTTCTGCTTTGTGTTTATTTTTGTGTGAGGGAAACTTACTGGAAAGTTTTGATTTTCGTTTTATATTTTCTGTTTCAGTAGTTTTGTTTGGGTATTGTCTGCCAATTCTTTGCAGTTTGAAATGTCATGTATATTTAGTCTTGCAATAGTAGGCAGGATGTAAAAGTTTGAGTGGCTTGCTAGTCTTCTTAGAGTGTATCCTTTTTTATGTATAGTGAAGTTAGAAACTACTTTAAACAATGGAATTGTTTACTGGAAAGTGTTTGCTACATCTTCTGTTGAGGGGGTGGAGAGGTGAGAAGTATAATGTGTTCATTTAAGAGTCTTGTGGCTCATCCAAGAGTAGAAGGCCAGTAAGTAGTTAGATCTAGGTTAGAGCTCCATCTCATTCAGAATGAGAAATGAATGGGATATTGAATAGAGTTGGAAGATTATCTTAGATTGGATGAGGGACAACGATTTCACTGTAAAAAATGCAAATACAGCCCTAGCTGGTTTGACTCACTGGATAGAGCATCGGCCTGGGGACTGGGGGGTCCCAGGTTTGATTCTGGTCAGGGGCGTGTACCTTGGTTGCGGGCACATCCCCAGTGGGGGTGCGGGGAGGGGGGTGCAGGAGGCAGAATGCTTCTCTCTCATCGATGTTTCTAACTATCTATCCCTCACCCTTCCTCTCTGTAAAAAATCAATAAAATATATTTTTTTAAAATGCAAATGCAGGTAAGTGTATTGGTTTGGTGGCAAGATGTTTGACTTGTTTTCTTTAAAAAAAAAAAAAAAGTGGAAGTTGTCACCTGTTGAGAGATGGGACAGAAAGGCAATTCTTGTTGATTGGATAACTTTTATATATTTGTGTGGAAAGTATGGCAGAGAGGAGATCAGGGAAATAAATATAGAAGCTGCATTGAAGTCTGGTTGAAGTTGGAAGTTACAATCTGTGTGACTATTGTACTATTTCTTCCCTCCCATGTCTATACTTGGAAGCCCAATCGTGGGTCTGAAGAGTCTTTCGGTTTGATTTCGGTCAGGTCTGGGGTTTGCATAAGCAAGTGAAGTATATGAACAGTGAGGTAAAGGGGTAAGAACTTAATTAGGAAGCAGTTGAAATACTGAAACATGGCATTTAAACTGGATTTGAAAAGAAGCAAACACAGAAAAGGACAAATTATAATAAAGGACATAATTTATTGGATACTTACTACATGCCTGGCTCTTTCCCCAGCACTTTATACACATTTTCTCATTAATATCATAAATCATTATGAATTGTAAGTGAAAAAAATTTACCATTTTACAGTTGAGGAATCTAAAGAATGGAGAGATGAGGTAATTTGTACATCATTCTATAGCCATAATTTAATAACTAATGAAAATTTCTTTCACCAAATTGTTGAAAAACATAGCCAAATAATATTTTCCAAATATAGGAAATGATTAAATTATTGATTTTACTGTTTTTTATGCATTTTAGCTAGATTAAAATATCGACCTTATTTTAAAAATATTTACATTGCCTAAATTATATTGCCAAGCCACAGGAGTACAAATATAAAACATTTTAATCCTAAAACAAATCATAAAAGTAATGGACTGTGAAAACCCCAACCTTTTTGGTGGCAGTGGAGTAGCTTTTATGGACCTTCCCTTCTGTGCTTAGATCTATGCAAGGCACTTTCACAAAAATTTTTATTTTTTTAAATATGTTTTTATTGATTTTTAGAGAGAGGGGGAAAGAGAGAGAGAAACATCTATGAGAGAGCTACCTCCTGCATGCCCCGCACTGGGGATCAAGCCTGCAACCAGGCATGTGCTCTGACTGGGAATCGAGCCAGTGATATCTTGGTGCCCAGGACAATGCCCAACCAATTGGGCAACACTGGCTCTAATTTTTTAAGTAAAGAAAAGACTTATGGAATTGGGAATGTTAATGTCATTTAGAAATTAAGATCAGATTAAGAGAGCTTAAATAATTGACTGGAAAGTGCAGTCAGTTACATGGCAGAACTAAAATTCCAGGGCTAGTTTGTGTGATCCTGTCCATGCATTTTGCTGTCTGAGCTTCATGTCTGTTTATTTGGTCAGCCAGGAGATGCTTCCCAGCCTTATAGCTTCAGAATAACCTCTGGCACGCTAGAGATTTGTTTACATATGAAGAATAAACCATGCAGTAAGATCAAAGTCAAAATAAAGTGTTTAATAGCAAAGCAAGGATATTCCTCAAAATTAAATTGTATCGTAATGGTTACACATCTTTCACCTGATTTTGAGGCTTGCCATGCTCACAAACTAAATTACTCTCCATGCTTTTATTTTTGTGTGGGTAAGGACCAAAGACCATGGCATGAAAGGCAATACCCATGCAATGCATGTTTCATATGTCTGCTTTTGGTTAAAGTGCCTTCTTAAAAATAGCTGGTTTGTTGTGGAATAAATCATCTTTGACATTAGCTGTAGAAATTGGGTTGAGGAATAATGTATAATGTGACACTTTCTCAATTATTTATTTATTTTTATCAAGAAAGAAGTTAATAAGATAGCGAAATGATAAATTAGAGGTAAAGGCATGCTCTATGCCATTTTTCACCAGCCACACAAAGGGGTGTGCATGTATCCAGTCCTCCAGGTCATGAAAGTAATGAAGTGATCGGGCTCACTTCTGGTTACGATACTGAGTTTCGCAGGTTAGTTGTGTACTGCATTTGATTATGTTAAGGAAAATGGCCAGTCAGAAATCATCATTTCATCTCCCAATGAAACATCATTAAGAGAATGAAGAGAACACTTCTAGGTAAAGATTACTGACTCTCATGTTATCATAACTAACCTTCATACTCTTCCAACTACAAATATTATAGCCCTCTCAACAAAAGTTTTTTTCCCCATTTTATTTATCTGTTTGAAATTGAGCATTTAAGAATAAATAGGCCATTCCCTCTTCCTTGAGATTGCCTCAGTGTTTGTAAAGAAGGGGACATACAGTCTCATATATAGCCTTACATTCTGTTCAGCACTATTCTAAATATTGTGGGTGATTAAGGAAATCTCATGTGTTTTCTACCTTTAAAGAATGTTAAGTCAGGAAAATATCACCTACATAAACAAGACACCTGTTCAACAACCTGGCCATTGTAAATTCAGTGCCAAGTGTAAAGCTGTGTAATGTCATTGCAGATCACAGAGTGACTTGTAAGAGCAGAAAGTGTGTGTAAGTCTCTATCTTGAGATCTAGGCTAGAGCAGTGGTTCTCAAAGTGTGATCCCAAGACCTGCAGTAACAACACCTCCTGGAAACCTATTAGAAATGGAAGTTATTGGGATCCACTCCAGACCTATAGAATCAGAAACTCTGGGATCTGCAGACTAACAAGCCCTCCAGTTGGTTCTGATGAAGCTAAAGTTTGAGAATCACTGCTGTAGGTTATAAAGAATGCAACTCTTGAGAGGCAAGATCAAAATAGATCCAATAGGATGATCAATTTTAAAGTGAAAATAAAAATAAATATTAAAAGGATTGATGTAAACTTTGGTCAAATTTACTTGGAAGGTAAGAATACTGCCCTAGTCTCATGAGTACACAGAACATAATTATTTTATAACTTAACCACCCACTATCATATATAGATTTACTATTTATATAGTCACTTTATGAATCACAGAATGAGTTATTTGATGCCAGGAAAAGTTAATATCAATCATCTAGGAGTAATTTTTATTTTTCTGTTTGTGTCTAATATGCTTTACTATGTAATATAATACATACAGTTATTTTGTAAGCATGATGAAAATTGAATTCTTTATTTCCTCTTACTGCTAACAGGGAGAAGCGGGCCCTCCAGGTGCTCCGGGGCAGGATGGACCACGGGGAGAGCCTGTGAGTACCTTCTCAACTCAGTTCTAAGGGATGAAGCTCTTTCTCTGCCATGAAGTCTATCGACTATTTAAATTCTCTTCCCAGGTGCTCTATCCTTCTTTAGTAACTTCCAGATTTGGAAGTTGTCAAAGCTCTTTGTGGAACACTTTTAAGCAGGGAAATATTTAATCCTCTTTCATACATGAGCAAGAATTTTGCCAGCAGGAAATTTCTGTGCAGTATGAATCACAAGCAGTCATGCCCGCACCGTGTATATTTAGCACAACAGCATGATCTGTTGGTGAGCCGTTAGCCATTGTGACTTTGCCACTTGCTCATTGTCTTGTAGCATGCTCTCTGGGATTGTATGTTCAATAAGAATCAAGGTTAAGAAACATAGGATTGAAAAAGTATTGAGCCTGAATCCTGGATACATGTATGTGTAGCAAGTGTGCCATATGACTCAACTTCAGATGAGTTTTGGAAATACAGTTCTTTTCCACTTTTTATTCCTACAGCTCCAGGCCAACTTGGCCAACATTTAAATACCAGCTGATTTCCTTTTTATTTGTCAAAATTACCGATCTTTAGAGAATTTGCACTTAGTTTTGGGAGGAGTTGATTCAAGAAATGAAATAATAAGCTATCTATTGGAGTTTATCACAGTGTTCAGTCAAGGGTTCAGAATCTAATATTGGACATCAGAGGGAGAGAAGGATCATTGAAGCTTCTTCAATGGGGCGAGGGATTGAACTACTCTTAGAATCATTCAATCCAATAGTCCTTGAATTCTCATATTGTGTATTTTGATGCACTGGAGCAAGTTTCTCTACATAGCAGGAGCTTATAATCTACTTTGGAGAATAGCGAAAAATGGGATGCAAATAATTACCAACCTGAGGCAGATTAAATTCCAAATACGGATTTCACATGGCATATGGAGGCCAGGGCTTGAAGATAGTCTCTGCCACCTTCAGCTTTGTGAGTTTGGATAAATCACTTCACATCACTGCAAACCTTTCTCCTCGTCAAAAAGTGTACTTTCTCATCTTGCCTGATTTATAGATTTCTTGTGAGGCTTACATAGGAAATGTGAAAACATTTGTGAAATCATTGCACAAATGCATGGGTTTATTCAAGATGCTGCAGATTATAGGAAGGGAATCTTGATTCATGAAGTGATTGAAACATTTTTACCAAGGATTTAGGGCTAGATTTAGTCACAAAAGGGTGACTGGGAAAGAAAGGAAGATAAGAGGAAGAACTAATATGAGAAAAGACACACAGGTAGGTTGGTTAAGGGTGTCCCATGAAATAATGAAATGATCTTAAAGAGGTCCTGTGAAGGGTCCTTGTTGGTTGGTGGGAAGTAAAATTAGGAAGGTGATTAGGCTCATAGTATGGAGATCCTGGAAAGCAAACTTTATTCACTTGCCTTGAAAATGGTGTAAGAAAACAAGAATAACATGATAAAAAGTAGTGCTTTAGAGGCAGTTATGACGTACTGGTATATGCAGAATGAACAAAAGGAATCAGGATAATAATTACCTGGCTATTTTGACAGACTAGTCATAGGCAAATAAGGCCTCAACTAGGCTTTTAATGAAATGGAGAGGATTCAGTAGGGATAGTGTGAGTTCAGTATGTCTGACCCATCATTATTATTAAAGTATAACTCTAGGACTGGTAACTGGATATGAGACTAGCTATATTTATATTTTTGTTTTCAGAAAAATATAAGGGGTGTGTGTGTGTGTATGTGTGTGCTCATGCTTGTGTGAGTGAAGATTCAAAGGGGGTTGGGGAAGGGAAGACAGGTGAGTGAGAAGGTGCAAGGGAAGAGAGAAGAGACAATGGACATCAGAGACAGGTTATCATTATCAATAGTGTTCTAAATGTTTATGTCAGTTATTTATAAGCATTAATGATTCGTTTTCCAAAGATGCAGCGTGATAGCACAGGTAAGCAAGTCTATGTAAACCAAAATGCCATGTGAACAGAATATATTTACTTTGAAATTAGCACTGCTGTGTTCCTGTTAACAAACAGAAGAAAATGAGTCCAAAATGAGCTCTCGAGGGGATGTTTTCCTCTCCTAGCGCTGCTGTTCCTTACTGTCAGCCAGGAGCAGACACCGCTTTGTGTTTTCTCCTGCCCTGCCTGGTCCTGCTTTGTTCAAGACTTGCCCCACTTGGAGCTTCTGCACCAGCATACATTTTTTTATACAGGCAGCATGAGCCTTTAGATTTCAACCCAACATTTAGTGCATTCCTGGAATGTGTAAGGCATTGGGTTTAGTGAGGAGAGAAAAACAGGACTGCCCCACGAAACTCACAACCTCATAGTGAAGATAGACAGTAAAAGGATAACAAAACAAAATCTAAATTAGAAAGTTCTAAAAAAATGACGAGCAAGGAGTTGGGGCAGGGAATGATGGCAGTGGTGGTGGGGGTTATTTAGATGTAATCTCTCCTCCTTAACCGACCAGATAGAAAACTGGGAGTGACCAAGTGAGACTCTTCATTCCTTTCCCACCAGATCAGGAGAGGCAAGAAAGGATCCCTTATCCCTTTTCTCCCAATTCTCTCTCTTCCCTGGAAAATGGTGGGGCGGCAGTCAGGCCTCCTATGCCAGGAGACCTACTCTGTTAGGAAAACAATGAATAGATTGGCCTCTAAAATTTGCTCATATTACTTGGATACAATTCTTCAGGTCTTTATTCTCTTCCAGTTACGAACAATTAACATTACAAACTATTCTGTTATTTTGACAATGAATGAAAATATGGTTAGAAATATCATCCTGTGAAGATCGATCCTTACCCTTTGTGGAGAAGCTTTGAATATAAAGAAAAATGAAAGTTTATATATTTTGGTGACACCAAGAAATGAAGACTCTTCTGTTGCATGTGGGTGCTGGTCTTAAGTATTTATAATGAGATTTAACCCCACTAAAAAGGACATGTTCACTATATTATTTGTTCTGTAATGTGGCAGCCAAGAAAATTAATGGAGCTTAAGTTGAAAGGACAGGAGCTTTTAGAAAAAAATGCTTTAAAGCTGATTAAACACAGCTTATAGCAGTGATGATTCATTCATGTAAGCAGGTTGGTAAATATGAACTAACTCCTTGAATTCAACTTGAGGACAAAGGCTGTATTTTACTGGAAAACGATTATACCATTTTAAAGTACAATTACATTCATATGCCTATGCTTTCCATTTTAAAGGCTAGTATTGTCGGTCCTAATAGTAATTCAGTCCTAAAAGTAACTTGCTTTCTAAGTAGCAAATTATATCCACTTAACTTCTGCTGGATTTATTATAATTGGTTTCAACCATCAAAGGATTATAGCATTTCAGTCATTCATCCAGTAAACATTTGCTGAGTGTCTGCTTTGTGCCAGACATCACACTGGTGGAGGAGAATGGGAATATTAATGTGACGGCCCTGCCCTTAAGCAGTCAGATGAGCCACTAGATCACAATTTAGTATAAATGTTATGGAGGTGAGAACAGGGGGTCTTGCAAATTTGTAGAAGACATGTATAACACTAAATGAATTTGAGGATGCTACTGAAAGAAATGCATTATTTTTCTAAATAACAGCATTATGGAGATATAGTTCATATACTATACAATTCATTTATTTAAAGAGTATAGGGATACATTTATATATATATATATATATATATATATATATTATTGATTTCATAGAGAAAGGGAGAGGGAGAGATTGAAACATCAATGATGAGAGAGAATTATTGATAGGCTGCCTTCTGCATGGACTCTATTGGGGATCGAGCTGCAACCCTAGCATGTGCCCTGACAGGGAATCAAACTGTGACCTCCTGGTTTATAGGTCTACACTCAACCACTGAGACACACTGCTGGGCTAGAGATTCATTCTTAAACAAGATGCTCTTTTGGCAGAATTCTCAAATATAAATGGGAGTTGACTGGTTCTTTGGGCTGGCAAGGCAGGTGTCTGTAGCATGTTCCAAAACATAGAAGTAAAAGATATCATGATACTTTGGGGAAAGCTGCTAAGGATACATGGAGGGGATGGGATAAAAATACAAGACCAGGTTGTAGGGGTTAGGTAGACTACAAATCAAGACGGGCCTTATATGCATGTGCTATTTGGATTTAAATCTGAGAGTGGTGGGGGCCATGCAAAGGTTTTAGGTAGAGGAGTAAGTTGATCAGATTTAGGAAGTTTTAGAAAGATCACACTGACAATAGAATAGAGAAAGCATAGAAGGTGAGCCGAGATTGAGAACAGAGCCTAGGAGCTGAGCTCTGTCACCTCCAGTGTCAACTAAGGCAAGAACATTCAGAGTTGGGATGTGGAGTTTGGGATTATTGAAATGAACTAAATGGTACTAATAGGGTTCAAGGATCAATTGCATGTGGGTAAGATGAAATGGGATGACTCTCAGAATCTTATCACATAGATGGAGGCACAAGTAGACCAAGCAACAAACTGGAAATAGAGCAAGCACAGTCAATTTTGGTTAGGGGAGGTGATCCTAGTATATTTTTAAATGAAAGAGATCTAGATAACAATGAGGGCATTTAAACAGGAGAACTAAGCTTTGGATAATTAAAATAGACGTGTAAAAATGGGACTACCACCATTCCAGTAAGAAATAGTGAGCCAGATTCAAGGAAAATTTAAAAGAATTACTGTGAACACCAGGTGTAGTAGATTGAAAAATACTTTGCTTCCCCAGAAAGATATTGGACCCTATTATAATTTGAAATCTATAAATGTTGTCTTCTTTGAATAAAGGCTCTTTACAAATATGATTAAAGTACTGTGAAGGGAAAATTATCCTGGATTACCTGGGTGGGCCTGATCTAATCAGTTGAAAGACATTAAGAGCAAACTGAAGTTTCTCAGAGGAGGCAAAGAGAACGTAGTAGCTGAGATTGGGGTGATGAGGCCACAAGTCAAGGAATGCTGACAGTTACCAGAAGATGAAGTGGTGAGGAATGGATTCTCCCTAGAGCCTCTGAGGTAGTACAACCCTGTCTAGACCTTGACTTCAAACTTCTGGCCTCCAGAACTATGCAAGAATAAAATCCTGTTGTTTTAAGCTAAGTTTGGGGTATTTTTTTTTATAGCAGCCAAAGGAAACCAGTACACTGGGCTTTTCATCTACTCTAATCCTTAACAATCATTTATGTAATGAACCTATGTAAAAAGGCATGTGAATACACACTGCTACATATCTCAAACTCTTGATAGTTCATGTATTAATCAAAAACATTTGTACTTAAAGAAAATAGATAAATAGGTCTAACAACAGTTTGGTTAAAAGCAGGGCTCCTCAGTCACCAATATTTTCTGTATCATCAATTTTGTTAAACTCTCATTTGTTTCTAAAAACTTATTTTTATCCACTTCTCATTTTTTCTACATTTTCGCATTCTGTTTTGTGACTTTGAGCCCACATGTCTTCATATTACAAAGTTGGAAAGATTGAAATGTTTGGTGCATAATGTATAATGTATATAAACCACAGTTTTAAAATATAATACAATATGAATATGTAGGCATAAGAAAGTATCTGCATGGAAAACATGGTATAATCACACTTGAGTTACTTTGCCCATGTCTTCCCCCAGGTCGGGTTTCTGATGTTTGTTATGTTCTGTTTTTGCTTGTCTGGCTTTTATTCCCCCCATGAACATGCTTTTGAAATAGATTCTGAAAAAATTAAGACCTGGATTTTGAGTGTTTTACACTGTCTTTAAAAGATGTTTAGTTTGTCAGGTTACATTTACATTTTCATTTTCATGCCAGGGGATGAAGAATAGTCAGATTGTTTTAAAAAATACTCAGTTGTTGGATCTAGGTTTTCCTAACTTCTCAAATGTTTACTCTGATTTTACCTACGGTGGGTGGGGATACAGGGCAGTCCAGGGCAGCAGCACACTGAATTTAGCAGTAGTTAGAAATGATAACTGGGAATAACAATTATTGGTCAAATCAGCTTTTAAGGCCAATTATCATGTTGGCCAGTGTTCTGCCTGCATTGGCCAATTGTTGCTGACCATATTACCTGCAGTAGCAGTGGTTCCATTGCCTCTGTGTCATGGCTATTCTTGTCCTGACCCTCAGTCCTGATAACATCTCCTATTTAGAGTAACTTTTTCCTCAGGCACTCTGAGTCTTTTGCTTGTTAGAGCACAGGGAGCCTATGGCTCATGATGAAGATATGTAGGCAGGACTAGGGTTCCACTGTTTGAACCAAGATCCCTGGAGCTCCATGACTGAAGAAGAGAGAAGATGCTGCATTTTCTGGATCTATGGAGGTGAGCACATATTTCTCAGTTAGGGATGTCTTAAGTCTTTTTTTTTTTTTTTTGAGGGGTGGAGGGAGGGAGAGGGAAATGTTTGCTTTATCATTTTTCCAGGAATAAAGACATGGAGGTCATTGTACTGTATTTGCGGATATTGGCTCTCCAGGCGTTTGTTGTTTCCTTTCCTCATGCCTTTTAAATTCTTGCTAAACCACATGTTATGCTTGTGTTAACGGTGTAATGTTAACTGCTGATCCCTTCCAAGTCATCATTTACTTAAGAGAGAAGTAGGTCTTTTGTTTAATCACCTTTTCTGTGGTGTGATTACTTGACGTGTCATTGTTATGCATAAATACCAAAGACAAGCATGCATTTCCTGGGAAAAGTTCATGTTGAACTGCTATGGTGGTTTCCTATGTGGAATAATCCACTTTATTATACTAGAAAAGTGGAGGTGTCTTTAATTGCCCACTTGACTGTATTTCTTATTTAGATTGAGAAGAAAGATAAGGGGGAAACCCTCACTAGTTCTGTCCTTGTTCTTATTTGATTTGCAATTGTAGGGCAAGCTTTTTTAAAGTTTATTGTGCTGATTTGTAACACTTTTCCCCCCACTCCTCTGGCAGGCACCAGGAGTGGCACATCCTTGGTATGTTGAGTGGAACCACCTTAGCCTGGTATCTGCTAAGAATTTCAAATGGAACTTTTAGGGTGAAGGCCACCCACATTGAACAGTTTAAGAAATTCAGTAGTGTTTATTATTGTGGTAATTTCCTCCTAATTCCAGGTTTAGGTTTTAAAACTTGATTGAGAATAACTCTTTGAATGAATGGTGACGTATATTTTATCTAAATTAAAAAATGTAAATGTCTGAGTATCTATAGGAGTGACTAAATTTATAACTAACATCTATATTTTTTTGGCGTCCCAAAATATGCATTTGGCATTGTAATTACTGAAAATATAATATCTTTTCTTTAACCTTAAAAAGCAAATGTTGGCTAATTATCTGTATAAATTTATTAATAAAGCGCCACCAGGTATAATCATAGATCTGTTTGATTCTTTCCAATTATAAATGATTTCATTGGCATAGTAAAACCAGACCACCATCAACCAACTTTATAAAGTGACATTGAGGATTTTAAGTTTAGAAAATCTGTGCCTATCGTATTGATCATTTTTGTTGGTGTTGTTTTGAAGAAATCTTTTATAACCTGGTCATTGTAAGATTACTGATAAATATTAAAATATGCTTACTTGAATCTTCCTCTTCTTTGTCCATTTCTTTGTAATTGAAGAGGTTTTATTGAACCCTGAAATGACAAGAGGAATAAGTACAATTGAACATAAGAAATAATGTGCGATTAAGTCTCTGAATGGGTAACATATCCTCTGAGTAAATATGTTCTTTAGTCATAGGACCAGAGGCATTTTTGTATTAAAAACATTTGATATCTAAGAGGTACTCATATGATATTCTTGAATAGTTCAAATGCATTCTCCATTTTCAAAGCATGAAAAATACAGAATTAACAAAACAGTGTTGCTCAAGACAAGGCATTTATTTTAATACTGGTTTCATGACCCATATAATCTGCTATTTGAGCAGATGATATGATAATGTTTTACAATCATTCTACTTTCAATGATTGTGAAAACATCTGTATTTTTTATGTAATCCATAGTGCACACTTTGGTAACTAGATCATTTCATTCTAAAGATCTCTTTCTTGCCCTGACTGGTTTGGCTCAGTGGATAGAGCGTCGGCCTGCGGACCAAAGGGTCCCAGGTTCGATTCCAGTCAGGGGCATGTACCTTGGTTGTGGGCACATCCCCAGTGGGGAGGGTGCAGGAGGCAGCTGATCGATGTTCCTCTCTTATCAATGTTTCTAACTCTCTATCCCTCTCCCTTCCTCTCTGTAAAAAATCAATAAAATATATTTTAAAAAAATAAAGATCTCTTTCTTGTGTTTTATGTTTTAATAAATATATTCAAAGTGCTTGAGTGTGGTTACCATTTTGAACACTATGCAAATGTATGATGCCTCTGATAATTAACATCAGAAAATGATTTATATTCTGGATGTGTTTAAGGGATGTTAAAACCAAGGGGGAGCCCTGACCAGTTTGCTCAGTGGTTAGAGCGTCGGTCTGTGGACTGAAGAGTCCTAGGTTCGATTCCGGTCAAGGGCATGTACCTTGGTTGCGGGCACATCCCCAGTAGGTGGTGTGCAGGAGGCAGCTGATCTATGTTCCTAACTCTCTATCCCTCTCCCTTCCTCTCTGTAAAAAATCAATAAAAATATATATTTTTTAAAAAAAAAACCAAGGGGGAATATCTGAGAAAGAGCACTTAAAATATTTTTTGTTTATATTAATGTTCATTTTTATTTTTGGTAATGAGGTAAGCAACTAATTAGTTAATTGATTGCCAGTAGTTCTAGGTACTGAAATGATTTGTAATATTCTTTTTTTTTTTTTTTGTAATTTTGAATACTGAACAGCAGTGTTCCATTGTTTGAAATAGACATGCCTAATTAAGTCATAGTTATCTGTTTATACTCTTTTAATTTCAGTTCTTTAAAAGATTGTGGCTTTGAAATGCTTTTGGCATGGATAAGTGCTTTGTCGGTTGTGTAAAAAACCAAGGTGTGTTGTTAACTAAAGAGACTAGTATTTATAAATATATTCCAGAAGTCATGTGCTACTCTAATGGTTCACCATTAATTTAATCTGAAGAAAAATATCAACACAGGATATTAGAATGTAAATTCCTTTTAATTTTATTAACACATAGGGACTAGGCTTTTCCAATGAAAATCTTTTTCTTGCTAATAAAGTATAAAGAGTAATTTGATAAACTAATATTAAAAATAAATCAGGGCCCAGGAGTCCTGTGCTGATTTCTTGATTTTAAAAACTATGAATAATTTTTTCGTGTGATAAAATTTTCTTCTGCTGTCTACATAAAAAAGAAGCCGCTTAATTGATGTATTAAGTAAAACAAAGAATTTCTGAAAATATATTTTACAAATTCAGTGCTAATCATACAAAATGGGAAACCTCCACTAGAGAGCCTTAGAATTGTTGCAGAATCTTATTGAGATGCATAGTCAGGTGCTAATATTTGCTGAGCAGTCATAGAATGTACAACATTGTACCGGGTGGTTTCAGATGGAACACATGCTCTTCAGTGAAGGAAAGAGAAAATTCACTCAAGAAACATAAAAATCTTGTGGCAGGTTAAAACTGCTATATGACATTAAAGAAAAATGAAGTTAATCATGAAAGGCAAAGTATTACAAATGTTGATCCAGGAGTCAAAGATTGGTGGGAAAATAAGATATATATTAGTTTTTAAGCAGAGAGACATAAAATGGATTGTATAGAAATTTAATTGGCAGATAATAAATCAAATTAAAAACTCCTTGATGAGTCTCCTAGTTAAACATCCCAAATACAGGTAGTTTTTAAGAGTGGTTTTTTGTTGTTGTTGTTTTGTTTTTTCATAAAGAACACTTTTTTCCAACTGTGATCCACCGATTCTCTTATTTGGAATCACCAGAGGTACCATTTAAAATTCAGTTTTCTGGGCCCGACCCCATCCTAATGAATCAGAACCAGGAGCTGAAGCCCAATATATTGTATTTAAAGAATTATTTGTTTGTTTGTTTTAGGAAAGGAGAGAGAGAGAAAGAGAGAGACAATGATTTGTAGTTCCACTTATTTATTCATTCATTAGTTGGTTCTCGTATATCCTCTGACCAGGGATGGAACCCCCAAACTGGGCATATGGGAAAGATGCTCTAACCAAATGAGTGACATGGCCAGGGCCCAAGAAATGGTATTTTTTAAAATATATTTTTTTATTGATTTCAGATAGGAAGGGAGAGGGAGAGAGAGAGATAGAAACATAAGTGATGAGAGAGAATCATTTTTTGGCTGCCTCCTGCATGCTCCAGACTGGGGATCGAGGCTGCAACCTGGGCATGAGCCCTGACTGGGAATTGAACTGTAACCTCCTGCTTCATAGGTCAACGCTCAAGCACTGAGCCATGCTAGCGAGGTGAAATGGTATTTTTAATCAATGTTTTATGTGAATCTGATGTAAAGTTTAACAACTAGTGATATAGAGGCTATGGAATAGGTTGCTCAAAACAGAGGGATATGAAAGTAGAAAGATGGTACCCAACTGAGGAAAACAATTTTAGTGAAAAATTAAAGGGAAAATGGAATTATGACCTTATCCTTTTAGGCTATATGCGTTTTAATAGCTTCCTCTGCCTAAATAAGCTTTAGTATTGTCATGAATGATAATGTGAAATTATATTTCCAAATGGATTCAGTTCCCTTGTATATTTAAAATACTTTATTATTTTTGACACAATCACAGAAACAAATCTATCTTGTAAGACAGATACATACTAGTATACTAGTATATGCAATTGAATAAGATTAAACTTGTTTGTGAAAGATAGGTAAATCCTCAAAGATAAGAATTTGATCATTCAAATTTATTCTATTTTCAATTTTACATGACATTTTTAGGTGATTAAATTTTCTAGAAATTAAAAAATTTGAATGCTATAAATTATTATAGTATTTAATAATAAAACAATTTTTAATTCTAGATATACTGTATTAGCATTTTTATTTAAAAAAGTTAATTTCTGTTATTGGGGAGAAGTGGGGAAATGCTCCCTGGTTAGGCTAATCTTGTCCAATGCCAAAATTCTAGCTCTTTTGTCAAAAGAGTTAGAAGCACCGCATTTTTCTTCCCTCAGAGATATTGGTGCCCTGTCTAAGTTTATCCTTAGCAACATGTGCAAAATTATCTACTGGAATAATCTACCAAGTCATGAAAACTGAGCCAATGCTTTATTCTCTGAGGTCACAGTGATGAGTCATGTTAAGATTCTTCCACGATTGATCTTTGCATTCTCTTTAGCTTTTTCTCTTTAATCCAGTGATAGCCACCTTTTTATTTTGGCCAACTGATGTTTAACTGTAGTTTTTTTAATGATTTAAACGTAAAGAAAAAAAATCTTAGATTATTTTTTCTGAGAATTTTTTGAAATGAAAAACCTTCATGGACCAAATTTTTATTGAACATTTTAATTATGTTTTATTATTTATATTTATTCTATTCATTGTTTATTTCTTATTACATATTCTTATTATTTAATTCTTTTAAATAGGTAAAATATATGGAACTTATGTGGTTCATTTTAAAGTCTGTTAGCCAAATGCCATCCCCACCTCTGAGATAATAGCTGCTATTCATTCAATGAGATTCTTCTCAAACTTTTTCTTTTCATAATCAAATACATAAATAATACATGTACATATTTTTATTAAAAAAACATGTCCATTGAAATTTTACCTGTATATTATTGTGGATGTTTTAACAGATCAGATTATAAGAGAGAATGTAGAATCTATTTATAGCATGGATGTATTTCATTTAACCTCTCCTATTGAAGTTACTCATACTCACACATACTTATGAACTATTTTTCAGAAAGGATGTATTACTGTAAGTGAAATTACTACTTCAAAGCTGCCTATGTTTTATCCCTAATTTTAAATAGAAATGTCTAGTGTTTCACCAAGTCTGGGGTTTATTAATTGGTTTCCCACGGATTCAGATCCAGTTTTTTTAAATTGTAGTCCTGGGTTATTAAAAAGTTTAAATAAATAATGCATGATAAGCTTTACAAAATGTATTTTTAGTGTCTTTTGAAGTGATTTTGTATTGTTCTTCCTCTATAGTAATATACATAAATATAACATATTATATGGGTATATTTCTTAATGTGGAACACTCTGCATCCTGAAACTAGCCCTACTTAGTCATGCTCAACTTATTCTATGCACTGATATATTTGATTCTCTAACTAATAGTGAAGTCACTTGCATTTGTAGTAACGATATAGATCAGTTTGTAGATTTATTTTTTAGGAATTACTCTTGACTGGTTTTGTTATTAGGCTTACTTGAATTTAGACAATCTCCATTTTTTTAAAGCCCTGGGGAAGTGTAAATAACATAGAAACTATCTGGTCCTGGGATAATAGGTATATTTCTGAGGTAGACAAAATAATGACTCCCCCAACCCCAGAAAGATGCCCGCATCCTAATTCCCAGAACCTGGGAATATGTTCATTTTCATGGTAAAGAGGTTTTACAGATAGGATAGAGGTTAATGACCTTGAGATTATCGTGGATTATCTGGGTGGGCCCAATCTAATAAAAAATAATTAAACGTGAAAGAAGATGAGTAAAAATATTCAACTGGAGAAGGATCTGATTGGCCACTGCTGGTGTTAAAGATAAAGGAAGGGATCCATGAGCCAAGGAATGTGATTTCATCTAGAAACTGGGAATGGTCCTCAGTTTACAGAAAATGGAAACCTTGGTCCTACAAAAGCAAGGAATTCAATTTTCCCAATAACCTGCATGAGTAGGAAAAGAACCCCCCCCCCTCCCCCAGAGACTTAAGAAAGGATTCCAGTGAAACCCAACTGGACTTCTGTGTATAAGACTGTGAATGAATAAAATTTATTGTTTTAAGTCACTAAGTGCGTGGTAATTTGTCGAAGGTCAAAAGAAAGCTAATACAATTCCCTTTAATTTTTTCTCTAGTAAATGTTTATTGTATCATCTCATTATTGTCAATAGAAAAAATGGGGATATGCATTGTATGAACATAACAAAACTCACAATGGGCTGAGTTACACAATAAGTACAATAATTTAGGTGTAAAATTACATATGTAATATTTCAAAACTGAGGTTGTCAATAAAAGATACTTAGGAAGTTACTGTCCTGACTACTCCCCTCAACTACAGAAAAATAACCTACCCCTGGACATCAGCAATGAAACCATGCATGTGAAACACATTAGTGAGTTAAAAGGAACATGTACACATACACATATGTAAACCTGAAAACCAATTCCATTGCAAAGAAAAGTCCCAAAGTCATACCAGAGCTGTTCTAAACTAATATAATTTTCAAATGGTTATTTGCTTTTTATCATGGGGGGGAAGGAGACATATGTAATACTCTTTGTAATACTTTAAGCAATAAAACTAAATTTAAAAAATTCATTTTCTTCAAATTACTTTCACCTTTGATTTGATGTTTTAAAATATTTTTATTTGTTGACTTATATATTACTTTTTAAAAATTTATTTTCTTTTTTAAAAATCTGTATTTTTGAAATATTACATATGTCCCTGTTTTCCCCCATTGACTTTTTCTTGCCTGTACCCCCACCCCCACCCCCTGCCCCAGGGCTTCCCCACCCTATTGTGTGTCCATGGGTTATGCTTATATGCATACAAGTTCTTTGGTTAATCTCTTCCCACTCACCCACCCACCCTGGCCTTCCCTCTTGAGGTTTGACAGTCTCTTCCATGCTTCTCTATCTCTGGATCTATTTTGTTCAACAGTTTATTTTGTTCATTAGATTCCACATATGAGTGAGATCATGTGATACTTGTCTTTCTCTGACTGGTTTATTTCACTTGTATAATACTCTCCAGATCCCTCCATGCGTCTCACAGGGACATATCCTTCTTTTTGACTGCTGTATAGAATTCCACTGTGAAATGTACCACAGCTTTTTTATCCACTCATTTATTGATGCCCCATTGGGCTGTTTCCAGATCTTAGCTATTGTAAACTGCTGCTGTGAACATAGGGGTGCACACATTCTTTCTGACTGGTGTTTCGGGATTCTTAGCATATATTCCTAGAAGTGAGATCACTGGGTCAAATGACACTTCTACATTTAATTTTTTGAGGAAACTCCATACTATTTTCCATAATGGCTGCACCAGTCTGCATTTGTATTACTTTTTAAAAATATTTATTATAATTTTCAGATTTCTCTGGGAAATGGTGTACAGCTTTACTGAGCCAGCTATAAAGGTCTTTGAAAAATCCATGTCCCATTTTCTCCTTAATGAGAAGTTCACAGTTTGTCTTGAGTTATATAGTGACATTCCATGTGCCCAAAATGGTATGAGCTGCACTTTTTAGGTTTTCAGAGGATCAGAGCTTAGTTCAGAACAGCTCTGGTACGACTTTGGGACTTTTCTTTGCAATGGAATTGGTTTTCAGGTTTACATATGTGTATGTGTACATGTTCCTTTTAACTCACTAATGTGTTTCACATGCATGGTTTCATTGCTGATGTCCAGGGGTAGGTTATTTTGCTGTAGTTGAGGGGAGGAGTCAGGACAGTTCTATGACAGTCCTGTGATGTGGCACTGCAGGCTGTACTCAGGTATTTCATTCCGGTCCTCCTCCACCTCCTCTGGGTTTTCAGGTGTGTAATTTTAATTTAATAAATATTTGCCTTTTTAAATCTTGTCCTAAAAACGAATACATTTGCAAATCATGTAGAATATCTTCTCGGCTTTAACACTGTATAAATGCCTTTAGATTAGGGTGAGAAATGCCAGTAACATGAAGCAACTTTGCAAAGGGCTCACTGATAGCTGTTCCTTTCTGTGGCCTCCCTTGTCTCTTTATGTAACTTACTATGACAGGTGGGTGACATTTTCTGTTGTACATAAGTATGAGGAGCCCACAAGTATTTACCAAAGAATTTTCTATTGAAATTATTTGGGTAATTTGGATCCAGTCCCGTGTGGGCCCTGGTTTGTAGGCTAGGGAGAAAAAAATTCATCCAATGTTACTCAGATTGCTGTGTCTCCCCTTAAAGATCAAACGGAGTAGTAAAACTGTATTGAAGTATTAAAGAGGGTAGTAAAACCGGTAATTTCTGTATTAAGGGTTCATTGCAAGTACTTGTATATTGGTTTCTTTAAGGTCTGGCAGCTATGACTGTGACTTCTCTTCAGAGTTATGACAGAGCAATCTTTTGTACATCATTCATGATCTGTGAGTCTGGAATTTAAAAACATTGGGTTGGAAAATGTGGAATTCACCAGTAAATATATTTGAAACTTTTGGTCATATTTTTCTGGGTGGAAAATGTGTTGAAATATAAATGTTTTTAATAGTGATGAAATATAAATGTATTTGTATTTCTGCTTTTTTTAAAAAGGAGAAGTCATTGTAGTATTTTTCTATATAATCAGAGTCAGCCAAACATGAAAAGGCAAAGGTAATGAATGAGGGCAATGCCAGCATGTTGCCGCCCCCTAGTGGGAAGCCGTAGATTGCCAGAGTCATCTTGGAAATGGAAACTTTTGGAAATGAGCATAGAAAAAGGCAAGGTGGAAAGACAAAACAGACTTCCTCAAAATGGAGAAAAAAGACAAATTTTGAGATAGTGAAAAGAGTTGACTAATTTATTTTGTAACTTTCAAGGGTCAGGGAGGAGCTGTGAAAAGACAGTCATGAAAATCCAATCATTATCATGCCCGAATTGAGCTAAGCACTTGTGAAAGTTCATTGATATAATGTACCAACTCCATGAAGTAGATTCTATTATTTTCCCCATGTCTGATATAGTGATACTGAGATTTCATAGTTTAAATAACTGGCGTGGAGTCAATTAGCCACTTCATAATGGACTGACTGACTCCAGTCTAAATTTTTAACTGTTTCATACTATTTCTATGTTCTTTTTAAATAATCATTGTAATCTTTGTAACTAATAATAATGCTTTCAACATGAGTTCTTCTTTCATTGAATCTCTGGGAATAAATAAATAACTTCTTTATATATAAAAAAGAAGACATAATATGCTTCTAATATTTTGAAAGCTGTGTAATATTAAGTATCTTCACCACTACATAGAAACGTTGAAAATTTTGATTTTAAAATACCATTACTGGGTTGCATCTGTCTTCAGTGCATTGAAAATATGGCATTACTTAAAAGCAGACTTGATTCAAGATGCTCTAATTTCAGAGGTGAGATAAATGTATTCATTATATGTGGGGAAGTATAAAGTGATGTTTTGTTTTTTCTAAGTAATATACCATGGAGACATCTTCTTCTTTATAAAGTGGCCGCTAGGAAATAGGGACCAGACTCTTTAATCTAAATTCCTATTTTTAATGACTGTTTGTTAATGGTTTAATGGTTACAGAGAAGCTCCTAGAACATTTATTTTTATACCCACATTTTTCACCACAACACTATACAGGAATTTCTGGCTGATTCTCTCCTCTTCCTCAAAACCCAAACTGAAATCACATAAGTGGAAGAAATAGGTCTTTTTACTCTTACCAAATGGAAGACTTGTTTCTGTCATTACTTATACATTTCACAGTTGTCTGAACCCAAACCACACAGGCTGAAAGAGAAATATAAAGATTTAGCTTGGACAAACATTTGCTCTATAAAGTAATTGTTACTAAATACTTTTGGATCAACAAACTGGTAACTTTCAAATGGTTTTGAATGATATTTCTGCTAATGTAAAATTGGCAAAGTTTAGTCTGTTTCAATAAATGCATTGGGAGCCCAGGAAAATATTATCTAGGAGAATTTTATTAACTAATAAAGCTCTGAATGATTTCAGCTCTTCTGGTTAACCTCTCTCAACAGTCTTTTATTTCATGCATGCTCGTGATATTATATTACTTTGGCCAAAAATTGCTTTTATTAATTAGTTTTACATTTTTTTTAATATTACATAGTTTTATATATTTTTGTTTGTTACTTACAAAATAAGTATTTAATAATTCTTGGTATAAGTGGAATAGAGAATATGACTTATTTTCACATCTGTGAGATGTATTTTAATGTTCACTAATTTTAGAAGAAACACATAGTTGAAAAATAACCTTTTTTTCCAACCTGAAATTCCCACAAAATATTCTCAATATCTGATATGTTGAGATAATGTAAGATTTGTGGCTATGTCCTAATGTAAACCAAGCTCAGTCTTAGAATTACTCAGATAGAAGGGTGTCAAATCAGACCCAGTGGGTAAATGTGGGGTTCTCAAGGATTTCTGGGATGTGGAAACCAACTTGCTACTCAGGGATGCCTGGGCATAACTCTGTGTCTCCCCCCCCCCCCCCCCCCCCAGAGTGAAGGTGCAGACTTGCTGACTCCTAATTTGGCTTTAGAAACAAGACAAGTCAGGATATCTGTAACTATTTCTTATTACTATCATAGATTATGAAGGGCATAGAGACTTGAGTAGTGATGAAACCCTAAATAATAAAGGACTACTCTGTGCAGCAAAATTTCAGCTTTTCAGGTTTGCTTGTATCATGGGCAATTACATGACCCCATTAGGGATTCTTGGGGCCAAGAGACTGTTGCCACAACTCTATCAGCATAGAATAATGTGTGGCCATCTTGATACAATTTTATAAGGAGATTTTATTTAAACTCAGAACTTGATCTAAACTGATTGTGTGTGTGTGTGTGTGTGTGAGTGAGAGAGAGAGATTTGCTTGCAGGTGCTATCTATTTAAATGGGGCCTTTATTCTAAACAATATTGGTCTTGATTTCTTTGAGAATATAAATTTTCTGTATATAAGGATACAGTTTATACTATTTTATGTTCATTATACTTAAAACTCAGTTTACTTTTGCTTTATGTTTTAGAGTGTTTATAGAATGTCCCGTGTTCGTGTTTTATAATGTTACATTGACATTTAATATTATTTTATATTATATCTAGTTAGTACATTTGTAAAGGCTTGTGTTTTCAAGTAGACTTCAAACACCTGTAGATAGCCATTGCTTACATGCATTTTTTTCTGTGCAAAGGGGGTAGAGCCCTGGCAAACTGAATTGAGCCGAGTAGAATAAAATTGAATTGCAATTTATAATTCAAGTGGAGTTTTAAACTAGAACTATATGCTCCTGTCCTGCACTGAACAGAATCTATATAATATAACCCTAAGCGACCATTACAGCAGAATGACCTGTCGCTATGATGCACACTGACCACCAGGGGCAGACAATCAACACAGGAGCTGCCCCTTGGTGGTCAGTGTGCTCCCACAGGGGGAGTGGCTGCTCAGCCAAAAGCCGGGCTCACAGCTGGTGAGCGCAGCGGTGGTGGCAGGAGCCTTTCCTGCCTCCACGGCAGCACTAAGGAGCAGCGGGCTGAGTGGTAAGGAGCGAGGTATCCTGGATTGCTGGAGGGATGTCTGACTGCCGGCTGGGGGATCAGGCCTAAGCGGCAGGTGGATATCCCCCAAGGGGTCTCAGACTGCAGGAGGGCACAGGCCAGGCTGAGGGACACTCCCCCCCTCCAGTGCCTGAATTTTGTGCACTGGGCCTCTAGTTGTATTAATACAATCAAGATGTGAGAGGCAAAATTATGGCCGACTGTCCCTGTAATAGAAGATACTTGATTTCACTGATAGTGGCATCTCTACCACTTTCCCTGATTTACTGAGGAGAGCGCTGCTTATTTTTTGTAAGCCCTAATGATGCAGAGGTCTTTCAGAAAAATACTGATGGGGCCCAATTTCTTTCTCTTTCACATTCCCTTTCCTGCCAGATTGTGAACACCCCCCCCCCCACACACACACACACAGTAATTATTCCATCTTAAGTGTCATCGAGAAAGGAGCTAAGAAAAACAATAAAAAAATGAAAATTGATTAATGTGATTAGCACCATCACTGTTTGGGTGAGAAATGATCATTTTGATAAATGTATTGAAAGACTGAGTAGAATTTTCTCATTAATAAATGTTCTAACGTTATTCTCCAATTTATAAAATTAACATTAAGTTCCTCTGACTTTTGCTAGAGGACTTGCACATTCGTGTTGAGCCATGTGAAAGACCTCTCTGTTTTGCTGTCTCTCCGCAAGCTGTGGCCTGCATGTTCTGTATGATTTTATTAGCAAGGGAGTCATTAGGAGAAAGATCACCCTGTCTTACACAAGGAGTTAGGTTTCTGGGTATTCCAAGGCTCAGTTTGGTGGAAATTATTTAGTTTCATCAGTTTTTAATCAGAGTTGTGATTCTGGGAGGGCCTTTGGAATTGTTGAGTTGAATCTGAACTCTGATTTGACCATTTTTCTTTGCATTATTCTCGATAAGTTACACAGGAATGTGTTTAGATGAAATGTCCTTATTTTATCACTTATGTTGGTCTGAAGGAAGAACCAAGGTTAATATCCTCAGAGATTTTTGAAAGCCTTTATTTTAAACTTTTAATATCAGTAGATGTTCGTATAGTATCAACTCTCATAAATTTCCTGTTTTCCAAATTGGATTATTATAAGTGGAAGTATTATACTGTAAATGGATATATTTGAAATTATGCATTACTTATAAGTTAAAATCCAATTATGATCTATTCTCTAATGATACAGTCAACATGTTATTTAAACATATATTTTATTTCTTTTTAGGGAATCCCAGGATTTCCTGGAAACCAAGGATTAATGGGACAAAAGGTGAGTATTGATGAAATTTGAAAGATTGGGCCTGGATCAGCTTATTAAAAGGGCAATGTGTCTTCACCAACAATACTTTTTTACTACATTCATAGCAAGTCAATTGTTCAAATATGATATAATTTTAGAAGCTATTATTTTACAAATTAGTTTTTATTATTATTTTATCCAGATAATATAAATTTGCATTTACATACTTGCTTTCTATTTTACTAGGTTACTTTTCTGTCTTGTGCTCTTAGTAGTAATTTTACTACTTCCTGAACTATACCTTTAGAATTTCTTTTAGTACAGATATCTTGATAATAAACTTTCAGTTTTGATTTAACTAAAAATATCTTTATTTTACTCTTGTATTTGAGACATAATTTTGTAGAGCATACAATTCAAGATTGAGGATTATTTTCTCTTAACACATTGAGAAATTTCTTCTATTGTCTCCTGGCTTCTGTTGTTACTATGAAAAATCTGCTTTGATTCTAATGACCATTTATTTGTGTCTGTCCTTTTCTTTGGGAGTCTTTTAAGGTATTTCCTTGTTTTTAGTGTTCTTGAAACTCACTGTGGTGTATCTAGATAAAGATTTCTCTTTATTCATCCTGGTGGGAACTCAATTTGCTTCCCGGCTCTGTGGAATCATTTGTATTAACTCTATAAAACATCAACCATTACCTCCGTTTTACTACTATTTCATTCTCTCTGTTGCATCTTTCTGGAATTCTTGTGAGATATATTTATCCCTTCTAATTTTGTCCTCTACCAGTATATCCCTAAATAGTTTTTTATTTTCATATTCTTTATTCTGTCTTACATTCTGGTTCAATTTTTTGGATATATTTTCCAGTGTACTTATTTTTCCTTTAATGTGTCTAATCTATTTAAATCAATTGTTGGGTGTTTTTTTTTTTTTTTTAAATCCTCACCTGAGGATATCTTTTCCCTTGATTTTTTTAGAGACATTGAAAGGGAGGTAGAATTGGGATGGGGATAGGTGGGGGGAGAGAGCTCAATGTGAGAGAGATACATGGATTGGTTGCCTCCTGCACCAGCCCCAACTGGTGCCCACATATGTGCCCTTGACCAGGATTTGGATCCAAGACCCTTAGGTGTGCAGGCCAACACTCCAAAACTACTGAGCCACACTGGCCATGGCAAGTTCTAATTTTTAATAATATCTTTTTATTCTTACTAACTTTTCTTATTCTGTTTTCAGTCCTACTAGTCCTCCTGGTTTCATTTTTTAATTTGTAAATATTTCATATACAGTTTTAAATTCTGCATCTGTCATTTGTGGATATTCCTGTTGAGTCTCAGTCTGTGGCTTGCTGCCTCTTTTTTTCTGGTTGATTGTGAGCTCATTGCTTATCTTAGTTGGTGGGAGTCCTGTCAGCCTAATTGGAGATGGAGAGCTGCCTCCAATTGGTAGCGTGGACACGATTTCAAACCCCTTTGAAAGTTCTGCCTCTACAGATGGCTGGTCCAGCAGTCAGTTTGCTGAGCTGAGCATGCACTCTCAGACAACCCCAATCCTCTGACTCCTGCACAGCTCCAAATCTCATAATTATAGCCTCAACCCAGAGTATATTTTATTAAAATGAGAGATATTTGAAGACCTCCCCTACTTCTTAGAAGACTGGCATTTTCTCACAGAGGATGCTCTTTCTGTTTTTTGTTTTTGTTTGTGTTTGTTCTGGATTCCGAGAATCCCTTGGAGCACCCAGTGAGCCACAATCCCAGAAGTTTAAATCTGAATGCTGTTATTCCGTATTCATTTTTTTTATTAGTTTGTTTTTACTATCATAGATCTTAAACTCAGATAAGTAAAAAAAAATTTTTTCTTTATTATTCCCCCCTGTTGTCTCACCTTTTAGTGAACTGCTAGGTCATCTTTGAAAGACTGGCAATTGTCATACCTGATTTCCTAATGAAAATATTTGACTTTGTAAGTCCACCACAGACCCCAGGCCCACGTCTTTAAGGTGTTTAGTTCCTGAGTTTTCAGCCTTGCCTTGCTCCTTTCTTATAGTACAGGAAGGGAAAACAGACCACACTGGGCTGATTGGTATTGAATTTTCATTCTGTAGTGCTTGGGTCAGAAATTTCTGGAAATGAGTTGATAATTTCCAATTTTAATGTGATCTGTATTTGATTTTTAGGGAGAAATTGGGCCTCCAGGACCCTTAGGAAAAAAAGGAGCTCCGGGGATACCTGTATGTTAATGTCATTATTATCAGGCGTTTGAAATATTGTTACTATGTACCAGGAGTTCTTATTCTGGAGTTCACAAAACTCCAGCAATAAGATACTTGGGGTTCACCAATTCCATCCATTTGTATGAAAGAGATAATGTTTATGTCCATTTTTCTAGAAAAGTCTAGATTTCTTCAGGTTCTCAAAACATTGACCACCCAAATAAAGATCAGAGACCTTACTATAGATAAACCAGAAAATAAATTTTTAATATTTCATATACTGTGCTATTAACTACTATATTTTACATTTTATAATTGCAATGCCATCCTAAATTGACAGCAAAGCATAGTATTGATGACATGGTATTTTTAATATGGCCATGTTGAGATTATATTTTCTGATGATATTAATTGAATTTTTATTTTGCTCATCACATTTCCTTTGCCATATTTAAGAGAAAGCAGATATTTTTAGTATACATGATGGTATTTAAAGTTCAACAAAAACTAAATCAGGTCCTTTTGCTAGAGTGGTTATCGTTGTCTTATTATGAATTATATGGTTAGTTAAAAATATGGCCATTTTGTAACTTGAAGAGAGATTATTATATTCAAAGAATTTATTAGATTGTAACTCTTTCAAAATACTGTTCAAGAAAATAGAAATTCTAAGTAATGTTGATCAAGGTAACGTCTATGCAGAAACCTAATTCTTCACCCTCATGATAAAAGGAAGAATGAGTATAGAAAAAAATAAAGTTTTCCTTACATCTGTCTTTTACCAGCCCTTCAGTAACTTGTGCTATTGTAGATTCTTTGAGCAAAAATTTACAAGGGCTCTGCTAGCCTTCATTCTATCTTGTATAGGTTGCTTATTTACTTTATTATCCTTTATCTGGATGTGTGTAAGGAAATTTTCCAAATAAGTGGAGCAATTGTTATGAGAATGTGTGGCTTGGAAATGAATTTAAATTTTTAAAATGTTTTTCTCTATATTTCTCTTGAATTCCCACTTAAAAATGTAGGGTTTGATGGGAAGGGATGGCTCACCAGGTCAGCCTGGAACTCCAGGATCTAAGGTAAATATAGGACAAACAATAAGATTGAGAACTTCGTGCCAAATGACCATTTATGTACTTCAATAAAAGTTTTAACTAGCTACATTGATTTTCTTTTGAATGTGGTTTTAGTTCTAGGAACAATCACTTATAGGAATAAAATCTTAGGCAAAAATTGTGCATATAGAACAGACTAAAGCAGGTCTGGGAAGGTTCTAGGCGCCCTCACTACTCAGCTCCCTCCTCCCTTATTGGCATCCCAGAGGGCACTGAGGAACACGTAGCGTTCTACGAAGTTTAGTGCCAAACCCACTGACCTAAAGCATTAATGGTCACCATTGAGCATAATCACCAGTTTTCTGTCCTCTCAGTGATATTTTTATTTAGTGGAATGTATATGGAATTTTTCTTCATGAAATGTGAAATGCCTTGTAGTGAGTTTTATTAGGTATTTCTTCCCTAAGGACTATGGGTAAGATAGTATATTATCTTTACTTTCAGGATTTAAAAAAGTAAGGCAAGCTTGATGAAAATATTTAGGATGTCAGGTTAGGTATTCTCATGGTAGGAATGAAATTCTTGTAATACCACGACCACTTTCTAGTATATAGAATCCTGTGCTGAGAAAACTATTTTTTGTTGTTGTTGTTACTTTGTGTTGTTTTTTTTGAGGATGGAACTAAATATGTCCTGGCTAGACTCAGGAAGTATTCTCAACTATTTAATGAGTATATTCTAGGAAAATCTTTCAAAATAAAGTTATATAATTGCTGTTAAATTCAACATTTAACTAGACTCCCCCCTACCCCCCGGGGGAATAGAATCTGGCATACTAAATGAGTAGATGACATAATATACTTTGAGTTTCTGAAGCATTAAAAAAGAGAGGATAAAATGTCATGGGACCCTAGTGATTAGGGAAAAGTAGCTGCCCTTTCACCAGTGTGGACCCATGTGGATTCTTGGAGTATTGTGGGTCCAAGCAGCAGTAGGTGTGCGGAGTTGCTGTAAAACCTTTGAGTGACTCGGCTTGCCGAGCAGAGGTTCTCCATAACTTCTCAAGGTCATTTTTTGAAGAAGATGTGGAGTAGTTGTATACTCTTTAAGTATCTGAGATACAACGACTCTCCCATCATACTCTGGATTCTCTAAATTTTGAGAATACAATCTAAGATTTCATCAGATTTTTATTTTTCATTCTTGATAGTACTACAGATGTCCCCCATTCATCAGCTTTTTAAAATTAGCCACTTCACATTATTGGCTCCTTACTTAGCTGGAGGTTAATTAAATCTGCTGGCTTTTTCCTAAAAGATATTGGTGGCATTTGTTGATTTTGCTGATTTGGCTGGGGAGGCAAGTGGTTGTTTCCATTATCACACAGTTTGTTATTTTTACATGAGTTACTATAAAGTTTAATTTCCCTCATCTTGTACTTGAGCAATCATTTAGTTAAAAATAGACTCTGGATGTTAAAATTATACCTATTAATGCAATCTTTTCAACGAAACATTTTAAGTTCTTTTCATGCAGTATATTAATTAGCTCAAGTTTTGGAAACCTTTTCTGCAAAGGGCCAGACAGTACTTTAGTCTTTGAGGACCACATAGTCTTTGTTGCAACGACTCAACTCTTCTATTTTATTGCAAAAACACCCATGGGCAAACACAAACCATGTGGGATATGCCTGTGCTCCCCTAAAACTTCATTTACAAAAGCATGCTTTGGTGCTCGCTTCAGCCACACATATACTAAAATTGGAACGCTACAGAGAAAATTAGCATGGCCCGTGCCCAAGGATGACACGCAAATTCGTGAAGCATTCCATATTAGAAAATAAAACAAAACAAAACAAAAAAGCACACACAAAAAAGAACATGCTTTGGGCTAGGTTTAACCCACGGGTCATAGTTTACTGACCTCTCTATTAGCTTATTTCTGCCAGTTTTGTCAAGTGTATGTATGTGGACTATGCCTTCAGTGTCATTGGCTGGAGTGGGACAAAAAGCTATCTTAGAAGGGCAGGGGTGAGGTTGACACTCTGTGGTAGATCTTTAGAACACTTCTAATTTAGATTATAATACCTCTTTTTAAAATAGCTGTTTAACCATTAGAAGTCTGCTTCACCACACTGCATTCCAGTTTTCAAAGACATTATTTGACTGATATTAGGACATATTAACATAATCAAGCCATGTAACTTTTGGCAAGGCTTCTGACATCCTTGATTTCCAGCTTAATCACTTGTAACATTAGAAATGTTAAGGAGCTATTGTTCTATGGCTCAACACTGCTGTTATGTGCTACATGCTTTAATTAAATCCACATATCAGGTTCACATGTTTCTCAACATGAGCACTTTTCAAAAGCTGAAAATGAAGCTGGTTCCTTTATGAGTGAATCCAACTTGGCTATGGATGATCATCACGTGCCCCTTTCAGGTGTCACACACACCTGTTTAATCAGGGCTTTTGCCAGATACTGACTGGGTTGTGATTTCAGGTATTATTGTGTATTTGCAAATCAGAACAACCTTTGACAATCTCTCCTTATTAGCCAGCAGGCCTTTTCTCTCTTTTATATCCAGTCATCTTGTCCTGTCTTACATTCTTTGCTGTCAATTCAGTCCTGCTCGCCAAGTTTCTGTTAGAAAGGACTGTGCTGGGAATCTTGAAAAAGAGCACAAACTAAACATTTTCTGATCTATATTGCTTCAAAAAAGCCACTGAAGCTACGTTTCTTTCCTTCAGGTGCATCCTGAAGGTGAGCCATAGTGAGAAAGTAAAACAGCAAAGATAAAGATCTTCAGCCCAGAGGATGCTGTGAAAATATGTGGCTTCAGTCTCTGCGGTGTGGAGACCTAGCTAATTAGCTCCGGTCCCTAAATATTTTAATCTCTCCCCTTATACTTGGACCTGCTGGTATAAAAACACATACTTTTAGAGAGGTTTTATAAATGTGACAACTCACTTCCTTGCATAAAAGAGTTTTTCTTCATAAGTAGGCTCAATGTATAGAGTCCATGTTTCAAACAATTAGAAAGTTGAAAATGTAAAAATTATTTTATTTTGTTCATTCTCACTCTGGTGGGTAGTGATATTCCTCAATTGATTTTTAGAAGGAGTGGAAGGGAGGAGGAGAGAAAGAGAGAGGGGGGGGAGGGAGGGAGGGAGGGAGAGAGAGAGAGAGAGAGAGAGAGAGAGAGAGAGAGAGAGAAAGAGAGAGAGAGAGAGAGAGAGAGAGAGAGAGAGAGAGAATATGTGAGAGAGACACATCAATTTGTTGCCTCCCACATGAGCCTCTACCAGGGCCAGGCATCGAGCCTGCAACCAAGGTACATGCCCTTGACCAGAATTGAATCCAGGACCCTTCAGTGTGCAGGCTGATGCTCTATCCACTGAGCAAAACTGGCTACGGCTAAAAATTATTGTAAATATATTTCTGTAAATGTCTATATCAGATAAATTATGACTCATTTTTTTTAATTCAAATGGTTTTGATGCATTGACAGGGAAATAAAGGTGAACCTGGACTTCAAGGGATTCCTGGGGTTTCTGGGCTCAAGGTAACTATGATTTGATGCACTTGGAAATATTTTCAAAGAATTATAAGTTTCCCTCTTTGATGAAATTAACATTTGTATCTCTTAAGGAAAGTTATCTGAAATTAGGATTTCCTTTGTCACAAAATTAAGGTGCATGAAAGGAAATGACCAATGTGGGCCAATTCACTTCTGTCTTTTGGACACTTTCTCATAGTTTGGATAATAAATGCATGAAATATGCTTTGACTTGTTTTTTTCTGGAAATGATAAAAGTCATGTGCTAATATGAACATTCTCTCTGGTCTAGAGAATATCACTCTCCCTCATGGGTGCAAACATGAATGGGTGGCTCCCATAAGTAGTGCTGTTTGCTGATTGATGGGACTTTATTTTCAGAGTGGGGACCCATGGCTGCCGTTACCAGTTTCCCTCAAACTGTGCTTATGTTTATTTCATGAGATTTTCAATCCCCTTCAGCTTTTAAAAATCTAGCGTAATACTGAGCAGCTCAGGAGCAGGCACCATGAGCAAAGAGAACAACACTTAGTTTCTACAGAAGCGGGTAGTCTTTAGGTTTTAGGATAGACTTTTGGACTGATGGGTAAACACAAAACAAAACAAAAAACCATGAAGCGTTCAGGATCGTGTCCCATCTCTTACAGTTTTAACCCGAAAATTGTTGATACATCTTCACCCTATGCTTTCTGAGAACCTCCTTATTTAGAACTTTTAAGATACGGGGTCCAGTTTCATGGAGTGAGGCCTCAGGGACCAGAGTAGAGGCGGCAGCAGCAGCAGCACAGACACACCAGGTTCTGGGATTCTGCCTCCGGGTCATGCTGGCAGGCAGGGTCCTCACTGTACTGCCTCAGGGCTGGAGCAGGTGCAACAGAGCTTCGTGAATGAAGAGGATGGAATCAGCACAGTCACTACAATGACACTCGGGCCCGGGCAGGGCCAACAGAGCCAGGCTCCCGCAGGACTGACAGCAGAGGCAGCAGCTGCTGCCACCACCTGGGCCTCCCCCACTGGGGGTCGTGTCCCAACACCAGTCCCTGAGCCTCTCGCTTGGATGGATCCTGCTGTGTGTTCCCTCTCCAGGCTCCCCAGCACTCCAAACCTCTAAACACGTGCAATAAAGTGATTCTCAGCACTCAAAAAAAAAAAAGAAAGAAAGAATATAACCCCTATGACATGAAGAATAGACAATTTGAGTTAAGATAACTCAGGGATATTCTTTATTCTGAAACAGCTCAAGAATTTACTTCTAAGAAAATAATATTCCATATATATAAAGAAAAACTACAAATGTGCACACAATTTAACTACGAAGATGTTCGTTTACCTCAATATTGTTTATAAAAATAAAATTTTGAAAACCAATGTTTAACACCATGGGAATTTTAGTCAATAAAATATAGCAAATCAATAGAGTTGAATACTATTCTGTGATTTAAAAATCATGTTTTAAAAAACATAATGTCATATAAAGAAGTGCACAATATATGTGTGTTGAAGTAAAAGATGAAAATTATGCATACATAGCATGTATTACTAACTAAGTTATGTATATGTGTTTGTGAAAGGTAGAAAATAGACAGCAAAATAAAAATAGTGGGTAATGAGATTTTCAATACTTTTTATTACTTCTATTTACTTACCATTTTGAAACAATAAAGTAAATATTTTTAAAGTAGCAATATGAGAAAAAGCAGTTTCAAGGAGGAAGAAAAAGTGGTTAGTAAATGGAAAAAAGATACCTATGTTTATTATTTTCACTACTTTATTATTTACTTTATTAATGTTATGAAATATAATAAAAGTACCAAATATTCATAAAATGTTATGGTATGCTATCAGAAATTCTTAACTATAGAAAAATATATAAAAGGTTTTATTGGGAGTCCAGTAAACTTGTTATTCTTTATTATCCCTATAGTAATAACTCTAAATGTCAACCAATTTTTTTTTTACCAGCAATTTAAAATTTGAGGTATATGTAGAAATAAAAACAGCGGTATTTTTCATAAGCACTAGGTCTGTGATCTTTCTGTAATTTCTGTGTTACTTAGGGAGAGCCAGGAGCAGTAGGCCCCCCGGGAGAACCAGGATACCTGGGTTTACCTGGAATCCAAGGCAAAAAGGTAAGCATTGTTTAGGAGATATAGTTCACTTTTCATGAGCTGCTAACATGTAAGTTTTCCTTTGGTTAAAATCAGATAGTAGGACTGATTATACCTTTAGTGATACGCTGACCTATATACTATGTTTAAGCTCATGCTAAACGCTGTGGTATCTTTCATGTCCCTATGTGGGTATTATCTTCTAGATGAGGACTTGGGAAGAGGCTTTCAGATCAGAAAATCTGAACATACAATTAAATACTATTCTGTAAATTTAGACTGTTTTGCAGTCAATCCAGGTGAGTGAAGAATGTCTCAGGAAAAGTACTCAATGTCAGGCACGCTTACCAATATATGAATCGCTCTTACTGAAACCGGGGCAAGAGTCTGAAAGGATAAAAATTACAATCAGATGTTTGATCATGAAGTTCCTATCTATTAACAATTCTATTACAGAGAAATCATTAAATTCCTTTAAGGAGTTTCAAATACAAGTCGTATATGCTCATATAAAATTCTCTCTCTCCTTCTCTTTCAAGGAACCCTAAGCTGTATCATTTGAAGGTTTTAAGCAACAAGTGACTGCCCGTTTGTCAAAACAGTCTATGCCACTATAAATATATGCATTTCCAGTTAAAAGTAGATATACTGGCTTTTAGTATTCTGGAAAGGATACAAGCTCTTAGGTCTTCATCTTCATATCTTTTGCTGTTTCGGTTTTTCTGCCATTTTGTTTTTCTGTCTCTCATGTATTATCTACTTGGCCCCTAAATTATTATGCCCAGTATGATCCTTGACCTTTCGGTTCTGATGAGCAGTAGGCAGCACTTGCTGACATAGGAATGACCTTCATAGCAGCAATTAAGTATTCCATCCTTAGTGAATATTAAAGTAAATCTACTGTGAATACATAGATTTAGAGCATTTCCTTGTTCAGAAATTTGCCATATAGAAGAAAATCTGTATTTTGTTTGCTGTAAACACAAAAGCTGTATTTTTTTTATTTTTATTTTTTTTGGCTGATAACCTGGTATGGTAAAAAGAAATCTGGAAACTGTCCAAGTTCAACTTTAGGAGAGTGGTCTCCTTTCCTGATCTGTGGGCTCATTATCAATACGAACAAGGACCTTGAACTAGCTGGTCTCTAATGTCTCTTCTGAGAAATTCTAGGAGGCTTATTATTATGGAATATAATCCCCCCAAACTTCATTCTGAAGCGTATTTTTTTAAATATAATTTTAACATTATGTTTTATTTCATTGTTTCCTCTAACATTGTGGCTACTATGAACTTAATGGAAGATTTTTCAGTTTGATTTCTTAAAATAACATTTGCTAAAATAAGTCCTCTTTTCCTTGTTTGTTTAACTTCAGATTATGATCAATATAGAAAAGTTTTCCTCTTCTGGTAAAATAGAAATAGTAGTAAATTTTCTTTTGACTGTAAAAGCACAAGAAAATGTTCATTTAGATCATTTTGACAGAATGTGGTTTTATTCTCTTCCCAAATGTTGTGTTGGAGTCAGCTTCTGTATATAAGGCATTTGTGGAATTTGTATGAGATCACATATTTTTCTTTGCTTGAGACATAATATGCTACTATGATACATCTAAAGCTGCCTTTTTGCAGGGGGACAAAGGAAATCAAGGTGAAAAAGGCATTCAGGTATAGTTGGCTTTTTTTTTTTTTCCTGCTTGGCTATAAAATAAGGTCTTTATTCTTTTAATGCCTTGGCTGCTTTTCCAGTTCCTTTGTCTTTTACCATCAATATCTAATTGTTAAATTCCAGCTTTCTCCTTTCATTACTAAACTGTTCAGACCATGTCAAATCTAACGTTAAGATCCCTAAACACCAATCAGAAAGAATGTATGCCCCTCTATGTTCATAGCAGTGCTATTTACAATAGCTAAGATTTGGAAACAGCCCAAGTACCCATCAGCAGATGAGTGTATATAAAATTTGTGGTACATTTACACAATGGAATACTACACCTTATAAAAAAAAAGAAGGAATTCCTGCCCTTTGAGACTGTATGGATAAACCTGGAGATTATTATGCTAAGCAAAATAAGCCAGTCAGAGAAAGATAAGTATCACATGATCTCACTCATATGTGGAATCTAATGAACAAAATAAACTGATGAGAAAAAATGGGACCAGAGGCATGGATACATGGAACAGACTGACAGATCCAAGATGGGTGAGGGCTGGGGGACCTGGAAGATTAATCAAAGAACATATATACATAGCCCATGGTCACAGGCAATAATGTGGTGAAGGATTCGTGGGGGGGGGGGGGGGGGGTGCTGGGTGGAGGTGGGGGAAAGGGGGAAAAAAGGAGGGCATCTGTAATAGTGTCAACAATAAAATAAAATAAATAAAAGATTTTTTACCACTTTATTGTTGTAAAAAACTTAAAACCAAGTGATTCAACAAAATAAAGATATACACTGAGTGGCCAGATTATTATGACCACCCCATCAGTACTTCGTTGGGCCTTTTGCCTTCAATACTGCGGCGATTCTTCTTGGCATTGACTCCACGAGATGTTGAAAGGTGATGCGAGGAATCTGACACCGTGCCTGATGAACAGCACTGTCCAGTTCTGTGAGATTTGATGGTTGTGGAACCAGCTGCCTGATGGCTCTGTTAACTTCGTCCCACAAATGCTCAATTGGATTGAGATCTGGTGATTGTGGGGGCCACCTAAGCAAGGCAAAGTCTCCCTTGTGTTCTTGAAACCACTCCTGCACATTACGAGCACCGTGGCATGGCGCATTGTCTTGTGGGAAGAAGCCATCTCCATTGGGATATGCCATCAACATGACAGGATGAACTTGATCAGCAACGATACTTAGGTATGTTGTGCTATTCAGACGTTTATAATGGTTTGGCCCTCTAGCAACTTCAGCGCAAAATTATAGCTAATTTGCTTACAAACGTCAGGTGGTCATAACAATCTGGCCACTCAGTGTATATTTTATTACACACTTTAATATATATTTACTTGTTTATAATGAATATATTTTAAAATGATTTGAAATGGCTTATGGCACAAGGAAATTTGATAAGAAATTATTAATATCTAATGTAATACTAATCAATAGAAGGAAACATTCTAATCAGCAGGAGGAAAATTAAACAGAAAATTATGTTGGTCCAAGGAATCGAGGGTGGTTAAGAAGGTCATTTCCTTTTGGGTGTCTTAGCAACAAAAACAAAGAGGAGAACCATGCTACTACTATGGAAGACAAGGACAGTTTCACCTCAATTTAAGTAGCTATTCGAAGGTTTTTTTTCACTAACTGAACACTGACCCATAAATAGGATGCCACTAGCAGGATCAATGGTATGCTTACCTGGAATAAATTATATCTGTTGGTCTTTCAACCTGTTAAGTTTTAGAAATGGAAGACCTTTCCAACCACGAATTATATATTTAATGTCCAGACAGTACTTTTACAATGTTTTTAAGATTATAAAACTCAGTTATCATGGCTTAGTTTTATGTAGAATAAGCTTAATGTGAAAAGAAAAATTCTTTGCAAAATTTCACAGAATTTTGAGAGTTCTAGAATTTTTGGAGGCATAAAAGAAAGTTTCAAATAGATAATAATAGAGTCAAAATCTGCTAAGGTAACAGTCTTAACAATTGTTTTGTTTTGTTTTCAGAAAAAGCAGGGTTTATGTGTTTTGTTTTGTTTTTGTTTTTTACTGAAGATACTCAAATATTATTCTATTATTGTGATTCTTCTAAGTTAATTTTGAAATTAGGAGTGAGGTAAATTTTAAGTAACTGTGAGCTCTAGACCCATATATTCCAATTTTCTTCTTGGTACTGCTTTTGGAATACCAAGGTCTCATGTACCTCAACATGTTTAAATCGGGACTTGTCATCTTTCCCCATAAACTATCTCCTACCCATAGATTCTATGTCATAGTAACTGGTACCACCACACAGTTACCCAAGAAATAAAGTCTTAGAAGTCATCTTAAAAATCTCTTTCTTCACATGCAATTTTATATCTAAATGTCTCTTGAACTTGGATGTTCTCTGTTCCCTACCGCCCACCCCCCCATGCCCCGCCCATCCTAATCATTTCTTATCAGTGGTCCTGGATTACTGTAATATTTTCTAACTGGTCTATTTGAGTCCAGTCTACTTCCTCCCTAACCGCCTAACCTCCCTCACCCCCCCCCTCCCCCCCTTTACCAGTATGCAATAACTGAATTACCTATCTGCTTAGGAATCCATCAGTGGTGCCCCACACAGTTCAAGATAAGGTCTGTCTCATAAAATTCCTCCTGGTTTGACTGAATCTTCTTCTTCAGTCTTATCTCTTGCCACTCTGCCCACTGTTATCCATTCCTGCCCCTGCTTTAGCCAAAGGGAATTACTTGCCTTTGTTCTGTAGTTGACTCCTCAAACACCCTCTTATCTTTTCTCATTGGCTACCTCTTAGTCATCCCAAAAGGTTGCAAAGTTGGGTCATCTTCCTTACTCTCTCTGTCAGATGTCCCTTTCTATGTTTCAATAGTATCCAGCCAGATGTTTAATTGTACATTGTATACTTATCAGACAGTATTTTCGGTATTCTGTTTTTTAAAATTTTCACCTTTGACTTAATTGATTATCTTTCCCCCGACTCAGTAAGCAGTTTGAAGGCAGCAATGCTATCTTTGTTTTCGTGTCTCTAAGGTCCCACAAATGGGTGCTTGTCAATGAATATTGGGAATTCACCTATGTAAGAAAATGAACAAATCACTATGTAAGAGTGATTTAAAATTTTAGTCACTAGATTTTTAATTGATTATATTATCAAGGCATATATTTTCCTAGAAACTGTCAATTATCTTGTTCCACAGAGGAATGAAGTAGTGCTTCCGGGTCTAGTACAATGTCTTATAAATGGTGGATATCCAAAAATATTTATTGAGTGGACAAATGTGTTTTTATCTTTATCAATTTTTCTCCCTTCTTCTGTGTCCTGATTTAATTATATTCATTCAAAATATATTTACAGTATATTTTTAATTTTTAAAAATTCCTTTAAAGAGGTCTTCTTGTCCTCAAATGTGTATAATCAACATTGAACATAATTGTATAATTGAAATTAATAAAATGTCCACAGCCATTGAATTTTTAAATTACTTTCATGCTGTTTATGTGGACTCGGAAAAACATTCTCAGCTACCTACAATTATTTACCTTTTCTCCCAAAGTTTATTCCTTGTCTCTATCCATTTTAAATATATTAGGTTAATTTTTCTCTCACTTTTTTTTGTTGAGAGACTCCCCTACATCTAACATCATTTACATAGTTGCATTACTGCTTTTGTGACATTTATTCTAGACTATAAAGCAATACATGGTTTGTTTTTATATGTGATTGCATCATAAGTGTGCAAACTAATTAATAACATTTGTTAAATTTTAAAGGGCCAAAAGGGAGAAAATGGAAGACCAGGGATTCCAGGGCAACAGGTATATTTTTTTTCTTTCATGGAAAATGAAATAAGGAATAATATAACTGGGCAGTGCTGAGTGAGGGTTACTTTCATTAAAAATAGGGAGGAAGGGTCAATGTAAGATGAATTCTAATCATACAAGGGTGAAAATGCTAGGTGGTGGTGGTATACTGGTTTGCTTTAATTGTTTTATGTTTACTTTCTTATCTTGTTTCTATCGGTGGCTCTGAAACCTTTTCAATGCCTTTTTATGGCCATTTACATGACTGAAGGTAGACAATGCCACCCATTTTAGGAGCCTTTATTGGCCAAAGGCAGCCATACAACAACAGCATCTCCATGCCTACTGTTTAATCTTGATTTTCTTCTTGCAATATGAACGGTTGAGGCCTTATGTAGTGGAGGAATGTACTTGTTTTCCTCTAGTTTGTTCAGAAATATAAATTACTACACGGGAGACTTATTAAAATCTTATTTTGAGGGACTGTGTTATGAAACAGATGCATAATAAGATTGTTTTGCTTCTATCCTGACTAAATTCTCCTCATTAATTAGTGTTTTAATGAGATTACCATCTGGTACGTAAGTTCAGTTGGAGCCAAACTGAATCAAAAAGAGCACAAAAGTGATTAATACTTACATAGTATGTTTCCTGCTGCATCACCTATACCAGTGGTCGGCAAACCGCGGTTCGCGAACCACGTGAGCCTCTTTGGCCCCTTGAGTGTGGCTCTTCCACAAAATACCACGTGCGGGCACACACGTACAGTGCGATTGAAACTTCGTGGCCCATGCACAGAAGTCGGTTTTCAGAAAGGAGATAGACGAAACAAGTATACAAGACAGTGTGGATGGGAGAGTTGGAAGGGGTTGACCTCAGCGAACGTACCTCAATCAGATTGAGGATGTTTTTAGCAAAGGCCAGCTTAGGAGTACCCTAATTAAGTTAATAACAATGTACCTACCTACATAGTTTAAGTTTAAAAAATTTGGCTCTCAAAAGAAATTTCAATTATTGTACTGTGATATTTGGCTCTGTTGACTAATGAGTTTGCCGACCACTGGCCTATACTTAAGATCAGTTCCAACTTGGTCCACATTTAAAGGGCAAGCTGTATATAGGGGCCCTCCCATAGGGTGGTCACTTTTGTGTGTGGGAAGGAGAAAGATTCACTAATTACACCAGTTCCGGAGACACGTGGATAAAACTATCTAGCGATGTCTCTAAGGACAGGGATCTCTGTGCCCCTCACTTGGAGAAATCTGAAAGTTCTCGGGAAGAGTGTTTAAAAGCATATAGCCCCAATGCTTACTGTAATATGGACTGGAAGGTGAGTTCAAGATATTAAGAAGAGGTGATAATCTAGAAGCTAACAATAAGCACCAAGGTATCTAAGGAGAAATAGATTGAGTTTCCCACGGTACCACAATGTTGAAAAATGTCTCTTAATTTTTGTGATCCTCCACTTGATTCAAATTCTCTTGATAACATTACCAACCCTGTCCCTGTTCCCCTTCCCTGGCCACATAGACCAACCCCCTCAGTTTCCCTAAGTTAATCACACCTATTGAAACAGGAATTTGGGGGGGGGGGTGAAAAAGACAGATTTTAGGAAATTTGAGAAATTTTGGAAATTAAAGAGACCATGGAGGAAGCACAGGGCTGCAGAGCAGCAGAAGGTATATTTCCATAGGACGGGGATGCTGAAAAGCAGCAACAGGCACATTTCCATAGAATGAGGGGAGGTGGAAACAGCAACAGGTCTATATTTACAAAATACAGTGGGGCCTTGACTTACGAGTTTAATTCGTTCTGTGACAGAGCTCGTAACTCAAATTACTCGTATGTCAAATCTTAAAGTGAACGAGTGAGACACGTGATGCTGGGCTGATGTTGTGGCGTTCACTGTGACATTCGCTGCGCCAACTAGCAGTGGGGTATCTGAAGCTGGCTCGTAACCCGAATTTTAGCTCGCAACTCAAAGCAAAAAATCTGCCGAGTGACAGCTCGTATCTCAAAAAACTCATTAGTTGGGACACTCGTAAGTCAAGGCCCCACTGTAAAGGGAAGGAAGCCCTTCATGCCGAAGGAGAAGAAGAAAGCCCAAAGGGAATAGAAAAACAATAAGGAAGGAGGGGGGAGAACCTCACATATCCCATGTAAGGTTCAACCTTTGAGCTCAGGAGTTACTATAGTAACCAGCCTAAGGGAGTAATGACCAATCAGAGGGGATATCAAGGCACCAAGATCTGCGGCCCTTATAAGCCATAGGGAAAAGGAACTCAGTGGGACCCTTTCCCCCTCCCCATGTGGTAGTCTGTTCTGTGGGACTCTTCCCCCTCCCTCCGTGGGAGTCAGTACTTGTTCTTTAATAAATTCCCACCTTTGCCATACCATCTTCTGTCCGTGGATTCATTCTTTGACTCCAGTTGACAAAGAATCCAGGTTCCAGTTCAAAAATTCCCTTTCACTCTCTGTAAACAGTCTTTCCAGAGGAGAAGGGGTTCTTCATCCATTCAACCTCCCTACCCTAGCCCAGGCCTTTCACCAGAAATTGTTACCCACAATAACTCTCTAGACAGAAGGATACTTCCTTTGGAGTTTGAGCTCACACATAGCTAGCTCACTGGTTTGTTTTTCTCTCACTTCTCAAGTAAAATAGCAAGTCTGCTCCCTAAGGTAGGATTTGGATTCCCTAGGCAGCTTCTGCCCTTCACTGAAAGCTGCATTTCCCACCCCCAGGAACTGAGCTGATGTGGAGGACCCTCCAGGCCAGAACACTTGTTGCTTTTCAGCAGCTGGATACTCTGCCCAAACTCTTTAAAAGTCTGAGTTACCTGCCTTCCCACTAAGTGCTGTGCATGTGTAATTGCTTGGCCTTCCTGTTATGAATGAAATTCAAGTGAATGTTTCTCTCATAAAATCATCTTAGTGGATTCTTGGATTATAGCTATTTTCGGTTTCAGCTCTAATTCAGTTTTAGTCCTGAGAACTTACTATTTTATCTTTCCTCTTACACTGAACCCACTTGTAGGATTATGTCTGGTTGGGAATACTGCTGCATTTCTTCAGAATCCTCATTATTTAATGAATGGACTTGCAGAGAGAGTTTACTCACTAAGATTTTTATATTTTTAAGTTACACTTTAATTTGAGAATCTACCTTTCTCTGTGCCATACACTGATTTTACCTAATTTTTATTTCCTTTTGTCTAATTTGAATATCCATTTTTAGGTAACAGAAATGAATAAAAATAAATCCTCAAACTCAAAATTCATTGTGCAGAATGTTCTGCACTACATTTTATATTTAATTGAAGAACATCAATTTTTAATTTTAAAGTTGAATAATGAAATCTGTGAAAATAATGTGTCTATGAAAACCAAACCCTTGTTTTGACCCGATATTGGTGATCTTAGAGCCTTGAGTATATGGTGAATTTCAAAAATGGGAAATTTTAATGACTTTCCTGAAAGTTCTTATTATCTATATTATAACATTGGAATGCATATGTGAAAAAGATGAGTGGAAAATAATTTGATATAGCCATTTCATGTATTCATATCCAGTGATTTACTAGCAGTGAGTGGCTTAGGCATAGAACAAATAGGCATTTTCTTCCCTATTAATCACTTTTACTGGTATCTTTGCTTTACTTTATCTTTTGATCAGTAGTATGCAATAAAGTATAACTTTAACAGCATCTACAGGAAAATTTAATACTCTAAATTGCAAAGTAAAAGAATAAATATACCTTATATTTCCTTATTTGAATTTGAATTTTCACTAAAATAGTAATATATTTTAAGTTCAGCATAAAATTTAGTTATTTTAAATTTAAGTAGAATTCAGGTAAAATCTCATTCTAAACTTATATTTGGCCTGCAGCATATAAAATATTCATATCTAACAATGAAACAGTTATGTAAATGAACATTTTTATATATTCAGTTAGCATATTGCCTAGTCATTAGTCTCCTTTAAAAAGGCAAAGGAGATCTCTTATCTGTGTAAATCTGACACTAATTGTATCAATATTTTTCAAATTACAAATTAAATTTGATTTGTGTGGTAAATGGTGCATGCCACATTGCTGGTACTGTAGCTTACACATTTATTACAGTTTTTTCCCCTGTTAATTTTCAAAGGGAATTCAAGGTCATCATGGTGCGAAAGGAGAGGTATGTTTCTTCACCTACTATGCTCCCTCTTCAGTTCTTATTGCTTGGATTTTCACTACTATATAAATCTAGTAATTGGTATCGCAAACAGAAAATGTCTTTTATATTCTTCAGTGGTTCCTAAATAGTGACTTGCAGGATCTGTAGATTCATTCAGTTAGGTATGAAATGTTACGTATTTGTCAATATTATTGGTTCTTCTTTTAGACTGGGTGCTAAATTTTTGCTGCATATTTTTCAATGAATAATATTTTGTGTTTTTGTATTTGTCTCGCTAGAATTTAAACTCCTTCAAAAATAGGACTGTGTCACATTCGTTGTATCTCTGGCACTATGTATTGCCTACATAATAAACTGAAGAAATAGTAGATGGGGGGAATGGATGCATACATGGCTGTTGAATGTAATATAAAATTTCCCTCCTGATCATTAACAGTGTCTTCCTATATAACATATATATGTTTTATATTTATATCCATATCCTTGAGGATTTTCAAGATGCAATTATACTTCCTAAAATACTTAAATAGAACTCTTGAGGATTTCTTTTGCTTTTAGAAAGGCGAAAAGGGAGAACCTGGTGTCAGAGGTGCCACTGGACCAAAAGGAGAATCTGGGATGGATGGCCTGATGGGGCCTGTGGGTCCCCAGGGACAACCTGGAGAAACAGGTCCTCGGGGACCTCCAGGAGTGGATGGGAAGCCTGTATGTATCCTATTTTCTTTCATAGTTTTCATTGCTTTTTACTTGGTAAATACATGTTATAACCCCTAATAATTTGATGCAGGGGAGAGAATTTTCAGAACAGTTTATTCGACAAATTTGCACTGATGTATTACGAGGTAAGTCTCAAACAGAGTTTTTAATAACTGTTTTCAAATTACAAAAGTGAAAGCGATTCTTTGTAGAAATTATAAAAGATATAAGTAGGATAAAGAAGGAATAAAGAACATTTATAAACCCTTGTCTGTTTTTATTCTAGATGAGTATTTTTATAATGAAGATAAAATACTATATATACCCTTTTGTAATATTTTAATAAAGCAATTTTTTTATTATTTCACCATTAATAAAATTTCTGACATAATTATGACAATTTATAAAGATGGATGTGTATAATTTATCAAATTTTTCTTCAGGACACTTTCACTCTTCCCCCCCCCCCCCAATTTTAAGCAAATTATACAGTAAAGTTGCACAGAGCAATGAGTAATTACATAAATTTCTAGAAGTGAAATTATTGGACAAGAGATATCTGTAAATTTTTTAAAAAATTATTAGAGATATTGTTAATTACCACTCATATTTAAGCAGAAGGGGGTGGGGTTCTTTGTTTTTAAGCCCAGCTACCAGTCTTACTTCAGAGTGGAAGAATTCAAAATTGTGATCGTTGCCAGTCCCAACATGGTTCCCCTGGTGTCCCTGGGCCACCTGGTCCTATAGGCCCAGAAGGTCCCCGAGGATTTCCTGGTTTGCCAGGAAGAGATGGTGTTCCTGGACTAATGGGTGCTCCTGGACGCCCAGGTGCCAGAGGAGTAAAAGGTACTTATGTGCATAAGCAAGTGAACAAGAAAGGTATTTTTTTTTTGTATCCATACCCTAAATTCATGTAGTAGAAAATAATTCATCTTTGCTTTCATGATGACCAAAAAATTATGTTAATCCCTTAGTCTTTCAGTAATTTGTCAACTAAGTGGAAGAATGCTTATTCTATTTTCTTGAAGCAACATTTTCAAGAATAGGTAGATAGTTCAGAGTTAGGAAGCATGCGGAGTAACAAATTAGAAAATGTTGACAATGCACTTAGAAATTTTACTTGAATCTAATAAGGTCTTTAAGTAGAAAATCAAAGGTGCCACTTCTTTTATTTCGACTGTGGTAATTTCTGTTATCAAAGATTATTCAATTAATTTTTCTATTATAAGAAAAATTATGTTTTGCAACCAAACTTCCTAATAATCCACAGCTTCTCTTTGTTTTTGAATGTTTATGTGAAATGTCGGTTGCTAATTCTTCTAATTTAATATCATATGAACAATAGAGATGTTTCATTACAATAATAAGAGAACAAGTATGATTAACAGAAATGATCCCAAATCATTTTCCTTTTTAATATTTAACGCTTATTAAATATTGCTGGACCACTGATAGTTTCAGGAATTTTTGCTTCAAAAATTCTGCTTCCGGTTAGTAATAATAAACAGGTAGCAAACTATTTTTAAAATATGCATTTTTTCTTTCCATTTGTGCATCAAGAGCTTGGAAAGAAACAATCTAGGAGGCAGTGATTTTATAGGAAAAATGAGCTTATTCCAATCTTTGACACTGCAGGCCTCCCAGGAAGAAATGGGGCAAAGGGGAACCAAGGGTTTGGGTACCCTGGAGACCAAGGGCCTCCTGGTCCACCAGGTAAGAACTGGTATATGTTCACAAGTGTTGCTGCATACTTTGCTTTAAGAAAATCTTCACAAACCTATGTCAAATAATTTGAAATCAAAACTCTTAAGTCCCCCTCTGTGTTATTTAATATTGCCATGCCTCCGTTTCCTCATTTGTAAAATGGTGATGACATGTCATCTGCATCATGACATTATTGGAAGATTAAATGAGTTAATGCATCTAGTGCTTGCAGAACAGAACGTGACAATCATAGTTATGTTTTCAATAAATGCGTATTATTATTGTTTTAGATGATGTTATTACCTCCTAAGGCTTTGGGTGGATCAAATAATTTAGTAAGTTTGGACAGCCCACAAGCTGAAATATTAGAATGTTAGTGCAGTGTCTTTATTAGTAGCATGATTGTTATATTAATATAGCTTGGCTTAGTTTTACAAAAATTACTGGTTACTTTTGTATGGTCCTTTTTAAAGTGGGAGGTATGTAGAATTAACAAAGTTACACCTCCTCTTTTCACATTAGTGCAAATATGTACAATTTTCAAGGAAATTTTTTTCAGTTTAAATATTGTACAAGATGAGCTATATCACCATGAAAAATCAAAATCCTCTGTTCATATGCTGCTAATGTCCCATCTTAGGTCCAGAGGGCCCTCCTGGAATAAGCAAAGAAGGTCCCCCAGGAGACCCCGGTCTCCCTGGCAAAGATGGAGATCATGGAAAACCTGGCGTCCAAGGGCAACCAGGTCCCCCTGGCATCTGCGATCCATCACTATGTTTTAGTGTAATAGTCGGAAGAGATCCATTTAGAAAAGGACCAAACTATTAAGGTCTAATGCCTCATTCAGCGACGTAGGCATGGTGCTTTTCTTCTGTGGTCTTATGCATCTCAGGAAGATAACAACAGTAATCCCTTGAAAAGAAACTAAAGTACCTCGGTGTTTTTATTATTCTTTTTCCTTAAGGAAATATATATAAAAGGTCACATATACTGATCTTAAAGGATCCTCAGTAATTTGGAGCCTTTAGATTAGTAGCTTTAACCAAATCTCAAGGGTTTCTTGTAAGTCCATTTGTTTTCATCAAAGTTGAATATAAAAACCACCATTGCCTGTTAGCCAGTGCATGTCAGTCACTGTGAAATATTTCACACGCAGCCTCCATGCAGCAGGGTATTTGAGTTCCATTTCATGTCTGTGTGAATTTCATGCTTCATATCTCATAACGCATGCTTCTTCATTAGAAAAAAACATGTTTCTGGTGATTGGAAATAAGATCAGGGCTGATATTCAGCTGGGACCGACTTTATTGCCATACCGGTCATTTACTCTAGTGTCTGTGCTGATTGGATGGGGCAATGGACTGCTGGTTGTGAATAAGATTAATGTGTTTCTTATTTCACTTGCAAATTATCAAATTTGATTAATGACTACGCTGAGAAAGTACACAGGGAATGGTGAAAGTTATGTAACATTACACAGGGAATGGTGAAAGTTTTTTAACATTAAAATATTTTTTTGTAAGTACCATTGTACCTGGTCAATATATTCAAAGCGTGCAGAAGTTCAGAAATAGTAAAAAGAGTTTCTTCTTCATACTTGCTGGGTAATTGGAATGTTTGTTGTATGCCTTCATGTTCCATTGCACTTATATGTGTACGTTCATATATGTTAACGTTCATTGTAGCAAAAGTAATGGGAATAAATGCTGTGGTTGAAAGGAAACTCCACAGTTCCTAGTATGTCTTGATGTTTTTAGTAGACTTTAAAATATTATGAGTAGTCTTTGGGTACTGTACTTAATGCTTTTGTAAGGAACATAATTTGAGATATTTTATCTTTATTATGCTTTAAGTTTTGTTGCATGCTTGTTATTCAAAGTACAATAAAGTTTTTACAGTCCTAATTGCAGTGTCTTTTTTTTTTTTTACTGTACTATAATTTACTTTTCATTTTCTTTTTATTGAATTTATTGGGGTGGCACTGGTTAACAAAGTCATACAGGTTTCAGGTACACAATTCTGCAACACACCATCTGTACAGTATATTATGTGTTCACCTCTCCAAGTCAAGTCTCCGTCCAAAAACATTTACCCCACTCCCATGCCCTCCCCTACTTCCTCCATCCCTTCCCCACTCCCCACAATCACCAAACTGTTGTCTGTGTCCATGAGTTTTTCATTTTTTGCTCAATTCCTTCAACTCTCCCCACCCAATACTTACCCCCACTCTCCTCCTCCTCCCCCTGGTATTGACAGCCAGATGCAGGTATGGCTCCCAAAGATAAAACTTCTAACCCTATGGGCAATAGCTCTTAACCCTTTCTGAATTATGAACCCCTTTGGAATCTGCTAAGGACATCCCAGAAAAATGAACACAGGGTTTCAGGAGACCAGTCAGTAGAAGAAGCTTGTAGGAACAAGAGTTGAATTCAACTTCCATTGGTGATAAACAGCCTGATTTTCATACCTCTAGAACAGCGGTTCTCAACCTGTGGGTTGCGACCCCTTTGGGGGTTGAACAACCCTTTCACAGGGGTCACCTAAGACCATTGGAAAACACATATATAAGTACATATTGTTTTTGTGATTAATCACTACGCTTTAATTATGTTCAATTTGTAACAATGAAACTGGGGGTCACCACAACATGAGGAAGTGTATTAAAGGGTCGCAGCATTAGGAAGGTTGAGAACCACTGTTCTAGGACTCTGGGCCATTCAGAGCGGACTCAGCTGATTTTGTGCTCAGGGAGAGAGGGAAATCCTCTTTTTCTGTCTGTAGTGTTTCTTAAGTTCTCTGGAGGCAAGGGATCTGAGGAGTTGCGGTGTCTTTTTTAATACATAATTGAAACTAATTGTTAAGTATGTTATCCATATTCAATAGTTATGCAATGGATATAATTGTATTAAGTTATATATGCTATTCTTAAATAACTGGACCATCTGAAATAAGAACGTAGGCATTCATTTGGTATGCTACTTACCTCAGTGGGCAGCACTTGCTTCCAGGCCAAGAAATGGCTGTTGGTCAGTGTTTAGCTTTACTGGCATGTCATTCTACCACTTCAGTGAGGACCTTGGAGGAAAATGAAGTCCATGACATTTAGTAGCTGAATTAACATAAGGCTCGCTTTGATGTTCTATCTTCAACAAAACCCCAGGTATCTGCCTAGGTCTAACCATCCTACTACCCTTGCTAATTATGGCATTTAATGCTAAAACCTGGTAAAGAGCAGAATGCATAGTTGCTACCGTTTCTTAATTCATTCAACCAGCATTGATCACAGGGGCATTAGGTGCCAGTTACTGTGTTAGGGATACAATAGCAATATTGTACAGAGTCTGGCCTGAGAGAACTTATATCTAACTAGGGGCCCAGTGCACACATTTGTGCACCTTGAAAGGAACTGTGGGCCGCGAGGCTGCAGTGGGCACAGGGGCGGGTCTTGGCCCATCCTCTGCACCCCCGCCCAGGCCCTCCTGCTGAAGCCCCCGGTTCCCTGTCTGCTGGCAGCCCTGCTGGCACCCACTGACAGCGCTGAGCAATCAGGGCCGGCAGCAGGTGCGGCCAATGGCTCTGGCACTGGCAGCGGGTGTGAGCGGGGCTGGCGCTGGCAGCAGATGTGACCAGTGGCTCTGGCACTGGCAGCAGGTGCGAGCGGGGCTGGCGCCGGCAGCAGGTGTGAGCACCAGGTGGGACCACAGTGCCCATGGGAGCAAAGAATTTTCAGTACCATAAGAGGCTCACCCCGATGACAGCGGTCAGCGCATGTCATAACAACCAGTTGTTTGGTTGTTCCGCCATTCGGTCTATTTGCATATTAGGGTTTTATATATATCAATGAGTCAGAAGTAAGGAAACAGGTGATTTCTGTACATTCATTCTAAGAAAGGAGAAAATACTGTAGAAATGTATAGGAAAATGCAATGGACTGAATCGTGCCACTCCCAAATTCAAATGTTGAATCCATAACCTCCATGTGACCATATTTGTAGATAGGGCTTTTAGGAGGTAATTAAGGTTATGAGGTCATAAGAGTAGGGTCCTAATCTGATAGGATTGGCAACCTTTATAAGAGGAAGAAGAAGAGATTCTCTCTTGCTCTCTCTTCACACACACACACACACACACACACACACACCACAAACATGCCTGCACATATGTTAGACCATCTGAGCACATAAGGCCAAGCTTGAGATGGAGCTGGAAACCATTCCTTGATTCCCCAGTAGAGGGCAGCAAAATATATAAAAGTAATATGTTTTATTATATTTATTATATATCTTATTACATTTATCATATGGACTATTGCTACATATATTTAGCCTGAACATTTGTTTTCAGTTTTCTAAGTATGGTTAGATTTATATTCTTAAGATTTATTCCAAAGAAGAAAAAAAATACTGTTTTCATGAGTTGAAACCAGTTAATGAAGCCATTTATATTTTGATGTCTGGACTTTCTGCTTTAGCTCTGTAGGGTGCAGTTTATCTAATTAATGTGTTCTGGCTAGGAGCTTTTATTAATTCTTCGAAGTGGTAAATTTATTGTTAAAACAGGTTTGAAGCTCACTCCTGGTATTCCTCAGTTACTAATGTGGTCCATTGGCTGGTATTGTATTGTATTGTATTGTATTGTATTGTATTGTATTGTATTGTATTGTATTGTATGTTTTTTAAAATATATTTTTATTGATTTCAGAGAGGAAGGAAGAGGGAGAGAGAGAGAGATAGAAACATTAATGATGAGAGAGAATCATTCATTGACTGCCTCCTGCAAGCCCCCACTGGGGATTGAGCTCACAATCCAGGCATGTGCCCTGACCAGGAATCAAACCATGACCTCCTGGTTTATAGGTCATTGCTCAACCACTGAGCCACACTAGCTGGGCGGCTGGTATTTTAGCTGTGTTGTACTTAAAGAAGTCAGAAAGTTGTTCTTATTACCTAGAGATTACAATGAATAGTCCATCTACATATCCTATAATTCTGTAGGATTTCATACAGTACATTGTATAAAATGTCAACACAAGAAATTAGCAGCTCTGTGGCTAAAGCATTGAGAACCTAAACTGTGAGAGCTATGGGGCCTAATGAGGAGCATGAAGGGAAACTCAAATTAGGAGTCTGCCTGTAGTTTTAAGGGAAAAGACCAGAAATCAACCCATACTTTAGTTAAATTGAGCAGCAAAGCTTTCTCTGGAATGTTTTCGCAAAACCTTATCTTAAAAGCTACATAGAAAAGTTTATTTTGTCCCAAATAACATATTTGAAATAAGGAATATTCAGGAACATTACTGTTTTTTCTCACTAAAGTATTTCTGGGTTCTGCCTCCCCCAAAGTAGGTTTTACAGAAGAATTTTGAGTAAATAGGTAGATTTCAAAGCTCCAAATTGATGTCTTAAAAGAGAATGACAACTTGAAACAACTGGAGTGTCATTCTGAATCAACGGAGAACTGAGAAAAAGGGATTGCGTTCTTATTTTATGGCCATTTAAGATGACATTTGAAAAGTGTCTAGAGCTCTTACAGAGTGAAATTCAAAGTGAAATTTTGAAGTAAATAATTTTGATTTTTTTTAAAAAGGTAAATGGCCCTGGACGGTTTAGGTCAGTGTTTAGAGCTCTGGCCCACAGGCTGAAGGGTTGCAGGTTTTATTCTGGTCAAAGGCATGTACCTGGGTTGCAGGTTTGATCCCCAGCCATGGTAGGGGCAGATGCAGGAGGCAACCAATCTATGTGTCTCTCTTACATCGGTGTTTCTCTCTCTCTCACTCTCTTCCACTCTCTCTAAAATTCAGTGGGGGAAAAAAAAATCCTCTGGTGAGGATTAACAACAACAACAAAAAAAGGTTAAAAAAAAAAAAGTAAAGAGAGGTCTGTGACATGAGTGACCTTGGATGAATCAGATAACTTCCCTGAATTTTTTTATTGTTTTTAATCTCTAAAAGAAAGGGTTTTAGGTGTAGGGAGCAGCTATAGGATTAAGCCTTGGACTGACCTGTGGCAGGGCCACAAACAAGTCCCAGCCTGGAGGGCAGAGTCTCCTAGCATAATTAAACCTGACCTTGTAGCCCTCCCTAATTCCTTCCTAAGTAGCTAAGGGCAGTGGGAGGTGCAGCAAGTGTGGCCAAAACAAGAACCTTTGTATACATGTAAATCCACACTTGTTTGTTTGTTTGTTTAATCCACCCTTGTTTTAATCAGACTGTATAAAATAAATGTGCTGTATCAGCTCTGGGTCACTGTCTCTCCATCAGAGTACAGTTGTCCCAGCCGGCCCCAGCTTTTTCCTTCTATCTCTGTGTCTGTCTCTTTCATTTTCTCAAGTCCCTACTCAGGAACCGGACCCCTCTCTAGCAGCGCTGGATATGGATAAGAGAGAAATATTTATATTTAGGTACTGTGTTTTTCAACTCTGGCTGTACATTAGAATCACTTTAAGCTTTAGAAAAATTTCCTTTCTTGGGATCCACCAGGGGTTCTGGTGTAATTGATTTGTCTTTCAGGCAGAGGAAACTGTTGTACAAAGGCCTTGAGAAAGAGATCATAGCTCAGTGGAAGTGAAAGTAATTCTATACTTATTTCTAGAAAGCTGGTTGCAGAGGGTGGCAGAGGATAAGGGTAGAGATGTTGGAAAAGGGATGGAGAGGGAAAAGGAGATACGGAAGAATCTTTCAGGATTTTAAGGAGGAAGTAGCATGAAGAGATTTGCATTGAAGGATGATCTTTCTGGCTGATGCAAGAGTAGATGAAACTAGTGATGATTGCGTGGACAAAAAAGGGGCTCTAATAAATTTGACAATCTCAGTGACCAAAAGTATCCTCACAGGGTGAGCTGAGCATAAATTCTTAGCTAGGCAGGTCATGGTGTTAGTGTTATGCCCAGATTTCAGGATCCCCAAGAAACCACACCAGGGAGCCAGCTGTGTCTGATGCAAAAGCATAAGAGTCTTTATTCAAGCCCGGGCTTGGCTCCCCTACCCTCCTTACTGATGCAGCATCAAGTGGCAGAGAGAGAGCTTGCCCTGTGGGAAGAGGGGTTTTATAGGGGGTTGGAGTAAGGGGAGGAGAAAGGACTGTGGGCCCTGCCGATTGGCCAGGCGCAAGTCGGTGTCTTGTTACACAGGAAGTGGTCATATCTATGGCGCGCACTTCCCTTGATTGTCATTGGTTAGTTTAAAGAAGTCCTGGGTGTGGCTAGCAGAGGCTTGGGCTTCCAGGAAGAAGCCTTGCCGAGCACATGGCTCTGCCCCAAAATGGAGGATCCAAGGTAAGATGGAGGGCGTAGCCCTTACCCTGGGGCAAGATGGAGGGCGTAGTCCTCACTCTTTCAGTTAGTATGCCCCAGGCCTATAAGAAGTCTATCTTTTCCTTAAGCAAGCCTTGTTCATTGTTCTTACATATATAGGTTAAGATGACTTTGAAATACCAGAAGTCCAGACCCCTCAGAGGTGTAATCACCTTCAAGGGAGCACATAATCTTGTTAACCCAACCATGAAGATTTCTCCATCTTGCTTTCATGTGATCTTTCTTACATTTCCTCTTAATTCCAAACGTATAAAAGAAACTACAAAATTGTCATTCTCCTGAGCATTTGAGATCTTGCTCCTGGCATGTTGTTAATTTGGCTCAAATTCTAATAAAAATTCTGTACAGGTTTGGACATTAGGATGACAGTTGGAAGTGGATAAGCTAATTAAAATGCCATTGCTGTAGCACTGAGGATGAAGGTGAAGATAAAAGAGGATAAAATTGCAGAAGGGCCAGGGAAAAAAGAACATCACTTTATTAGTTCTACTGTGGACAAAAGGGCCCACATCCTAACCCGACAAACTCAGGGAAGGCCTATATGGCGGTCTTGCAAACTCAAAGACCTAAAGTAGCCACAAATGATGGTCTGAAATTAAACTTTAACTAAAGCAGTTATGGTGGGTAGTCACCTCCCTGGCCAGTATCTTCCCTGACAAGGTTAACCTTTACCTTAACTGAACTTATCTGTCTTTTTGCATCTATGATAACATACCCTTGAAATGTCTGGGTAACTTGTAACTTCCCTTTTTCCAGACCCCTCAGGCCACAACCAAATGCCCTGGGGGCCAAGACAGGAGACCATAAATTTCTTCATTGTTATTGTTATCATGTTAATTGTTGACTGTTAACTATCCTGTACCCAGCTCTGTATGTGTCTATCATTTTACTTTGTATCCAATCCCAGAGGTTTCCCTGCTTTGCTTTCATGTAACCCACCTACGCCGCCTCCTCTGATTGCAATGTATAAAAATAGATGGAAAACCTCCATTCTCTGGAGAATTATCCCAATCTGTTGAGGTTCTGCTTCTTGGCAATTGTTGACATTTTGGCTCAAGTAAACTCACAAAAATTCTTTACAGGTTTGAATGCTTTTATATTAACACTACTAAAATCATGGATAATTTCCAGATATGCCCACACCATCCTCAGTGACTTGGGAAGGTGAGTTAACTGTGATAGTTGTGAGATAAGGTAAAACTGAAATTTGCACCTGGTTGTTAACACACGGGATGTCCTTGTAAAAACTAAATAGTTAACTTGAGCAAAAATAGATTCTAACCTTGAGGCATTTATATAGGTTACTAAGGCATTGAAACAACCTCAGTCTCATGGAACTCCTTGTTTAATTAACATTGGTTACCCCACAAGTCTCCTAGAGAAATTTCCTTCCCTGGTACTGTAATAAACAAATATTTCTAGATCCAAAGATTAAGAAATGTATTTTAAAACTAGCTCTAAATGACAAGCGAAGAAGTGATAGAAACTTAGAAAATCTCCAAGTATTAAAGGTTTTTCAGAAATACTTTTTCTGAAAATGTATTTCCTTTTCATAAGAGTCATTAAATTCTTGTATGATAAAGAATTCATTAGCCCTAACTGGTTTGGCTCAGTGGATAGAGCGTTGGACTGTGGACTGAAGGGTCCCAGGTTCGATTCTGGTCAAGAGCATGTACCTTGGTTGCTGGCACATCCCCAGTAGGGAGTGTGCAAGAGGCAGCTGAATGGATGTTTCTAACTCTCTATCCCTCTCTCTCGCTCCCTTCCTCTCTGTAAAAAATCAATAAAATATTTTTTTAAAAAGAATTCCTTGACAAACTGAGTCTAAGAGGATTACTCAGTACTTTGGGGGGGGATGGGGAGAGGGGGAAGGATTTTTTCATCCTTCACAACTAGGGGCAAAAGGGAAAGGGAAAAGCTTGCTTGCAGGAAGTGATTCAGACTTCAAATGTTCAGTAAAAAAACAGTGAGAACAGATTGGTAGTTATTGGGGCTGGGATGGCTTTAGAATGGAGAATATATTTTTATCATGTCACATGTATTTAAAAGGTGAACCTTCTTATTTCCACATAAGTGAAAAGATCAAGTGTTTTGCTTCTATAATTTTCAGTCCAGGGAAACAAAGGGTCTAGTTTTTTTATTTTTTATTTTTTTAAAAAAAGGGTAATAGGAATAAGGAGCAGAATATAATGTCAGGTAATTGCTTTTATAACAAGTTTTGTGGGTTAACTTAGCATTTTTAGATGCAAAATGTTAATGCTAATTAGCATTTTGCTTATGCAAATGTGTAATGCAGAAGCAAAAGGAAGTCTGTGGTTAAAAATGGTATTTGCTGAGGACAAAAGGAAAGAATGTTAAGAACCATGTCATTTTCTGATAAAATTTCAGAAACTTCTAAGATTCTTTGCTTCTAATGTACCTGCCCAGGGATCCCTTTGACAATAATATATTTAGCTCCATTTAAGAAAATGTACTTTTATTAGCTTCTTTAAATTTAAGTGTCAGGCTTTCACTTAACTAACAAACACTTCTTTACAGCTTATCAAGAAAGGAGAAGTGGGAAGATATTTTTAAGCTTTCATAGGAATATGTGGCACCCAGGTAGGAAAGGGGGGGGGGGTGGCGGGAAGAAAGTTGGCTCTGATTAGTGTCATGCCACATAATACCATGATTTTGTTGTTCAGTTTAGGGCAAGCTAGTTAAAATTTTAGAGGCATTAGCTCACATAGGAAATGATTACTGTCTAAAATAACACTCCGGGAGTAAAAGATGAATGCTGTTGTATGTCCCCCTGAAAAGTTAATGGCCCAGGAAGGTTTTAGAATCTTAGGAGCCAAACAGAGGAGTAACAGGGACCTGCTAAGTAATGTTATTTTCATTTTGTAAATTAAAACACTGAGTTTCATTTGTCTAGTAATGAATCCAAGATTGCCACGCTCCAACTTCATGTTTTCAGCCTTAGTATAAACTAAATTGTGCTCTCCATGTTGCAAAACAGTCACTGGAAGTCACTGGATGCCACTGGAAGTCACCTTATATTTCTACATCTGTGTTCATCAGGCAGAACTTTTCACTGCAAGCAGTTTATCTAGTTCAGTAGAAAGATGTTACGTTGTGTGTGTGTGTGTGTGTGTGTGTGTGTGTGTGTGTGTGTGTTTTGTTGTTTGCTTGCTGGTTTTTCTGTCCACTTGAATGTCATTTGCAGGTTTCAGAGAGAATACCCAGGTCAATTTTGGGACCTCTGCTAAGTATTCCCCTAACATCCTATGCATTCACCCCATGATGGCATTTTTGTTTTTAACCCTGTTTTTACAATTGCTTTTTATTACTCTCCCTCATGTATCTGTGAGCTCACTAAGAGCAAGCTTCCTTCAGTGTTTGAAAATATGTTTTCAAGTATACCTCTTGACCAGCCTTGATTTGAAGTTCTTTTTGAATTGTATTTATTGGTATAATGATCATATGGAGGAGGGTATTGGTGGTGCCAATAAGCCTAGGATGTTGGCAAGCTTAGTAAAATTCTTAGCAGAATACCAGGGACACAGAAAGTCTCAATAACTATTAGCTGTCATTTGATAACTTTCTGATGATTGGCTTTTCCATGAAACTTCACCAATGATGAGAAGAAAAACACAAGGAAATCAGGAAGGTCCATAGCAGCACAGGTTTTGGACAGAGCTGCCTACATTTCCTAGCTGTGTGGCCTTGAACTTAGTCGTGATAAGCACCAGTATTCTCATCTCTGAAGAGAATGGCAATACTATCTCAGAGGATTGTTTTTAACTGTGATAATTCACTTTAAAATACAGAGCAAGTGCCCATCACATAGTAGGCCCCTATGAGAGGTGAGCTGTTATGATTTACCGGTGGATTTATGGTTAGCCACCATCTTGTCACTTGTGGCTAATTGCTGAAGTATTCGGACAAGTTTAACCCATACAATCAATGATCAAATCTTATCCAGGGGTGGGCAAACTTTTTGACTTGAGGGCCACAATGGGTTCTTAAACTGGACCGGAGGGCCGGAACAAAAGCATGGATGGAGTGTTTATGTGAACTAATATAAATTCAAAGTAAACATCATTACATAAAAGGGTACGGTCTTTTTTTTTTTTTAGTTTTATTCATTTCAAATGGGCCGGATCCGGCCGCGGCCCCATAGTTTGCCCACGGCTGTCTCAGACTCTGACCCTAACTCTTTCTCTAGTCTGCCTCTTTCTCTAATGAAGCCTCTTTATTAGAATATCCTGTTATTATTTAACTGGATGAATAAAGCAGAATTTTGTATATTCAACCTTGCTACTTGAGTGCCATCAGCATCTTTGTTATCAGGATCAGCTAGGGAACAGGTCTCCTCTTGCACTAACTAAACAGACTGCCTGCAAGTGGCTTCAGAGGGCATGATTGGCTGAGATGATAGGAAGTGTTGCACGGTTCCCCTGTGTCCTGACATACGGGGTATGTGCATAAATAAATATGCAAATACGTCCATTTGACTTTTGTGGAATCACTAAGATTGTGTAGAATCAAGCCTCATTTTTGCTAAGAATTGCAACTTATTGTGAATTTTTAGTACTTTTAGGGGTACATTTGTTAAATAACTCCTTGGAGGTAAGTGAAAGTATTTATTTTCTTTTGTGATTCTTGCAAAATTGATTTTTATTATTTGAATGAAACTTACTGTACCTATGTAACAAATGATGTGTCCAAACATATTTTTTTTTCCATTTTAAAATTTGTGAAAAACAAAAGGCACTATGATGTCTTTATTAGCATACCCCAATCACATATTATATTATAGTAAACTAGAGACCCGATGCACGAAATTCGTGCAAGAGTTGGCCTTCCTTTCCCCGGCTGCCGGCACCAGCTTCCCTCCGGCCACCGGCAGGCACCCAGGATCCGGGCTTCCCTCTTAGTCCTGGCTCCTCTGGAAGCAGTCTAATTAGCATATTATGCTTTTATTATTATAGATGGGGAAATAAGGCTTTGAATAATTTTAAGCATTCAGGCTATTTTAATGCCTTGAAAACATTGAACACTAAATGGAATACTAGTCAGTTTAGGGGAAACTGGGGAAACAAGTAATAGAAAAAAAATGCATATATTTCTATGGGAAATCAAAATTTACATTTATTTTTTCTAATATTCTACTAATTTAATATTGGTGCTTTCTCAAAACACGACCACATTTTCTAATTTTCAGTGAATAATGTGGCTTTTTGGTGCCAAATTCTCGATTCCACAAGACTAACTGTTGATGAAATTCAACAAGTTTGTTGAATATTAGAGATTTTGGTCTTTAGGCATGGAAATTAAAGAAAAGTATTCAACCACATAACTTCTTATGCCTAGTATTATCTAATTTCCAAGGAAATAGGCAAGGAGACATTCTTTCCCAAATATGTATTTACATGAAAATCTGTCTAAATGCCTATGAAATGAAATTTGTACAAAATGTTACTCAGGGGAAAGAAAATTCTGAGGGCAAGAATAATTACGATGGTTTTGTACTTCTGATCACTTAAAAGATACTTCAAATGAAAATATAAAATGTATCCAAATAAATCAGACAAATATTTTCCCGCTCTCCTCATTTCACAATAGCCAAATAGCCTGATATTGGTCTGCATTATATTTTTTCTACCTCCCGCCTTTCTCTTATCTCTCCTTTCCTTTTTGCTTATATAAAACCCAAAATACAAACTAAAACTTGATTTTATTTACTGTATATATTTAATAAGTATAATTAGTTACCTTAAAAAACTTTGTTGAAGCATAATTAACATACAATAAAATGTGTTCATTTTAAAGTGCATATTTTGATGGGTTATAACAAATATATGTGCCCATGAAACAACCACTGCAATTAAGATACAGATGATTTCTATGATACCCCAAAAGTTTTCTTGTGCCTTTCCTCAGATAATTTATGCCTCTTCCAGCTCCAGGTAACCCCTGATCTGCCTTCTGTCACTATGGATTAGAATTTTCTTTTCTAGAGTCCCATATGCATGGCATCATACTTATGTAATCTTTTGTTTCTGGCTTCTTTCATTCAGGGTAATGTTTTTGAGATTCATCCATGATGCTGTGTTTACCAATGATTTATTTTTTGTTGCTGAATAGTATACTTTTGTATGACTATATTTCAAGTTGATTATTCATTTACCTGTTTGTAGAAAGTTGGGTTGTGTCCAGGGTGAAACTATTCTGGAAACAACCCAATGCTTCTGTGAACACTCATCTACAGGTCTGTGTGGAGATGTTTTCATTTCTCTTGGGCATCAGGAGTAGAGTTACTGGATTGTGCTGTAAGTGTATTCTTAGCTATGTAAGCTGCCGTATTTCCTGGATAGCAGTCCTTTGCTAGATTTCGAAATATTTACTTCAAGACTGTGGCTTGCCTACATATTTTCTTATAGTTATTTAAAGAGAAGTTTAAATTTTTATGAAGTACAGTTTTATCTATTTTTAGTGTCTATAGTTTGTGTTCCATTTAAGAAATATTTATCTGAGAGCATAAAGACTTTTTCCCTTTCTTTTCTGCCAGAATAGAACTAATAAAATTTTCTGCAGTGATGGAAAACTTCTATATCTGCACTGTAGCCACCACTTAGATATGGCTAATGAGCATTTGAAATATGCCTAGTGAAACTGAGGAACTAAGTTTAAATTTTAATAGGCATATGTTTCTAGTAATGACTGCATTGGACAACATAGGTCTAGATGTATTTAGACTTCTAGCTTTTGTGTTCAGGCAGGTCTGTGATCAAATTATTTCTTAATTTTATTTTTTAATTTCAGTTTACATTCAATAATATTTTATATTAATTTCAGGTATACAGCACAGTGGTTAGACTGATACTGATCTTTTACAAAGTGTTTCCTCCATATTTCCAGTGACCAATTATGAGTTAAGTTTTGTGTTAGTGTGACTGAGAGTTAAGCTACCTTTTTCCACAAAAGGGCTATAAAACGTTGTTGAAAAAACTATCATTTCCCCATTGAATCACTTTGGTAAAAAAAAATAATTGACCATAAATATACAGAAAGTTTTTGTTCCATTGATATATATGTTTATTCTTATGCCAGTATAATACCATCTTGATTACTTTAATTTTAGAGTTCAAACTTTTTATTTTCCAAAGTTGTTTTGCCCATTTTAATGCTTTTGCATTTCTATAAAATGTTATTTTATTTTATTTTTTAATATATTTTATTAATTTCAGAGAGGAAGGGAGAGGGAGAGAGAGAGAAACATCAATGATGAGAATCATTGGTCGACTGCCTCCTGCATGCCCCCTACTGGGGATCAAGGCCACAACCCAGGCATGTGCCCTTGACCGGAATCCAACCCAGTACCTTTCAGTCTGCAGGCCAATGCTCTATCTACTGAGCCAAATCAACCAGGGCATTTCTATAAAATTTTAGAAAAATTTGTCCGTTTCTACCAAAAAAAAAAAAAAAGCCTGCTGAAATTTTTATTGGAACTATATATAATGAATCTATTGGTTATTTTGGGGAAAATTGATATTTAAAAAATATTTAATCTTTTCATGGCATATTTTGGTTCTTCATCTACTTTGGTTCTTCCAGAGATATTTTGTAGTTTTCACAGGTTTTGTATACATTATTTAGCAAAATTTATTCTTAAGTAATTCATGTTTTTGGATGATTCTTGTAAATACAATATTCTAAACTTTATGTTTTATTTGTTCCTTGCTAAAATAATTTATAGAAATACTACTGATTTTTAAAATATTTATTTATTTATTTTTGTATACTGATCTTTTATGCTGGGACCTTGCTAAATGTACTTATTATTAATTCAAGTAGGTTTTTTTTGGTAGATTTGTTAGAATTTCAAGGAACCAGATATAGGTTACATAAATTTTCTTTTCCTCTTTTCATTTTTTATTCAACTAATATCTGCTTTTATCTTTATTTTTTTCTTCTCTGACCTACTTTGGATTTAATTTGTTCTTTGTTTTCTAGTTTTTAAGGTAAACATTGACTTTAGTCTTTCCTTATTTTCTAATATAAGCATTTAAAACTATCAATTTCCTTCTAAGCATTGCTTTAGCTGCATCTTAAAACTCTGGTATCCTGATTTTAATTAAGTTCAAAATATTTTCTAATTCCTCTTCTGAGTCCTTCTTGATAGATGCATTATTTAAAACTATTATTTAATTTTCAAACATTTGGATATTTTTCAGACTTATTTCTTGTTGAAATATAATTTAATTTTCTTATAAGAAAAAAACTATCAAACTTTAAAAATTTTGTATTGAGTTTATTGGGGTGACATTAGATAATAAAACTGTATAGTTTTCAGGAGTACAATTCTATAACACACCATCTGTATATTGCATTGTGTGTTCACCACCCAAAGTCAAGTCTCCTTCCGCAACCATTTATTCACCTTTTACCTTTTTCTTCCTTCCCCACACCCTTTCTGTCTGGTAATCACCATACTATTGTCTGTGTCTATGTGTTGTGTTTCATTTCTTTTTGTGTTTTTTTTTTTTGTTTAATCCCTTTAACTTTTTCACCCAGCCCTCTAATCCACCCTGCTAACAGCAGTAAGTCTGTTTTCTGTATCTATGAGTCTGTTTTTATTTTGTTTGAGTATTTTGTTCATTAGATTCCACATATAAGTGATACCATATAGTATTTGTTTTTCTCGGACTGGCTTATTTCACTTAGCATAATATTCTCCAGGTCCATCCATGCTATCCAAAAGGTAAGATTTCCTTCCTTTCTCCTGATGTATAGTATTTCATTGTGTAAATGTACCACAGCTTTTTTTATCCATTCATCTACTGATGGGCACTTGGGCTGATTCCATATTTGGCTGTTGTAAATAGCGCTGCAATGAACACAGGGGTAAACATATTCTTTCCAATCAGTGTTTTGTGTGTCTGAATATGTTCCCCAAAATGGAACCACTGAATCATAAGGCAGTTCCATTTTTAATTTTTTGAGGAAACTCAATTGAATGAGATTTAACTTAAGGAGCAGGTCTATTATAGAAATACTAGAGGCCTGGTGCACACAATTCGTGCATGGGGGAGTGAGTCCCTCAGCCTGACCTGCACCCTCTCCAATCTGGGAGCCCTTCGGGGAGCCCTCTCCAGTTGGCGAGTCCTGAAAGCTTACACCCACCCGCCATGGTTCTCTGCTCTTTGTGGGGCCTGGTTTCTCCGTGCCGGCTGCCCAGAGGCTCTCTGTGGCCAGAGGCTCTCTGTGGCCAGGGTGGGATGCTTGCCCTGTCTCTGCGACAATGACACAAGTGTCCCACCCTGGCTGCTCCACATGAGTGAGTGCTGCCCAGAGGCCCTCTATAGCCAGGGCGGAATGCTTGCCTCCTCACTGCGGCAATGAAGCAAGCATTCCACCAGGCCACTCACGCTGCCTGCTCTCAGCAGCCACCCTCCCAGGACTGGGGGACTCTGGTGAGGCTGAAGGGACTGGGCGCCGCCATCTTGTGGCTATGGGCACCGGCCATCTTTGTGACAGAGTGACAGTTAATTTGCATATTACCGTTTTATTAGATGGGATGCCATTTATACTTGAAAATAATGTATTCTACTATCCTCTAATGGATTTTTCTATAAATTAAGCCATATTGGTTAATAGTATTGTTCATATTTTCTCTACTCTTAAAGATTTTCTTTCTACGTATTCTTTCAATTGCTGAAAGAGGAGTATAGAAATCTGTAACCATAATTGTGGATTTGTTTTTCCTTTTAGTTCTGTTAAATTTTGTTTCATGTATTTTGTAGCTCCCTTACAGGGGTTACACACATTTAAGAATGTTGTCTTCTCGAAGAATTGATCTCTTTTTGTTATAAGTACTCCTCCTTACCAATGATAACAATCCTTGTTCTGAAATAAACTTTGTCTGAAATTAATATAGACACCCAGCACTATTTTGAAAAGAATTTGATGATAATACAGACATACCTCATTTTATTGTGCTTCACAGGTGGTGTGTTTTTTATAAACTGAAGGCAAGACCCTCCACCAACAAAATTATTGCCACTTGCTTTATTATAATGCTCACTCTATTATGGCTGTCTGGAACTGAACCTGCAGTATCTCAGAGGTATGTCTGCACTTTTTCCATCTTTTGACTTTACCTTATCTGCATTTTTACATCAGAAATGTAAAGATATCTTACAAGCATTGTTGAATCTTGCTTTTTATCCAGCCTTTATCCTGGAAATTCTGTTTTCAATTGGAGGTTTTAGATGAGCAGTGAGAAAACTTTTCTGTAGCAAAGCTAGATGGTACATATATTTTAATCTTTGAAGGCCACACAGTCTCTCTTTGCATCCACTCAACTTTATCATTATAGTGTCAAAGTATACATAGACAATACATAAACACATGTGGATGGCTGTGTTCCTATAAAGCTCATTTACAAAAACAGGTGGTGGGATGCATTTGGCCCAGAGGCCATAGTTTGTGGACACCTGGTTTGGACCATTTTAATTACAGTTATTATTAATCTGGTTTGGGGCTTAGCTACCATCTTTCTATCTGCTTTCAGTTTGTTCCATCTATTCTTTATTATTTTCCTTTATTCTTGTCTTCTAATGGATTTAGCATATTCTAGTATTCCATTTTATTTCCATTATTGAGTTACTAGCTATGCTCATACCTTTTAGTATCTCTGGAGTTTACAACATGCACTTGTCCAAATTTCTCTTAGCTTAAACCACAGAAAAGCCTAGTTTCTATATCATGGTTATATCATAAAAACTCTATTTGTTCTGTATATACTGTCTTTTTAAATATATGAATGATTTTATTTATTTAAAATAAGGAAAAGGTCAAACAAATTCATTTTATAGATATTTGACCATAGAAAAATTAGAAAGTAGATTTTAGGAAAAAAATACAACAGCCAGCAGCAAGCTTACAGTTTGAAAATATATAGCAAATGCAGTTGATCTTAAAGAAAAACATACATGGCAAAGCAGCAGTAGGAAAGCAATGAAAAACCTATTTAAATGACTAAAAGATAGATTATATTAATAAAAGCTAGAGAAACCCACAAAGTATAAGGCTATTGCAATCCCAAGTCAAAGAAACATAGAAAAATCTAAGAAATTTTATGAGCATCATGAAAACTTCCCCTATATATATATCAAAATGTGAAATCTTGTACGAAAACCAATAAGACTCCTTGATGATCATGTCTGTTAAATGAACAAAGAAAAAGGAAATAGCAGAGAGACTCAGTTGCCATTTTGTGTCTGACTTTTTGAACAAGGTGGAGGAAAGATTTCAGAATTGCTTCTGAAATGATCTCTGGATTTCTTGCATAAGCAGGTGACAGCCCCACACCAAATGAGCATCCTGGACGCTGAATTTCACATGCTCTCTTTCCCTTGAGTCTGCCTTCTCCTCCAGCTCAGGCTCTGGTTCAGCCTCCCCAAACCACAGCATGCCCACTTCTCACAGACTCTGTGCCTGTTTCCAGAAAAGCTCATCTCCTCAGATAAAAATAGGTGGTTTTAAGGTAATGAAAGAAAAACACATAGTACCACATACATAACAGGTTCTAAACCTACCAAAGTCATTATCCCAACATGATGGTGCATAATTGAAACAAAATTTCAAAGAAAGGTTGAAATTTTGAAAAGGGCACGAGAATAGCCAGATACAGTCGACTTCCTCCACAGTGATCTTCAGTCCCACTTCTGAGAGAACTGCAGAACAGCCAGCTGTTTTCCTATAGCTATTTTGAAAAAAATAGAGGAGAGAGAAAGAAGAGAGGAGAAAAAGGTGGAGAGAGTCACATTTACATAGAAGTGTTGTCAAAAGTCAAGTGAAACATCATCCTATTTGAGGACTTCCTTAAAGAGCACAGGAGTTGGCTGAACTTTGAATGAGGACATTGGGTGTCTCTAAAGTTGCTGTAAGCGCTACAACACGGTATTTCAATCAGTGTGTGGAGAGAGTGGCGAAACCCACTTGGATGTGGCTGTGACTGGAAAGAATGACTTTGGTCCGTTGCGGAAGGCCACGGCTCCCTCAGTATGTGCAGCCACCAAGCACATCATGTGTTGAAAACTCAATCTTTTGAGCTTTAGAATACAATGGCTTTATTTTAAATTCAAAATTAACTGTGTCTGTCTATAGTTTCTGGAAAGGGAATAAAAGGAGTACATTATAAAACACATTTCTTGACAACAGCCTGTCAAAAAGATGGTTTGTTTGGAAGGAAAATGTTATTGGTATCTTTAGAGAAGTCTCGCTTTACAAAAAAAGCTCACAACCCTCTGAGCTAAATAGGACAACTGTTTTTGTAGATTTTATTTTAGAGAAGCATGCAGAGGCAAAGACATTCTGACTTTCCTAATATATAGTATCTAGTTAAAATTAGAGAATATGCAGAACTTTGAGCTCTAAATTCCCAGTGCAATATATTTTCTTTTCAACTCCACTGCCTCACTCTGCCCATGTCAAATACCCTTAAAATAGCCTGCATAAATCTATGTGGACATTGTAGTCTAAGGGACTTTTAATAAACATTTTAATTGCCTTTGAATAGCTGCAGTACATATGATAGAAACTAGATTTGAACAATAAGAATTTAATACATTTCTTGTAATTAATTGGTATGCACGTTGATTTCTTGAAATATCATGTTTCTTTTTATTTTTTGTTTGTTTTGTTAATCTTCACCCGAGCATATTTTTTCCATTGTTTTTGGAGAGAGTGAAAGGGAGGAGGAGAGGCAGAGAGAGAGAAACATCAATGTGACCGGGGATAGAGACTGCAACTGAGGTAAGTGCCCTTGACAGGAATCAAACCCTTTAGTCTGAGGGCTGAGGCTCTAACCACTTAGAAAACCAGCTAGGACTCATGCTTCTTAATTGTGAATTTTATTATATGGTTCTTAATATGAGGATTAGCATATTTGATTATTTTTAATTGACATATTTTTGACATTTGTATAAACTTTGACGTTATCTACTCTGGGGATTACAAATATATTTTTTACTTGGATTTTTAAGATATGAGAACCTTAGTACATTTTCTGCATTGCAATAAATACTCTGAATAATCATGACATTGAAAGAAGATCATATCTGGAACTAATTTTACTTCAGCTTCTGCTTTTACAGAACATGCATTCATAGTTTCTCTGAATTGCATATAATTCCTCAAGTTTTTAAAACAAAATTAAGAGATACTGTGAATAGAGCTGGAAGGCTGGAATAAAAGGTAATTATTAATTTATTATTTATTAATTCTTTAACCTTGTTTGAGCCTTTATACAAACACATCAACTGAAACAAGATATCTTTGATACAACTGGGAAATGTAAATATTGACTGGTATATGTTACTATGAACAGTACTATTCTGTAAATATTGTAAATTAGATTTGATGGTGGAATGGTGTCTGTGGTTCAAAAAAATATACTTTTTAAAGGATGCATACTAAAGTATGTATGGATAAAATAAAAAAGGATCAGAATATTTATAAGTATTAATGTTGGACAATAGATATGTAAGGAGAAGTCTTTATATCATTCTTTCTAATTTTGTGTGCTCAAAAATTTCCCTAATACAAATATTTTCTTTTTAAAAAGCTATAAAACTTAACAAACTGCTATTGTTTGGTCTTTTAAAATATATTTAAAATTGATTATCATTTTATAAATGGTCATCTCTGTGTCATATCAACTCCTGAACTACATATTATGCTTCCCATAAATAACATGTCTTTCTGTACCATAGTTCTTTCTATATTATAATATGCTTACTAAATGCATTTTTTGTTGTTTAATGTCTTAATAACCAGCAATAGAAATAATGCTGTTACATAGTACAGATATATATTCTATCTAAAAACATCAAGTTAACTATCAGAGTATTTGGCTTATCAATATACTAATAATACTAATTCTTTTATGTGAACTATACTACTTTTTTACATGAAGTACAATAATAGATGTGCTCATTTTTAAATACAAATATTTTTATTTAGTTTGCATATAACATTAAAGACATGTTCTGTGTCCAGTGCCACACCTATAGTTTGGTATTCTCACATATACACATCATATAATACATATATATGCATCAAAATGTAAAATAGCTCATATATAGCCTCATTTCTCCATTTGATATAATACATCCCCATTTAAGATAAAGGGTGCAATTAACTTAAATTACTAAAAATTAAAAACATTACTTGAGTATTACTTTATTACAGGAAACTGATGTTTGAAAACTTCATTAGAATTAGAGATTGTTTTAGCCAAGTTTATATTATGCTCTTTTCTAATAGTGTAATGCCTTTTTGGTCACATCATGTAGGCTTGGCATCTTACCAATTTTTCAGCCCATAGTTCACAAACCCAAAGTTTCTTCAATAAAATAAAAGATCAGACATCCTTGAGAAAGCACACTTCAGTACCATCACAAGAGGGAGGCAGAGAGGGATACAGCAGAAGGAGAAATCAGATTCAGAGCATGAGGAGGAGTTGATCATGAGCCAGAGAATGCAGGTGGCCTCTGGGAGCTGAGAGTGACCATGGAGAAAAGCCAGAAAGGCCATGGGGACCTCAGTCCAACAAATGTATGGAACACAATCCTGGCTACAATCAGGCTGAACCTGAAAGCAACGTTTTGATTTTGGCCTCATGTGATGCATCAGAATTCTCACCTAATAAACTGTGAGATAAATGGGCCTTGTGTTAAGGGTAATTTGTTATATCAGCAAAAGAAAACTGATACCAATATCCAGAATATCTTATGTTTCATCAGTCATAGTGGGCCTAAGGGGAGTTGAGGTTGGGTGATAAATTAGAATTTTGGCTCAGGACCATGTTAGTGGGCCTATTGGATGTGAAAACACAGCCTTTTATCATTCATCCTATTTCATATATATTTTAAATATTTTTATTTATTTCAGAAAGGAAGAGAGAGGGAGAGAGAGAGAAAGATAGAAACAGCAGCGATGAGAGAGAGTGCCTCCTATTGGGGACTGAGCCTGCAACCCAGGCATGTACCCTGCCTGGGAATTGAACTATGAACTCCTGGTTCACAGGTTGATGCTCAACTACTGAACTACACTGGATGGGCCTATTTCTTAAGTATATGATTGGATTAGATATACCATCAAATTTCCAAAATGCCATAAAGGTTGTTATGGTAGAAGAGTCAAATGTTAGACACTGAAATCCTAAACTAGTTCCCCAAAATATAAACTGAAGAAATACTCATCTGCAGGGAATCATGGAGGTTAGTTCCACTAAAAAAAAACCCAAAAAACAAACAACTCAAAAGATGCCAGTGTGGTGATCTGTACTGCGGGCTCATTTACCTCATCTGTCCTGCTTGGTCTTGGAGAATAAAGGTGATGAATGTAAGTTTAATCAAGAGGTGACTCCACTGAAAATGTAGGGTGTTTGTTTGTTTTTTTAACCAGAGCAAATCTGTACAGGCCCTGGTCCTCAATATGAAGCTATTGTCCTGGAAAGCAGATCCCCCTCCCCCACATTCCAATAATTGGATCTGAAATATGGTTTTCACCCTGCAGAGACAGTACACTTCAGGGTCAATAGGAATAGTGCCTGCTAGCATGATTCCCAGATATCATCATTGTTATCACCCAGTTTCTTAGCTCTAATTTCAGAAGAACACTTAAACCAGAGAGGCCCAGGGTGATACATGAACCCTTGATAATGAACCCTCTGATTGAACTATATTCCATCATCATGTTTTATATTGTATAGCACCTGGATTGACGACGTTTACCTGGCCCACATAAAGTAGTGTTTGGCACATATCCAGATTAGTTTGTGTAAAAACGTTTTCTAGGTCTAAATACATGGCATTAGGCTATAAGGGTAGCATATGAGCTTCCAAAAAGTTTGACATAGCTTTCAATCAGGTTTTTCACCTGCAATTATTCCCCCTGCCCTTTTTTTTAGGAGAACATGGAAACTCATAACAAAATCTGTTCAAGAATAATTTTGCCAATCTCTGCAATATTCTGATTGCGATATTCTGATTGCAATATTCTGACTACTCCAACTTCTTTCTCTAGTCAGATAAGCAAGTTGAAACTTATCTATATGTTATTTTATTTTTCTGTGTCACGTTTTTATCTGCTCTCATCATCAGTCTGAAATAACTATTAATATTTGCTAGTATGGTGGTTTTAGAGCTCAGCACGGATGTCCCTTCATAAAAGCTGACCAGCTACTGCCACTGCTAATCGCCTCGGTTTCTAGCAGTGCCCAACCCTGAGATCACTGCCCCTTCTTCTTTCCTGCCCCTCCCATCTGTGCCCTGTGCTCCCAAAGTGCAGCTGCTTACACACTAGGGAACTGGCAGCCAACTGGTGGCAGATTGAGTATAATGGAAACACCTTCTATCATGGACAGGAGCACTTTGTTGGTCCTTATGGGAACATAGACTTGGATTTTGATACTTTGGGTACACCGTACTTCAGAAGTTTCCTCCCCTCGGATCCATTCATGCAGGCTTTGGATTCAGAAGTGGGCAATGGAAGGCCGAGGCTACATGTGGAGGAAGTGATCTGGGGGCAGGTGCTGCCCAGATCCTCCTTCAAGACTAAGGCACTCATTTTGAATTTGCTCATGTTGGTGCTGATAGCTCTCAGCTCAGAGGATGTGCCCTTGCAGAGCAGCTGAAGAAAACCTTTGCCCCAGAGATAGCTTGTATCTAATGACTGCTCAGTTCTAGGGGTCCAACCTTTTGGTCCGAATCTGGGCCAACTTTACAGGTCTGCGTCACTCTAAGGCAGTGGTTCTCAACCTCTGGCCCTTTAATACAGTTCCTCATGTTGTGACCCAACCATAAAATTATTTTCGTTGCTACTTCATCACTGTCATGTTGCTACTGTTATGAATCGTCATGTAAATATCTGATATGCAGGATGGCCTTAGGCAACCCCTGTGAAAGGGTCGTTTGACCGCCAAAGGGGACGCGACCCACAGGTTGAGAACCGCTGCTCTATGGGGTTTCCCTGAATCCTTGTTATAATTTCATTACAGTTCAGTTTCTCCCTCCACCTCTAGGTGTTGTTCCTGGGAATATTTCCCAATAAACATCAAGCATAGACATCTCTGCCTCGTGGGCCGTTTCCTCAATAACCTGACCTAAGGCATCTGTTTAGTACAGTGTTTGGGGGGAAGTAGTGTTGGAATTTCTAGCGTCTAGTTCCAGGCACTTGGGATTTTAATATTCATCTTTATTCATTTTATTCTGAATGTGTACATGAGGTGTTCTGGATCAGAGACAGACTTTGTATTTATTACCTTACAATTAATAAGTATGTAATTTCCCTCTCGCCTCAGTCCTGACCCCTGAGGTGATGTGATGAAAGCCAGATGGGAAAGTCTACATAAGTAGCTGGACACTCCACTGATGAGGAAAAGAGAAAAGTGGATTCTCTCCTTATATAGAGAAGAAAGTGACAGCTGCCCCCTTTCCCCTCCTGAGAGGAGAGAACCTGTGCTCCCTGGAGAAGGGATGGAAAGGATCCTGGGTCCTCACTAACGTTTTAGAATATACGTACCTCTCTCCAGGGGCCACAGCCTCGTGGGTCTCTGGCTTTTTATGACCTACAGATGTCTCCGAGGTCCTGGGCCTCATTTTCTCTTGAAATATAATATAAACATACTTTCAGAGTTCAGTGGATCATTCTGAAATTCTCTCACCATCTTATCCCAGGAGGCCAAGTTTTCAGAAAAATTTATTCAGAAAGCCCAAATGGTGCAGAAACACAGAAACAGTTTTTCAATATCCCATAGCATCACAGTAACTGCTTAGAAGAGTTGGTGTTAAAAAGATTATTTGTGCTGTGGTCAGACTGTGTAGTTTTCGACACTGCCTTTTTGAGAATCCTGTAGATTTTAAACTAGCCAAAGTAGATTCTTTTGCATTTGTAACTAAGATTCCTAGCTGATGAAGATACCATTTATGTAATATTATGTAATATTATAAATCATGCAAATGAAGATATATGTATATATTATTTAAAGAAACATTTAGTAAAACTATAATAAACACAGGTTTAGGACTAATACATAACAAATTGAAGATTACCTGATATTTACTTTGGAGGTTGAAGAAAGGATGAATTTTAGGTAAAGAGTACAAAGGAAGCATAACCATATTGGCAATATTTTATATATTATGAGTAAAGGGTACCGGGATAGTTGCTATTTTATTATATACATGTGTATGTGTGTGTGTGTGTGTATACATATACATATCTACACTAATAAAAGAGAAACATGCAAATTGGCATCACTCTGCTAGCCCACCAGCCAATCAGGATGAGTATGCAAATTAACCCAACAAAGATGGTGGTTAATTTGCATAAGCAGGCACAGAGTGAAGACTGAGAAGACTGAAGACGACTGAAGACTGAAGACTTGCCTTCTCCGCTGCGGCCGGAGCAAAGACCTGGGTCCTGGGAGCTGAAGGAAAACCAGTGCCAGCAGCCAGGGGAAGGAAGGCCTATTGCACAAATCTCTTCGTGCAATGGCCTCTAGTATATATATAAAACATTGTATAATAAATGTAAAAATACCTACAGAAAATCTTTTAGTGGAAACTGCTACACAAAGAGCTTCCCAAATATGTGACTTAAAGAAAAAAAATTAATTTATTCCTCTTTCACAGAAGCATCCTTAGAGAAACAGTCCAGGTTGCTGGGGTTTCTCTGCTTCATACAGTCATTCAGGGGCCCAGATCTCTTCCTTTCTTCTTCCATCTTCCCCCAGAGCATTGTCCTCATCTGGATGGTATAAACTGGCTCACAGGTGTGTGTGTGTGTGTGTGTGTGTGTGCCAGCCAGCTCACAGGAAGGGAGAAAAGATCACAGATGTCCAAGGTTAAGATAAGACTGAGGACCTACAACCAATATTACCCAGAAAAGCTATAATTTAGAATTGATGGACATATAAAGAGCTTCCCAGATAATAAAAAGCTAAAGGAGTTCATCACTACAAAAACCAGTATTATATGAAATGTTAAAGGATCTTCTAGAAGAAGAAGAAAGAAGAAGAAGAAGAAGAAGAAGGAGGAGGAGGAGGAGGAGGAGGAGGAGGAGGAGAAGAAGAAGAAGAAGAAGAAGAAGAAGAAGAAGAAGAAGAAGAAGAAGAAATAAAATGGCCATAAATATATATCTATCAATAATTGAATCTACAAACAAAATAAACAAGCAGAACAGAAACAGAGTCATTGATACAGAGAACTTTTGCTGCTTGCCAGATGGGAGAGGGATGCGGGGGCATGGCAAAAATGGTGAAGGGATTAGGAAGTACAAATTGCTTGTTACAGAATAGTCATGGGGATGTAAAGTACAGTATAGGGAATATAGTCAGTAATATTCTAATAACTAGGCATGGTGCTGGATGGGTGTGGGATTTATTGGGGTCAATTATTAAGTTATATAATGTCTGGTCACTGTGGTGTATGTAAACTGTAATTGAAAATAAAAATGATTTAAAAAAAAGACAAGGCCGAGATCATGTGGCTCACGTCATCCCTGCCCACTCTGCAGTAGAGAGAATGGATGCTGAGGGCCAGATGTGGCTGCAGGAGTGGCTGGGAAGTATCTTTCAGCTACAACTTTGTTGCTGTGATTTTGATAAAAACTGTCAGTCTTTCCCAAAGGGGCATTATGAAAACTGGCACAAGAATGATTTCATAAGACATAAATACCTATGCACAATTTTCTTCATTGCTCACAAAGCTACAAATATTATCGGTTACCATTTAATCTGACTTCAGAAGTAAAATTCTGCATCTGCGGATCAGATAACTCCAGAGAATATTCTTTGTTTGGCTTTTAATGGCTTCAAGGATTTTACGTGAGAAACAACCTATTTAAGACTTAAGAGGGAAGTCATTAAGAGCTTTTACAATTCTTGCCATTATTTACCAACTAGGGGCCCAGTGCACGAAGATTCAGAAAATTTGCTGAGGGGGCATCCCTCAGCCTGACCTGCACCCTCTCCAATCTGGGAGCCCTCAGGGGAGCCCTCTCCAATCCGGGAGTTTCTGTCTGTCTTTGCAATCATATGAGCGAATTGTCTGAGACCCCTCAACGCAGTTTGGTTTGTTGCTCACAGAATAATAGAGGCATTTTTTTCTTTACTTATGTCTCTCACCTTTGCTTTCCCTCCATCCCCAACCACAACAGTAACTTGCTCCTGGCTCATTTTGCTCTAGTGTCTAGGAGAACTATCATTCCCAGCATTCCTGGTGCTCCCTGTGCTCTGGGCTTCTGCTTCCGGTCCTGGGGCTGCCATCAGAACTATGATTCCCAGCATTCCTGGTGCTCCCTGAGCTCTGGGCTTCCACTTCCAGTCCTGGGGCTTCCACCAAAACCACTATTCCCAGAATTCCTGGTGCTCTCCACACTCTGGGTTTCCCCCCCAAGCCTCTGGCTCTACTGCTTTGCCCTCCATCCGGTGACCAAGGGAGCCACATCCCCACAAGGGAGTGACCGAGGGAGCTATGTTCCCCCAAGCTGCCGGCTCTCCCACTCTGCTCTGTGTATGCAAATTACTCACTCCTCATTGGCTGGTGGGACTGGCTTCGTGTGGCTTGAGCATAGCAGAGGGATGGCTAATTTGCATGTTTCTCTTTTATTATATAGGATGCTTCGTCTGAGGAAACTTAGTTGTCTGCTGCACCAGTCTCTCTCCTCTCTATTTGGCTTGGTTTTAAAATACGCCTTTAAATTGCCTTCCCATAGTAAAGAATTAAGAGAAGGGAAACTATTTCCTTTGTGTGTGTTAGAACTTGTGAAGATCTTCCCCAAATTAGGAAGAGGTTACCTTGGCAAGAGTGGGTTTGTTATTTTCTCCAACTAATTAATCCTGATTCCTCCCATGCTTCAATAAAAGCAATGGTTTGGTGATGCAGAGTTTCAGCCATTTTAGAAATTAGTTTTAGAAAAAAAATACTGATTTTTTTACTTTTAATATATTGGCTTTTCTCTGTAAATATTAAAGCAAATTTTGAATAAAACAGTTTTTAGGTGGAAAAATGTGGTATTTTCCACATATTCTTTTTAGCTATAAAAGAACCAGAAAAAAAAAAAAAGAGAGATCGAAGTAATAGAGATAATCCACTTCCCTTCCCATTCTAGTAAGGCTTCAATAGGTTAGACTGAAGTTGGAGTTATAATTACAGGTTTGGGTTAAGGCAGATCAACAGATACCAAGGACTTAGTTTTGATTTAAAGCATTTTATATTAAAAAGTCTTGCCACAATTACTACAGAATCTTTCATATCTTGATGACATCTTGTTTCTTTTTTTTTTTTTTAATAGTTGGACATAAAATATTGATGGATTTGTTTTTTAAAAATCACCTGTTGCCCTGACTGGTTTGGCTCAGTGGATAGAGCGTTGGCCTGTGGACTGAAAGGTCCCAAGTTCGATTCTGGTCAAGGACATATACCTTGGTTGCGGGCACATCCCCAGTGGGGGGTGTGCAGGAGGCAGCTGATCAATGTTTCTCTCTCATCGATGTTTCTAACTCTCTATCCCTCTCCTTTCCTCTCTGTAAAAAATCAATAAAATATATTTAAAAAAAAATCAACTGTTGTTTCCTAGGAGGGATGTGTGTGGGATGGAGGGGGTCAATGGGAACAACAAACAAAGGGGATATCTGTAATACTTTCAACCATAAAGATAAATTTAGAAAATAAAATCATAACCATTGGGAAAAAATCATCTGTTGTTAATAGTGCCTTCTACATGTGGAATGTGTGGCTTAATGGTTGAGGGAGCCCTGGCCAGTGTGGCTCAGCTGGTTGGGCATTGTCCCATGCACCAAAGGATTGTCAGCTCGATTCCTGGTCAGGGCACAGGCCTGAGTTGCAGATTCAAGCCCTGGTTGGAGTGTGTGCAGAAGGCAGCTCATTGATGTTTCTCTCTCACGTCAATGTTTCTCTTTCTCTCTCCCTCTCCCTTCCTCTCTCTCTAAAAATCAATATATTTTTTAAAAATAGTTGAGGGAGCAGGTAGACTTCTCTTGAGCAGATCTCTAATCTGTTTTTGCATGTGGTTGATGTCATGAAACTTCTTTGTGGCATTATTCTAGATGCTGGTGTGAAAGCAATGAACAATTTCTTCTTCAAACACTGTGACATTTTGTTTCAGTAACTCCATCTGTGGAGTATAATTGTAATGTTACCCCATCAGTAAGTACAACTCCTGGTAGGCTCTTGAATCAGATTTTATGACAATCCAGAATTACGTCTTTTCACTCAATTGTTCCACAAAAAACATCAAGTTATGCATTTACAATGTTTTCATGTTAACAATAATTTTGAGTTTATTTCTAAAATGCATGAGTATAATATGCACAGATTTAATATAACTGAATATAATATAGTCCAACTCTGTTGTTTTACAAATAATAAAGTTAAAAAAAAAAGAACTTTGGGGAAAATCAGTTAGCTAATTGGCTGTTGGCAATATTACTTAGATCAGGAATGCCACTTGGTCACCATTCCCTCCCTCCACCCTCAAATACACTTCTCTCACTTTGTAAAATAATCTTTATTATTGAAAGTATTACAGATGCCCCCTCCCCACCCCCAACCTCCATTGCCTCTCCACCCAGTTTCCTGCCCAACCCCAGGCCTTTACCACCCTATTGTCTGTGTCCATAGGTAATGCATATATGCATATAAGTTCTTTGGTTAATCTCTTCTCACTCCCGGACCCCCCTTCCCTCTTAGATTCATTAGTCTATTCCATGTTTCCATGACCCTCTGACTCTATTTTATTGATCAGTTTATTTTGTTCATCAGATTTCTTATTTTTTTTTTGATGTTTAGATTCAATTATTGATAGATATGTATTTATTGCCATTTTATTGTTCATATTTCTTCCTCCTCCTCCTCCTCCTCCTCCTCCTCCTCCTCCTCCTCCTCCTCCTCCTCCTCCTCCTCCTCCTCCTCCTCCTCCTCCTCCTCTCCTCCTTCTTCTTCTTCTTCTTCTTCTTCTTCTTCTTCTTCTTCTTCTTCTTCTTCTTCTTCTTCTTCTTCTTCTTCTTCCCCTTCTTCCTCTTCTCAAAGAATACCCTTCAACATTTCATGTAATGCTGGTTCAGTGGTGATGAATTCCTTTAGCTTTTTCTTGTCTGTGAAGCTCTTTATCTGACTTTCAATTCTGAATGATAGCTTTGTTGGGTAGAGTAATCTTGGTTGTAAGTCCTTGCTATTTATCACTTTGAATATTTCTTGCCACTTCCTCCTGGCCTGCAAAATTTCTGTTGAGTAATCAGCTGACAGTAGTATTGACACCTCTTGTAGGTAACTAACTGCTTTTCTCTTGCTGCTTTTAAGATTTTCTCTGTCTTTAACTCTTGGCATTTTAATTATGATGTGTACCAGTGTTTACCTATGCTGACATCTTGGTTCTCCAGACACACTTCTTTTCATACATATCTGTGGTAGAAATTGTTACTTAGTATTTTTTTTTTCTGCTGAGCCTAGCTATGGTTCATAACTCATCCTCAACAAAGTGTGCAAGATAGGTCCTATTATTTAGAACTGATACGTGAATTGAAGCTGTTTGCCAGTTCTAGCCTAATTCTTTGTCTCTTGAACTCTAGTCATGTCTTTATATTTACTATACTTTAATTTCACTGTTATACAAAGATTTAGGTATTTTATTTCAGTGCAGACTCTGAATTTTTATATAAATTAACCTAATTTTGTGAATGGTTGGCTAAATTGAGTTAGCCAACCATTTACATTTTTCTGCTTCACAATTCTGCCTCACAATTTTTATACTTGAATTATATTACACTTGAATTATTTTGCTCTTGCATTATTTTAACAATGGATACCTCAAATAAGTGGACATCATAAAACCTTTACCTACTGGTAAAATGTATTTGTACAAACATTAGATATTAATTATTAAAATAGATACACAGCTATACAGTATAGGAAAATTTTCCTGAACTGAATAATTTCTTAATATCTCCTATTTTAAAAATGATTGCATAATTTTATTCTTTTTCAGAATATACTAACAGACACACTAACGAATGACAGCTAAGGTAATGATTCTTGAACAACAAACAAAAAAATGTGGCAAACTAAACCGGACCTGCCTAAGACAGAATATTGGGCTAAATTCTACCATAAATTCACACATGAGACTGTCTGTAAGACATCCTCTCAGCAACGAAAGGCACAATTTAGATTTTGGTGGTTACGTCTGTGGACAGCCTGAGGGCTGAAAAAAGAATGGGTTGAATCAATTCAGAGTTCCACTATTGTTCTTTGCTATGTTTTGGGGAGACTTTTAAATTGAATTAGACTTCAAGAGACCACACAGAAAAACAATCCTGCCTGCATCTTATTTCAACTTTACAAGTCAGTTTCTCCATCTCTTGTGATAATGCATACATATTAAAGACAAGGAAAGTGGCTATTCAAATTTCCATGCTCTCACCACCCAGCAAGGAATGCCATGCTAATCAGATTCCAGTCTCCCGGCAGAGTGACTGCTGCCTCCTGGTGCCTTGAGTTAACATTGACATTCTGTGTATCATTTTATGCCTATGAACCAAAAAATACTGCTACTTTTAGAAAGGAAACTGATATTTATTGAAGTCCTCATTGTGTTGGTGATTTGTGTGTGTTAGTAATTGTGCTGATGGATGATACAAAATTAATTACAAATCATAATTAATAATTCAAGTGTATACCTTTGTGTTATGCCAAAACATAGGTTTCTAAAATTTTTTAATTCTTCTTGGATCCAAGCATCTCTTTCTTTTACTTTGGTTATTTATAATGTTCAATGTAACAGGGTTTCCAAGAACTTAAAAGGCAGGAAAGGTTCTTCCATCTTGTTTCCTAGTACTGCCCTCTTCTGGAGGAGAATGGAGTGGCAGCTGAATAGATGGGTTTTCTCTTTTATTTTTTAAGGGAGGTTAGGAATGCATTCAGTTTAATCTAATTATTTTACATATAGATAAACAGGTTTTTAAAAATAAAATTTTATCCTTCCTTTATTTTTCATTTTCTGAAGAAAAGAAGGTACCTCTGCATTTTTCATATTATTCTCTCAAAATTATAACTTATTTAAATCATCCTATACTTCCAGCTTAAACTCCTATCACTGATTACTTTCTTCAATCACAGTATCAGGATTAGGTCTGTATATTTTGTATCCCCAAATTCCATTGTCATCAATGAAAATTGTTGACTAAAAAAAATCATTGTCCATAAATTGAACTCAACTCTTAATATAAAATATTTTCTGAAATTATTATCTCACATCTGAATTATGATCTAAAAGATTGTATAGATAAATTGCATCTAGTATTTTTTTTGTCTGATTCTTTAGGAGATTCTTTGAAACCCCCACTCACTTTGCCATTGATAGAAATATGATTTATTGAATTGTACCCTCAGCAATAGGAGTATGATTTTTCAACCTTTTTTCTAGACTGGCAGTAGGAATGTGACTTACCTTTACCCCCTTCTCTATTTTCTAACTGTTAAATTCTTGGGAGACATTCTGAATGGCCAGTTTAGGTGAGGAGACTACCTATGGATTAATTAATAGTGTGGCCGGAGTACCTTATCTCAGACCAAATATAGCTCCTGAAAACTCACATTCTCAGACCACCCCCTCCTCATAATACTAGTTAACAATTATTGTATAATAAATAGCTACAAATATAGTGGTGTAAAGCAACATGTTTTTATACTGTCCAGTTTCAGTGGGTCAAGAGTCTCAGCACGGATTTGCTGGGTCCTCTGCTTCAGAGACTCCCAAGGCTGGACTGACAAAGGAGCTAAATCCAAGTGCAGAAACTGCTAGAATTCTGTTTCTTAAGGACTGTTGGATTGAAGGCATCCATTCCTATCCAGCTGTTGGCTACATGTTGCCACTTGAATCTATCCACAAGGCATTTTGCTTTATGGTAGTCCCATTTGTTTATTTTCTTCTTCGTTTCCTTTGCCCTGGGAGATATATCGGTAAACATATTGCTGTGAGCGATGTCTGAGATTTGTCTGCCTATGGTTTCTTCTAAGATTTTTATGGTTTTGTGACTTACATTTAAGTCATTTGTCCATTTTGAGCTTATTCATGTGTATGGTGTAAGTTGGTGGTCTAGTTTCATTTTTTTGCATGTACCTGTTCAATTTTCCCAGCACCAGTTTTTGAACTTTGAAATTCTTATCTTTTCTCCCACTTTTTCCCTGTTCTCTACCAATCTTAGTGTCTAAAGAATCCTAGGACATGCGTATGTTTAGAAACATTTAAAAAAAAGTTTAAAAATGATGTCATTAAATTCCCACCATTAAAACCTCAATCATCCAAAGAATGTCTAACCTTAAGCAACATAATTTCACATTGTGACCACTAAGATGAACTAGATGTCAAAACGTACCCTTTGCTAGCAAACTGCACTGAATTGCTCTATAGGACTGTTAGCTGTATGCTGGTTGATTACTGAAAGCAGCTTTCTAAAGATGAATGTGTGGATTTAAAGAGGGAATAGAGCTGGGTCTTGGAGTCCTTGGATCACTCTGGGGGAGTTAGAAGGGTCCTTGTACATTATATATAACAATCTCATTTACTCATTTTTTAGTATTTTTTTCTTTGTCATATGTCTTCTCACAGAACAGCCACAGAAGAAATGATCTTAGTTCTAAGAGAAGTTTCTCCTTGGCAATTGTTTTTTTAGATAATTTTGTGGCACCTTAATTTTGTAATTGATCAGAATTCTTTTTTTTTTTTCCTTTGTCAGAAGACACATTGGGAGTCATAGCCACAACTCAAACCTGCACATTCTCACTCCAAAGCCCAGGGTATTTCTTTTTTTTTCCTTTTTAATATATTTTTATTGATTTCAGAGAGGAAGGATGAGGGAGAGATAGAAACATCAATGATGAGAGAGAATCATTAATTGGCTGCCTCCTGCATGCCCCCCAATGGGGAACAAGCCCACAACCTAGGCATGTGCCCTTGACCAGAATCATACTGGGACCCTTCAGTCCACAGACTGATGCTCTATCCACTGAGCCAAACAAGCCAGGGCAAGAGTTTTTATTTCATACAAAGTTTATATTTTATCCCCCCAAGTCCCTCTGACTTTACCTTACAGTTCATCTAAGCCATACACTATTCCTATATTGTAACATTTTTCTATTTCAAGTTTAGAGTTCATCAAACTACGATAGTAATCTATTTAAGGTTCAGGAAGATTTGGTGTGACACATCATTTCTCTTATACATTTTCTTCACTTTTTTCCTAAATTACTTTGATGTGAAAAGTCTGATTTAGAAATTATGAATGGATAAGTGGAAGAAAATTCCTCCCTCTCTTTTCCTCCCTCCTTCTTCCCTCCCTCCCTTTCTCCATTCTTTTCTCTCTTCCTTTGCCCTCCCAGCTTTCTTCAATTTCTTCCTCCACCATCCATGATAAATGTGATATTTTGGCCATAACTGTGTTGCAGGTAGAATACATACATTTTGAACAACAACAACAACAACAAAAACACCCTCAGTTTCTATCAGAAAAATATATAAAGAAGTTGAGAAAAATACAAATACTTGTGGCCTTCTTCCTTTTTTTATATAAATGTTTGTGTCACTTGGGTATGTTTCATAGCTGCTGCATGGCAGAGAAGCAGAAAAGAGAGAAAGGAAAGGAAAGGACAGAGAAAAATGACTTCATAATTAGCCTGAGGTTATAGGCTTTCTGAGTGTGAATTACATAGGGAGCAGTGTTTTCAGTCAAGTGAAAACTGACGTGGAGATGGATTAAGCTACACGTTTTAGGTCTCTAAGGAACTTTGATTTTTTTACTGACACTATTTAAAGATGATCACTCTCTGGGTGAGCCAAGTTGAGGCCAAAAGAACAAGGCTCCACTGGCTCTCCTGAAAGGATTGCGATTTATTTCTCTGGAGTGGCCTAAGTTAGTACTGATTGATTCCCACAAATCATCCTGTTTTCCTTTAGAGATTAATATGTTACAATATAACACCCACAGAAAACTAGAGGAATTAGTAATGATGGATTTCAAGAACCATCTTACCATAAAATAAATGGAAAACATGGGGCCTATTATAGGTGTAGCTAGGCAGAGAATTGTGTGAGAATACCTAAAGGAATAATTTTGAGACCTAGGCCAAGGTGTTACAGAATGAAAGTATCTCCGTATCACATAGATTTATGAGACACCACTGGAGGAGTTACATTTAGGATTAACAATCTCTGTTGTATAGCTTTCCATTTTTACTATTGGGATTTATATACCAATGTCTTCCCATTTTAACACGATTCATTCACTTTACTGATTAATTCAGTAAATATTTATTGTGTGCTAAATAAATGCCAGGTGCTTAGGATAGAAAAATTTGTAAGTGTGGCATCCTGTTGCAAGAAATTTACAGACCATTGAGACTATAAGTCTCTGAGAAAACTTACTCTCCCTTTAACTTCTCCCCCTTCCTATGAGAGAAATTGAGTAAAATAATGATGAAAGAATACTTAATGCTATTTTGGAAGTAAAAGAGATATCTGGAGTATAATTCACTCATTGATCATATTTAATTTTCTTTTTTCAAAATATATTTTTGTTGATTTCCGTGAGGAAGGGAGAAGGAGAGAGAGATAGAAACATCAATGATGAGAGAGAATCATTGACCAACTGTCTCCTGCATGCCCCACACTGGGAACTGAGACTGCAATCTGGGCATGTGCCCTGACCAGGAATTGAACCGTGACCTCCTGGTTCATAGGTTGATGTCAACCACTGAGCCACTCTGGCCGGGCATATTTAATTTTCTTAAAATCATCCAGTTCTTACTTATATGTTGGAGCCAGGTTCCTCCCATTTGCCCCTTGAGATCCACTCCCAACATCACATGGTTTCTTGATTTCCGGCTTCTTCAAGCTCAACTAGACCAATGGGAAGCCCCAGCAGAGCAGAGGAGACTGGAGAAGAAGGTCTTGATCTTTCCCCTCTTGGTGATCATCTTGAGATGTTGGTGTCCTTACTCTTCCCCAGGAAGGTTTCTCTCTAAGACTCTCTGACTCTGGGCTCCATGGGCTGTTCTCTTTCCGGCTCCTGCAGAGTGAAGCCCTGCTGTTTCTAAGAGCTGTAGTCTTTCTGCGGTTCCCCTACTCTCTGCCTGTGATTCTAAAAATAGTTCCTTTGTGAATGAGTGCTCTTAGATTTTTCTATTTTGAATGTGAGACTCTCATTACTACAGTGTATATTTAGTCATCTTAGTGTGTCATAATTATATCTGTTTCCTGCCTTGTCCTAAAAACACCACAAGAAAATGCATGTGTATATTTTTATTGTTTGTAAATACAATATTATAATCTTTAAATTATCTATAAATTAAATATTACAAACATGAAAATAATATTCCTGTGTAAACCATTAATTACTCTCACCTATTTTCATATGCTATATAATGATTGTAGAATATGAACAACAGAAAATACAGAGCTCACATACAAAATGAGATGGATAAAATTATGCCCTAAAGAGAAATAATGTACTCTTTGGCCTTTCTTTGGTATTTCTTTTTCTTGATTTACTTGCTTTTCCATCCCTCCAAACAGAAATGAAACAATAGTACTTTTGTTTCTTATTTCAATATTATTATGGTCTTCTCTGGCTTTTAATGGAGCATGTGTAGTTTCAGTCTGACAAATCTGGCAAGATTTCTTAAAAGAAACAGAAGTAACACTGACCAACAGGTGTTTTACTATTCTCATAGGCCCTATGAAATGACTGAGTTAAAAGTTCAAATAAAATTTAGCAAACTTGCTTCAGTCAAAGGAACATTTTTGTTAAGATGGCTCAACTAATATTTCTGAAAATGAAGTATAAGTCATAGTAGATTAAATGAATTTTTAATTCTCATGTATTACAAATGTTTAATAAATTCATATTTACTCAATGGAATATATTTTACAATCTGATTATAGTTTACAGTCAACAGAATTAGAATATATTCTGGTTTTCTCAAAATACTAATATGAGCTTTCAATTTTATAAAATTTATATTAATGTGACTAAGATTTCTCTTGGCCCCAAAGTTATAGAACATCAAAGTTATATAATCAAAAGTTCTTAAACTATAGAATATATGGCCTCCAATCCTCAGGTAGCCCACAGGGATTCACAAAGCCTAGGATATTATATGGAAAATATCCATTTTTGTTACATATTTGTATTTTCCTGGGGAAACTTCATAAGAATTCAAAGGAGGTTTAGAGCCACTAGTTTAAATTTTATTGACATGGGAGATTTTGCTAATGTCGAAAATATTAAGGAACCTTACATATAGGGCCACTTTTTACAGGGGATAGGCATGTGAGTAGTTTTGATCAATAAAATGAGGGGAGCACCATGTGTGCCATAGCTGAGCAGAAGCTATAAAACATTTCCAGTTTCAGCACTTTCTCATTTACTTCTGCCCTCAAACAAGATACAACTTGGGTGGAGGGGGCTCTATCAGCCTGAATCCTTTGACAGAGCAATATGTGGACTTTTGAGGTTTCTTTGTTTCTGCAGCAAATATTACCCTAAGCTGACTAATAAATAGCATGATCAATGGTCAATGTTCACATTCTTTCTAGAGTGGACTAAATCAACATGTCTGTGTCTGGTTAAATAATAAATCAGTTCAGCCCTAACAGGTTTGGCTCAGTGGATAGAGCATCAGCCTGCGGACTGAAGGGTCCCAGGTTCAATTCCAGTCAAGGGCATGTACCTTGGTTGCAGGCACATCCCCAGTAGGGGGTGTTCAGGAAGCAGCTGATTGATGTTTCTCTCTCATTGATGTTTCTACTCTCTATCCCTTTCCCTTCCTTTCTGTAAAAAATCAATAAGATATATTAAAAAAATAATAAATCAGTTCAATTTGCATTTGCTACTTCCCATTCTATTCCAGGAGGCCTGGCATGTCATCATCTACAATTACCTCAGCATAAGGATTTCCCACTTTCAAGAATTGTTCATGAACACTTTCTTGTTAAAATCAGTTCATGAACTTTGCTTCCAGCTTAGGAGTAACAAGAAGCATATTTGCTCTCCCTGCCGAAGCAATAGCAAGAAAAATACAGTCAAAATAAAGGAAAGGGTTTTTAAGATCCTAGATATTAGGCAACAAAAACAGCAGTCTCTGAGAAACAACAGATGAGGTGAGTTCAATTTGATAAAAATCTTTCAATTGATTTATTAAACTATTATTTGAAGTTGTAAATTAGTTTAAATGACAAAATAGTAAGTTTAAACCCTCAAACATTTTTTACTTTAATATTGAATGTATTCTTATTGCTTGGCTAGCCTCATTAACAGAAACTAGGAAGTGGTTTAAATATCTGTTGGTTTAATACTAAAGTAACTGAAGTCTTTATGCAGCCAAACAATTTGCAGTTAGTTGAACTATAGAAAAATTACATTCAATGGCAGTTGAACAGCTTCTGAGTGTGTGATCTTAAAGGATTCTAACTCAAAACCCCCTCATCTGAAATAGGTTCCACATGAGCTGGCTTGCAAAATCCAGCTAGTTTCTTGTTGCTATGAGCATTGCACTTGGAAACTCACATTTTCTTCTAATATTAAATTATAACAATCTTGCTATTAAACGTATAAGAATAGTGGAAACTCCTTCATTGAAATTAAAGGTTTTATTATTCTTGGATTATATTAGGAAATGATACTCATAGTTTTCTACAAGGATATATTTAAGACTATTTTTTGGAGCCTCTATATGATACTCATAACATTGAGCCTTATGAATTTTCAAAACCCCATGAACTGATGCTATTCCCCAAACCCTCACCCCTCAGACTACCCCCCTCCCCCCCGCACTTTGAGATGCGGAAATTGAGTCTCAGAGGAGTTAAGGCATTTGCCCAGGATCTCACAGCTGTGAAGCAGCACTGGGGTTTTGAAGCTGTGAGGAAGGTCCTGACTCAGGGTTATCATTTTGCATTTGGTTAAACCCAAGGCTGCTTTTCTTTGTGGCCAAAAGATACAATTATGAATAAAAAGTTTCCTTGTTCTGTAGCATCTTCCTTTCTTTCTTTTTTTAGGGGAATTATTAGTTGGTATTTTAAATTAGGAAATCACAGAAGTAGAAAAGATATGTTATGACTATGCAAAGTTGCTCTCAAAAATGAAAATTATGTGTATATAAGTTTTAAAAAGCAGGTTGCGAAATTATTTTAAAATGTTGAGCTTTATTTTGGAATAGGAAGATCTGTATAATGCAAGAGAGAAATGTGTACAGAGCAAGAGAGAAATGGGGAACAAGACACTGCGTTCTATTTCCAGAGTTGCCTTCATCTCTCTAAGGCTTGGAGCAAGGTGCTTAATTTAGCTATGCCTTTTTTTCTGCATTTTTAAAATGTTGATTTTGAAAATCTCTCCCAATCAGAAAATTCGCTAATGTTATGAAATAACCTAAGGTGGTTTTGCAAACGAATGAACTACAACTATCAACAATGTCAAATGTTACACACCTTTCGAACAATTACCATGTCATAGTGATATGTGAGAAAAACAAAATGAGAAATTTACAGTTTTCACTTTAAATGAAAACTCTTCCCTATCCCTAAATAATTTTTTTCAGAGCTAATAAATTCTATATACTGTAATATATGAAAATGCTATGGTAGACAAATTCAATTTTAAACATTTTGCTTTTTGTTAAGGACAGATACTTATACGTACATTCACAGACAATAAACATTAGTTAGGAATATTAGTCAGACAGAGAACTTTTCTGTATGCATTTACATTCATTTTTATCTGAAAGACAACAAAGAGAGGCATCCACACGTCCACCTGTATTAGCCGACCTAAAGCTCAGCTGGGTGCTGGGAATGGGTCAGGATTCACTTCTCTGCTTCTCTGGTCTTGACTCAAGAGTTTTAGCATCTCATTCAGGTTCCAAGAAGCCATGTAAGTTATGGAGTTGCAACTAAAATCTCAATATAAAGCCAAGTGTCTTGGCAGGTTAGAAGAAATTTATCCACTGGGGATGGAAGGTGAGGAAGTCCCTCTGTATTAGCCTGGACTCCAAGGGATCTACTTTTTTTTTCTCTTTAATATTTCCTTTTGAGTGTCAGAATACTTCCTCCTGATTTTATCACTTATTTTTATTAGTTTCTTATTTCAGAAGACGAGAAGTGCTATGGAAGGAGAGTGGACAGGAAGGAGTAAGGTGAATACTAGTAAGGTAAGAAACTGTGTTCAGATTCCATTTTGTCTTATACTGTCTGTATGATCTTAGCCAAGGCAAGTTACTCAATTTCCTCTTCTGTAAATAGAATAATAATAATACTATTTCATAGATTTGCTTTGGGGATTAGTTAACATATGTAAAGTACTTAGAACAGTGCCTGGTATAATGTAAATGTTAGCTACAAATATTAACACACTATGTGCTTTGTAAACATTTATGAATAAAACCCACTTGGTCACAGTGTGTGATCTTTTTAATGTATTGCTGGATTTGGTTTGCTAATTTTTTAAAGCCTTTTGCATCTATGTTCTTCAGGGAAGATAATATATTGAAAATATTTTAAAATGTACTAATGTTATAAAGCATTTTTTGCTCTTAGAAATAGTTTTGCCTTTGCTTTTCAATGTTTTGCTTGTGGTGAAGAGTGTCTTTGTGCTGGCATTAGTAAATATCTTAAGGCACAATGTACCCTAGGACAAGAATCTAAAGTCATATTGCATTATTCTTCTTGTGTGGTAAACATAATTTATAACAGCTTCTTAGCACATAACATTAGGCCATCATTATTTTGTCTTTTAATGTGGCTGTCAGTTCATACTAAGAATAGAACTGTAAGCTTCTCTATTTCTTATCCTCTTGGGTTTGCATGAAGATTATATATTTTGAAGTTTTTTTGCAGGAATAATTTAAAATCACATGTCCATTTTATTAGATTTATTATCATGAATTTATCTGAAATCCACTCATGAGATCGTAAATAAACCGAATAAATTTGTCCCATTTTGTTGTTAATTGTTAATCTTTACTGGAGGATATTTTTTTCCATTGAATTTCAGAGAGAGTAGAAGGGAGAGGGGGAGACAGAGAGAAAGAAACATCGATGTGAGAGAGACACACGGATTGGTTGCCTCCCGCATGTACCCTGACTAGGCCAGGGATCAGCCTCCAGCCAAAGTATGTGCCCTTGATGCGAATCAAATCCATGACCGATACTCCATCCACATTAAGGCTTGTTCCTTTTTTATTGCCCACATATTTCCAGTGCCAGATGCCCGAGGACATTTTATATCATTTCCTTGTATTTTGAATCGTTGTGCCTCTATGCTGGCTGAGTTATAGCAGTTGGATAGTTCCTGGACACCTTTTGTACACTGAGATAGTGAACAAATATTTAACTATACATGAGAGTGACTGCAAGCTTCATGAATATATCTCACCAAACCAAACCAAAGGGATCCTAACTGCAAATCTCTTAGCCAGATCACCAAAATGTCCATGGCCCCTTCAACATGACCTCGTGTAAGGAGAAGTATGATGGAGAAGTCCATGTGGAAAGGTCTTAACAGGTCACAGCTAAATTATTGAAAACATATCACCATGTCAAACATTGCTAGTTCGTTCAAGGGCCTTGAAACAGGCCCTGGCACATAGAAGAGCCTGAGGTTAAAGCTTTTCTAGAGTTAAATATATTTCTGGGTGGAAGTCTATAAATAACAGAATTTGATAAGTCCAGGTGAAAAATCCAGATTAACTTGAATTGCTCCTGAGTGCATTTCCTGAATATCAAGGCCCCAGGCAGTTTAATTTGCTTTTCAGGAATGATACCAATCCTAGCAGATACTTAACAGTTATTTGTTTATTAGTTTAGTTCACCCTATTCTTGATCTTAAAAGGTTTATTATAATAAAGCCAAACAATAGTACATTTTATTATTAACTTTAAGCCCAGTGCACAAAATTTATGCACCTGTGGGGCCCTGCCCCCCAACTCCCCAATATTCATGTATTTATGTATATGTGTATATGTATGCACATATACATACATATAATCCTCACCTGAGGACATTTTGTTAATCCTCACCTGAGGACATTTTTTATTGACTTTTAGAGTAGAAGGGAAGGCAAGAGACAGAGAAAAACATGGATGTGAGAAAGACACATCAATTGTTTGGCTCCTGCACATGCCCTGACCAGATTGGGTCAAAACAGCACCCCAACAGGGCCGACTCCTGGAGACGGGGGCTCAGTGTTGAGCGTATGGCGCTTTTCTGTTTCTGCTTCCACGTCTGGTAGAGGTCCCGCTTGTAGGAGCTGCTGATGTAGTGACCACTTTCTGTCTTGATCTTCTTGTCCTCCTGTCCTGACTGTCCCACAAACCGCTTCTTCTTCCCATCCCACGTGAGCTGCTGCCGGCCCCTGGTTAGAATCTGGGCCTCGTCCCCCATCAGGTCCAGGACAGCGCCAGCCACCTGCTGCTCAAAGGCGACCCGTCCCCACCAATGCTCAGGCCCTGTTCACTGTCCAAGTCCTTGGGCCGATAGGGGACATAGAAATCCTGGTCCAGCGGCCGGGCCTCCTCCTTCCGCCTCTTGGCTCCCCGCTCAGGTCCTGGCTGCTGCTTCAGGCCCACGGCCGCTGTGAGGACGTCCTCCAGGCTTGCCCCCTCCTCCGCCTCCTCCTCCTCTATCCCAGGCCACTCCGCCTGCCACCCTGGGCAGCCCCTGCTGCCCTGCTCGAAGCTGGCGATGGCCTTGCAGCTTGGCCCGCATCACCTGGCTGCTCAGGGTCCGACTGGAGGCGTTGATCGCAAAGATGGTCGCCAGCGAGCTGTACTGCTTGATGCTGTCTACCAGCCTCAGCCGCTGCAGAGGGGGTGCAGGCTCAGCCCCTTGAGGTCCAGCTCCTTGGCCCGCTTGATGGAATCTGGCGAGGACGCCGGCTGCCAGCGCACATACTGCTGCTGGGCGATGTCGGCCCCGCGGCCCAGGCCCCACGGCTGCAGATGCCTCCAGGGTGCTCCTCAGGCCGCAGTCCTTGTCGTTCATCCACCACGCTCTGTGGCACCCAGCCCAGCAAGCCTTCCACGCCCACTGCACCTGAGGGCTCCTCGTGGGGGCGGGCGAGGGTGAGGCCACGGCCCAGGAACAGGTCCAGGTCCAGCAGCTAGGGGACCTGATTTGGTGCCACCAAGGAGTAGGCTGTGCCACTTCGGCCAGCCTGGCCACTCCCATGTGGTGCAGGAAGAGCTTTCCCTTGGCTGGGAAGCTGAAGTTGATGATGTTGTCCAGCAGAGGGATGTCCAGGCCCTGGGCCGCCAGGTCAGTCACGATGAGGTGGAGCACTTGCCGTGGGTGAACTTGGCCAGGTTGATCTTGTGGGCCATCTGGTCCAGGATGCTGTAGATGTGGGCGCAGCTCACCCGCTGGAGCAGCCTCGGCCCACAGAGACCAAGTGTGTGTGTGTGTGTGTGTGGGGAGGGAGGGCAGCCGCTCAACACCTGGCGGGAGGCAATGGGGGCAGTCTGGTTGCGGAGGGGAGGGGCTGATGGGGGATCTGGCCCTTTGGCTGCCACAGTGCATTATAGCCACCAGTAGTTCCGCTGTTGGGTCGGTTTGCATATTAGCCTTTTATTATATAGGATTAGCATATTCTGTTACAACAGTAAAAGGAGAATTTGTGATTTGGACTGCCAGAGTAGACATTTATTTTAGAGTTTTTCCCACTTGTACACTGAAATTTGTATTAAGCCTTAGAAGATCTTCGAGATTTTCTGCAGAATCAGTTTCTTAATACTGAGCCATGAATATCAGCGTGTATTTCTGTGTTTAACTGTCGATTGAGCAGTATTGTTAAGATGTTTTACAAAGAATTTAAAAACAGCATTTAAGACATTTCTTTTATTGCTATTGTGCTATGGACCTCAATTTTGGAACGTGTTTGTCTTTAAAAAATAACAACACTTACGTTTATTCTCCAAATCTTATTTGAAATTAGAGTTTATTAAAAGTTTCAAATCTTTGAGAAAGTCATAAAATATATAATAAAACTTATGAAACTGTGTTAGGGATCAATTAAATCTGTTTATATCTAATATTATTTCCAATTATTTCTTTTTGCAGGAAATATCTGCTGTTGAGCAGATGTTGTACTGTCATTGGCCTCTGTCATTTAATAATCGCTTGCTCTGAAAGAAGTTAAATCTCTTACAGAAAAACAAGGCTGCCTTAATTTTCTTAAAATGAATTCTCCACTCTCTGGAAGTGATAGGTTCAGTCCATGTATTTGAGCAGTCATCCATACTGAGTGATTATGTATATGTGATATAGCAGAAATATCTTTATTACCCAAGATCTAAAGAAACATTTGGGAATGAGACATATCTGATACTTGTATAATTTCATTGGGTGCCCTTTCATGAAAATAATTGACATACCTGATATTTATTTTGATGAATCAAGACTCTTAAATGGTGTTTAAAAAATAGTGAAAGGACAACTGTTGGAATCTAGTGAGAAAATAGTTCTTATTTCTTTCTTGAGTAAATCGTAGGTCAGTGTTACAACAGAACCTTCTGGGACTTAGGAGGGAGTCATTAATCCTTCAGACTAGGATGTCATCATGTTTAGAGAACACCTCATGTGCATGAAACCATTTTACATTTCTCTGATTATAAAAGAATTTCAGAGATTTTTGTTCACTATGTGAGTAAGTAGTAACTTAATGATGACACTCCTGGGAGTCCATTTGAACTCACTCATCACTCAACAAGTTCCAAAGAACCTTTATAGTCTTGTTTGATCAAGCCTAAAAGGTCAAAGTCAATCACATTCAGCTTAATACATCACGTGAACTGTGTATAGGAATCAATTCCATAGAGCAAGCCTCCTCAAAATACTTACCTTAAGCCCATACGTACCAAGGAGGTTGTTACCACTGTTGACATGGTAGTGAATAGTTAAAACAGAAAAGTTGGCTATTTGAGTAGGCATTTTATTTTTCATATCACCAAAAGTCAGATGCTTTGTTTTCTCATGGGAAATGGCTTTAGAAACATCTCTCCCCTGGGAATGACTTTGGAATTCACACACCAAGGTTAATACAGAATGTCTTGGACAGTATTGGGGTTATTTTTAACACATGACAGAAGTTCATGCAGTGGGAATTCTAAAATGCGAACGAGTAATTCTCTCAGCAATCATATCTTAAATAATAAAAATAGGTAATGTCCATTCCTTCCATTTACTCTTGTGTTTACATAAATCTAAAAATGCAGTTCTGCCTTGGGAAATAAAACTTCATCATCAACATTTATGAAAATAAATAAATTTGATGCAGTAACATTTGATTTGAGCAAATTAAATGGAATTAGATCTTGGTGTAGAGAAATAAGTTCCCTTCTTTTCTCACTATCCAATTCCCAAATCTGTAAGAGTAGAAATAAAGGAATTAAATACTTAAAAGGTGTTCTGCAAATGCCAAGATACCAAAAAAATCCAATATTCACTATTTTAAAACATAGCAAATTTGTTATTTATTTTCTGGTTTAAAAGGCAACACATGTTTATGGTAGACAATTTAGAAAATATAGTAAAAGATAAAAAAGAAACAAAAACATCTCATTTAAACCACTAGTCAGAGAAAACTACTTTTAACATATTCATGTATAATTTTGCAGATATTTGTGTATGCAGGCATATGAAAATGTTTTTTGCGGACATTTGTGTGTGCATGCATCTGAGAATGTTGGTGTTTAAAAACATTGATTTGTATTCTTTTTATATATATATTTTTTCCATTTAATTCCAGGAGATCAGGAATCCTGGTCTATTTTGTTCACTGATGTAGCCCAGTGGCTGGCACATGGTAAGTTATCAATAATTATTTGTAGAACTTTCCCGTGCAGTATGACTTTTTTTCACATGTCAGTAAATATTCTTTGAGCCCTACTGGTGTGGCTCAGCCATTGAGCATTGACTCAGAAACCAAAAGGTTGTTGGTTTGATTCCTGGTCAGGGCATAAGCTGGGCTTGTGCGCTTGGTCCCCAGTAGGGGGAGTGCAGGAGGCAGCTAATGGATGATGTTCCTTATCGATGTTTCTATCTCTATATCCCTCTTCTTTCCTCTCTCTCTCTCTCTCTCTCTCTCTCTCTCTCTAAAAATTAATAAAAGCATATTTAAAATATTATTTGAAAACATGATGTTTAGTCCATTGAAGAGTATGTTGTAATCTATGTAACAAACATACTATTGCTGGAAATTAAGATTATTTCAAACTTTTTTTTGCATAAAATTACCAAAACATCTCTGTGCACAATTCCTTTTTTGTATAACTTTGATTACTGGAAATAAATTAAAAAGCTAAAATTGTTTGAAATTTCCTATCTTAAAAAGGCTTCTATGGAAGTTTAATTTATCCCTCTCCTTCTTGGAAATAGTAATCTCCACTTCCTTCGATGGGCCTCCTCCCTGATACTCTCATCCAGACGGTTTTAGAGGGATTAGCACCATCCATGAAACCATTTCCCAAGACAGAGTAAATGGTTCAGAGATGGACCCATAACTTAACTCAGGCCATTAAGGTGAGAAATACTTACTTTTTCAGAATGAGTGGGGAAATTATTCTCTTGACTTTTTGATGGAAAGGAGGAAGACTACTGACCACCATGGGAACAGCTGGCAGTCTTGTGCTATAGGGGGAGTAAATTTTAGGTACCATGAACACCATAGAAAGCAGAGAGGAGAGACAGAAATAACCTGGATTGTTATACACTAGAACCAAACCTCACTTGAAGCTTGACCTAACTTTGAATTTCTCAGATTTCAGAGCTAAAAGGTTGCCTCTTTTCCTAGTGTGAGGTAAGTTTCTATTACCAGTAATATAAATATTCTGATATGATAAATATCCTTCGCAGCATGCAAAGGATAATTTTCCAAAATCTACTCAACATTGGTTATCATAGATTGGCTGATACCAGTAAGTACATTATATCTCATTTTTGTTTCTTCGATTGTTATTGAAGTTGAACATTTGCATATGATCATCTGCACAATTTTTCTTCTTTTATGGTTCTAATTCCTGGTGGGGTATTTCAACTACTTGGGTTCCATGAGATGTGAAGTATCCTCTTGTTTGTTTTTATATAACCTTTATTTTGGAATAATTTTAGATCTGCACAAAAGTTGCAAAGTCTTTGCAGAGATTTCCTCTATGCCCTTCACTCTCCTTCCCCTAACATCAACATCCCACATTACAAGGGTGTGTTTGTCAGCCTAAGAAATAAACATTGTTACAGTACTATTAAACTAAACTACAGGCTCTTTTTGGGTTTCAACAGTTTTTCCATAATTGTTCTTTTTCTGTTCCAGGATCCAATCAAGTTATATTTAAAACAATTTTCCTTGTTCTTGAATTCCTTTCTAAAATAGTCACATTATTCAACTCATTTTCACTTGCCTAAATCAATCATAATTTACAAAGTGCTAACTTATTCTTAACATTAAGAAAATTTGAGAAAGAACTCCATATGGTAATACTTCCATTAATTTTGTTTTAACTGTCATTCTCCTAAGCAAGTATCCAGAATAATTCATAGACTATTGATGCGGTAAGTGGGCTAATTCTATGTTGCAGGTACAAGATGGATAGTCTCTGAAGTCTCCTCCAAGCTTGCACTCACTTTGGAATGAGAAGGACTGAACTTCAAATACTAGAACATATATCAGCTGTGTATGGTGCTGGGTAAGTCACCTAAAAATTTTCTTGCTGTCCCTTGATTGTAAACTATCGCTGTGTTAGGGAGGTGTGTGTATGTGTCAGGAAAAAAATTGCATGCTTTTGGCGTTTGGGTTTTTGGTCAGCTTAGAGACTTTCTTAGGTAGTGTTCCAAAAATATAATTAGAATAATGCAGTTCTTTCATTAGCATTTATTTTAAGTGGCAGCCATAACTGAATATAAAATATATTATGGATGTTATTTATTTCTTTTCTGGATAATGTTGTTTATGTTGCCTGTTAAAATTTTAATATGTATATAACTGAATTTAATTTCTCACTATTTAATTACGTACTTATATCCTTCATGATTCCAACAGAGGTTTAATGCTGGTTCCTGCTGCTATAATCTTCCTCAAGTGTACCCATTACACACACACACACACACACACACATGTGTATGTGTGCATACTAGTATATGAAAGAGTTTATGATTTCTAATAGAAAGTCAGTTTGGAAATTACTGGTTATAGGTAGAGTTGAGAGTTGTAGGTAATGGCTTCTGATAACAGTGCATCTTTAATATATAGGGTGTCCCAAAAATGTATATACACACTTTGAATAATTATATGTTTATTAAAATGCATTTCATTTTCAAAATTGAGCTATCAGCTGTTAGGTAAGTAATAGTGTTTGAGATCGCTTAAGATGTTGGTCTCAAGACTTCATCTCATAAGGTGGGATAGCATATGCCAATGCAAGACCAATTTTCTAATTACTCTAGGTACCATCATCCCATACTATAGTTCATAGGGTGGTGATTAATCAAGTCAAAGGACCAATCTGGTGTTTGCCGTGATCTTCCCGTCCCCCTCCCTCCCTCTGACTGCTATGAAGTGGGCATCCATCGGCTAGCAGATCCTGTGCAAGGCATTGATAATATCAGGTGAGAAAAAAATGGTAATATTTTCTGCCTTCATGTAGCTTACAGATAATAGGGGGGAGTCAGCATGAATCACAGAATCACATGTGCACCTGATCATAAGACTATGAAGAAGCCATTCAAGCTTCTCTAAGAGTAAAGCTTCCCTACGATTTGACTTTCTGAGAGGCAGGGTGTGGCCAGGGGTGGCAGATGGTCTCCCTGAGGAAGCTGACATTTGCAGGAGACCAGAGGTATGAATGGGAGGTATTATGTAAATGAGATGTGGAAAGGAGAAAGGTGGTCATCGAGGGGAGTGGGGAGTGTTGTTTAGAAATTTCCAGGCAGATAGTAGCTCTGAGGAGTGAAGGAGGCATGGTCTAGGACAGGGGTCCTCAAACTTTTTAAACAGGGGGCCAGTTCACTGTCCCTCAGACCGTTGGAGGGCCGGACTATAGTTTAAAAAAACTATGAACAAATTCCTATGCACACTGCACATATCTTATTTTGAAGTAAAAAAATAAAACGGGAACAAATACAATATTTGTATTTGCATGTGGCCCGCGGGCCGTAGTTTGAGGACCCCTGGTCTAGGATCTTATAGTGAGCCAGTGGATGCAGGTAGCGAGAGGAAGAGAGGGAGGTAGAGGAAGCTTTCTCTGGAGAAGAACCTGAGAGGTATGGAAAAGTAGATGAGAGACAGCTTTGGGTGTCGATGCTGAGGAAGTGGGGTGGAAACATGTGTGGTTGTAGTGGGGGTTGACCATGGGAACTCTACTTTTCAGTTTTGCCTAAGACCAGCCTTGCCTTTACATTTATGAGATGTTGTACTGAAAAATTTATATATCCTCCTAAAACACATAACCTCAGTCTAGTCATGAGGAAAACATCAGAAAAATCCAAATTGGGTGACATTCTGAAACATAACTGACAAATATTACAACTGTCCAAGTCATAAAAAACAAGGCCAGTCTGAGAAAGTGTCAGAGCCAAGAGGAGCTTAAGGGGACATAACAAACTAATGTAATGTGGTACGCTCGATGGAATCCTGGAACAGAAAAATGACATTATTCGAGGCCAATTATCACACTGCCTGGGGCTAATAATTTACTGTTTGTGAGCTCCTTAAGGGCAGAAACCTGTATCTTATTCCTCTCTCTTTTCCCAATGTCAGTCACAATGAGTGAGACGCTCTAAAATAGTTTTGTTAAATGACTAACTCAACAAGTACTGGTAATTTCTTTAGGATGTCTTAAATCAAAAGTGCTATAAAAATACAAACAAATACTTCTAAAAACCTATTCCCTGCTCACCATGAGATACTGCAATGAAAAGATTTTGGATAGAGCAGAAACAGATGGCTCAGTTAAGATATTAGATAGGTCAGATGGTATCCTGAAATTGGTGTCATGGTGGATTTTGGCCTTTCTTCCAAAATGAAATAAGCAGTGGCAATTCCTGGTCACAAAACCACCAAACTTTAAATAAAGATCCAAAACACTTCTAATATTAAAAATTGAAATAAATGTGAGCTACACATACACCCCCTTCCACTCCCCCAGGTGGAAATGGAGAAAGAGGGTGTTTGGCAAAGAAGTTTATTGAGGACTTGATAGAACAATCGTCCCAAACTTCTTTTCTAAGGGATCTACCCTTGAGAAGTACAGTTACTTCTTTGTTTAATAATGTGCCTCACTCTACGAGGAGGCAGAGGTCTCTCCCAAATGAAGAACCTATCTTGTGCTTCTTTAAGGATTAAAGCTATATCAACAAAACTGACAATTTGTCTTTGCCTGAAAAGTATATCCTTTGTTCAAAAGATTGTCCTGCAGCATGGACCCAAACAAAGAATCCTAAGGGCTTTGTGAGACTTGGACACCAGAAGGTCCTTGAACCTAGTGGACACTGAGAGCCATGTGTCTCACCACCTATATTTCTGAAGCACCCCTCCCGTTCTTCCAACATTGCATGGATTAAATGAATCAGAGTTATGGCACTGTGCTTGCAGGATGGAAGTGGGAAGGGAGAGAGGTTGAATATTGTGAATAGACAATTAGATGTCTCAAAAAAATAGAATGGGGAGTCTCCCAGTGGAGTTAAGAAGGAGTTATTTTGGAGTTACACAGATGCACACACACAAAATTAAACCAAAACAAACAAACAAAAAACCCAAGGAGGGGGCAGGGTTTTATTTTGTAGGATTCTCCCCTTGGAATCTAAAAGTATCTAGCAGGTCCTTGAATAACATCATTCCATTCAATGTTTTTTCATTATAATATTGAAAGAGAGAGAATTGATTCCTGATGGAGGCCGCCTTCTGTGTGACATTAATCTTACTTGTCTTTATTAATCTTTCTTAAATGTATGTGTAGCTCACATTTATTTCAATTTTTAATATTTGAAGTGTTTTTGCATCTTTATTTAAAGTTTGGTGGGTTTTGTGACCAGGAATTGCCACTGAAATTTAACTATTGGTTATATCAATTAGCTTATGAAAAAATTAGAACCTATATAATATTGAGAATGTACAGAATTTAGTTCACTGTCTTGTTTCCTCTGGGGCCCACATAAAGACAAGGTAACTACTCAGGGGTTGAGCTGGGTGTGAGAGGGATGAAGAGAACAGTGGGGAGCAGGGATGGGGTGCGCTGTATAATCTGGAGGAAGGTGACTCTGAAATGAGGTAGAAAGTGATGTTTGAATTAGACCAATAATGAATCCATTAAAGTCCAAGTTGGTATAAATAGATACCACGCCTTCATTACTTACAAATTTAAGCTTAAGAAGAGAAATTAAAGCCAAGATGAGCATGCCAAAGGAAAGAAAAAAAACAACAGAACTTTGGCCAGCCTGCATTTCTTTTGACTTCTTTAAGAAATGTAAGGATTCTTCTACTAGCTTCTGATTCTGCATTACCAAATGTACATAGTAACTTAGTACTTACTGCTTAGAACACTATGTTGTCTATTGTCTGGTTAATAAATGAGACTTTGTTGAATGAATTTATATTTTAAGGAAATGATCAGTGATGATGAATAAAAGCAGTACTTTAACATTAATCTTCATAGAAAAGAACTAACACCTTATGGACAGGAAATAATCCATTTACTTAATGTTTGACTTCTAATTGGCACCATTTAACAAAATCCAGCACCCATTTTTGATAAAAATGTCTCAGTCAAATGGTAATAGAGGGACTATATCTCAACAAAATAAAGTTCATATATGACAAACCCTCAGGCAATATCATGTCAATGGTAAAAAACTGAAAGCTTTTCTCTAAAATCAGGAACAAGACAAGGATGTGCACTCTCACCACTCTTATTCAATATAGTTCTATGAAACCTTTTGCAGGCCAAAATGATGTAAAGCAAAGAATCAATGATCACTCATTTATATGGGAAAATTTTGATCATTCCAAGACCCCCAAAATAACCTACCAAATCATACCAAATAACACATAAAATGTACAATAACACTAACAAATAGTAAAAGCTGGAATGCACAAAATAAATCGAGATAACACAGGTGCTCAAACACACAGTGCAAAGCTCTGGTGGCTTCATGCTGACATGCTGAGTGTAGTTCTTGGGGGAGGATCTTAGAGGATCCACTCTCTCTGCTTGGGGTGTACATTGCCTCTATAATGGATCTGCTCCTTTAAAAAAAAAGCGCTGAATGCTATTTTTGGTTTTCATCTTTGTTTTTGTAAAAGTGAAAATCCTCTTCAGATTTCTTTTAATTAGTGGAAACAGGCACTACTGTAGGTATTTTGTAAAAGGCAAGTGGCAAAATTCCAACTTTAAAAAAGTGGGAGATACCTGTATTACACGGGTCCTCAACACAATTGTTCTTCATAGAATTTATCATTCTTACACCATGTTCTCAAACACATTCCCCACCTTGAATTTCTAATTTCATTTGATGAATTTCTTATTCAATTATTTCTTTAAGCCTGAAAGCCAGGGAAATCACTTACTCCTTTTCACCTTCTATATCCACCCTGTCACCAAGTCATGTTGTTTCTAATTCCTATAATTTTACCTCTGTATTTTAAAAATTATACAATTCATATGTAATTATTATTAAAAATTATGTACTCCAGAAATATAAGGAACAGTTAAAATTCTTCTTCAGTCTCCCTGTCCGTAAAACCCAGCCTCTATAAGGAAACTCTATCCATATTCCAAAGAGCTTCCCATCAGCTAGCCTTTAGGTCTCGGGCTTTCCACACCCATAGCATGATCTATTCTGGGTTTGATGGGCTCAGAGAACTAGACTACATAAGTATGGAACACGGATTCTACTGAGTTTGTGTGTGAGATAACCAGAGCATGATATAAAAGAGTGATCTTAGGCTTCAGGTGGCCATGTTGCATGGATCATGAGAGGAAGGGCAATACTAGCCTGATGGAGAGGTGGCGTGGCTAGAGGAGGCCAAGATAGGGCCTTCTGAATGAAGGTCAGGGTCCAGGGAGGGAGCCCGGCTTTCCTAAGGTTAGTACTAGTTTCTAATGTAGCACCAGTTTTCATTAGAATGAATTCAGAAATTGAATAGGGCTGAGACTATAGATGCTTTAATTTTTTTCTTCATCAAGTATTTGAGTTGTTACCCTAAACTGAATCCCCATGCATGTACTGAAGAAACAACTGGTGAACAAGACCCAGTACAGATACATCTTCCAATTTCATGTAGGTCTTCAGCAATGTCGATAATGCAGTGGTGATTATATGCCTATAAATATTCTAAATGAGTATTATATTGATATCAGAGTAAACTCTAAAAATTACTTTAGAGTTTAAACTAAACCTATAGTCTATTGTTATTCTTGCATAAATATGATCTTTTATGTAAGCAGTGAGACTGGGCTTCATTGCTGAAGTCCATTACTTATAGTGCGCTGCCCTCTGGTGGTTAAAATTGTTTTTTTTTTCCTTTTTTCTTTTCTTTTTTTTAAGTTTACCCCAAGGCTTCCTAGAGAAGAAAGATCCTGGGTCTTTGCTGATGAGCTTTTTGGCATTCTGAGTTTTCGCATTAATATTTATTTTTCCATTTATTATTGTTTTCTTGAAAAAAGGCCCATTGCTTTTGAAGTTAAGTTAAAATCACAGGTATAACTACCCTGTGGAGAATTTTTAACCATATTCTGAGAATCTCAGAAAGAATTCCAATGAGAGTTGGGGAGAAAAACCCAATTTATATATTGTATAGCTAAGGTTATAATGTATGGGTTGGGATGGGCTACATTATTCATTTTTCAGGTTCTGTTGGTCATCTTGCACAGGGATCACGTTTTCAGTAGACTTCTTGCTTCAGGAGCATATTGGTAAGGTAGGAAGATCTTAGTCTTTGCTAATATACTTACTTAGAAAATAGTTTTTGTTAAGTCATTTCTATGGAAGATTTTGTTTCCATTCAGTTTTCTCAGTGCTGGCTGACAGTTTGACAATCTAATGATAATAAAGCTATGATGCCCCAAGGTATGGTCATTATGCTTCTTGTCTTTATCCTTTCATTCATAGTCAACAGGCCCCTGCATTTTGAGGCAATGGAGACGTACTTGGGAAAACACAAAGAGGACACCTGTAATACTTTCAACAATAAAGATAAATTTAAGAAACACACACACACACACACACACACACACACACACACACACACACACACAAAACTCTTTTTAGAAGTTAAAGTGTATCCTAACAAGGATCTCCTGGTGGTATGGGTGGGGTGGGGAGGCACCACCAGGACACGTCCTTGGGAATATGATTATAATATACCCCTCTGGCAGCAGCAAGGGATTGCTATTTAACCATTTCATGCCAAGATTAATATAGAACTTATACCTATATTTGTGTATCAGTTCGTAGGTATATACAAACTTGAGAAATCATTTATTTGGAGAAGTATATAGTTCTACCCCATCTGTATGTGTTTCTGCATTTCAAACATGTGCTTCCCATTCTGAGACCTAGTGAACCAACCATATTCCTCTGGGAATCAGTAAGTAAAAATGTCAGAAAGCTTCACAGCAGGTATGTTGATTGATTGAACTACAGTAAATTCTCTTAGTTTTTTTTCCTGTTATTTCTGGTTAAAATGTATGGGAAAGAAAGATGCCTTTCCCAGGAGTTCTGCTGTATATCTACCTTCACTAAACACCACATTAAGTGAACTCTCAGAGGAGGAGTCTCGTTGCTTTGTTGAAGAGAAATTCTTTCTACTCAAGTTAAAAGACCATTATTAGAAACTGTGAGTTGTTTTGATGTCTCACCTTAATAAATCTATTTTTTTTCTGTTGATGATAGAAAAATTGGATCCTTTTGAGGGACAATTTTGTAATATTTTCAAGCATTTTAGGTATATATACACTATGACCAGTAAATTCTGCTTTTATGATTTTGACCTATAAGAATATGAACATGTTGAGTAGTTAGAGGTATAATCAAGATTTTTCATTTCAGTATTTTTGTGATAGCAAAAAAAAAAAAAAAAGTGAGGTGGGGGAGAAAATAAATATAAATGCCTATCAATAGGTGAGTAGATAAATATATTTTGCTATATCATGACGTGGAACACAATCCAAATCTTAAAATGGGAATTAATAAGCTATATATGAGCTGACTTGAAAAGCTATTCATACTATGTTGTAAAGTGAAAAAGGGAATTTAAAAATAATATGCATCTACTAAAAAACTACTAGAACTAATGAACAAGTTTAGCAAGGTTGCAGGATACAAGATCAATGTACAAAAATTAGTTGCATCTCTAGACAGTATCAATGAGTAATCTGAAAATGAATTTAATACAATTCAATTGCAGTAGAGTAAAAAAGAATAAAATTACTTGAGAACAAATGTACTCAAAGAAGGTCAAGACTGGTACATTAAAACCAGTATAATTAAAAAGTTAAAATCTAAATTAATGGAAAGCATTCCATGCTCATGGATTGGAAGACTTAATATTGTTAAAATAGCAGTATTCCTGAAATTAATCTATATATTCAATACAATCCCTACCAAAATACCAGTTGTTATTTTTGTGGAAATTGGCAAACTTATCCTAAAATTCATATAGAAATATAAGAAACTCAGTAGAGCCAAAAATATTTTAAAAGGGAGTCAAGTTAGGAACTCAGACTTTTATTTCAAAACTTACCACTGAGCTGGAGTAATCAAGACAGTGTTGTACTGGAATAAAGATAGAGGTGGAGATATAAGTATATCTATATATCTCTATCTCTATCGCTATCTCTATCTCTATCTCTATACATATGTATATCTATATCTGTAACTATATCTATACATATATATATATGGCTAATATGCTAAGTGTCTCTCCAATCGTCCGACTGGTTGCTGTGATGCACACTGACCACCAGGGGGCAGATGCTCAATGCAAGAGCTGCTGTGACGTGCACTGGCTATTTACAAAGAAACAGCACCATGGACCTGGTGCTGACAAAGCAACACTCGGCTTCCCCCAAGTGGGACACGGGCCCTGCCACCACCCCGGAGCAACAGCCCACCAAATCCCAGCCGATGCTGCCAAGACCCCATGGCGCAAAATGCGGCCCACAGCCCAGTCCGGCCCAGAAAGAGTGGCTGTGGGTGCCAGGTAATGACATCTCATAGCAATGCCTGGCTTCCTCTCCCTAGGAACTAGCCTCCTTGCAGTTTCTTCAGCCCAGGAAAACGACTTGCTTTATAGCCAGGTGCAAACATTTCACACTTTAACCAAATGTTTGTGAAGCATTTTCCCGTGCCTCATCTCATTTGATCCTCACAGAAGTCCTGGAGTAGGTAGATAGGAGACTCAGTGGAATCCTATTTTCTTTTCATTAGATAGAAAATGGAGATTTAGAAAACTTAGAAACTTAACCCGACTGAAAAGAAGTAAGAAATGGTGAAACTTGAAAAGGACTTCAGGTTTTCTCACTGTGCAGAATATAGTCAAACACTGCTGCAGTTAAATATTTTGCCATTTATTCTCCCTGAGTGATCTACAATAATAATCAGCTTTGTGTTGATATTTACTGCGATGTTGCTGACAATTACCTGAAAGAGACATTGGGGTGCTTCACTGGGCTGGAAAATGTTTATCTAAATCAGAAATCAGGTCTAATTAAGCAAGTTTATTTTATATATATAAAAGGCTAAGTTGACTCACGCATGCGTGTTACACATAAAGCTCTCGCTGGCACCAATCTCGTGTGTGTTTCGATCTGTCATTGTCTATTGTGAATTTGGTTGACACTTCTATTATAGAAAAAGGGTGAACAGTGATATTAAAATATTTCTTCTAATTAATTTTCTTTCAATGTGCACAAATCCATGCACCAGGCCACTAGTAGAACATAATTGAGAGCCCAGAGGTAAACCCTTATATTAGTAGTCAATTGATTTTCAATAAGGTAACAAGACAATTCAGTGGGAGAAAATACTCTTTTCTGCATATGGTGCTGGGACAACTATATATCCATATTCAGAAGAATGAAAGTAGACCCTATTATTACACCAAATGCAAAATTTAACTCAAAATGGATCAATGAATAGAGTATAAGAGTTAAAACATAAGACTCTTATAAGAAAACATAGGAGCAAGTCTTCACAACCTAGGTTTAGTCAGTGATATCTCAGATACGAAACCAAAAGCACAAGCCATTAAAAAAACAAACAGTAAGTTGGACTTCATCCAAATTGAAAACTTTTGCTTCAAACAACACCACCTACAAACTGAAAAGACAACCCACAGACTGGGAAGAAATATTTGCAAGTCATATCTCTAATAAGGACCCTGTATCCAGAATATATAAGGAATTCCTTTAAATTAAAAAAATTATTTATTTATTTTACCAAGCACTTTCAAAAATAATTTTTTATTTTTTCAAATATGATTGACATACATTATTATATTAGTTTCAGGTATATAACATAGTGACTAGACATTTGTATAACTTAAGATAAATCTAGTACTCATCTGACACCATACATAGTTATTACAATATTATTGACTATATTCTCTATGCTATACTTTATGTCCCATGACTACTTTTATATTTGACAATTTGCACATCTTAATCCCTTCCCCTTTTTTACCGGTCTCTTTAACCCGCTTCCCATCTGACAGCCATCAAAATGTTCTCTGTATCTGTGAGTTTGTTTCTGTTTTGTTTGTTCATTTACTAGTATATTGTTTTTTAGGTACCACATAACAGTGAAATCATATGGTATTTGTATTTTTCTGACTTATTTCACTTAGCATACTACTCTCTAGGTTCATCCATATTGCTGAAAATGGCAAGAAATTTCATTATTTTTCTTATGGCTGAGTATATATGTACCACCTCTTTTTCTATTTGTCTATTGATGGGCACTTAAGTTGCTTCCATATCTTGGCTATTGTAAACAATGCTGCAATGAACATAAAGATGCATATGTCTTTTAACATTAGAGTTTTGGGTTTCTTCAAATATATGCCCAGAAGTGGAATTGTGAGGTCCTTTGTCTCTTGTTATAGCCTTTATTTTAAAGTCTATTTTGTCTGGTATAAATATTGCCACCCCAGCATTTTTGTTGTTGTTGTTGTTTCCATTGCATGAAATATCCTTTTCCATTTCTTTACTTTCTGAAGTGAGTTTCGTATAGGCAGCTTATCTCTTCAGCTAACCTATATCGTTTGATTGAAGCATTTAATACATTTACATTTAAAGTAACAATTGAGAGGTATGTAGTTATTGTAATTTTATTATTCATGTATGTTTTTTCTTATTCTTCTTAAAGAAGTCCTCTTAACATTTCTTATAATATTGGTTTAGTAGTGATGAACTCCTTTAGCTTTTTTTCTTGTCTGGGAAACTTTTTATCTGACCTTTGATTCTAAATTATAGTCTTGCTGGGTAGATTAATCTTGTTTCTAGGTGTTTGCTTTTTATTACATTGAATATTTTGTGCCAATCCCTTGTGGCCTACAAAGTTTCTGTTGAGAAGTCAGCTGACAGCCTTATGGGAGCTCCCTTGAAGGTAACTGCTTTTCTTTTGTTGATTTTAAGATTCTCTCTTTGTCTTTAAACTTTGTCATTTTAATTATGATGTGTTTTGGTGTGGACTTCTTTTAATTTATCTTCTTTGTGACTCTGTGCTTCCTGGACTTTTATGTCTGTTCTCTTTGCTAGGTTTGGGGAGTTTTCCATCATTATTTCTTTAATTAAGTTCTCAATCCCTTGCTCTCTATCTTCTAATACTCCAATGGTGCAAATAATGGTTTGGTTGATATTGTCCCAGAGGTCCCTGAAACTATTCTTATTTTTTAAAATTGTTTTTGCTGTTCTAATTGACTGTTTTCTGCTACCTTGTCTTCCAAATTTCTAATTTGATCCTCTACTTCATCTAATCTACTGTTGATTCCCTCTACTGTATTCTTCATTTCCATTATTGTATTTTTCATTTCTGACTGGTTCTTTTTTATGTTTTTCTATATCCTTTTTTATGTTTTCTATTTCTCTGTAAAAGTTTTCACAGAGTTCATTGGATATCCTTAAAACTAATGTTTTGAACTCTGTATCCAGTAGATTGCTTGTTTAGTTCATTTTCTGGAGTTTTGTCCTGTTTTTTTTGTTTGTTTGTTTGTTTTTATTTGAGACATGTTTCTTTCTCTTCTCATTTTGGCTGCCTCCCTGTGTTTGTTTCTATGTCTCCCAGCATTGGTAGAGGGGCTTTATATAGTAGATGTCCTGTAGGGCCCAGCGGTATAGTCTTCCTGGTTACCTCAGCCAGGTGTTCCAGGAGTGTCCCTTGTGTTGGTTGTTCGTACTCTTCTGTTGTAGTTGAGCCTTGATTGCTGATGGCATGTCAATGGGAGGGACTGACTCTTAGGCTGATTGGCTGTGAGGACCTGCCATGACTGTAGTGGAGGAGCTGTTGTGCAGGGGCTGACACCACAGAGCAGGATTTGCTTTAGTTAGGCTCTGGTGCTTGCTGGGTTTGCCTTTTTGGTGTGTTGTTTGTATAGGTGGTAGGGTGGTGGTCTGGTGTGATCTCAAGCTGACCACAAGATGTATTGGTTCTGGGGCCTCTTGAGAGGGACTGTGATGTGGGACAAAATCAGCCACTGATTTTGCTCTGCCTGGGGCCACGTAGTATGAACTACAAAGTGATCTATAGATGGTTATTGCTTGTGCTGGGCTTGGAGTAACCTGGAAGAAGCTAAGCTGTGAATCAAGGCTGGCTGCCACTAGTGTCAGGGTTGGGGCAACTTAGAAGTAGTGGGCATATGCTGTTTGTTTGGGGGTTGTGAACCATTGTAAGATTTTAGAAAAATCTGCAGCATGAGCCAAGACCAGTCATCTGTATGTAAAAGTCACTGGAAATCACTTGTGCGGCCCCAAAAGTTGGGTCAGGTTGGGTCTCCAGGAATTACTAGGATGGAGGGAACCGTGTTAGCTAGATTGATGTAGACTAAGATATGGTACCCACTTGCACTCGCAGGGGAGGGCTCAGCAAAGAAATACTGGTTTCTTCTAGCACCTCTTTCTGGGAGACAGCTTCTCCTCTGGTCCTTGCCATGAAGCCAGATAATTCAGTTCTTCACCAGATGTCCTTGGCACAACCTGCTGCTCCAGTACCTAAGCTCAGATCAAGTGAGTCCCTCAGCAAGTAAGTCTATTCCATTCTCTCTCTCTCTCTCTCTCTCTCTCTCTCTCTCTCTCTCTCTCTCTCTCGTTAGTGGTTTTCTATATAACAACAGCTGTGTGTTACGTTGGAAAAGAAATGGTATTTTACAAATAATAAAAATTTGATGTCAATAAACATATGTAGTCTTCTGGAATTAAAATTTGACAAATAAAGCATGAGAACCAAGATATTTTTTCATATGTTTTATATATTTTAAAAGGTATTTCCATTATTTTAGGCATTTTTCGTGCATTTATTTATTCATGATATATTTTATTGAGTTGTTGCTAAGTTCCAGACACTTTACTAGGTGTTTTGGAGGGTGACAAGGATATATTCTCTGCCTTCAAATACTCATGTTCTAACTAAAAAGACAATTTTATAAATAAGTAATTATGGTAGAAAGTGAAATAAAGAATTACCTACAAAATGTGACAGCAAAGAAATAATTAAAAAATGACGTGGACACAAAAATGTATTTAATTGCAGTACATAAAAAGAAAAAGCACTAAATCATTTTATTAGCCCATTAATAAAGATTGATTTTTTTTATTGCAGTAAGAACCTTGAGATCATCAGTGAAATATTATAAAATTGCAAATTACTTCAACTTGGATCCTAAAATGCCAACACATTTTAAAAGGGAGATACGCCATTAAAAAGTTACACAAATTTAAATTCTATTTAAAAAATTCAATGCTGTGGGATCATAAAGAAAAGCAATGTTAATACTTCCTATTTTCTCTTTTATCCCCTCAGATTTTAAAACGATCATCTTAAAGTGAATGAACATTGAGGTTGACTTTGAAGAATAGTAGACCCACTTCACATTTTACAGGTAACTCATTAAAACACCTCGTGTCACACAATTGCCTGTATTTGTCTCATCTTTCAACCTCCTTCTACTTTCACCCAAAATAGAGGTGTGTAAATAGCTTGTAGCAGGGTCCTTGGCTCATGTCTGGCTGGAAGTTCTTTAGCATTTCGAGTTATAATTATGTGTATACACATGCTAGCTCCTAGTCCAGATTATAAACTCTGCCTATTTCTAATTGCATCTGCAACAGGGTCCAGTATAGTTGCTTATAGAGACAGGTGCTCAGCAGTTATGGCATGCATAAATGATCTGCTACCAATCCAGGAAACAAACTACTGGAATTTACATTTTCCTCACTGACAAGCTTTGATTTAGAGAATGTTTCTTTTAAATCCTTGGGAAAAGTTAATCAGAATCTAAATCTACCATGTCACTTCCTTTATACAGTCCAGTGAAACTATTCTTCTGGGTCCATAAAAGTGTCTGGGACATTTGCCAGGATATATTACTTTAAAACTTAGTTTCAGCACTTCAGAAATTGTTTTCCTTTTTTAATACTTTCTCAATAATTATGATTTCCTGCCATCAGGTAGCACCAATAATTATAGTGCCTTAAAAAAAGTGTTCTTTGTGATGCAGACTTTTGTTGTAAAAATAATTTAAAATAATCAAATAAAACTAAATAACAATAAAAAGATATATAATTAAAGATATTTGAAGAGACAGTGGAATAATTTTGGATTGTTCACTTTCCACATTTCATCAAGTCTAAGATATCTTTGATTTTAATTGGCATAATTCTTTTATGTACCAATAAGAATGAAAAGACATTGGAAATTACCCTTCTAGTTAAGTATCACATTCATTACTTCTATTTTTCTTTATTTGAGTATTTAAGATATAACATAGTGACTATAGTTGATAACATAACACTATTTATTATATGATTCAATTTGCTGAGTACAGAACTTGTCGTCTCACCAATTTTTAAAAAATGTATAATTTTTAAAAAGTTCTTTTATAATTATTAGACACACATATTTATAATATATTACTCTTCTCTGTTTCCATGCCTTTGTGGGTGTATAGTATCTTTTTATTCAATGCTGAATCATACCACAATCTTTCTGAGGCAATTAGACTTAATGTGAGTATTCGAAATCCTAAAAATTATTAAAATTATGACAAAATAAATAGCTACTACTAAGTTTGTACATACTTAAGCTTATTACATTGAGTATCAGAATAACCTCAATTTTAAGATGATTGATGCTGATTTCAGAGGTCATTTACCATGTGTGAACAAATTTGAACTTAGGATCAATGAAATGCAGTATCTTTAACTTTGCCTGTGGTAATTCTTCAACTTGAATTTTTAGTTGATAATCAAAAGCCCTTCTCTGAATTTTGGGTTCCCTTTCCCTCAGCACTGTCTACTTTTATAGTCCTTTTGGGATTTCTTATTTCCAACTCAATCAAAAGAGGTGTTTAATTTTCTCTCCCAGTACTGCTGAGCAACTTGAAAGAAAATTACAATACAGCCTCTACTCCTAAATATTTCTTCCAGTTCATGAGACTATAGAAGAGATAAAGAGACAAGCTCACAGAACACTGAGCTTTGAAGTTCTGTGACTAGATTCTTTCCAATCAGAGGGAGTAATTTCAATTTTGTTCTTTAAAAGAGTAAAACATGCACCCCAGCCCCCAGATCATCCTCTGTTGTAATTACATGTTACCTTTCATGTCTCAGCAGAGTTCTGAAATGAACTTGACCTCTGGGGCTTTTCTTCCTCAGCAGGCTGGGGAACATGGCCACCATCTTTCTCATTTGTTTGAAGGTTTATTGGAATCTCAAAATAATTCCCATAGGAGATTCCACTTTCTTTAATCATGGATCAAATGATTCCAGTTTTAGCATCAACATCGAGCTTGGAGAAAGGTTACATATTGTTGAAAGCTCTTTCTGGGAAAGGCATTAAAAATTCAACTGAATAGCCTAAGCTGAATATCTCACACTGAAATAACTATTTTTATTCTAGTCTCCTAATGCGCTGTGTGCTCGCTCTTAGAATTTGATAGCAATTACCATTCATTCAGTTGTTTAAGCCAGAAATCAGAAACATTCAAAGACTTGCCTCATCAAAGCCCCCATTCTGTCTTTAATTATTTGCCTGTCTTTCTTTGTTATGGACTGAATATTTATGCCCCCTCAAAATTCATAAGTTGAAATTCTAACCTCCCAATGTGATGGCATCCCAAGGTGGGGCCATTGGGAGGAGATTAAGTCATGAGAGTGAAGCCCTCATGAATGGGATAAGTGCTCTTACAAAAGAGACTCCAGAGAGCTCTCCTTTCTTTGCCACATGTGGATACAATGAGAAAACGGCCACCTGAAATGCAGAAGAGGGGCCTTTCCAGACCTGACGATGCTGTCATGCTGATCTTGGACATCTACCCTCCATAACTGTAAGGGAAAAAATTTATGTTGTTTATATACCATCCAGCCTATATAATTTTGTTATAGCAGCTTGAATGGACGAAGACACCTGCTCTAGACCTTAAACTCTGATGCGATAGAAACTATAATTATTCCATTTATATTTGCAACTCCAGTTATGGGTGTATAGTAAATATATTTAATTAAAGTGCAAATGAGAATCAACTTACTCTGTGTCTTGAGAGAGTGAACTGACTTATTAGTAGCTAAGGACTAATATTGGAGGGAAACTTGGACTTTAAGCTCCTTGATTTTAACTAGATTTTATTTTGTGCTTATTTTGTACCTTAATAGGGCAAACCCATGAGGATTCCTGGCAAGTGCTTAAGCTACTCATAGATAGAGAGGATTTTAGAATTAAAAGGAAACTCAGAGATCCGTTCAGTCTCATACCAACCCAAAGAAGGCATCTATTTTCTGAAAATTTAAAAGTCAAGAACACTGAGGCAATTGGTTCAGCGCTAGAGCTGACTTAGGTTTCCTTTGTGTCTCCCCAGTTGGTGGGAAAGAGTCAAGTGTTGCTAACAGAATATCTTTATAAATAAATTAAAAATTGTTGGACAGAACTTGTTCTCTGATAGAAAGCTAACAAAAAATATTGGCTTAAACTTTGTCTGGCAAAGTTAATATATTATGAACATTTTGACATTGAAATTCAAAGATTTTCTAAGACTAGGTTTCTTTGGAGCATAAAAAGCACTTTTGAGGATATCAAAAGATATAATAGATGAAGTGGGAGGAAAAAGTTATGGGAAGTTAAGTCTTTCATTTGTTACTTTTGACAAGCTAAACCCAAGTAATAAGAGGCAAGGTAGTATTCTAATAAAGCATGCCTCACTGCGTATAATTGAGTTAATCTGTTCTCATCTCTAGCACATCAAGCTGCCAAGAATTTTAATAATCACAGTGCACAGGAGGATTAGGGAAGCTCTATACTCTTAAGTTGGTTAATGAAGTAAAGTGTTATGAGATATGTTTTCTCAGATGGGAAAAAAACTAGCAGAACTGACTTTGGTTTGGATATGGTATCCATTTGCTTCTTATTTAAAAATAAATATTCTAGGAAGACTTCTTGCATTCCTCTAGACCTTTTTTTTTCTTTGCTGGCATCAATAGTTCACTGAAAATTTCCTTATTAGTAAAAATATATTTTGGAGCAAAAGGGAGTGAGGAGTATTCTAAAATTGATGGATTCCTTTGTGTCAGATAGAAGTACTACAACAACCCGGTTAGATAGGTGATATTATTTCCATGTTAGAGATGAAGAGTATGAAGCTCACAAATGGTAGTATTTTTCCCGAAGTCAATTGGAAACCAGGAGACTATGTGAAAGAAGTCTCTCAACTTCAAGTTGACTTTCTATTCTCTTTCGTCACTTCTTACTCTGCCCCATAAAGAAAAAGTGTCCTAATTCAGCTTTTGGTTTGGTGTATAGAAAATAGTATCTATAAGATATAATAACATAAAGTAAGCCTTTCTTACTATTACAAATATCATTTTCCATCACAGCAATAATTAGAAACAATATTGATCACATGAAAATTATTCTTACTATTTGGCCCAGAACTGCAAGTGTAACTGTATCCAAAACTAATAGACACAATTTAAAAAGTGGTTAACCTAAGAAATAATAACATACTATTATTAAATATTTTTCAAAGATTAAACACAGAGAAACTATATGTCAATAAATGTGAATAACTGGAAATCCCAAAGGAATACCAGTTGGATTTTAATATACTTTCTTAAGTGCTTGTACTTTACCATTACTCTATTTAAAAAAAAAGAAAGAAAGAATGAAAATAATTAAAAAGTGAAGAAGAAAAGTAATCTACTTTCCTTCTACCTCACCCCTACTTCTTTTTTAATCCGTTGGAATAGTCATTCCACCAGCAAAAACTTCTCTCATCTTTGGCGCATCAATCAGTTTCATACCTAGAGAACATATGATGTAGTTCATGTATTCATTTCATTATTATATAGCTCACTATCACTTGATCAGAATGGAATTTATTCTTCCTCATCTAGAACATCAAATGGTTATACTACTATGATTTAAATCCAGAGAAAGTTAATAAAAAAGTCACCAGAAAACTGACAATAAAGGTTTATAATACTTAGTGATAAATTTAAAACCATCTTTCTAAGACTGGGGACCTATTAATAATATATGCTAATCCATAATTTTCACACTTTATTCAAAATAAATACTTAGATTAAACACTTATGGAGGCTGTCCATTCTAATTGCTTTCTATTTTTAAAGTAATGTTTAAAATTATGTCCAATATAGTAGATAGTTAAGCAATTTATACAATTTGGATTTTATTCTAATTTTAAGAGAACTCCTAAATTAAAAGTGACATATTTTCAGCCGGCATTTCTTCAGGTCAACATTCTTATCTAAATTGTAGGAAATCCTATTTTAAGGCAACAAAAAGAAATCAACCATAATAATGGCTCATGCTTAAATAATACTCATATGAATTGACATGAATATATGATAAATATTCATTTTCTCAAGACAATTGTTAACATATGGTCCCTTAATTTTTTATTTAGCAAAATAAGTTAGAAAGTACCATTACACTAAGAAAAGGGATCATAGCATAGTTTTTTGATAATTTAATTAAATATCACTCATCATTTTTAGTCTTTCACTTACACAATATAAACCTCTACACACTTCACCATAATCAATTTTAGAAAACAGTTTAAAAAAATCTCTCCAGTATTCTAAAACTTTAGGGCTGATGCTTAAAATTATCTTCTAGATTCCATAAAAATTACTTTTTTGGTTTGTTCTTTTTATTAAACATAGCCACCAGGAAAGAGGCTTTATATTAGCTACAAATAACCACAAAAAAAGGTGAATAAAATTGCTTGTGGCTCAATAGAGATGTTATATTGTATCCTTGAAGATTTGAAAATTTGCATATGTTAAATAGAACAAAGCTGGAAATGTGTCTCCTTATAGAACTGGTTTAAATTCTAGGGTTATAGAATTCTTTCACGAAGTCTGTTTCAAATGCCCTAATTTTGTGTGGCACATAAGACTCTAAAAGTAAAAGTAGTTTGGGGAAGTTTCCAGATCACTAGCTGTAAGGAAAATAAAACCTCTGCTTTGGTCATAATCACGTCCTTTTAATCAGTACAGTAATGTAGGTATTAGAAGGAGTTAACGGTGATTACATTCTTAGCTCCAAATTTGGAACCAATTCAGAGATAGGCACAAGAGTCAGACAGAAGGAGGCTAAAGTATTAGCTTTAGCCCTGGCCAGTTTGGTTCAGTTGGTTGGGTGTCATCCCATTCACCAAAGGGTTGCTGGTTCAATTCCTAGTCAGGGCTCATGCCCAGGTTGTGGGCTCCATCCCTGGTGGGGAGGCAGCCGATTGATGTTCCACTTTCACATCGATGTTTCTCTCCCTCTCCCTTCCTCTTTCTCACAAAATTGATTTAAAAATCACCTTTAGAGAAGATTAAACTGGATGAGAAGATATGGTACAGGTGTGTGGCCACCCCAAAAGAAAACATAAATCGAATGCAAATGCCTATGATGGTATTTTCAGAAATGTATCTTCCTGATGAGTTCAGCTATTTTAACCTGGTGTTTTGCCTTAATGAATCCAGTTAGACTGTACACGAATAGTTCTCCTTCCTATAGAATGTATCTTTACATAAGCAGTTTTTCCTTTTTCTCTCAGAACGTATGATCACTTGTATCACTTTTTACTTATTATTATTATTTTTTTTACTTTTCCTTTCCACCCTTTTTCTCTCTTAAGAAAAATAATTATTCACTTGGGACTATAAAATAAAAGGCAGGCAGGAAAGAAACATTCCATGAAGCCTAAACAAACATGGAAATTGGAAACCAGAGTGGCCTCTATTCAAGAAAAGAAAGAGCACCCATCCCTAGTGAGGGTGTCAGGGCAGAAGTGGCTTTGTGGGGAATTTTGGAACAGATGGCAGGGAAGACTATGTGCTCACCTGACAATAGTGGCTCCTCATTTCTGGAGCGCGATCCACTCTGATCTGTTATGGAGCGGGTATCACCCTACTGTGACTATTCCTTGAGTCCCCCACCACCCATGGAAAATCAGAACAAGATTAAAATCTAGTTCTAATATTTTTTTTCTTTTAAGTATGATCTTCCAAATGCTACATAAACTGTGTTTCAAAAATACTGAACGGAAACAAAATACGATAACAGAAATTGTAGGTGATTTAAATTTATTGTGTAGAAAATTATTTTAAATATTTAAATAAAAATGGAAATAACATTCATTGCCTTAAAAACTATAAAAAGGCATATTAAATACAATTCAAGCATGCAATTGTATCTTTCCTATTGTCTGAGGAGAGCTCAGGGTATTTGTGCTATTGTCTGAACCCTGTCTTGCTATTGTAATAATATGAAGAATTAAAATAGGTTTCCATCCTCAGATATTTATAGAGGAGTTTTCTAACATTTCCAAATCTGCTTCTGTGTTTTGTTTTGTTTGTAATTCTTATTGGAAAAATGTGTTAAAATTGGTATTGCCTCAACTTTTTACAACCCAGTGGTGTTTTTAGCATTTACTTTATTTTTTACTTTATTTTTATTGTTGATGCTATTATAGACATCCCCAATTCCTCCCTTTTGCCCGCCTCCACCCAGCCCTGTTCCCCCTTCCCTCTGACCATCGCCACACTGTTGTCTGTGTCTATCAGTTATGCATATATGTTCTTTGGCTAATCCCTTTATCTTCTTTCATCCAGTCTCCCTCTCACCTGTGTCTATCAGTTATGCATATATGTTCTTTGGCTAATCCCTTTATCTTCTTTCATCCAGTCTCCCTCTCGCCCCTCTCCCATCTGACAGCTGTCAGTCTGTTCCATGTATCCATGCCTCTGTTTCTGTTTTGTTCATCAGTTTATTTTGTTCATTAGATTCCACATAAAAGTGAGATCATATGCTATTTGTCTTTCTCTGACTGGCTTATTTCACTTAGCATAATACTCTCCAAATCTATCCATGCTGTCCCAAAAGGTAAGATTTCCTTATGGCCGCATAATATTCCATAGTGTAAATGTACCACAGCTTTTTAATCCACTCATCTACTGATGGACACTTGGGCTGTTTCTGATTGTAAGTGATACTGCTATGAACATGGGGTTACATATATTTTTTCAAGTTGGTATTTTGTATGTATATTCCCAGAAGTGAGATCACTGGATCAAAAGGTAGTTCCAGTTTAATTTTTTAAGGAAAATCCATTTTCCACATGGGCTGCAGCAGTCTGCATTCCCACCAACAGTAGACTAGCATTTCCTTTTCTCCACTTTCTCACCAGCACTAGTTTGTTGATTTATTGGTGGTAGCCATTCTGGATCACATTAATCCAGAGTCCTCTGAAGTCAATGGATTTCAAGATTAAGAAGTTAATTGATTGAAGAGAATAGCTTAATTTTATATGTATTTTTAAAATAAAGCTGTTTTATTGAAATCTTAAATAATTTCTTACTTAGCTAAACTTTATGAACTGAAACAAAACACAAGTAAGTGTTTTTGTGCTGCACAGTGCAAGTACTGTAGGTGGTTATTTAAATGGTGGTCTAACATGTGATCATTGTTGAATTACTTGCTTAAAGAATGTACAATGCCAGGGTAGTAAATATAAGTTCTGTTCAAGTGGGCAAGCATAGTAATCAGGGCAAAATTAACTCAGAGTAAATTTCATTAGAAAGGTCCAACAGGGAGATATGTCAGGGCACAGGTAAGATGCACACATTTATTCAAATAATTAATGTGGTTACCTACATCATAAGTATTCTCATAATAATCTTAGGGTACATGTCATTTAGACTCAGAAGAAAAAATAGAATTGCTAAAATGACTTTTTTATTCTCAGGGGGCAAATTTTTATAATTTTAGATTTTTCAGAAGAAGAAAGTCATAACAAGAGCCTCTCTGGATTTGGGCCCAGAACGGTGTACTTGTGTCCTATTCATACCTTTATGCCCATGCACCTGTGGGGACCTTCATTCACAGTCTCATGTTCAGAGAAGATACATCTGTCTTAGATATCTAGAGTGCCCAACTTCCTCAGTTTGTCTGGGTGTTTCCTGGGATGTGGGACTTTTAGTGCTAAAATCTGGGCAGTCTGAGCAAATGAGAGCAGTTGGTCTTTCTACTCCATTTTCAGCAGGAGATTAGCCACTTTGTCATTCACACAGAATGGACAAATAAACACTTTAGCCACTGTGCATCCATGAAGTAGCCCTAGTGTCCAGATGGGAGACAGATATTTTTCTTTAACTCTCAGCCAGTCCCTCAGTACCAGAGGGAGGTAGGTGTGAAATCTTCAGACAACTTCTTGACACATCTCTTTGATCAAGAGGTAATTAGCTCTTTCTCCACTCACAGGGAAAGGGAAAAATAAGTCATCTTGGTCACATCTCAATAATGATTTGCACTGGAGCTCAGATCAAAGACAGATATGCTGCGAGAACATAGCCGCCATGTTAGAACCAGGTGGGTGATTATCAGAAGCACAAGTTTATTTCAGGCATTTCTCCTTGGTAAAGTTTAGAAGACAAAGCTGTTGGATTATGACAGGCATAGGTAATGTAATCCACCAGTTTGGGCAACAGAGCCAATTTGTCTTTTGGACATCTTTCTGTGGAGGGATTTGTAAACCAGATATTTTTGGAATTAGTTTTACATTTGTGAATCTTTGGAGCATTGTATTTAGTTCTGTTTCAGGAAGGTAGCCTGCGTATTCTCTATGTCAAAGCTCTTTCTTCAGCAGAAATATTGAGCCAGTTGTCATGGACTTTCTGATTAATAATAACTTGGTATGTTATAGCATCTCCTTCTATTCTGACATTTGCAGTTCATTTATTGAATGTTGGATTAGCCTGCACTCCTTCACATCTGTCAACTTCTGCTTGTTTCCCTTTAGCTCACGATTTTCCTGGGTAAACTTCTGTTGTAGGATTATATGTTGACTGATGGAGCTCCTTAAGGTCTCTACTTTGAGCTGAGGGTTTTTCCTTGACTATCCATTGGAATTTTGGCCAGTTTCAGTGAAGAGGGGGTCATAGATCACTGTCTTTATTTGTTTTTCCTATTTTCAACTAATTTTTCAGTTTGGATAGGAATAGTGTCTGTATTATCTTCAACTTTTGTTAATGTGTTTTCCAGAGAGAAGGGAGAAAGGAAGGGAAGAAGAATAGAAGAGAGGGGAGAGAGGGAAGGGGAGAAGAATGGAGAAGGGAGAGGAGAAGTGGGAGAGGGAGAGAAGAAAAAGAACAAAGAAAGAAGGCAGTGAACGAAGATAGAAAAGTAAAACAGGAAAAAAAGAAGGAAGGGAGGAAGGAAAACAGTGTTATTATCAAATCTAGTTCCTTCTTCAAAGAATGTGAAAGCCCTTAATGAAAGTTTGCTGGACTTTATAATTTTGGTGAAGAAATGGATATATCCAGGATGCTCTTTGGACTTCATGGACTGACTATCTATTAATGAATTCCCATAGCATCTATTTTATGGCCTGGGTAGCTTAAAATTTACATTTTATCATATTTCTCAAGTATGACCAGGTTGCTAGTGAACTCAATTAACATACTAATTAAATAACATGTTGGCTGTTGAGCCATCTAGTTATGAAAATTATAAAACAAGGTAATTTGAAAAACAGTTTTACAATCTAATTAAAATAGATCAAGTGCCACTGTACCTCAGGTACTGTGCTAATTATAGTTGGGGAAAGAGCAATTTGAGTAAGATGTTTCAATAGGAGATATAAATGTTAAATGCAACTAATTAACTATTAGGTAATATTATTCTGGAAAGGTCTTTAGGAAGATGAGTATATATAAATTATATATTCTAATTAGCATCTTGCCTAAAAATGTAATGCTTTCTTTTTCCTAGAAAGTTTAATTTAATTTGGTCTATAATTACATGCTTTTAATTATTAATTTTCTTACTATTGGCAAATTTTACTAAACATGCTTGTATTATTCATGATTATTATTAAGGTTCATGATCTTTAAGAATAAAAATTTGAAAATGTTAAAAAATAAAAGTTTTTAAAGTACGTAAAGCATCCTAAATTTAAAAATACAGTTATTATTTTCTATCAATTTCACAATTTTAATGAGTTGAAAATAAAACTGTATTAACTTATATTTTAGCTCTTACTACAAAAAAATATTTAGAAACCTACAAGAAGTTATAAAACCTGTAAAAATGTGAATTACAGCAGAGAAGAAAAAATAATCTGTTCTATTTATCATATAAAATTGATTATTTCATTTTCATAAATCTGTATGCTTTTTTCTTCTTTGTCTTCTATCAGATACAACTTCACAGTAACGCTGTAAATCTAAAACTTGATGAAACCTAACATCTAGTTAATTATTATGTTGCACAGTTAACAAGGACAGTCACTTAAATTCTTCGGCCTTTTTTTTTTCTTTAAAATGAAAGATAAAACCCCTCCAGCGTATGGAATCCTTGGATGAAATGTGACTTGAAATAAAATGGTTTCTTTGTTTACTTAATTTGACACTACTCAGCCTTAGAATAAGACTGTCAACTTCTGCTTATTATAAAAGGCTTTATGGAATGAAGAATCTCTCTTCTTAGAGTGCAATTCCTGTGTGTACCTAGAGCCCTGCTTACTGAGCACAGGGACTTATCATGAGAAGCACATGATATAGATTTCTATTTACCCTGTTCTGAGATATTTGCAAAAGGAATGATTAAGTCATCTCTTGTGGGAGATTTCTACCTTAAACATCTTTCTCTTCCTAATCAAAGATTGAAGAATCTGTGAAACTGAAATTAATGACAGTTACTAATGTGATTTGTCCAAATCCTTGGCTTCTGATGGTTGTGCTTTTGTTTTCCTGTCACTGGTTAAACTTTGAGACCTATTCCTTCTGGGTGCAAATCAGGTGTGATTAATGTGCTTGGTGAGAGTCATTTAGTAAATATATAAATCAAGTCACGTTGTTAAAAAATATATATCCATCATTTACAGGGATCAAGCTGTGGTTTCCTTTGCAATCGACCTGTGGAAATGATACAGCCCAATTGTTTCAGAGTTCCCCTCCAAACTGTTACGGGGGCAGAGTTGACTCTTCCTTGGCACAGTGGAACTTGGAGAAATTAGGAGGGTTGGCAGCGGTTGCTATGTGGCAGTTTGGATGCTGAACTGGAGGATGACCAACAGGTGTGAACTGGTCTGCATCTGGCATTGAATAGTTCGTAACTTTAAAAGGGCAACCTTATTTTGGTGAGACTACTGAGAACTACGAAGGAGAAAAACCATATGAAATTCTTTTTTTTTTCTTTTTTTAAATATATTGTTTATTGTTGATACTATTACCGATATCTCCCATTTCCTTCCCTCTTTCCCCCTCCTCCTCCCAGCCCTTCCCCCCAACCCTCAGGTCTTTATTTCCGTGTCCATGGGCTATACATGTAGGTATAGAAGTTCTTTGGTTTATCTCGTCTCGTCCCCAACCCAACCTGTCAGTCTATTCCATCCCTCCCTGCTTCGGATCTTATTTTGTTGGTCAGTTCATTTTGTTCATTCGGTTCCACAAATGAGTGAGATCATATGATATTTGTCTTTCTCAGTTTGGCTTATTTCACTTAGCGTAATGTTTTCTAGGTCCCTCCATGCTGTCCCAAAGGGTAAGGGATCCCTCTTTTTGACAGTTGCATAGTATTCCACAGTGTAAATGTCCCACAGCTTTTTTATCCACTCATCTACTGCTGGGCACTGGGGCTGTTTCCAAATCTTAGCTATTATAAATAACACTGCTAGGAACATAGGGGCGCATATATCCTTTCTGATTGGTGTTTTGGGGTTTTTAGGATGTATTCCCAGAAGTGGGATCACTGGGTCAAACAGCAGTTTCACTTTTAGTTGTTTGAGGAGACTCCGTACTGTTCTCCATAGTGGCTGCACCAGCCTGCATTCCCACCGGCAGTGCACGAGGGTTCCCTTTTCTCCACATCCTCTCCAGCACTTGTCGTTTGTTGATTTGTTGATGATAGCCACTCTGACAGGTGTGAGATGATAACTCATTGTGGTTTTAATTTGCATTTCTCTGGTGATTAGTGACTTTGAACATTTTTTCATATGTCTCGTGGCCATTGGTATGTCCTCTTTGGAGAAATGTCTATTCAATCTGTTATAGCTCTTGATGGATGTTGCCAGCTTGCTCCCCGAAGAGGCCTGTCTTCCAGCATGTCTGAGGATGCCACCCTTGCCAGCACTGGGTATCATACCTAGTCTGGTGTTGGTGTTCTTAGGCACAGGAGTTGATTTTAATAAGTGATTTGAAATATTTCTTGAAATACATTTTTTCCTGGTTTCTTTCATTATTCTGCTCTCTGCCTTGATATTTTTGCCACATTATATGGAAGCAGGATAAAAAGGGAGAGCAGTAGAAGTATCACCAGATTTGCAAAAGAAAAAATGTCCTGATGCTTTATCATCTTTCATCCTGCTGGACATTCTTACATGGATTATCTGTTGTCGCCTGAAATGAAATGTATCTGAAGCTGAATTCCCCTCTAAACCACCTCTTCATCTCCATTTCTCAATCACTTTGACGCGGTCAGTCAGGCCCTCCGGACTGGGGGGCCCCTCGATGGTATTGGGGATCCCGGCGAGCCCCCAAAATGTTATGTCCAGATTTCAAGATCCCCAAAAAACCACATCAGGGAGCCAGTCCGATGCAAAAGCAGAGGGTCTCTTATACAAGCTCGCTTGGTCCCCCCCTTGCCTCCATTACTGGGTGCAAGAGAGAGCCACCATATGAAATTCTTAATAAAATTCAACAATCTTAACAACATAGGACTAGTAGTCACTTTGAATATGCTAATAAAATTTATGTTTCAAATGAAACATCAGCATCCTTCTTTTCAGGTGGAATGGTTGGTGTGCGAGCCGCATTATCATCACTGTCAGGGCTATTCAGGAGTATTTGTTCATGCAATTAGACAGGTGCACAAAATAAATGACAGGAATGCAAATCTTCAGCCTTTGCCTATGTTATCATTGCATATCTGGGAAACATGAGAACATGTTTTCTAAACTGAAAAAATATTAAAAATTATTAGATAATTGAGTAAATTATTTAGAAAACAAAATATAAGAACATCCTTCATACAAATAGTAACTAGATAGAAAATATAATGGAGTAAATGATTGTCAGAATAAAAACATAATTTTCTTACAAATAAATTTAACAGTAATTATGCATTACTAATATAACGATGACTGTAAAACTCTAAGGAAGGGAATACAAAAGACTCAAATGAAAGCCAAGGCAAAGAAGTACTGCCTTGTTCCTTGACAAGAATATTTAGTAGTATAAAGTTAGTAAGACTCTCTTAATATATGCTCACTTAATCTTTATAATGAAGTACAAATAAAAATGAAAGGAATTATTTATTTATAAATAATAGTAAAATTTATTTGAAAATAAATTTACATATAAAAATACATAGGACAATTTCTAAGAGGGTTATAAATAAAGGTACACTAGCCCCTACCTGCTGTTAACATTCTACATAATAAAAGCCTAAGCAACTGTTGTGGTGGAATGAGCAGAAAGACTGGTCTCTATGATGTGCACTGACCACTAGGGGTCAGGCACTCAATGCAGGAGGAGCGCCACTCAGCCAGAAGCTGGGCTTACCGCTGGTAGTGCAGCGGTGGTGATGGAAGTCTCTCCTGCCTCTGCAGCAGCACTAAGGAGCAGTGAGCCTAGAGGTAAGGAGCAGCGAGCAGGCGGGCAGTAAGGAGCGAGGGGTCCGGGACTGCGAGAGGGATGTCCCTGCCTGGAGGGAGCAGGCCTAGGCTGGCAGGCGGACATCCCCCAGGGGTCCTGGACTGCAAGAGGGTGCAGGCCCGGCTGAAGGAACCCCCCCTCAATGCATAATTTCATGTACTGGGCCTCTAGTATTTTATAATGTAACAGAAGCTAAAGCTGTGTTGTACTGGAATATGATTACACAGATGGATTAAGGGAAATGACCAGAGTTCAGAAATATTCAGGAGCTTGTTTCCAGATCAGAATGGATTAATGATAAGAATTAAAACAGATTCTATCACTCACTTGGTACTACTTACTATAATTCATTTTTTAAAGGTTTCAATATATTTTAATTTTTCAAATATGCTATCCTATATTATAAAAACTAATATGCAAATCCACTGAATGGCAGAATGACCAGTTTCTATACACGCACTGACCACTGGGTTGCAGATGCTCAATGCAGGAGCTGTCCCCTGGTGGTCAGTGTGCTCCCACTGGGGGAGTGACGCTCAGCCAGAAGCCAGGCTCACAGCTGGGGAGCACAGTGACGGTGGTGGGACCCTCTCCCACCTCCACGGCAGCGCTAAGGATGTCTGACTACTGGACATCCCCTGAGGGCTCCCGGACTGCGAGAGGGCTCAGGCCAGACTGAGGGATCTCCCCGCCCCCCCCCCCCAAGTGCACAAATCTCGTGCACTGGGCCTCTAGTATTTAAATGAGCTGCAGAGTGCTTAAATGACAAATTGACTTTGAAACAATCCTGTATGACAGCAACTGGGATGGTTACTCATCATTCCACTCTTTTGGGGTGACTCTGCTAACAGGGGGCAGGTTCCATTCTATTCCAGTCTGGGTGGTTGTAAATATCCATGCAGTGACACAGAAAGTGGTTCCACTCTCTAGTACAGCATTATCCTATTTGTCATGAAAATCTGGGGACTGTTTTCTGTGGTTCTGTCTTGCCCTAATTTGCTGAACGCTTTTCTTGAGACTGAATGTATTTCTAGTCAAGAGAGACAACATGAAAATGTAATGAAATTGCAGTTGATTGTAGCTGCTGGTCTATTTCCTTGAGAGACCTGGTAGGAACTCTGAAGCTCAGATGCTCTCCTCCAAAAGTTCAAGATACAGATTCAGTTCTGGAGGCCTGAAGTCCAAGATCAGGGTGGTAGTCTAGTTGGGTGAGGGATGTCTTCCAGATTGCAGACTTCTTATTGTACCCACACATGCTGGAAGGAGTTACTATCCTTATTGCAGCAGAATAAGCTGGTTCCAGGTCTGCCAAAATAGTAACATGCAAGAAGAAGCAACAACTACCATCTAGGAGAACCTGCAAGATATGTCGCTGCTACCACATACATGAAAGCACAGCATGGTCCCAATATGGTTAGTCTTAGAAAGGTATTGGTAGGAAAGATTCCAAAAAGCAAAAGAACTGGTTATGTAGCATAATAGGGATACAAATGAGTTACTCATTTCCACAGTACCTTATTATCCTTTTTCCCCCCAAAGTTTATTTAAAAATTTCCAATATTCTGTCCAAGTAGAACTGTATCTTGCACTGTGTCCATTGGTGGGAAGGGAAGGTCTAGTTGTCTCATCAGGGTTCTGTCCTTTAGATTAGGTGATAAAGGGAAGAGCTAACACCCAGACTTCTCTTATTCCTTTATATAGATACTTTCTTCCTTTTACCAAGTCTAAATGTTTCCCTTGCTCCTTCTGTCCCTTTCACTCCTTTTTATCCTATTTAGGGATTTTCTCTCATCATCATCAAATTTTCATGTATTTTTTAAGGAATCATAATAATTTGTCTCTTGCCTTGAGGACCAACTATTTACTTTAAAATATATCAAATTTATCTATAGGATGTATCTCTAAACCGGTGTCCTTAGTATGAGTTATATAACATCTAGGCAAAAAATGTACAGGCATAATTCTTGGTGTTTAAAATTAATTGAAAAGCGCAGTATTTTTATGTCACTCAGTTTTACCTCATTTGTCAATTAATCAGATTATGTGAACTGGAGCAAAGTCAGGTTCCCTGTGCTACACAAGAGCTGTGAGAAGCAGTGAGCCATGGGCATTCTGTCTACAGAGGATGAGCGATATGCTTTCAGTAGGATTTCTCCATCTTCTGCAATCACCCCCATTTCTTAAATTCTAAGTTTTAAGTTTGCTCTACTCAGTATCTTAGAGCCTTCCTCCCTCCTCTTCCAGCTAATGTATGCTCTTCTTGATTCATTTTATTTCACAGCATCGTGTCTATTTGCTCATGGATTTCCTAAGGATCTCCACTTTCTGTGGCTAGGTTTTGTACTTATTATTATTATTATTTTTATCAAACTTGGGTCAACTTCGAGGTAAAAGTTTCATTTGCCAAATTATTTATCTGTTTTTCAGTTCATCCCTAGATGGCAGCTCATCATTCATTCCTGGGTTTCAACAGCCTCTATCTTAAACTCTTGTTACTACAGTTTTTATCTGTGAGACCTTCATTTTCAGTTTTCTCACACCAGTGGTCTGCTAGTTGGCTGAGTTTATTTCATCTCCATCAATTTTCTTTCTCATTAGATATGTCCTCAGATTCAGAATCAGTAGCAAGCCCTGTCATCAGTAAAGTGCAATTGCTCAGACTTTAATTTCATTCATTTGGTGTGTGAGAAGTTGGATGTCAGAAACTTCTGATTTAATTAGGTTTGCTCACTGAACTCAGTATGTTGCTCAGTCCAACTGTCCACTTCCTGTTCTATGTCCTTAAGTCTGACATGTTCTTCTCAAGCATAAGGAGTTTGTACTTGATTTTCTCTTCATTTAGTTTGGCTTCATTAGGGGAACTTCCTGCCTTTGAAAATTTTACCAACTTTCTTACAAAAGTAGATGGCAGAAATAATAAATATCATAATACAATATAACACAATATAATACTGGTTTTATTATTACCTTGTTAGAATACATTTAAAAGATCTTTAAAGTATTCTAGCTTAAAAACACACATCATTTAAGTCATTATAAATAATGTTTTCAATTCCCATCTGTAATTTATATGAAATGTATTAGGTATTACCATATCACCATATATGGTTTTTACTTTAGATTCCCAACATTGTTTATTATTTAAAGTGTAAATGAGATTGTTAAAAAAAAATGGCTTGGGGTTAATCTGTTATTTTTTAAAACATATTTTCATTGATTTCAGAGAGGAAGGGAGAGGGAGAAAGAGAAACATCAATGATGAGAGAGTCATTGATCGGCTGCCTCCTGTACACCTCACACTGGGGATCCAGTTGCAACCTGGGCATGTGTCCTCCTGGTTCATAGATCGAAGCTCAACCCCTGAACCACACAGGCTGGGCTGTTATTTCTTTATATTTTATGCCACGGATTCTCAAACTTCAGTGTTTATCAGAATCACCTGGAGGGCTTATTCCACCACAGACTGCTGCCCCTCCCCCCAATTTCTAATCCAATAGGTCTGGTGTGAGGCCGAAGAATTTGCATTTTTAACAGCCTCCCAGGTGCCACTGATGCTGCAGGATTAAGAATCATACTGATCTCTTCTAATGTAAGGATTTTGTATAACTTTGTATTCTTGTTTCACTTAATTTAAAATTTTTATCAATGTTCTCCATTTCTTAAGTTATATAAAGTCTAAAACTTTATATAGAGAGCTATATATAAAAGCTCATTGCAACACACTCATGCACAAATAGATTCCTGACCTTCCTCACATATCCCAGTTCCTTTTTCCAGAAGCAAGCAGTTTCAGCTCTGAGGACTCATTACCAAAATCAGACCAGGCTGATGTTGATTAGCCAGGGCAGCCAATCGGAAGAACTTCACTACTGAAGGTTCTAAGATGGTGGGTCTTCTCTGTAGCTGTCGCTCCGAGCCTTTAGGAGTTTCTTTGTCTGTAAGTGTACTATGGTCAAACCTTCCTCAGTACTCCTCAGTCCCTGGGTATCTTTCTATATTTCTGGAAGGAAGAAAACTCGATGTTTCTGATCTCAAAATTAAAATGGCCAGCTTCTTCACACGTGTCATTATCCTCTTTAGGCATTTTCATTCGAATGCCTACTTTTGTATTTATCCTCTGTTGGACTCTTTTAATTCCACAGTGGGAAATTATTCTCACTTTCTTATGCTACTGGTTCGGTTTCCTGACATCCTTTCCGTTTGTTTTATAGTCTTAAATGGGTCTCATACAGCATTCTTCTACAGGCTCAGCTGTGGCCAATGAGAATTATGGGAATTGAGGAAAAAATGTGTCAGGGTTTAAACAACATCCAAAGACTTACACAGAGCTCCTTAATTCTCAGGTTTTGATTCCCAGCCACTCTGGCATCTAGCATTTTCTCCATTAACTCTACAAAATGTGGCTTGTAAGAGAAAAAGATCTTGTCTGGGCTCACCTACTGGATCAGTATCAAGTGTGATTCTAAGGCGTGCACGCAGATGTTTTCCCCCTGGAGAACACTTGGATATCAGAGGTATTCTTTATACTGGTCTACAAGCTTGTTTTCATCCAGGAAGCCCTGAGGCAACAGCTTAACTCTTCCATTTCTTCTGGAGTCTAAACTGCCTGGTATACTTTAGTGTCCTTAGAATGTGTTGATTTTTCAACTCCATAAATTCCTCTGTGTTCTCATGGTCCTCTCCAAAGAATTATTTTAATCCAGGTTTTCCTGAAAGAGAAAGCTCTTTTTAATGTGTCCACTCTCACAGTAATGTAAATTTCTTTACCTCAGTATTAGTATGATACTTTTTAAAAGCTACTTTTAATTATTTTTATATAATTATTTAAAACGTTCTGTTTTTATAAAAAAAAACACCCTCTGTGAGTCTTCTTATTTTTCTATTATATGCTGATTGGTTCTGTTTGCAACTTTTCAAGCTTTTTTTTATTGACAATTATAACAGAAGGCATGTATTTCACAGGTTATGTACCCCATGGTAATTATGAGAATAAAAGTCAGGTTATTAGCAAAAGTTGAACAAAGGCCCTGGCTGGTTTGCCTCAGTGGATAGTGTCCCGGATTTTATTCCAGTCAAGGGCACATGCCCGGGTTTGTGGGCTTGATCCTCAGTGTAGGGCATGCAGGAGGCAGCCAATCAAATGGTTCTCTCTCATCATTGATGTTTCTATCTCTTGCTCCCTCTCCCTTCCTCTCTGAAATCAATAAAATTATATATTTTTTAAAAAGTTGAACAAAGAAAGCATAATTAGCAATATATGTTGGCATCTGGGTGCTTACTAATAAATCACACTACTTTCTCTACCACCAAAGTTCAGAATTAATTAAAAACTAAGACACAAGTGCCCAGCAAATTCCTATCAACGTATCAGCTTATTAAAGATAAATGTAATAGGAATTAGCCCTGGCTGGTGAGGTCCAGTGGGTTGGAGCGTCATCCAGTGCACCGAAAGGTTATAGGTTTGCTTCCTGGTCAGGGCACATACCTAGGTTGTGGATTCAGTCCCAGGACAGGCAAGTGTGGGAGGCAACTGATGGATGTTTCTCCCTCACATCAATGTTTCTCTCTCTCTTTTTTTTCTTCCCCTCTCTCCAAAATCAACAAGTCTGTCCTCAGGTTAGAATAAAAAAAAGTTTAATAGGAATTATGGCTAGGATCTGGGACCAAATGGATTTTTCTAATCTTTTGTTCTAAATTTAAATTACGCTCCATAGCCAGAGGTGGATGGCTGCAGCTCCATTCCCCATGTGCCACTATAAACTTGCAGCTTGATGTAGAAAATATGTGTTTCTTGGGGGAAAAAAAAGCCTTTACAAAAGAGGAAAAGGCCGCAGAAGGGGGAAAGTAGAGTATGCTTATTTTCTTCTCCTGAGTTCACCGGTCAACATAAGCTGATGGGACTCCACCTGAACAGGAAAATTACTTCTATCATCTCTAAATTTTCTGAGACACACAGCTGTCCAATAGGCAGTAATTATGGAAAATGTATATCATAGAGGTTAGCCAGGGGTGGGCAAACTTTTTGACTCGAGGGCCACAATGGGTTCTTAAACTGGACCGGAGGGCCGGAACAAAAGCATGGATGGAGTGTTTGTGTGAACTAATATAAATTCAAAGTAAACATCATTACATAAAAGGGTACGGTCTTTTTTTTCAATAGTTTTATTCATTTCAAACGGGCCGGATCCGGCCCGCGGGGCCGTAGTTTGCCCACGGCTGGGTTAGACATAAATTCTAAAATAAACCATTTCTTAAGCATATGTTTCCCACAGCTTCAATACAATAATGTAGATGGGGATAATGCTCTGTGAAATACACATATATGATTAATAATTTAACAAATGGTGCTCAGGTTTGTTTTTTAAAAGCAGAGGTGCTAAAGTGAAAAGAAAAATGAAAACAGCTGCTCAAAGGAACAGAATTTGTTAATAGTACTTTTAAAAACCCACAAAGAAGATGGGGTCCTTATCTGAATTCTTTAGAATTAGCTTGGATATGGTAAAGCCAAAGAGGTCAGACATGTAGATGGATTAAGAGGCCCTGCAACCAATGTATTCAACTAATAACAGTTGAACTCAGGACTAATTGCACGGTTTTGAGGTTTCATCCATAATCATTATCTATAAGGCAATGAAATACTCTCATGTGAACTACTGAGTTGACAATCTGAAATAGCTCAGGTTTATGTATTTTGCTGGCATATAATCACACAGAATAAAGATATCCATAAGGCAGGCTCATTTTGAGGGCATTGTAGCCTTCAAGTTGGACAGATGGAGCACAGAGATCTGCCAAGAGAGAGAAGTTGACAAGCTTGGGAATATTGCCATTACCTATGAGGACAAATTTCAAAGGAGGCATTTTGTGTGTGTCTATTTCCAATAATTCTAATGAGCATACATCTATATTTTAGGGCCCTGTGGGTATTCAGGCAATATGTTCATTCACATCTTGTCTAGGTTTAATGAAGGAAGCTGAGTGCAATGATTGCTTATTTTAAATTATATATTAATTTAATTTGAATTAAAATTAATGAATGTGGATGGATGTGGATGGATACTATGCCATGCTTGTAGGGCCTGAATAGCCCCTCCCTTCACTTGACGTGCCTGTCCAGCTTGCACACAGGCCAAGTGTGAAAAAAGAATTTTCAAGCTGGTGTTAAACACAGTCGTTATCAAGAATTAAATTATGTAATCTAACAACTAAATGTACTATATTATAAACAAAGGTAAAAAATTAATGAAACTTCAAACATTTGCCATCAATTCAATTATTTTAAATCATTTGTTAACATTTATTGAAAACTAATAGGTATTATAATTCATAAAAGTTATAGTAGATATAAAACTGAACATGGGATTGTCTCTTCAACACTTTGGGGAAACAGGCTTACAAACAAATAATTAGAATATGTATCTGTATAAAGGGTGATAACTAATACGGGGCATTAGCAACACAAAAATGCATTAGCTGCACAGAGGAAGTAATCAACTCAAGAGAACTTAGGGAAGGTTGCATAGAAATATAGAGAAAACAACTTTTTATAATACACTTCAACTTGCAAATACAACCTCTAATGTGTCATGTAGGATAATTTTCAGATGATAAATTTTTGATAATGTTACTAAGCATAACATTGAATAGACAAAGATTGTTACTTAAAGACACTTTATTTCAGAGAAAAAAAATAGCTGATGAGTAAAGATTTTGTTTTTATGTTTTCATTGATGTTTTTAATGATCGAAGAAGATGGCATAATGTGAAGGAAACTCACAAGAACTTGCTCCATGACATTAATGGCATGAATGTGCAAGGTCACCTCAAGGTCAAATTGGAGGATTAAGCCGATTAAATCTGTTTTCCTTCTGTTCTCTATGTTTAATATTCAATAATTACACAATTATCTTATGCCAAAAATGTGAGGCATTGGCAGGTAAATTTTCTATGTTGTGGAAACTGAAAAGATACATGAGGAGAAGGTATAAAATTCAGGTTTCTTTGTTCTAATTTATAGGCCAAGTTGCACAAATGATTGTTACTCACTAGATGGCAGAATACTAAAAGAATACTCTGGCATAGTACAGCTGGTTTCATAAATATGCTGGGTAATTTGACTTAAGGGCCTTCATGTTGCTGCAAATGTCAATAATTTATTGTTAAGTGACATTAAATATAACTGAATATTCTGAAATAGCCTCTGCCACACATGAAGGTAGTTCCTATAAATATGTAATAGGATTTCATATTTGTAAGAGTCTTTTTTTATCATCAGTTTCCTCTGGGAGGTCCCCAAATCTTTGCCTTCTTCTGTGTTTCTTAGGATGGCTATTTCAGTACAATCTTCCTGGCTTCCTAACACATAAACCTAGGAGATATTCTTGAATTCTTCCTCTGCCTCGATCCTCTTTACTGCAATATTAAATATCACAAACAAAGGTCTGTTGATCTATTTCAACAGCTGGCCTTTCTGATATGGCCTCCCCTCTCAATAATCCCTCCTAATACATGCAAGGCCCTGCTCTACATAAACCATCCTCATTTCTTACACCGTCTATTATTGGTGTCTCCTGCTTGTCCTTTCTGTCCTGACTCGCGGTGTGACCAAGTGAACCTTCATTCAGCCTCAGCAGGGTTTTTCCAAACATATAGTTCATCACAGCAGGGTATTTAAAAAATATTGTAGGCATTACTTTTTACTTATTGGATGAGCAAACATTTAATACAAAATTTGACAAAAACTCACCATTGTCAGGAATGTGGGGCAACAAGTACTCTTCTACATCTGTATTTATGACAGGAAATGGTGCAATAGTTTTAATATAAAAAAAAAATATTTCCTTTGAACAATTCCTCTGCTATTAATTTTGTTGCAGCATTATTTGTAAGAACCAAACCTGTAATGAACCTTAATAGTAACCAATATAGAAATGTTTATGTATAGTTTGGAATGTTTATACGATAAATTACTATGCAGTTATTAAAATTTTTTAAAAATCTTTATATTGTTGAGAGTATTGCATATGTCCCCTTTTTCCCCCAAATGACCTCTTCTAGCCTGCCCTGCCCCTGTCCTCTCCCCAGGCCTTCACCACCCTATTGTCTGTGTCCATGGGTTATGCATAAATGCACACAAGTTCTTTTGTTGATCTCTTCCCACCCATCCACCCACCCCCACCTTCCCTCTGAGACTATGCAGTTCTTAGGAATAAAGGTGGATCAAAATAGAACTATCTTCAAGGTATATTATTAATTGAATGAATAAGGCACAGAGTAAAATGTGGAGTATGAGTCATTTGTGTTAGAATATTTATTTCATGGTTTTTTTTTGCAAACATCCATACAAATGCATGTAACCATAATAGTCTCTGTATCATAGTGCTTAGCAGCATTGATTAGGGAGCCATCCATACTTGCTGTGTTCAAATTCTGACTCCACCACTTAGTAGCAGTATGACCCTGGGCAAGTTGGTTAGTCTTTTTTAACCTCAAGTTCCTCTTTGTTAAGTGGAAATGATAATAGTAACTACTTAATAGATCTGTTTTAAGGATTAAATAGGTTAATAAATATAACTTTGGCATTTAATAAGATCTATATTAGTGTTTACTATGAATTTATACATTGGTCCAATTTTTCTGGAAATAATATGCAAGAAACATTTCTGGAAGGTGGATCTAGGGGCTGAAGGATGTCTTTGTTTTTTTAATATGCTGAATAAGTAATGTTAAGAAGGAAATACCTTCTGAAATTTTTTAGTGGATTTCCGTTACTTTAGGGTTAAAATTAGTGTGTCATTCAAGATCTTTGATGATTATTGGCTCCCTGTTTGACTTCAATTTGTGACCCTTTCCCATCCTCTGTACAGAGTTTATTGGGCATTCTTTGAATCTATTAAGTTCTTTTAGAAATTCTTTCCTCTGACAAGATGTCCTTCTCTCCTTGAGAGTTCTACGTGACCAGCCATGCTCCAATGTCACCCTTCCGGGAAGCCCTCTCTTGCACCTTTGTGCCTCTTCACCTGCGCTCTTAGCACTGTGAGTGTTTTTCTGTTACAGAGCTTATCTGCTTGGTGATCAAATACTTACCTCACCCACTTAAAGGCTGGAACTATGACTTTTTCATCTTTATATATCACGGTGACTAATTATTTGCGCAATAAATATTAAATTAATGAATAAATGAACTGTAAACAACATTCCCTTCCTGCAACCTAGAAATTCTTCCCAAAACAGTCTGTCAGATACTGGAAAGCAAAGTCCATAGTGGATATTTCAAATTGAGTAGATTAGACATTCATTATACAGGTGTAGGAAGACTTAAGGAGTGAAAGGGGCATACTGAGGTATCTAAACGTCAAGAAGTTAGAGAAACAGCAGGGAATAGGTGGGTTCTGGAACCTAGGAGTTTGAGGGAAGGGCTCAACAGTGCTGATTCTTTGGAACTCTGAGGAAAGCTCTATGCAATTTGTACTGGGATTCTGAAGAGGGGCATGGTCTGGTGGGTGTCTGTCAGAACTCTGAAGGTTGTGTGGCCTGGTGGGTGCTCAGACTGCTGAGGTGGAGGTGACAGGTAGGTGCTTAGGTGGTCCTGGACTATGACACAGTTGCTTAGCAGGTTCTTATACTACCAGGTTCATGCTGTGGAGCCTTGAGGGGGAGCTGGTGCTGGGAGTGCCGAAGGAAGCCGGGTGAGACAACAGTCTGAATAGTGAGAGGAAGTGGAAAACAGGAAGGCAGTTCTTTTACTCTTCAAATTCTCCTCCACTGCAGTATTCCTTCATTGGCTGATCTTAACAGGAGGTGAGCTGGCAAAGGAGTCTGGGAAAAGTAGTGTGCAGAGTTTCAGCTCCAACATAGAGGTTGGAATTATTGCTGAAAGACAGTAACTGGCTCCATGGTGTGATGGATTAAAGATTTTTCTACCTTTTCCAAAGTTGGATTTGTTCAAACACACTCATCATTTCCATTTTACATGTTATTCACTGTCAGCTTAGATCACCCTGTACTTCTTAGAATTTTTATTGTTATTTTCTTTTCAATTTTTATTTTAAAATGTATTTAGACTTATAGAACATTTGCAAAAATAGTACATAGATATATTACTGCCAGTAATGCATGAGTGTCCCTATTTATCCCACAGCCTTGCCAATAGGCTATGTTCTCATATTTTCAAAACTTTTCCATTATGAAATGGTGTCTCAGTGTTATTTAATTTATATTTCTCTAATTATGAGGGAATTTGAACATTTTTAATGTATTGAGGGTTCTCATTTTCCTAGCATATTTTTAGATTTTTGTCCTTCAATTTTTTAGTTATTATAAATAGCTTGAGGTTTTTAGCCCTTTGATGCTATATATGTTGGAAATGTTTTCTACCAGTTTTTCATTTGCTTTTTGATTTTATAATGTCCTTTGCTATAAAAAGATGCTTTTCTCTTTTAGGAATTTTATGTAGTCAAATTTATCTATTTTTTTCTCTTATTGTTTCTGGGTTAGGAGTCAACATCAGAAAACCTTTCCCTACTAGTTAAAAAGGAATTTTTTTAGGTTGTCTTCTAGTGCTTGTAAGGTCTCAGATTTAATGTTTAGATTCCTAATCTACTTGAAGCTTATTATTTTAAAAAAATATTTATTGATTTTGAGAGAGAAACATCCATTGCTGTTCCACTTATTTATGCATTCATTCATGGATTCTTGCATGTGCCCTGACCAGGGATCGAACCCACAACCTTGGAGTATTGGGACAATCCTCTAAAGCCCAGCTGAGCTATCTAGCCAGAGCTGAAGCTTATTCTTATGTGTCATCCAAGATAATGGATATAATTTTCTTTTTCCCCAAATTACTATCAGGTTGTCTCAGCACAATTTATTAACGTATCCATCTTTTCTCTGATTGTTTAAGATGCCACCTTTCTTATGTAGTAAACTTACATGTATATATTTGGATCTAATTCTGTGTTTTCTCTTTATTTCACTGGCTATTCATGTCTTCATAATCCAGGACCAACCTGTTGTAATTATAGATGTTTTAGTGTTTGATTGGGATAGTCCATCCCCATAGTTTTTGTTTTTTCAGTGTTTTCCTGAGTATTTCTGCATGTTTGTTTTTCCATATGAATTTTAGTATCAAGTTAATTCCTAAGTATTTAATCTTCCCTGTTGTTGTTATAAATAAGGGTTTCTCTATCATATATCACTATTTGGCTAGTATTTGCATATTTGAAGGCCATTAATTTTTTTTTTTTTTTTAAATATATTTTTTATTGATTTTTTACAGAGAGGAAGGGAGAGAGATAGAGAGTTAGAAACATCGATGAGAGAGAAACATCGATCAGCTGCCTCCTGCACATCCCCCACTGGGGATATGCCCGCAACCCAGGTACATGCCCTTGACCGGAATCGAACCTGGGACCTTTCAGTCCACAGGCCGACGCTCTATCCACTGAGCCAAACCGGTTTCGGCTGAAGGCCATTAATTTTTAATGTCAATTTTATATTCTACCTTACTGAATTATTTTTGAGTTAGTTTTATGATTGATTCATAGATTATCTAAACATACTATTATATCATCTGCAAATAGAAATGATTTTACTTTTCTTTTTTAAACCATTCTTAGGCCTTTAGTTAATTTATTTTAGCTAATACCTCTAGTATGATGTAGAATAGTGTGGAGAGATGAGCATACTTGTTTTAGTCCTGATCTTAGGGAAATGTCTCCACTACATTAGACACTAACAACTATAAGACTAAAATATGCATAGTATTTTACAATGTTAGAACGTTTTATATTTAGATTATTAATCTGTTTGAAGTATCCCTCAGTTTCTATTTTTTGAGTATTTTTTTCATGAATGGGTATTGAATTTTATGAAAGGCTTTCTCAGCATCTATGGCACCAATCATTTGAATTTTCCCTTAGATTTGTTAATGTGCTGTATAACATTAATGGATTTTCTAATATTGAACCACTTTTCATTCTTCGAATAAATCTACTTAGTCGTTGTGTATGATCTTAACTTCTTAGTGTGTGTTGGATTTGTTTGTTAGTATTTTACTTAGTGCTTTTGCATAAGAGATAATTTTCTAATTTTTTTACTATCTATTAGGTTTAAGTATCACTGTAATATTTGTTTCACAAAAGAAATTTGAAATTTTCCTTCCCCTTCTCTAGAATAATTTACAGACCATTGGGTTGATCTGGTCTTTGAAGCTTTGGTAGAATTCGTCTCTGAAACCATTTGAGGTCAGTCATTTTTGTGGAGTACTTCCTGGAGAAGGTTGAATAGTGGCCCCCAATGATATGTTCAATTTGTAATCCCCAGACCTTACTTGGAAAAAGACTTTTTGACTCTTCGAAGATATAATTGAAGTAAGATTTTGAGATTAGATTAGGCTCTAACTCCACTGGTGGGTGTCCTTACAAGAGTCAGAAAAGGAGAGAACACACAGACATCGGAGAAGGCCATGTGAAGATAGAGGTGAAGATAGGAGTTACACTGTCACAAGCCAGGGAATGTCAGGAGCCACCGAAGTTGGGAGAGGTGGGGAAGGATCCTTCCCTAGAACTGACATTTTGCTGACACTTTGATTTCAGATATCTGCCCTTCCGAACTGTGAGAGAATAAATATAGGAGCCCTAGCAAACAAATATGGTTCCTGAATCACTTTGTTACTTTTTTAAAGAGTAGTTTTCTAAAGTATTCTAATTCCAATTGGGTCAAATTTGGTAGTCTGTATTTTTCTAGGAAATTATCCTTCTTATATAATTTTTAAAATATATTTGCACAGATGTCTGTAAGTTATTCTCTAATGATTTAAAAACTTTTTTCTTTTGTTTCAATGTGTATTTTCCCATTGACATTTCTTTTTTATCTATACTAATAAAAGGGTAATATGCTAATTAGACCAGATGTCTTCTGGACATCCTACTGGACGTCCTTACAGACAAAGCCATGGTGGCAGGGCCGAGGCAGAGGTGGTTAGGGGTGATCAGGCAGGCAGGCAGGTGAGCGGTTAGGAGTCAGCGGTACTGGATTGCGAGAGGGATGCCCGATTGCCAGTTTAGGCCCATTCCCAGTGGGATCAGGCCTAAATCGGCAGCCAGACATCCCCCAAAGGTCCCAGATTAGAGAGGGTGCAGGCCGGGCTGAATGACTCTAGTTTATTTATATTTTTCCTTTTTTGTTCATCATCTTAGCTTGTGGTGGCTATATTTTTGTTTTCAAAAAATAGAATTTCCAATTACAAATTATATGTACTGTTTTTCTATACCCTGACTTGTTATTTTATGCTTTTTCTTTATTATTCACTTTTTAAAAATATTTTATTTGGCTTCCTTTGTTGTTCTGTTTTTGTTTTTTTTCTAGTTTTAAAAATGGGACATAAATTTATTTATTTTATTTTCATCTTAAAAGTGTTTAGTGCTATAAGTTTTCTCAGATCAGAGAAAAACTTATAGCACTAAACACTTTTAAGTGCTATCCCATGGGATAGCACTTAATTGTAGCCCATGAATTCTGATATGTAGTGTTTTCATTGTCATTAGCATTCTTTGCATCCAAGTGTTGTTGAGGAGAAGCTTGTTATTGTTTTTGTTTTCAATTTCTGAGTGAAAAGAGCTTTGTTTGGAAATAAAATTGGCCCAAGCCCTCAGCCCTTATTCTATCAACTGTGTAATAATTTTCCTATGATTTCTGCAAATTCTCAGAGTCCTAGAAAAATTCTGGTCTAAGCTAAGTCAGATACATTCGGTCTGAGAAGCAATACAGATATTTGGGGAATTTCTTCTTTTGTGCCTAGAAGTAAAATATTAAGGATGAGACAACTGATTCCATTTCCCCCTTTATTTTCCACTGAATCCAAATAAGTGGACTTTTTCCATGCCCTTCTTTTCACAATCTCCCATGGTAAGATTGTTCATTTTATTTAAACCTCAAATTGACTGTGGAAAACTGTAATAGGCTAGATTTACATTACAAAAACTATCTCAGAAGCCAATTCTACACCTGTTTATTAAAACAATAAAAGTATTATTTTAGTGTTTAGAAATGAGTTGTTCAAGAACCTAAAGAATTGAAAAAAAAGAGTAAGAATTTTCAAAACACTTGTATGAAATTGTGTGCATTAAATTTCCTACTTGAGTAATTAAATTGTATGATTTTATGAATTAGTGAGCTTTATAAACTAGTGAGCATATTTAAATGAAACCTAAAACCATAACGGATAATCCAAGGATATGGTATGTACCCTAGGAAATTTAATTTAAACATAAATTTAAAAGGTTTAATTAAGTCATTTGAGAATATCATTTGCCTTTTCTTTGTTATGCTGATAACAGATAGTGCTGGTCTCCTTAAATAATACCTTTCCTGAGTCCCAATATACAATATAAATATTTGAATGTTGGTATAATTTATTTGAGCTTAGTTCTAAATGAAGTGAAAAACCAGAAGCTTAAATTATTAAGGTATTTATATTCAAATAACTCAAATAAATCAACATGCACTGAATTCTGATGATACCATCAGAGAACAAAGCAAGTAAAGACAGGAGCCTAGGCTTATTAAATTATCAGTATAATATTGTGGACATTGAATGGACATGGTGAATGAAATGAAAATAGTTTAAAAATCCCTTCTGAAGAAGAATAAATTAGCAACATGCTGAAAGAATGCAAAATTAAAACGAGTAATTAGTATTGTCTGTTAAAAGCTCAGAGTTTAAGCTGTTAATAGTAGCCGCATCTTTGACTCAGAATGGAAATTTAACAGCTTAGTAGCATTCTTAGTGCAATTTGACAATATAATTTAAACATAAAATCCATGAAAAATGTTGAATTAATGCCCTGCTTCATAAGGCAAATTAACTATTGGATAAATATGCCAGGTTTATAATTTAAGCCATTTAGTTGGGCATTAATTAAGTATAACATAGCACGTTAGTTCTTGTGTATTTTAAATAAATACTCTGAAAGAGAACGTTTAAACAAATCATCTCAAGTTTATTTGGATGGTTCATGGGATTTGGAAAATGAGAACTAAGATTTATTATACAGGATCTTTAAACCCAATTCCTGCTTTGAGTTATGTTAGTAGAACCATGTAAGTTATAGTCAGAGAAGGGTGATTTAATTTACACTTTTCCAGATGAACTAGAGAAATGAAATGGGATAAAATCTATCTCTACATAAAGAAATCATGCCCCACATTAAAATGCTTCAGTTATAAAGGATAAACTAGTAGGACTTGTAATACCTCAACCCTATTATTCACCACAAACAGGAAAATGCAAGTCATAATCCAGGATTTTGCTTGAATAAATGGAGATTATTTTGTTAAAGGGACCATTGTGTGGCAGATGAGGAAGAAAAATGGGAGTTCTAAATAAGAAGTCCACAAGAAAGGTGCTTAAGTACATTTTTCACCTTACCACATTCAATTCTAGGAAAACAGGAAAAACGGGGGACTGAATACCAAGCAATGCGACTTTTCTTGTCAACCTTGTGGACATCTCACTTACATTTCATTAGAATGAGTTAGTGTGTTGGTCTTTGGAAAATTTTCAGTGGTTATTTTATTACTATATAACATAGTTCATATGTGTGTGTGCGTGTGTGTGCGTGCGCTCTTATACAAATTCTTGGAGAATTATACATATTGAGATTCTTGGAGATTTTAAAAAACTGAACTATTTTCTGAACTCATGATGATTTAGTCTGCTAACACAATTCTATGGCTTGAACATTTACTAGTTCTAGGTGATTTACAGGAATATTAGGGAGTCACTCGGTTGTCCTAGAATAATTTAAGCCTAATAGATCTCAATTCTATGAAGTCAATGCTTTTCTGGACACCTATTTTTATCTAAAGTGTGGACTAAATATCTACCATAGAATCATTTAGAATTTTAATATGGAATCCCATGCCTTCTGAGATCATATAACATCTCTCATTTTCTGCTCCATATAATTCATTAGTCATCATCTTTTTTGTTTTCTACCTCAAAAATTATTGGAACTTCCCTAAGTTTACCCCTGGAGAATTGGGAAAATAAGCAGAGGAGATTCCTGTCTTCAACTAATATTTGAGAACCTCCTATACTGAGAAGCTACAGAATGATGCTGAAATATTGTTTTACATTCAGAAAACCTCTAGAAGGCATGTCTCAAATATTTGTGACAGGGGGAGGAATCCTATGCAAAAAAAATGTTAAATCCATATCCAATCTGGCTATTTCTGCATGGGAGAAAAACAGTAATAGCGCGTTTGAAACTAAGGTAAACTTACCAGATGTTCAACAAAAGACTTCTGCTCTGTTCTCCAATATTCCAATACTGTAGTCTAACCAGTTCACATTAAATATATATATATATATATATATATATATATATATATATATATATATATATGTATATTGATTTCAGAGAGAGAGATAGAGATAGAAACATTAATGATGAGAAGAAATCATTGATTGGCTGCCTCCTATACACTCTCCATTGAGGTTCAAGCCTGCAACCTGGGCATGTGGCTTGACCAGGAATCCAACCGTGACATCTGGGTTCATAGGTCGAAGCTCAACCCCTGAGCCACACCAGCCAGGCTCATTCCATCTACACTAATAAAAGACAAACATGCAAATTGACCATACCTTTGCTATGCCTTAAGCCACGCCCACCAGCCAATCAGAGCGAGTATATGCAAATTAACTCAACCAAGATGGTGGCTGGCAGCCACAGAGCTGGAGCAAGCAGAAGGCTTGGTTGCCCCAATGATGGAGGAAGCCAAGCTTCCCCGCCTGCTGCAGCGGCTCTGAGCTCCACTCAGAGCAACAAAGTTTCAATTGTAGAAGGTAAATAAACCCCAGATACCTGCTTTCAGCCAGCTGTGGCCACAGAGCTGGAGTGAGCAGGAGGCTTCCCTCCCGCCCACCCTGGCCGGCTCTGAGCTCCACTTAAAGCAACAAAGTTTCAATTATAGAAGGTAAATAAATCCCAAAATAAAAAAAGAAAAAAGGAGAGGCTCGGAGCTTCTGGCACCAGGGGGGCTTGGGCAGCCTGAAAACGGCCCTCAGCCCCTCACCCAGACTGGCCAGGCACCCCAGTGGGGACCCCCCACCCTAAAGGGGGTGTGGCCAGCCTGAAAGCAGCCATCAGCCCCTCACCCAGGCTGGCCAAACCTCCATGGGGTGAGGGTCCCCACTGGGGGGGGGGGGGCTTGACCAGCCTGAAAACACCCATCAGCCCCTCACCCAGTCTGGCCAGGCACCCCAGTGGGGACCCACCCTGAAGTGGGTGTGACCAGCCTACAAACACCCATCTGCCCCTCACCCAGGCTGGCCAGGCACTGCAGCTTAGGTCTGCTCCCTGCTGGTAAGTGGACATCCCCTGAGGGCTTCCAGGTTGCCAGAGGGATGTCTGACTGCCAGCTTGGGCCGATCCCTCAGGGAGTGGGCCTAAGCCAGCAGGTGGACATCCTCCAAGGGGTCCCAGACTGCAAGAGGGCATAGGCCGGGCTGACAAACCCCCCAAGTGCACAAATTTTTGTGCATCGGGCCTCTAGTATTTTAAATAAATATCTGTCAGCTTTTTTTGGAAAGAAAAGGAATGTTCACATTTTAATTTTTTTAACGAAATTCAGTTTCACCATAAAATAGTTGTTTATGAATGGAATTAGAGTTTATTTAATATTTCTGTCATTGTCATTGCTAACAAATTCCCCACTATATTGATAATATATCACTTGCCAAATTAATTACATATATAACCCTTCACAGCCATCTGACATAGTGAATCAGTAAAGTAACATAATAAGTTAATCCTTTTATATGCTCTTGTATTCTTAAGCTATTTTAATATTCTGGTGCCTGACAACATTTATTTGTTCATTCATCACTCACTCACTTATTCATTCATTGATTCTTTTTTTTTTTTTTAAATATATTTCATTGATTTTTCACAGAGAGGAAGGGAGAGAGACAGAAAGTTAGAAACATCGATGAGAGAGAAACATCGATCAGCTGCCTCCTGCACATCTCCCACTGGGGATGTGCCCGCAACCCAGGTACATGCCCTTGACCGGAATCGAACCTGGGACCTTTCAGTCCGCAGGCCGACGCTCTATCCACTGAGCCAAACCGGTTTCGGCCATTCATTGATTCTTTTACAGAACAGACTCCAGTGAGAATGCTTGCTCATTGTTTTCCTCTAAAATATTGTTTTATTGTAGCCTTCTGCACTTAATTTCCACCAGAGGATCTGGACTGGAAATCAATGAAAGCCAGCTTTCTACACATAGTGACAAACTGCAACATTAAAATTTTGTTTATGCTAGTATTCCTGTTTCTTTTGTATGGACTAGAGAAATGGACAAGAGGGAAGAAATGAAAGAGACTAACAGAAAGGAACCAAGAAAAGAGATGAACAAAGAGCCCTGACTGCATTCACATCCTAGGTTCCAGTTGTATCTGAGACCCAACTCTAGTCCTATTCTTGGAATTGTGAGAGATTCCCGAGCCACAATCAGGGAGCCTCTTCCTTGTAAACAATTCACTTCTAGCCAATATAATTCAATATTACCAAATGGATATTATTAGATTGCTAGTAGTTTGGGCTCAGGGGTAAGCACTGGGAAATAAAGACAAATAAAACATGGCCAGGATCTCAAGTATCTTTGATTTAACAAATGCTCCTCAAGCACAGGGGAATGCAGACAAACTTTTGCCTAAAGTAGTGATGGGTTACTTCTATTACCCCAAAAGGTCAATAGGGGTCTCTCATGATTCACTGAATCATTTTTCCCAATGACTTACTGAAGCACTAAGCTTTTATGGACCTACATATTTTATTACACTCCCCTTTCATGATCTTAGTAAGAGGTTATATTAGGCAATTGTATATGAGTAAATGGGATGGATTTGACTTTACAGTGCTGACATAGCTTTTACAATCCCTTTAGATTCTGAAGTACTTTCTTAGTAATTTAAGACATGGAGTTTCCATTTCAAATACAGGATTATCATTAGAGCACTTGTCTTAGTTGTTACCCATGGAATTGCAGTATACTTATGTTCTAGAAGCACTATCAGACAAGAGACTCTCCCACACAAAGTACTTATTTATCAAGACTAAAGGACAAATAATTTGTAAGAAATAGAAAACAAAGATGAAAATGTTGCCTGAATTCTGTTGACAATACTGTCACTGTAAATAGGATGAATAATTTTCCTTTTTGTGTGTGTGTGGATTTCAACTAGAGCTATGTGAAATTCTTAACCACTGAAGAGTTTAGCTCTTGATCTTCACAAATATTTTGCTGATTCCTTTTTCTCAGTTAGTTCCTGTTGTCTGAAGTTGCAAGTATGCTATGGGTTCAAGGCCAGCTTAACTATATTGCCCTCCACAGATGATCAAGTGGGCAGGTGATTAAAGGAAATAAGCTATTGAGACTGGTCATGGGATGTGTCCTGGGAGAGGAGTAGGGTGAAAGAGACCTATATCTGCATTAGTCTGCTCAGACTGTCATAGTACAATGCCCTGATTGGATGGCTTACGCAACAGAAATTTATTTTCTCACAGTTCTGAGGCTAGAAGTCTGAGATCAAGGTGTTGGCAGGGTTGGTTTCTTCGGAGGCCTCTCTCCTTGGCTTGTAGATGGCCATCTTCTCTCCGTGCCTTGACATGGTCTTGCCTCTGTGCATGTCTGATGTCTGTATCCTCTTCTTAAAAGGACCCTAGTCATATTGAATTAAGGCTCACCCATATAGCTTCTTTTATCTTAATTACTTCAAAATCCAGTCACATTCTGAAGTCCTGGGGTTAGAACTTCAACATATAAATGTTGGAGGAGGGTGGGGCACAAATAAGTCCATAACAGGCACTTAACTATGTTTCCATATGCAGATGATTAGCAGTTGGTGATTAAAGAAAACAGGCTAATGAGACCAGTCATGTGATGTGCTCTGGGCTAGGAATCCTGTGAACCAGACTTGCCCCATTGCTATGTTAAAAACAGAGTCGGACAACTGGACCCATGGTTCCCCAGGCCTGGTCTCAGGCTTTGAAGCTGTTTGGGAATGTTGGTTTTCTAAAATCTGTCCCTGTTTTAACTCATATTTAAAAGTTGTTTCTTAATTCTTCCACATGTAAAAAATTATTGACAAATCTAATTAATGTCATGGATTAATGTGTGTGATTCCTCTTATTCAGTTAGTTCCCGTTGTCTGAAGCTGCATGTGTGTGTAGTTCTTAAAGCATTTCTTGGATGTTCATTAACAGGCACAGTTCAGACTTTAGCTTTAGAGAGTTTGCTATTAAAATACATGTAGGTAGCTATTGTGTTTCTTTAAGCATGGCTCCTTGGAGAATCATATTCCCTGTTAAACACCAAAAACAGCCACTTGGTAGAGGGACTGCTAACCAGCTATTATGTGATATTGCCTCGAAAAAACAAACCAACCAGGAAAACAAAATAAGAGGGCCATTTGGGATACAAGGAAATGTTTTTATGGGTCTCCACAGCATCCATACTAGTGTGAATGCAGTGAGAGAGAAGCCCAAATCTTTGGAAAACCAAAGGTATTTTAGAAAAAAGAAAAATATTTTCTGATAGGAAGGCTGAAAAATAATTTCATACTTCTCATATGATAGACATGTTAAAGTTAAAATCAGTTTTGTTGTTAATCTACTTGTGCATTTAATGTTTATTTAAATATGCATTTTTATAAAAGATTTATTTTCAGCTTTTCAATACTTTCTAAAAAATTACTCTATGCAATATGCCATCTACATTACTATTAAAATTGTTAATGGGTGAGGCAGTTGTTGGAGTTTATGTTGCCTGAGCTACCAGGCTGTGTAAGGTGACCCTGGAAAGTTATAAAAAGTGCTTTATAATTTCCAAAATCTTTAATATTTTGCCTATAAAACTGTAGCTCATCAACAAGCATTTGAGGAATATAGTATTTTTGATTAACTATAGAAATTAGAGTTAAAGGCAACTTATTAATGCAATACAGATCTTACAAATTTGCTGTAAAAATTGGAACATCTTCCGTTTAATTAGCCATTAAGTATGGGCCTGAGAAAATTGGGTGAGCCTTCTTATATTTAGAGGAAAAATTGGTCAAGTGCCATTTCTCTTAAATAGTACCTCTTAATCATTTGTAGCAGCACAGAAAGAGACTTGAATTAAAGAGAAATTAATATTGAATTGTAGAAGTTGGACGAGCTGTTTGGAAAGACTGTCTATACTTGTTGGCTTTCTAAGAGTAATGTCTTATACCCTGACTCATATTAGGGAGGAGTGAGGGATAAGCATTCATCTGAGCACAGCTCTTGGGTAGCTCTAAATAATCACACATATATACTTAGTATATTACCTGATAGGATAATAAGAGGCCCAACCCCAGTTGCCAATTTAATACTTCATCCATATTTCTTTGACACTCCTGACTTTAACTCCTGTCTGCTCTAAGCATAAAAAATGCTTTCACTGCTATTGCAGTTCTGTTTCCCGATTTTATGTCTGTGTGTGATTTTTTTTTTATTTGGCTCATCTTATAGAATAAATATGAAATAAATACAATTTCCACTAAGAGTTGTGGAAATCAGTAATGAATAGCAATTCCACTAGTTAATTAAAAGGCATCTAGACAGTGCTGTGTAGTGGTTAGGAGTAGGGGCTGCAGAATCAGGCTACCTAGGAGTAGGGGCTACAGAGTCAAATCGTTGCCCTACCTGTGTGATCCTGAGGAGGTTATGTCATCTCTCCTTTTCTCAGGGTTCTCCTTTGCAAAATGAATATAATAATAGTATGGCTGCCTTGTCTGGTTGTAAGAATTGAACTGATTAATACATGTAAGAAAGTTGGAGTAATTAACATATAGTTGGCGCACAATACTGTAGTTTCATGTGTACAACATAGTGCTTCCACATTTATATACCTCATGATGTAATCATTGTACTAAGTCTAGCAGCCATTTGTCACCGTACAGAGTTATTACAATATTATTGATTATGTTTCTGTGCTGTATATTACATCTCTGTGGCTAACTGCAGGTTTGTACTTCTTCTTCACCTTGACCTTTTTCACCCATTCCACAGCCTTCTTCCTTTGGCAACCATTAGTCCTCTGTTTCTATGCATCTTTTTTGTTTTGTTTGTTCATTTTTTTTTTTTTTTTTTTTTTTTTTTTTTTTTTTTTTTTTTTTTTTTTAGATTTCACATATTCTGGTAAGGGAAATCATATGGTCTTTCTCTGTCTGACTTATTTCACTTGGTGTAATACTCTCTAGGTCCATCCATGTTGTCACAAATGGCAAGATTTCATTCTTTTTTATTTTTATTTTTTGCTGAGTAATATTCCATTGTATTTATGTGTCACATTTTCTTTATCCAATTGACTATTGATTGACACCTAGCTTGCTTCCATATCGTGGCTATTGTAAATAATGCTGCAGTGAATATAGGGGTGCATATATCTTTTTAAATTAAAGTGGTTTTTTTTAAGAGGAATTGCTGAAACTTACAGTAATATTTACCATATTGTGAGCAAGAGAAAAGCCATGGCATATAATATGCTATAATTTTTTAAAGTATTTATCTAGTTTGCCAAATAAAATACTTATAATTAGCTATCCTAGCAGACTATTTTGTTCATATTCTAAATGTTTATGGTGTTTTTAATCTTTTCTGATGCTTTGGATAAGGGCTCGCTCATGCCTGTCTCATGTTTGCAGGGACCTCTGGAAAATATTTCCAGATCTCAGTTGCTCCAGAGAAAATCCTCTATGTTCCTGGAACTTTGAATTATTCATTTTATCTTATTTCACAAATAAGGAAACAGAATCATCAGATATATTTTTTTTCAGTAGCTGTTCTATGTCATGCATCCAGATATAATCACAATAATATTGGCAATATTTATTACAAATATCATTTATGGAAAAACTCAGAATTAGGCATTGTGAAAAGTACTTTACATGTTTTAACTCCTTGAATGCTCTTGGCTATCATATGAAGTAGGTACCATGATAATTCCTGTTTTTGTATTGCATTGGTACTCAATATTTTTAATTGTTTATATTTTCTACAATAAGCATATATGTTAACTTTATAAAGAGAAAAAAAATAAGCAAGAGGTAAATCAGTCACTCAGTAAATGATATTGGATTGAATGAAATACATGAGATTAAGTTTTTCTCTCAACCTTAGAGGAAGGAGACACTGAAGAAGTGGTGGCGAGCCTGCTTTTCCACCAGGTGTGTTTCATCACATAATTGGCACTGCACTAAGCCCATCAAATCCCTTGTTGTAGTTCCTAACAAAAAGACAGGTACTTGTTATAAATATAATCCTAGGACAAAATATTTACTATTATCTTACCTCATTCTTTGAGCCTGTATTTCTAAGAAATGAGTTGACTTTGGGGTTTCTTGGCTTTATGATACCATAATAAATTTTATGGCTGTTAGTTAAATATTATGGGAAGAGGCCAGTGTGTTCAAAAGATAGGAAAACTGGAGAAAGAAAAATATTTACCTAAATGTAAAATAAGAAGTGTTAAGTTGATATGAAGCTGCAGAAAATTTTAGAAAAGTTAATCACGTTTAGAGGTTGCTTTCCCCCTGGGGAGTCACATATGAAGTAGAGTAAGGTGTTCTGTCACTCTAATGTATTGTCATAGTGATAATTTAGTCTATTTTTTTTCAATTCACTGTAGGTTAATATAAATGCTAATAAATTGAACACTACTTTGTTATTAATCATAAAGGTGGCTTTTCCTTCTTTTAAATATGCAATCTAAAAAGATTGCTTATGTCCTGCAATATGGTAGGTCATAGCTCTAGCTGGATTGGCTCAGTGGATATAGCATTGGACTGCAGACTAAAAGGTCCTGGGTTCGATTCCAGTCAAGGGCAAGTACCTAAGTTGCAGGTCCCATTCTCAGTAGGGGGTGTGCAGGTCAATGATTCTCTCTCATCATTGATGTTTCCATCCATCTTCCTTCTCTGTAATCAATAAAAATAAATTAAAAAAATAAATACATTTAGAGGTCATATTTAGTAGAATATATTTAGTAGAATATGGTTTGCCTTTACATATAAGACATATTTTTATGAAAATAATTGAAGACTATATAATCTATAAAATAGTTTTAAAATCTATTTGACATATTGAGAAGCAGAAAGAAAACTGGAAAATGTTAATGAAAGGTATATCCTCATTAGTTAAAAAAAGTTAATCTAATAAATACAGAAAGATAATATGGACTATTCAGGGACCCTCAAGCCTGCTAGTATCCTGTATTATTATTATTAGCTGATAGTTATCTTAACAATTTACTTTTACCATATATCCTTAACCTAAATAATATTCCCATATATTTTAATGCTCCCAAGTATTCAATCATATGTGTAGGTACTAGGTAGAATTTACATGTATTCAACAAGTATTTCTTATGGGCTAGGAATAAAGAAGAACAAAGACAGATCATGTTTCTACTTTCATGGAGCTTGCATTCTAGTAGGTAAAATAGTTTGCAGATACATACATATTTATTCTGTTAGGTAACAGGCACATTGAAGAGAAATAAAGGAGACAAGAGGGTATAGACTGAAGGGAGGTTCATTCTATTTTATAAAGTATGGTCAGAAAATGCTTCTCTGATGGCCTACCATTTGAACAGAAACCTGAGTGAAGGGAGATGTAAACTCTGTGATATGGGGAGGAGGGCATGAAGGGCATTTCAGGCAGAGGGAACAGCATGTACGAAAACCCCAAAACGTGTCTTAAAATTAAGAAGACCCAAATGGTTGGAGAGGACTGTAGGTTAAGACATTGCTAGGAAGGGCTATTTATCTGGTTTTGCTGCTGCTGGCCATTAGAATCTTAACTCTACTTGTCAGATATATTTACCCAATTCAAGTATTTATACATAAAAATATCTAAAGAGGAGATTTATCTTAGATTTTTCAAAGACTTTTTGATATGTTTGAGAATGACTGAAGCCATATCAATATATATTACTAAATCATCCAAAATAATAAAAGGGTATATAGTGTGTTCTTTTTCTTCACAAGGGATTTATTATCCTTAAATATCTATATCTATATCTATATATCTATATCTATATCTATCTATCTATCTATCTATCTATCTATCTATCTATCTCCTAACTAATAAAAGAGTAATATTCAAATTGACCCATGGAGATGCCACTTCCTACAATGAGTGAGCAGAAGCCCTAATTTCATCTGCTGCGCCTCAAACTGTTTGCTATTCTGAGACGAAGGTTCACTTTCATTTAAGAACATATACCAGCAGGGAAATTCTCATCTTATAGGCAGAGCAAAAGGAAATCCTTGCCCCTTCTGGGAGGTGAAACTGAGGATAAAGAAAGGAAGAGTCAGGGATTGGGTCCTCAAGAATTGAGGATCCCTGTTTCCTCCTCTAGGGGGGTGGAGACTGGTGCAGGAGAATCTTAGAAAAGCACATTTGGATATACCTTGAGAAAATTCTGAAGACTATGTCTAGTATGGTTTGGGAATGTAAGGCAGGGCAGTAACTTAGAATTGGTTGAGGATAAAACCTATGTAAATGAGATTGAGACTTAGTCTTACATCCTCATAGCCTGAGGATGGTGTTTAGGAAACCCAGAAGTTTTCTGTGTCCTGCTGAGGCGCTTAAAAGGACCGTATTGGAGGAGGGGGCTGTGGAGAATGTGTGTTGGTGCTCTGGAGAAGCAGTGGACTTCAGCATCTGGTACTAGCTCAGAGACCAAATGAACCAGGTAGGTTGCATATTGGCAGAAGATTCTCAGTGACTAATTGGGTTAAACTTGATTGTAGGAGAAGATAGCTTAACCCCCTATGGCCATAGGTTCTTTGGGAGGAAATCAAGAAGAATAAAGAAGGGAATAATTTAAAATTCAGAATTTATATAATGAAAAATGTGAGTTACTAACAACCCAAAGAGAAATTGACCCTAAAAGACCAAACTCCCTTGAAAGTATTTAAAATATTTTTTTAAAAATATATTGAGTAGAAATGGAAACTTGAGACAGATGACATCATGTTTGGGTTTTTAAAGTATATATTTTTTGTACTTCTGAGTTATAGTGTACAAATTTCAACTCTGGGTGTAGTAGTATATTTGGCATATTATACTGTTAAAGAGGCATACAAGCTGCCATGAGCCCAAACTGATAAATGTGTTGCTTTAAAAAACCACAAAATATCCTCAAGCAAGGAGACTTACAAAGTTTCCACAACTCTAATTTTATGTCTCTGAAAATTTCCACTCCTACCACAGTGTGGTCAAATTATGGTTCAGATTCCTCCCAGGAGCACCCCTAATGCATCTTTGCAAATCCTTGTTTCCAAAATTTAGCAGGTTCTACCTTAGCTGCCTTGCTTCTCTAGTGCCTCCCACAACTCACTTGTCCTGAATGTTGAGGTGGCCCCCTACATGTCTAGAGCCTGTCCCAACCAGTATCAATATGTCACCCACGGGCCTGCCTTTCTTTTCAAAGTATGACCTAACTTTACAAAAAGTCTATGTCTAAAGACATGAGCTCATATTCCATGGTCAGTCTGGGACATCCACGCTCATGTTATACATGACACCTCCCACATTCCCCACCTTGCTTCCAAAGGTTGATAAATCATTTTCCTAAAACAGCTCTCGGGATCTCTAGGAGAATGCTCTACGTGTACACTACTTCTGTTGCATTCTCCTTTGCCCCGCACAAACATTCTTCTGAAAGTATAGTGTCTATGGTAGATTATACTTCTTTGGTTCAGTTATAGGGTACAGCTTGGATTGGGAGCGGCTAAGTAATCTGCTTTGTATTATTCAGAGTAAATAACATTAGCTGCTGGGACAAATCTTTGAGTTCATTCCTCATTGCAGTCTAAAGCAGGTTGAGTGACTCCCAAAAGCAATCACTCAGGAATTCTACCTCCTTCCATCAATGTGACTACACCATCTCAGAATCCTTTGGTCCTAGCTACATAGATAAGGGGAAGTGTGTTCAAGAGACATATTTGGGGTTAGGTATAAAAACAGCATACACTGATTCCATCCACATGTGCATGGACCTTCCTTCCTTCTAAGACGTGATATAACTTTAAAGAAAGTCCATGTCTAAAGAGAGACTGGGAAATACATGGCACACAGGTGTATCTGCTAGCACTTGCCTGCTATTGTCTGTTCTCTACACACCAAAGATCAGGCGGCTTTCACCTCTGTACATACATAGAACACGGTAATCCCATCCTCAAGAGAGACCATGTGAATTCCAGGCAGTCACTGCATCTAGCTCACAGTTTAATACCTGAGAGCTCTGTAATGCTTTCCATCAAACCCAAATATGCTTCCTTTTGATCTTTTAATCTGCAGACTAAAATGACAAGCCATCCCTCCTTTCCCTCAATTCCTATTCCTGATATACAATAATGATCAAGGCAAGATCAACTTGGTAAACATCTTGTTGGGAAAAAGAAAGAAGACCCTGATAAGTCATTGGTCTATAGCAGCGATTTTCAACCGTGTGCTGCAAGAATTTTAAAAGCGTGCAATACCTGACTGTTTAGTTAGAGGCACTGACCTATTTTCCCTTAGATTCTCAAATAGAAAATTACAACATCCAATACAACAATAGCCTTCCAGTGTGAATGAGTCAAAATTATACTTTTTGGGTCATATTGGCAAAAAAATTAATACATTTTTTGCTTTGATGCAGAAATTTAGTAATTACTTTATGTGTGCCATGACACAAAAAAGGCTGAAAATCACTGGCCTGCAGCAGAGCTGGAATCCTGTGCAGCAAGCTGTGTGAAGTCCTGCTATTTGGGGTGGTGGGGAAATACTCAGGGGGTCTCCAATTCTGTCATCTAGGAAAAAACTTTATCTGCTATTTTTGTGCCTCTTTACTTTGCCCTCTGAAAGAATTTTTCTTAACCATTGTTCTCCTTGGCCATATCTGAAATGGCTGTTGGTATCTCTATAGCCTTTAAAATCTGCCCCTTATTCTTGAAAGTTTGGGGGTTCATAGGAACTTTTAAGTCTCAATCAAGTATATATATATTTCAGTCAGGACTCTTGTTTTTTTACATAATACATTTTTTTTTTCAAAAACTTAGTGGGCTTCTGAACTCTGCTTCTAGCCATTTCCAATTTCCAATCCCAAATTCACAATAATTTTCTATACATATTAGTAATTCCCAAGCTAATTTATTTCTTTGTTTCCTTACTCCTTTATATCTCTCAACTAAACTCACTTGAGATGATCTCAAATATTGTATGTGAGTGGGGAAGTCACACTTTTCATAGGACTGCTGCCAGATTTTATTAAAGATTAATTGGTTAAGAGTCAAAGCCTCTTTCAGTCTTCTCTCTTACTGCCTGAAGTCCAAATGCCATGGTTTTCCGGCCCTTACAGCCCCAATTCAGAGTCAGGTAGAACATTTGGAGGCATGAACCCTGAATTCATATGACTTGTTTATAGACTCAAGAAATATACTAATACAATTATTGCAGGTTGGTATGCGGGCATTTCCTTTGCTCTGAGGAAACATGCCTGAGCCATTTACAGAATTTGAAAGTGGAGGGAACACAGTGTCTTGAGGAGCACATGGCAACAATATTAAAGCTCATTAGTCCCTGGAGGCACAGACTGTGGTACCAGCATCACCAGGAACTGCAGTTCACATATCTGCTGAGGGTGACTCTTCAGTTGAAACGAAGGTAAGGCCATGAGCATCTTCTCTAATAGGTTCCTTAGGCCTACGGAAATTCTTAACAAAGAGCAGTGACATTATTCTTATGATATTTTACAAAATGGCCATCATCCTTCTCTACTTTCCAAAGTCCAAGCTCTTTGCCATGTGACTTTGTAACTCTTCTAATCAAGAGAAGATCACATTTAAAAGTCACCAAATAAAAAATGAAACAAAAAGTAATTTAGATTCTTAAGAACCTAAAATCTAAAAGTATATCTAAATTATTTGCAGACATAAATAACAAAATAGAAAATCATGAAGGGGAAAAAGGATTATAAAATAACCAGCAGACATGAAAAGAATCAGAATACCTAGAAATCAAAAATAAAAGTTTCAAGTTGAAAACTTCATGAATGGGTTAAATAGCATATAAGACAGAGCTAAGGAAAGAAATGAATGAATTTGCAACTTTATTAACAGTAGATGATGCTAGCACTGAATATTATCACTATTAAAAATATTCATTACTAGAGGCCGAATGCACAAAATACGTGCAAGAGTAGGCCTTCTTCCCCTGGCTGCCGGCACCAGCTTCCTTCTGGCAGCTGGGACCTGGGCTTCCCTCCAGCCACTGGCAGGCACCCAGGACCTGGGCTTCCCTCGCAGCCCCGGCTTTGTCCGGAAGAACGTACGAAGGACATCTGTTCTAATTAGCATATTATGCTTTTATTATTATAGAAGATAGTAGACAAAAATATCAATCAATTTAGAAATAAAAAACATACAGGACCATTAAAGAATGCTTTTTTAAAAATTACAATTTCACTAGTATTTAGAGAAATGCAAATTAAGTAACAGCATATTTTGTTTATTAGCTTGGCAAGGATTAAAGTATGATGCTAAGGATTGGCAAGGGTGTAGGAAAATAAACTATACACACTGCTCTTAGGAGCAAAAATTGGCACAACCTTTCTTGACACTTGTTTCAAAGGGTTTAATAGGCAAACTTTTTGACTCAAAAATTTCACTTAAAATTTTTTCCCTTAGGAAAATAATTATACAGATGCACCAAGATGTTTAGTAGAAAAATGTTCATTGAGGAACTTTTTGTAATAGGAACACATTGTACCAAATATAAACAATAAAAATATAAAAAGATGTTTCATTAAGTAATTTTTATTGGGATGATAAATAGCAATTAATAATGATTGTGTTGATATTTATCAATGTGAAAAATGTATGTAGTATATTAAGTGAAAGAAGCAAGTTTTAGAAAAATATATGTGATGCATCTAAGAATTTCTAAATGGGAGCACAAATTTATGTGCATAGGAAAAAATATGAAAGCAGATATATAAAAATTTAAATAGTGAATATCTATGCATGTTTGAATTCCAAGTGATTTTAAATGATCCTTTTTGGGGATCATTTTATTTTTGTAGTTTTTCTTTTATTAGAGGAACATGTTTTACCCATGTGATAATTTTTATAGAAAAAAATACAACTTGCTAATTTGAAAAGCAGAAGTAGTGACATTGTTAACTTATATTTGTTGATTCCTGAAATAGTTGAAGAATTGCCTTCAGTATTTTTTTCTTTTATAATTTTACAGTCATAGGTTTCATAATTTATTATTTAATTTGTTCCTTTCTTGTAAAATTTAGGGGTTTTCATGTATTTAAATTAATAAACTTGGTTTCTCACTACAATTGCATTTAAATTACATATGACCACATATATAATATTGAGAATCTAAGTTTGTGCAAGCCTGTAGAAATTACTTTTATGTACTTATCTCAAACTGCCTATCTCCCCCAACAGCTACTTTAAACCATCACAACTCTACTCAAATCAGACTGTACTATGTCCTCTACTTACACTCAGAAGTTAACCTGACTACTTACTTCATAGATTGAAACTGTTTCAAATTCCTTCCTATCTCCTCCACTTTTCCCATTCACAGTTCCAAGGACATTTATCTGCATCTACATATAAACTTATCTCCATTGAATCATCCCTACAGTGGAAAGATTTGTCCTTCTGTCACCTCCTTGGTAATCTTTAGTCCATCACCAATTCTCATATTCTTCTCTCTGTTGCTTCATATTTCTTTGTGTATAAGCAAGGTAAATTTCCATCTGCCTAAAATTAAAACAAAACAAATAAACCCCCTATGAAAAGCCCAAACCTTTCCTTGAGCTTTTCTTAGCGTAGTGACCTCAAGGATCTGTGATCACATTGAGCTCTAAGCATTTACTGAACCCTCAAAAAGAGTCTGCAACTATAATAGTCTCTACAGCTACATAATGAATAAGTCACATGCCTTTGAGGAGCTTACTATTGGCCTTCATGTATTTAGAACTCTGGATGTGATTGACACAATTGTCTAATTAATTAAGTAAAGGTCCCAGGTCCTCTTTCAATATTCAGAAAAGATCTATGGATGTCAGTTAGCTAGGAGATGCCATTCTTCCTCTTTCCTTCACTATCAAGATTCTGGAAAGAATAGTGTGTGATTGTCGCATCTACTGTGATCAAGCTTCTACTCTCTTTCCTGAACTAAAATGACAACGGGCAATGTTTTATAGTCTTGTCTTTCTTGACTTCTCTGAGACATTTGATGCTTGGCCCCCTCTTTCCTTCCTGATAACCCCTTCCCTCCTCCACTTCAGTGTTGCTTCCCCCATCTCTCCATCTACTTTCCCCAGAGATCATTTATAGACTACTTTTCCTTTGTTTATCCTCTACTCTGTTCTCTCTTCATTCTTTCCCTGGCCTATTTTGTCTTCATCTACATATTCCCACATATATTTCAAAAGTATTGAAGGAAGAATGGATTAAATATTAATTTAATCCACAAACAAACCTTAAGAAAACTGAGAAAAAGAGAACTAAAGTGTCAGTTCTAAGTCCTCTTGCCCAATAAGAACTAGAAAGATGCTGAACTCACCTGGTTTTTCTAACTCTAAATCCCATGTATGTGTTCCTGTGCAATCCTTCTGAAAATAATTTTGGAACCATTCTATCCACTATGTACTAGGTCACAGTGGTTGGCAAACTCATTAGTCAACAGAGCCAAATATCAACAGTACAACGATTGAAATTTCTTTTGAGAGCCAAATTTTTTAAACGTAAACTATTTAGGTAGGTACACTGTTATTAACTTAATTAGGGTACTCCTAAGACTTAGGAAGAGCCACACTCAAGGGGCCAAAAAGCCGCATGTGGCTTGCGAGCCGCAGTTTGCTGACCATGGTACCTAGGACATCAAGAATATTTAGTAGGTACGTTCATCTTCCTCTAGTAGCTCTCTATATTTTTTAAATGTGAGGTTCATTATCACCAGTAGGAATAAAATTCACCCCTGTTACGTTGACCCAAGGATAAAATTATTTTATTATTATTATTTTTTAGAATAGTTTATTAATTTTTTTTAGAGAGAGAGGAAGGGAGAGAGAAACATCAGTGTCATAACACATCAATTGGCTGCTTCCTGCATACCCCACACCAGGGGTTGGAGCCTGCAACCCAGAAATGTGCCCTTAACCAGGAATTGAACCAGCAACCTCCTGGTGCATGGGACGATGTCCAACAAACTGAGCCCTGCTGTCCAGAGTGAAGATAAAATTATTAAGACAAGGAAGAATTAGGGCACAAAACAAGTCAATAAATGTAAGAGGATTGAAATCATATTAAGCATCTTTTCCAACCACAATGGTATAAAATTAGAAATTAATAACATGAAGAAAATTTTAAAAAAATTACATATGTGATGATTAAATAATGTGCTACTGAACAACCAATGGGTCAAAGAAAGAATCAAAAGAGAAATAATGTCTATTGAGACACTCAAAAATGTAAAGATAATTTACCAACATTTTTAGGATGTAGCAAAAGCAATTCTAAGAGAAAAGTTCGTGATGATAAATTCCTACCTCAAGAAACAAAAGTCTCAAATAATCTAACTTTACACACTTAGGAACTATAAAAAGAATAAAGAAAGCCCAGAGTTAGTAGACAGAAGGAAATAATAAAGATTAGAGCAGAAACAAATGAAATAGAGGCCAATAGGCAATAGTGACGATCAATAAAACTGAGAGTTGGTTCTTTGAAAAGATAAACAAAATTTATAAGCCCTTAGGTAGACTCACCAAGAACGAGAGAGAGGACTCAAATGAAATCAGAAGTAAAAGTGAAAATGTTACATCTGATACTGCAGGAATACAAAGGATCATAATAGACTACTATGAACAATTATGCACCAACAAATTGGACAACCTAGAAGAAATGGATAAATTCTTAGAAACACACACCCTACCAAAACTGAGTCATAATGAAATAGAAAATCTGGCAGACTAATTACTAGTAAGGAGATTAAATCAATAATCACAACCCTCCCAACAAACAAGAGTCTGGGACCAGATGGCTTCACTGGTGAATTCTACAAAAATTCAAAGAATAATTAATGCCAATCCTTCTCAAACTCTTCCAAAAAATAGAAGAGGAGGAACTCTTCCAAACTCATTTTATGAAGCCAGCATTATCATCATACCAAGACCAGACAAGGATGCTGCAAGAAAAGAAAATTACAGGCCAATATGCCTGATAAACATAGATGCAATAATTATCAACAAAATGCAAAAATACATTGATCATTATACACCATGATCAAGTGGGATTCATTCCAGGAATGCAAGTTAACAACTGGAAATCAGTCAATGTTATACACCACATTAACAAAATGAAGGATAAAAATTATATGGTAATCTCAATAGATGCAGAAAAAAATCATTTGACAAAATCCAACATTCTTTTATGATGAAAACTCTCAGGAAAGTGGAATGGAGGAAAAATACCTCAACATAATAAAGGTCCTATATGACAAGTCCACAGCTAACATCATACTCAATGGTGAAAAACTGAAAGCCTTATTTTCTAAGATCAGGAATAAGACAAGGATGCCTATTCTCACCATTTATATTCATCATAGAATTGGAAGTACCATCCAGAATAATTAGGCAAGATAAAGAAATAAAAGACATCTAAATTGGAAAAGAAGAAGTAAAACTGTCACTGTTCCAAATGACACAATGTTACATATAGAAAACTCTAAAGACTCCATCAAGTATTCATTAAAACTAATACATTTAGTAAGTTGTAGAATACAAAATCAAACACAAACATCTGTTGTGTTTCTATACACTAATAATGAAGTATCAGAAAGAGAAATAAAAAGTCCATTTAAACTACATCAAAGAGAATAAAATATTAGAAATAAATTTAAGGAGGTTGAAACATGTTTATTGAAAACTACAAGGCCTTACTGAAAGAAATTGAGGAAGGCACAAATAAATGAAAAGATATTCCATGCTCATGGATTAAGAGAATTAATATTGTTAATATGTCCATATTACCCAAAGCAATCTACAGATTCAATTCAATCCCTATCTGAATACAGATGTGAATGTATAAAATCTTTATATCAATACTAGAGGCCTGGTGCACGAAATTCATGCATGGGTAGGGTCCCTAGGCCTGGCTGGTGATCAGGGCCAATTGGGGCCTTCAAACTGCCTGCCAAGGCCTTCCTTCGTTCCGTGCTGCCCCCTGGTGGTCACTGCACACCATAGCGAGCAATCGAACTCCTGGTCTCCCAGTTGAACTCCCTAGGGGACACTTTGCATATTAGCCTTCTATATAGAGAGATTAAAACCTATTATATGACATTTCTACAACTTGTACATTTATATGGTTAATTTGCATGTATAGTTTTGTATGAGTTGATCTTTTGCAGCATGCTTTTGAGGCCTTAAATGGTAGGGCAGATTGCCACAGCCTTGACTGTATTTCAGCCAGTCTGTGGTGCTGCTGGTACCATGCCTCACAAAAAAAACCCTTTATCTAGTCTGACAGCCTGCTGTTCTTCTGATGCTCATGTTTGTTTTGCTGATGGACCTCCATGAAGCCCATGACTAATTAGGCCCCATAACCATCTGAATGGGCGATTCAAGCTTTGCTTCTAGTGTACTTCCTGCATGGTGGATCCAGGGTGGCCCATGTGAGGGTGAAGAGGGGGGACTACACTGAGTGTTAGATGACACTGGATTTTTTGTGTACAGGCAGGCAAGTTGGGACCATGAGGTTGGTGATTACAGTACACAGGGCTGACTAAGACCCGTTAGGTTGGAGTGTGTGCAAGGGAAGTATAGCCCTTCCTCCCCACTCCCATCCAAGGCACTCAGCTTATTCAGGCTAGAGGGGCTGAGAGGCTTCTGCTTCTGCCCCCTGTAGAAGGATTGAGGGAGGGAGGAGGCCTGTTCTGGTCAAGAGTGGATGGCCAGTAGGGTCCCAGTCGGGTCTTCTTATTGCCGGTTTCTGTGTGCCTGGAGATGCTCATCTGCCAGGCAGATAAGCCTGGGCCCATTTGAACTCCAGTAAGTAGGCTTTGTAATATGTGTGTGGTGTGCACGTGGACACGTATAAAATTTTGGGAATATAACCTGATCTATTTACATGTAATATGTAAGAAATTGGTTATTTTTTACTCTGATTTTGCAATACATTTCCAGGAAATCAAACATATGTAAATAGAGGACTTCCCTACAAGCATAGAAAAATAAGATACCTGAAAGGATAGATAGTAAAAATGCAATAGTTTGTTTCTGAGCATGATGAGTGCTTTTTTTGCTTGATTGTTTTACTCTTTCTGGTTTTCCAAATAGAAAACAAGTCATCTTTAAGTATTCTTTTTATAGTAAGGAAACATTTCATGAATATGAAATTTTAGTCTATTTGTGCTAGGATCTGTGGCCTCTGTCTGCAATACCTAGTAATTAATTGATTTTATAGTAGTGATCATAATTATTTAGGAAAATTAGGTCTTTAACCATTTCGAAGATTTTGTTTTTGCTGATCTTCTTTAACTAGTCACTTGCTGAATTTTTGCAGGATTTGTCTTTAAAATAAAAATTTTATAGGCAAATACTTTGAGTATTGCTCAGTAAAAACACTTTACTCTATCAAACACTCAAGCTGTTGACCAAAGACTGAAATCAGGATGAGATCATTCATAAAGGCAATTTGGCACTTTATAAACCATTCCACACACTATTTAAAAAACACTCTTATCGATGCCAGTGGGATAACAATGACTAATCATTTCAACATTGATATTATTATGATGCATTAAAGTCCCTATCTAATTATAATATGTCAACATTTGAGTATGATTTACAAATTCTATCTTGTCAGAGACTTTGTTGTCTTCATTTACTAGAATAAGAAAAATAAAGTTGAATGATTTACCCAAAGCCCACATAATCATTTTAAACATCTGCAATGGAACGTTGTGCTCTATTTATTAGAGAGAATTTCCCATCAACTATGCAATTTTCAGTAAATAATCCTTATAGAATCAATTTATTTAAAAATATGCGTTGTGGTTAGTAACCATAATTTGGTTTGATTTGTACACTTCAGTTTGAATTTTGAAAATTACCAAATATTGTTCTGAAGGGTTCAGAAAAGAAAGTCAGGGTGCAGTCACATATCATATAATAGTGAGAAATAAATTTAAAACTGTTTGGAATAAAATTTCATTATAAGATATTTTTTCTCTGATTTCAATTCCACCTAACTCCGATTTCTCAAATTTTGAAGCAAGTGAGGCGGATACAGAGGAGCTTCCTCCTAGGCCTCTAACATTTGCTTCTGATTTGAGCTGTCAGTTTTGCAAACTTTCTTCTTTACAATATTTTTGTTTCTTTTGTTTTAGTCCTCTTGAAATCATGAGGGAAGTAAAACAGTGGAATATTTTAATATTTTAAAATTTCGGCGTAAAGTTTGGGATACATGGAGGTCTCATTTTATTTTTGGTTTGAGTTACTTTGTGCCCTTTTAGTTTTAATAAAATGTGAATCAAGACAAAACTCTCTAGTGTATAAGCTTGTTTATTTTATTGTGCTCTGTTTAGTTATTCAAGAAAAAAGCTACAAAAGTGTAATTGTTGCCATCTGTTGTATTTGAAGTAGAATCTAGCCCAAAAGTCAAAAAAGTCATAGCAACAACTTATAAAAACAACTGCAATAATATCAACTCACTATGGTTACTGGTGAAACTTATTTTTCTCCCAAATGAAGTAAGTTTCCTTAGAGGATTATTTTAACATTTGATTTATATCATTATTAAATTTGCCTCCAAAATTATCAAAGTCTCTAATAACAATGTTATTTAACTGTGCCTGATAGGAGATTAGCAGATTTTTTTTTTTTTTTGGTCACTGTGGGTCAAGCCTCACCAGAATTCCCTCTTTGGAGGCTATTATTTTTAAGAACTGATTAGGATATGATTTAAAGAAAAAAAGATATATGTATATATATTCCCATAGTATTAAATAGTTACTAGCAAATATAAAAAGCATGCAAATTTGGTCAAGTGTAGGATTTTCATGGCTGAGGATATTTATTCATATTATGGTACTGCCCTAGGCCATGTTTTTGTCTTTTTTTTTTTTTTTAAAGAAATTGTAGTTGTAAAGCATTATGTGGTCTTTAAAGTAAACATGTCTTATACATGCAAGATTGCTATCTCTTGAGAGAATAAAGGCGTAATATGGCATCAATTGACTTCTTTTGAAGTCAGCAGAGCTAATATTTAAAGATATTCACTGGACTTGCCAATGTACTTTCTTGCTATTTTATTTTTTCAAAAGGGAACTCTAATCATTCTACCAAAGGAAAAAATGACCTTCTGCTACATGTATACACACACCTCTTGAGATCATAGATTTAATACCTCTAAATGTTTTTCAAAGCAAAAGTTATCAAAATTATTGTGTACATTTAAGAACATAGCATATTTTACAGAAATTAGCATAAAACAGTGTCAAGTTATTTAATTTTTTTTCTCTACCTCTATTTCAGGGGTGAAATAACTATTACATAAATTGAAAAAATAATTGCAATTACCAATGCTGAATTTTCATTTGTAACATAAAATTTACAATCACTATACTATACTTTTACTACCTAAGAAACATATTAATGATTTATACTTATGAAAATAAATTTAAAAGTCCTTTGAGTTTTCTCAGGATAAAATTTCATAAAACCCTATTGTTACAATTCCTACAAAAGTAAAATTTGAATGAATGTGATTTATGGTGTTGGCAGTGTTTATGTATGATGTGTGAGTGTTTGGTGGAGAAGAAAATGTATAGAAGAAAATGGTATCCATTTATTTAATATGTACATTGCTTACCTATTATGTATTAGGTATTGTGTGGGCTTCATAACTGAGCTTTGAGTTTATAGTTGATTACATGGGGAAAATCACATGCATTCATATCGCTGCCTGCCACCCATTACTTATATAATCTTGATGCCAGGCCACATGAGCCTGGAAATAAATGTAGATCATATTTTTCATAACAAACATTATTTCTTTGGCTGTATTCCCCTTCACTAAAACTATTTTCCCTTGCTATTTCTGGGATTCCCTAGATGGTATGCATATGTGTTTAGAGCACAGTGTTTTGGCTACAGTAACCACATGCCATTTTTTCTCTTCTCTTCTGAATAGATTTGGCTACACATGCTCAGAAATGTTGGTAGGCAACTTACAGGAGATACTGCATGCTATCCAAGCTTTATTTTGTTTGTGTGTATGTGCGCACACTATTGCCCCTTTTCATGTTTGAAGGCACCAGTCTCAATTCTGCACCCTACACAGCGTTTTCCTGGGTCTGCCAAACTTGCTGTTTAACCACCCACTGAAAATTTAGCATCAAAGAGATGTCACAGCTGAAGCTGCTCGGTAAGCTGTGTGAATGCCCCTCACTGCTGGGAGAGTTGATGGTCCTCAAGCTCTGTAGCTGTGGAATGTAAAGAAAATAGGGGAAATGCTTTCTCTTTCCCTTTATGGTGTGTACATCAATGATATTCAGAATTTTAGTGAAGCAATGATTTATTTTTTCTTGCTGATAGCTCCTTCTCTCTCTGGGGTTGAGACAAATTTGTAGGTTTAGGGAAAGAAGGCTGTACCCCAAACCCTCAACCCTCTGATAAAGAGGGGAATGTTATTGGACCAATGCTTGTTTCTCTTAAAGTTTCCCCCATAGTTTATTGCTTCTATGCAAATATATGACTTGGATCTACCTCATCTGTCCTGAACTTGTGTAAATCCTGAAATGAGAACAATTTATATGCATAGCCAGGATTCCTGTAACTTGAGATGAACAAACAATGGGTTATAGGACTTCTGAGAAGGAAAAGGAAATCTTTGTCTAAGAAGATTTCATAAATTAATATTTGAGTTGATATTCTCACAGTTGAGGAGAGGAAATGGCCAGGTATGCAGAGTTAAGAAATTTCAAGTTGTACATGGGAACCAACAAAACACCCAGTCATGTGGCAAATTTTTAGCATAAAGGATTTAACATAGGGAAAGTAGAGGTTTCTGAGTGTGTATGGACTAAGCTAGCCCTCTAGGAAAACCTCTCGGGGCTTTGCAGAACTGACTCAGCAGAATCTGCTCATGCTTCATATAGACTGCTATGGGCTCTGTCAAGTTTAAGAATGCCCCAACGGTGCTGCTGTTCGGTAGATGCTGGGTACCCAGCCACCTGGAGAGGGAACAGTGAAATGATTTGTAGGAACATCGCACATTCTTACAACTTTGTTTTCCATCAGAGAAGATTAGCTTCTGATTCAGTTTTTCCATTCTAAATATTGTGCAAGGACCTCTCATCGGTGGCATCGAATTTGTTTCCAGAACTCTAGCTGAAAGGTAGATGAAAAAATGTACACCATAGAATTTGGGCAAACAATACACATCAGGGCTCTCCCCTCCCCTGCCCCAGAGCATATCATTGGCATGTTGACTCAATCCACAGTCTCTTCCATGTTTTACTCAAGATAGGTAATATATAAATCAAAGTGTAAAATAAGATTAGACTTTAATAAGGTAAGATTAGAATTTTCATGAAAGAGTTTGTTGACAAAGGTATTTCTTTTGTTATTTTTTGTAAAGATTCTCACAAATGAAGGCACAAGACTTTATAATACTACTCTGACATCGTGTATTAAGGAAATAGAGGAAAAGTAAAGTAATAGCCAGTACTGTGAGCCTTGTAGGTATAATATGATACAATGACTCATTTTTTTCTACCATCCAAACATTGAAGATATGATCATGTCCAGTTGAAATTAAAACTATCACTAACATATGGACCTGGAAAATATTATGCTAAATGAGATAAACCAAACTGAGAAAGACAAATATCACATGATCTCACTTATTTGAGGGAATTTAATGAGCAAAATGGATTGACCAGCAAAATAAGACACGAAGCATGGAGGCATGGAACAGACTGGCAAACCTCAATGTGGAGTTGGGCAGGGGTGGGGGGTGAGAAGAGATAAACCAAAGAGCTTATATACTTATATGCATAGCCCATGGACACAAGATAATAGGGTAGTGAAGACCTAGTGGGGAGAGGGGGGGTGGATAGGGGAGTTGGGGGTGAAAATGTAATCACATTCATTTTGATTCAAGCCAAAGTAATCCTTTTTTATTTCTTTAAAATTTCTAAATGTTTCTAAGTGCCATATGGGTATAAACAGAAGAAAACTCTAAATTCTTAGCTGTCGTACAATCAAGGTTAGACCTTGTATAGGAAGACATTCTACTCTCTCTTGAACTGCATGTAAAGACATAAAGGAGAGAGAACTTCCAAGAAGAATGTAATTAACAATATCGTATGAGCTTTAATCACAGGAAGTGATTGTGATTATGTGGGATCTCTATATTTACTGAGCACTGTAAGGGGCCTGACATTATACTAGACTAGAGGCCTGATGCACGAAATTCATGCAAGAGTAGGCCCTTGCAGCCCTGGCTGCTTCATGGCCCTGCTCCCCGCCCACTGGTCATTCTAGAAGGTCATTCTGCTGTCTGGTCTAATTAGCATATTAGCTCTTTATCATATATAGGATTCTCCAGCTACACAGGTGGAAAAGTCACCCAATTTGGTGGTGGTTCCAGTTGTCCTCTGTATTCTTTGGGTCTGAAGGTGACTGATGCAACCGCTGAAAATTGAGCTTCCCTCAGGTCAGGGGAGTTTTTATGGGTTATGTTGAGAAATGTTTGAATAAAAGGGAAAATGGCTAATTTGTCAAGTAAAGATCTGAGGTTATTTTAAGTCTACAGGAGAGAACTCCAAAGTCAGTTGCAGAATCAGCCTAAATGACAGGAGTGTAAGCAGCCTGTGGATAGAGTCCTCCTGCTGGGCACAGCGGTGAGCAGACCCTTGTGAGAAGGGAATTTCCACTGAAAAGCTTTATAACCAGAGATAAAGTGAGCCCTACGGGGGAAGAATCTGTAGCCAAAGACTGTACGTGACTTTGAGGGGGCTTACTTCCCTTTTCAGCAGTGGAAGCAGGGAGACTTGCCTGTCAACTGCTAATATTTATTTGTTTGGCTCACTCTTGTCACCATCGTGCCAAATGGGAGAGATGGAGCTTGTTTAGATGGGCTGATTTCCCACGTTTTCCAAGTGAGAACTTTAGCCAAGAGAGGACTGATACCCCTAAAATTAACAAATTCTTGGTGACATTGGCCTTTTTTGATGCTAGTGTTATAAGAATCAGTAAAACAGACCCATTGTCAGTGCCATGAACCCCCTATAAAGTTGATTTTACTTTTCCCTGCTTTGGAAACATTTCATTAAAAAGTCTATTTGAGGAACTTTCAGATAAAAGGATTACCTGAACACTAACTTTTAGCTTCCCCTCTTACATTCTAATTGTAATGACAAAATAACTAATGAGCCCTAACCGGCGTGGCTCAGTGGATAGAGTGTGGGCCTATGGACTCAAGGGTCCCAGGTTTGATTCCAGCCAAGGACACATGCCCGGATTGCAGGCTTGATCCCCAGTGGGGAGTGTGCAGGAGGCAGCTGATTAATGTTTCTCTCTCATCGATGTTTTAAACTTTCTATCCCTCTCCCTTCCTTCCTGTAAAAAATCAATAAAATATATTAAAAAAATAACTAATGACAAATTTTACAGTGATATTTTCCTAGTTGCCAGCATTAACCCTGGGTTTCTCCATGATTTTGTCCATTTTACCACTGCAGGTAGTTGATTACATTAAGTCTCTGCTTTACAAATAATCTTCACTCCTCACTCCTGGCAGATTAAACATTCTTGCATGGAGCTCAAGATTACCTACATTTCGGCCCCATCCCCTTTTCCTGACTTCCTTTTCTTCTGCACTTCAAATCAGGCCCATCTGTTTAGCTACCCAAAGTTTCTAGGGGCGCAAAGTGAATTCTCTCTTCTTCTACTTTTGTGCAAGTGCTACGGACTCCTTTCCATACCCGCTTTCCCTTTGTGAACTCTTACTGAATATTTTTGATGGGCAGGAAAACTAGTCTACAAAACCTGTTGTGGCAACTCCTTTATCTCAGCGATTTTCAACTGCTGGGCCGAGAGAAGTTTTAAAACATGCAATACCTGACTATGTAGTCATGGAGCTGATCTTTTCCCCCTTAGATTGTCAAATAAAAAAATGACAATAGCTGTCTGGTGTGAATGAATCAAAATTACACCTATTTTTCTCAGATCTGCAAAAAAATCTATATTTTGTGTGCCACAGAATTTCAGTACTTAGTTTATGTGTGCCATGAGATGAAAAAGGTTGGAAATCGCTGCTTTATCTAATGGGTAAGATGATTTCTTGGTTCTCCCTATTCCAATTCTAGCTGAAGTGCAAGGTTGAAATGAGTGACCTTTTCTGCTAAAGGAAGACCATCTATACTAATAAAAGGGTAATATGCTAATTAGACTGGACATCTTCTGGACGTCCTTCCGGACAAAGCCATGATGGCAGCAGCCAAGGCAGAGGTGGTTAGGTGCGACCAGGCCAGCAAGGGAGGGAAGTTAGGGGGCGATCAGGCCGGCAGGGGGGAGCAGTTAGGGCAGTGATGGATAATTTGAGCTCAGCATGTCAGCATTTTGAAAAACCCTAACTTAACTCTGGTGCCATGTCACATATAGAAATTTTTTGATATTTGCAACCATAGTAAAACAAAGACTTATGTTTTTGATATTTGTTTTATATATTTAAATGCCATTTAACAAAGAAAAATCAACCAAAAAAATGAGTTCGCGTGTCATCTCTGACACATGTGTCATAAGTTCGCCATCACTGAGTTAGGGGGTGATCAGGCCGGCAGGGGAGGGCAGTTAGGGGTGATCAGGCCAGCAGGCAGAGGCGGTTTGGGGCAATCAGGCTGGCAGAGGAGCAGTTAGGGGCATTAGGCTGGCAGGCAGAGGTGGTTAGGGGTGATCAGGCAGGCAGGCAGGCGGATGGTTAGGAGCCAGCGGTCCTGAATTGCAAGAGGGATGTCTGACTACCAGTTTATCCCCAATCTCTGCAGGATACCGGCAGTTGGACATCCCCCAAGGGGTCCTGGATTAGAGAGGGTGCAGGCTGGGCTGAAGGACCCCTCCCCCCATGCACAGATTTCGTGCACTGGGCCTCTAGTTCTGTAATAAAGAATAAGGTTTTCTTTGAGGATTCAGATCAAATGTCACCATCTCTGAAATTGTCACAAGTTCACCCTTCCATCCCGTGGCCCCAGGCACACTCTGTCCTTACCCATGTATTTTCCTCCCACTCATGTCAATGCCAAGGGTGAAGAGGTGACATAATCTGATTGTACTGCTCACAAATTCCATCCCTACCCTTTGGTCTGATGAGGATTCCTTCTGTGCATTTTAGTGACGATTAAAATGATGGAAATAATTTCTAAAGTGTAACTAATGAGGAAAAACATAGACTTGAGTTCCTGAAAGAGGCAGAGACAAAGATTGTGAGGAAACATAAGTAGCATCATTCCCTGCTTTTTACCCTTCATATAACCAGACACGAGGAAAAATTGTTAATGATATGCTTGAGTTCCAAAAATTATTGGTGTGGTATTGGCCTCGTTTTTAGCACATGAACACAACACCACTAAGAAAGTGTTCTCTTCCAAATTTCACCCCCCTCCAAAAAAATTACAGAACAGAAAAAAAAAGAGCCTAAAGAATAGTTTAAAAGTACCCATGTTCTCATCTTGGTCATGACCTTATAGGCCTGGGTTGCACTCAGGGTCATTGACCTTCACTAGTTCATAGAGATTAATTGAGCCCAGGACTGGAAGTTTTCTAAGTGAGAAAAAAAATGAATAGGTGTTTTGCATTTATTAGATGCTTAAATTTTTATTTTTTACTTTTTTGTTGTTAATCTTCACTGGATAATATTTTTCCATTGATTTTTAGAGATAGTGGAGGGAGGGAGGAAGGAAGAGGGAGAGTGAAAAACATCAATGTGAAAGAGACATATAGATTGGTTGCCTCCTGCACACGCCCCAACCGGGTCAGGGATGGAACCTGAAATCTTTCTGTGCAAGGTTTGGCACTCTAACCACTGAACACACTGGCCAGGGCTGTTTAAATTTTTTGAAATAAATTCTAAGATGTGGGAAATGATTTGTTTCAAATTTCAGTTGACACATAACTAGCTAAAGAAGAAATCATCATCCTTAGATTCCTTAATAAATTGCCTTAAAAATGTAACACTCTGAGTAAAACACTTTAATTTTATTTATCCCTCTTCCTTTTGAATTAGACATTACTAAAGCAACTTTTCCTAAAGTCAGAGGTGTTGGCATCATCCCTTCATTAATTATATTTATTTCCTCCTTCTCATTTGCTTGCTCTTCTGCTGACACATTTTTTTAACTTTTTTTGTTGACACTATTACAGATGTTCCCATTTTCCCTTCCTTCACTGAGCTCCAACCCCACCCCCTTCCCTATGGCCATCGCCACACTGTAGTCTGTGTCTATTGGTTATGCATGTATGTTCTTTGGCTAATCCCTTCACCTTTTTTCATCCAGTCTCCCTTCACTCCTCCCCTCTGACAGCTGTCAGTATGTAGTGTAGAGATACAACTTTGCTTTTGTCCTTTGGTTTTCCTTTTTATTTTTTAACATCACCTAATAAGACCACAGATATTTTATCTTAAATACTGTTTATTTTGATTTGTGTACTTTTAAAACCTTAATATCTTTTTACAGAAAGTTGAATGCTCAAGTTTGGCTTCTATCTAGTTGGGAAATAAGACTGTGTCATTCTCTGCTATCATAGGCTTTCTGAATTACTACTGATTTATTAGCAATAAATCTGAATTATTACTTGGTTTATAAGTTCCCTCTGCCATCAAAATCTCTGCTTGGCTTTTCTGATCTAATAGACACTTGCTTGCATGTCTCTTCAAAACCCTGACCCAGCCTGGGCCCCTGCTTCACTGTCCTCTTCTCAAGGGTCCTCCTTTCCCATTATCTCTTTGGAACTGGACCTCTTTATCTGAACAAAGGAGTCACGTTGGTCTAAACTTTACCTTTCTCTCTCTCTCTCTCTCTCTCTCTCTCTCTCTCTCTCTCTCTCTCTCTCTCTCTCTCTCTCTCATGTTTGGGGCCTTTGGAAATCTGAGCCTGGGGAAAAGATAAATACTCTGAACTTTCCCTTCCTCAGAATGCCTTGGCTCTACCCTTCCATAGCCATTTCCCATGGATCCTTCTCCCTAGAGCTCCTTTATTCTCAAGTCCAAAGAAGAATTTATAGTCATCTGGTGAATTCCAACACAGTAATTCAATTTTTCAAATAGAAACTTTTTTACTGCTTGATATTTTGGTGAGGCTTATCTTGTTAATCAATAATATGAATTGTATTAGTAATAATGACCAGTATCAACTGGTTGTTTTATGTGCCTAGTACTGAGCTAAGAAATTTATAGACATAGCTATATTATAAATCTAGATAACAATGATCCCTTCATTTTGTCAATATTGTGTTTTATGAACCATGATGTAGAGAGTCAATAAAACATGTTTAGGACCATGGTCCTTGGATCAGAGATCTGGGTTCAATTTTGTGTCTGCCAACTAGTGCATGTATGACTTTGTATAAGTTATTAAACCTTGTTTTCTCCAACAAATATTTCTGAAAACATGTCATTTATTTTTAAGTTAATTTTCTGTTGAATTTATTGAGGTGACATTGGTTAATAAAACCATATAGGTTTCAAGTGTACAACTCTATAACACATCATCTGCACACTGCATCATGCACTCACCGCCCAAAGTAAATTTTTAAATTAATTTTAAAATTCAAAACTATTTGTTGAATGTATATACTTCAGAAACAAAGCCATATCATTAATTAATAAAAAAGAAAAAGTTATATAGCTCATAGAGTTATTGTGAGGAATAAATTAGGTGTATGCCCCCAAAACTTAGCTTAGTGCTTGGCACAATCTAGTAGTCAGTAAATTATATCTCTCTCCCTTCACTCCAACACTTATTAAATTGCTAACATGTGACTTCCTTGGGCCAGAAGTAGGCCATGATCTCATTTTTAATGAATGACAACATTTTATAACAATTTCTAGGATTAAACTGGCTAGGATAAAAATAATGTAAAGTTATAATAAAATGCAATCTATATCTATATCTATATCTATCTATATCTATATCTATATCTATATCTATCTATATATCTATATCTATATCTATATCTATATCTATATCTATAGCTATATCTATATCTATATCTATATCTATATCTATATCTATATCTATATCTATGTCTATGTCTATGTCTATATCTATCTATATCTATCTATCTATCTATCTATCTATCTATCTATCTATCTATCTATCTATAAAAAAGGCTAATATGCAAAGTGTCCCCTCAGGAGTTCAACCAGGAGACTGGGAGTTTTATCACTCTCTATGACATATGCTGATCACCAGAGGGCGGTGAGGAACAAAGGAAGACCCTGGCCAGCAACTGGGGAAGGGAGGCCCAGGCCGGCAGCCAGAAGGCCCTGATGGGTCCTAATTAGCTGGCCAGGCCTAGGAACCCTACCCATGCACGAATTTCGTGCACTGGCCTCTAGTCAATTTTAAAACAACTCCTAAATTTTTATACTTTACCATTTCATTTCCCAGATAAAATCAATATTTCCCCTAGGAAATAAGTGGTTAATCATAGACCTGGTTCTGTCCTTTCAGATAAAATGTAAAGGATAAAGGCACTGAGGATGAAGTATAGCTATTGGTTAGTCCTGCTGTTTACATTTTCAGAACACAATAGAAGAGTATAATACATGCTGATTCAGAAAGATATAAGGCATCCCTAATCCATCAAGGAACAAAGATAAGGAAGCATTGCTATTTTAATTTTTTTTTACTTCCTACATATAATTATCTAAGTGAGATTCAAACACTTAAGCAATTTGCTTTTCACATTTTTCTATATTTGCCCATCCAGGCTGGACCACTTGCTCCTCTGTGAATATATTTTACAAGTTGATGCTTTTGAAACTTTGCCCCTATAATACACTGTATGAGGATTTCCCCTGTCCCAACCCACCCCAGTTCTCCGCTGTCAACATTTCACCCATCTTTCAGATTTTAGGTCAAGGCCTGCAACCTCTTCTTTTCCATTTCTCCTCGGCAATCTTGATCTTGGTATTCCCACAGCAGTTAGATCTGCATCTCTAGTATGACATTTATTTGAGTCTGTCTTTTCTTATGAGTTTTAAAAAATAGAAAATCTAAATGGTGTGTAACATTTATAGAAATCGATTTCCCCATTGTGGTGAGTATCTTTTCCTACCTCAGTCTCCCTATGGATAGCAAAAGTCTACAGCTGTGCTTGGTTATATGATAGCAACTATGTACGTATAGCTATTTAGCACTTAAAATGTGGCTCGTCTGTATTGAAATGTACTGTATGCATAAAATACAATACTGTATTTCAAAGATTTGATATAAAACATTCAAAATATCTTAATTTTTGATGACATTGAAATGCTAATATGTTGTTCTTTAGATTCCACATGTAATTGAGATCAAGTGATATGTGTCTATCTCTGACTGGCTAATTTCGCTTAGCATAATACTCTCTAGGTCCTTGCATGTTGTCTCCAAGGGTAAGCATTCCTTCTTTTTTACAGCCACGTAGTATTCCATTGTGTAAATGTACCGCAGCTTTTTTCTCCACTCATCTACTGATGGGCATTTGGGCTCTTTCCAGATCTTGGCTATTTTAAATAATGCTGCTATGAACATAGGGATGCATATATTCTTGGACCAGAGGCAGATTTTAGAGAGGAGGATGGGAAGAGAGCAACCAAATAATATATATGCATATATGCATAGCCCATTGACACAGACAATTATGAGGTGAAGCATGGTGGAGGCAGGAAATAGAGGACATCTGTAATAGAGTCAACAATAAAAAAAATAGTAAAAACAGGAAAATGCTAATATATTGACTTATTGGGTTAAGTGAGTATATTATTAAAATTAATTTTACTAGTTTCATTATATATTTTTAAATTGTGGCTACTAGAAAATTTAAAATTTCATATGTGGCTCACTGAGTTGCATTCTATTTCTACTGGAGAGTTCTGGTCTAAATTAAATGCAAGTTGAAGGCTGTTTGTCAAAAATGGGAGAGGGAAGAGATAGCACAAATGCCGGCAGCATGGAGGCAGCTGGGCTCTTCCTTTGTGATGGCTGTGACCCTCATGCCTGAGTTCTACAGGGTGAAAAGCCAGAGCTGAAGACATTGGAGTTGTCCAATCAGAGATTTCTGGGTTGTGTGTGGAGGCTGGGGTCCTGCCACCATGGCTGCCTCAGATGGTAGCCAGATGAGGACTGTCACCGGGGCCATGGCTGTGATCCCTGGTGACTGCTATGGACATCTTAAGTTTGGCACTGGGCCTTGGGAGGCTGGAGCAGTAATCTCATACTGTTAACACCTCTCTGTCACTCTCGTTAGACGATATGATTCTTGAGAAGGTCCTGTATCTTACCATCTTCTCTTTCACACTATGTTAACCCATAATGTTTAGTACATAAAAGATACTTCAAACTATTGGCTAAATCAAATTAGAATTCATAGTTCAAAACTTTTCATGAGACTGTATTCGTAGTGTTCTGTACTCACTACTACACTTTCCAGGATAATAAGCAAGCAGGACCCTTTCTTTAGCTCCCCAGTGTTTTGCAAAAGGCCTAGAATCCTATCAAAATGCACAGCTCCATGGTGTGTGTAATGTATGCTGGTGGCTCTACTATTGGTATCACTAGAGGCCCGGTGCACAAAAATTTGTGCACTCGGGGGGGTAGGGGGGTCCCTCAGCCCGGCCTGTGCCCTCTCGCAGTCTAGGACCCCTCAGGAGATAACGATCTGCTGGCTTAGGCCTGTTCCCAGGTGGCAGAGGGCAGGCCCAATCCCTAGGTGCAGCCCCTGGTCGGGCTCAGAGCAGGGCCGATTGGGGAGTTGGGGTGCCGCCCCCTGTCATGCACAGAGCAGGGCAGATTGGGAGGTTGTGATGCCACCCTCAGTCATGCTCAGAGTAGGCCGATTGGGGGGTTGCGGCACCACCCCCTGTCACACACAGAGCAGGGCCAATCATGGGGTTGGAGCGCTGTCCCCTGTCACGCACAGAGCAGGGCCCATCAGGGGGTTGGGGAGCTCCCCCTTTCACTCACAGAGTAGGGCCAATAGGGGAGTTGGGGCACCGCCCCCTGTCACACACAGAGCTGGGCAGATCAGGGGGTTGGGGCACCGCCCAATGTCATCCACAGAGCAGGGCCGATCAGGGGGTTGGGGTTTCGCCACTCTCACGCTCAGGGCAGGGCCGATGGGAAGGTTATGGCTCTACCCCGTCACATACAGAGCAGGGCCCGTGGGGTGGGGGAGTTGGGGCGCCGCACCCTGTCACACACAGAACCACAGGGCAATCAGGGGGTTGGGGAGCTCCCCCCATCAGGCACAGAGCAGGGCTGATCAGGGGGTTGGGGCGCCTTCCCCTGTCATGAACAGAGCAGGGTAGATAGGGAGGTTGTGGCCCCGCCCCCTGTCACACACAGAGCCACGGGGCGATCAGGGGGTTGGGGAGCTCCACCCTATCAGGCACAGAGCAGGGCATATCAGGGGGCTGGGGAGCCGCCCCCTGTCCCACACAGAGCAGGGCCCGTGGGGCAGGTGGGGTTTGGGTGCCGCACCCTGTCACACACAGAGCCGCAGGGCGATCAGGGGGTTGGGGAGCTCCCCCCATCAGGCACAGAGCAGGGCTGATCAGGGGGTTGGGGCGCCATCCCCTGTCAGGAACAGAGCAGGGCCAATGGGAGGTTGTGGCCCCGCCCCCTGTCACACACAGAGCCACAGGGCGATCAGGGGGTTTTGGCGCTGCCCCCTGTCACGCTGATCCTGGTGGCAGGAGGCCTTGCGGCTCTGCTGATCCTGGTGCTGGGAGGCATATTACCCTTTTACTGTATAGGATAGAGACTGGTGCACGGGTGGGGGCTGGCTGGTTTGCCCTGAAGGGTGTCCTGGATCAGGGTGGGGGTCCCCACTGGGGTGCCTGGCCAGCCTGGGTGAGGGGATAATGGCTGTTTGCAGCTGGTCACACCCCCTTCAGGGTGGGGGTCCCCACTGGGGTGCCTGGCCAGTCTAGGTGAGAGGCTGAGGGCTGTTTTCAGGCTGGCGGGTGACTGAAGCTCCCAACTGCTCCTTTTTTTCTTTTTTTCTTTTTTTTATTCTGGGCCAGGTTTAGCTCTGACTCCAGCTCTGAGACCTCTGCTGCTGAAAGCAGGTATCTGGTTTGTTTGTGTTCTATAATCGAAACACTGTATCAACTCCAGCTCTGAGATCCAGGCTCGCTGAAAGCAGGCTTCTGGGGTTTTGTTTAGCTTCTATATTTGTAACAATGTTTCAAACTGCAGGCTCAGAGGCCGGCAAGGCAGGCGGGGAAAGTTGCAGTCCTCCGTCACTGAAGCAAGCAAGCCTCATGTTAGTTTCAAGCTGCCTGGCTGCTGGCCGCCATCTTGGCTGGCAGTTAATTTGCATATCGCCCTGATTAGCCAATGGGAAGGGTAGCAGATGTATGCTAATTACCATGTTTCTCTTTTATTAGATAGGATTATTATTTGTGTGTACTGAATTCATTTTTAAACCTATTTTTCACAACCCTAATTAAGAAGTCTTTGTTCATGTCATGATTGACAATAATAATAACAGAGGTATTTGAATGTCTTAGTTACTGAACAGTAAATCATTTTGTCTCTGTCTTTTGTGCCTGTTCTTTTTCTGGATTCTTCTTGCACTAACACTGCTGCATTCAGAAATTTACTCGTGTTATTGAAGATCTACTGTATAAGTCTCTGTGAGAGCTAGGAGATACATAAGATATATTCTCCATCTTCAAGCTGTTTGCCATCTCATAGGGGAGTTAAACACATAACTTTAGTTCACAGTGTGTAAAAAGTGTGATAGGAGCTGTCAAAATTGACTGTCAGATTGCCCAGGAAAGAGTGATCTCTTCTACTTGAGATCAAAGCAAATAGCATTGTTGAGATGACATCTGAACTGAGTCTGAGATGGTAAGTGGAATTTGGATAAGTGGAGAAAGTGAAGAGGATATCTGTTGGCAGACACAAGGACATGAAAAATTATATACTTATAGGAAAATGGAGTTGATTTGAACTGAGCAACAGTTTAGAGGGTTTTTTTTCTCTTTGTAAAAGTAGGGTTTGCTTTATTTGTTAGGAAGTAAATGCTGAAAAAGTGTTTTGAAGGCATGTGATATGATCAAAGCAATGTTTCAGTAAGATAATGTAAATTGTTGTAGGTGACTTAAGGGGGTTTAAGTTTATTTTGGAGAGATGGTGATAGGAGAATGAAATAAACAGTTGGGGCAAACATGAAAACTGCTACTGAGAAAGAATTCACATCATTTACATAATGATTTTGATACTGGTGAGGTAGAGAATCAAGAGAAGATTATAACCAGAGATCTGAGATTAATAAACTAACCAATGAAAAAATTATTTTTCAATTCTAAATGCAACTAACTTCCCAAACCTTTTTTAAACTTTAATTTTACCTTTAGTAGTAAACCTCTCTCTCCTTTTCCTGTTCAGATTTTTTTGTAAAATAGTTGTCTTCATTTATTATTTCCACTAGAGGCCCGGTGCACAAAATTCATGCGTGGGTAGAGCCCCTACGCCTGGCAGGTGATCAGGGCCAATCAGGTTCCCCACCTCCCGGCTTCCCGCCTTCTCGCTCCCTCAGTTCCCCGCTACTGCCGCTGGTTGCCCACCATGTTCCACACTACCCCCTGGTGGTCAGCACACATCATAGTGAGCGGTCATACTCCCAGTATCCTGGTCGAACTCCCAAGGGGACAATTTGCATATTAGTCTTTTATTATATAGGATTATTTCACTTTCCATACACTTCAAATTCTGGTTTCCATCAAGACTACACCACCAAAATTTTTTAGGTAAAAGTCTTTGATGATCTCTCTGTGGCTTAATATTGCAGACAATTCATATTTCTTATCTTCCTTGACCTCACTGAACTATTTGAGAATGATAATTAATCCACCTTTTTTTGATTCATTCAAATATTTATTGAGCAGCTAGGGAGATAACATAGGTCTTTAAAACGTGGTCAAAGAGGTGAGATAAATGATCAAGTAGAAAGAAATGTTCACTGAATCAGTAGTCACGTGAAAGTGCTTTAGGAGATTAAGAGTGATATAGCTTCCAGCCTAGAATGGGGCATGCATTGGTGGTTAATCAGGAAAGGGGACTGAGAAGACTTCAATCTGGATTCTTGATGATAGTCAGTAGGGATTATATTTGTCTCTCATTTTCCTCTTTCCCCATTTTTGGGGCTTAATTTACTAGTAGTGCCTTTTCTATATAATACTTGCTTGCATTTTTTGCTTTAATGTCTTTTAAAAAACTAGGTCTTTTTGGTGTTTAGGAGCTTTTTCCTGTCTCACTCTCTCTCTCTTTTTTTAAGGATTCTTTACCTTTTGATCTTGATGTTGATGGTTTTGAGTCTTTTCCATTCTGGTTTGATTTTTGTGCATTTTCGGCGGGAAATGTCATATAGATTTCTTTACTGGAGCTTTTTCTTCAGTTTCCTCAACCTCAAAATCATCATCATCATCATCATCATCATCATATTCGTTAACAGCAAGTTTTCCTTTTATCAATGGAACTTGCTACCACTTCCAGGGGCAGAACGCTTTCCAGACATACTTATGATTTTTACATCCTCCTCCACTTCATCTACTGACTCTGTCTCTTCCTCCACAACTGCTAAGTGCTGTCCACTCATATGCACAGGTTCGGAACCACATTTTAACCTTCAGACCACAAGTGGTGTTATTTCAAAGCCACAAAGGGAAATTATTGGCTGTATAGACATTTTCAAAGTTGCCTGTGTTACTTTAATTGGACTGCCTTCATAATTCATTGCCTCTACTTCAACAATGTGTAGTGCATCCTTTGCACCAGTCCTTAAACTGATCATTTGTAAAGATAATTGGTGCTTCCTGGCCTGTGTGGCTCAGTGGTTGAGCTTTGACCTATGAACCAGGAAGTCACAGTTGGGTTCCTATTGCAGGCTCAATCTCCAGTGTAGGGTGTGCAGGAGGCAGCTGATCAATGATTCTCTGTCATCATTGATGTTTCTATCTTTCTCTCTCTCTCTCTTCCTCTCTGAAATAATAATAATAATAATAATTAATAATAAAGATAATTGGTGCTCATTTTCATCATTATCCACTTTAAAGTGATAATCTGTCGGCCTGTAGTTCACAACTGAAAAGATAGTTCTGGGGCCTCAGGGGCTCATGTCCATGTCCATAGACTATTCCATGGGGTGGAGCACACACTTAGGTGAGAGAGAAGGTGGGCAGAGATAAATAACTTCTGTTTGGCGAAAAAGATGCCTAGGATGGAATTGCACTAGGGTTGATCCACCCTTTTGAACTCTCTGCTATCTTGGTTTTCTGCGACATTACTATATCGTGTGTGTGTGAGTGTGTGTGTGTGTGTGTGTGTGTGTGTGTGTTTTCTCTTACACTGTCTCTTTAAAGAACAAAGTTTCCTTAACTTGTTTCATACATATTCACATTTCTTAACCTTCTGTTTTCAGCCATTATATGTTATTATTCTATACTTGCATTTCCATAGCTTCAACCATCGTTTCTAATGGTGTGTGGTGGTTGACAAGTCTTTAGTGAGCATCTATCTTTGCCAGGTATGTATTGATGCCCTAAATCACCATCTCTATCTCACCTCTTTCTTCTGAGTGCCCAATCCCAGATACCCTTCTGCCTGCTTGAGTTAATCTCATGATTGTCTCCCACACCCTGCCAAGATAGCATTCTCCATTCTGAACCCTGCTCCTATTCCTTTATTGTTTTTCTTAGTGAATGCTAATATCATTCATCCAGTTGATCCAATTAGAATCTCAGCAGCCCTGCTTGACTCTGCATTTAAATAGATGGTAGCATGAACTAATACCAATGGCCATAGACCAGATGCCTTCCTTTCATGACATGAAATTAAATAACCCCTGAGGATAAAGGGGAGAGGAAGGAAAGGAATTTTAAGTAGAAAGCATTTAAATTATAAAGAACTATTTTCTATATAATTGACTAAAGTATAATGATGGAGATTAAAAACCGAGATTAAAATAACTGTATTACAGAAGAAGAATATTACATTTCTGCTTATCTGAGTTTACGGTTTAAAGTTATAACTTAAATTTGTTCAATTACAATATACTTTTCTCATTAAATTTATTGGGGTGACATTGGTTACTAAAATTATATAGGTTTCATGTGTACAATTCTATGATACATCATCTGTATATTGCATTGTGTGCCCACCATCCAGAGTCAAATCTTTTACCATCACTATATATTTGTCCCCTTTATTCTTACTATCCTCTCAATGCCCCTTCTCTCTGGTATCCACCATACTGTTGTTTGTGTCTGTGAATTTTTTTAAATCTTTATGTTCAGATTATTACAGTTATTCCTCTTTTCCCCCCCATAGCTCCCCTCCACCCAGTTCCCACCCAACCCTCTGCCCTTACCACCCCCCCCACTGTCCTCATCCATAGGTGTACGATTTTTGTCCAGTCTCTTCCCACATCCCCACACCCCTTTTCCCCGAGAATTGTCAGTCCACTCCCTTTCTATGCCCCTGATTCTATTATATTCACCAGTTTATTCTGTTCATCAGATTTTTTATTCACTTGATTTTTAGATTCACTTGTTGATAGATATGTATATGTTGTTCATAATTTTTATCTTTACCTTTTTCTTCTTCTTCCTCTTCTAAAGAAAACCTTTCAGCATTTCATATAATACTGGTTTGGTGGTGATGAACTCCTTTAGCTTTTTCTTATCTGTGAAGCTCTTTATCTGACCTTCAATTCTGAATGATAGCTTTGCTGGGTAGACTAATCTTGGTTGTAGGTTCTTGCTATTGATCACTTTGAGTATTTCTTGCCACTCCCTTCTGGCCTGCATCGTTTCTGTTGAGAAATCAGCTGAAAATCATATGGGTACTCCCTTGTAGGTAACTAGCTGTTTTTCTCTTGCTGCTTTTAAGATGCTCTCTTTGTCTTTTGCTCTTGGCATTTTAATTATGATGTGTCTTGGTGTGGTCCTCTTTGGGCTCCTTTTGTTTGGGGTTCTCTTCACTTCCTGGACTTGTAAGTCTATTTCTTTCACCAGGTAGGGGAAGTTTTCTGTCATTATTTCTCCAAATAGGTTTTCAATATCTTGCTCTCTCTCTTCTTCTGGCACCCCCATAATTCAGATGTTGGTACCCTTGAAGTTATCCCAGAGGCTCCTTACACTATCTTCATATTTTTTAATTCTTTTTTCTTTTTCTGGTTGGGTGTTTTTTACTTCTTCGTACTTCAAATCTTTGACTTGATTCTTGCGATCCTTTAGTCTGCTGTTGGATCTCTATATAATATTCTTTATTTCAGTCAGTGTATGCTTAATTTCTAGTTGGTTCTTTTTCATATCCTCGATGGTCTCGCTAGACTTATTGAGAGTCTTACTAAATTTATGGGCAGTTTCTAGAAAATTCTTGAAAAACCTTAAAACCGTGGTTTTGAACTCTATATCCAGTAGTTTGCTTTCCTCCATTTCTATCATTTGTGATCTGTTTCTTTGTTTCTGCCTTTTGGCTGCTTTCCTGTGTTGATAGAGTGGCTTTCTGTGCTAGGTGTCCTATAGGGCCCAGTGGCTCAGCCTCCCCAATTACCTGAGGTGGACACTATTGGTGCACCCCTTTGTGGGCTGAGTGCACAGTCTTGTTGTAGTTAAGCCTTGATTGTTGTAGGTATCACTTGGAAGAATTGACCTCCAGGCCAATTGGCTGTGAGATTCAGCTGTGCCTACGGTGGGAGAACTTCTGTGCTGGAGACACCCTTATGGGGCAAGACTTGCTTCAGTGGGGCTTTGGTGCTCACTGAGTCTGCCCCCTGAGTGTGTCCCTTATGGATCTGAGGAGTTGTAATCTGGATGATCCCACTCTGACCACTGGGTACACTGGCTCTTGGATCTAAGGAGGTGCTAACTTAGCCTCTGCCTGAGGCTACCTAGCAGGAGGTATGGAGAGATCTGCAGATTCCTCTTCTTTGTTTGGGATTTGGAGGTCCCCAGATGAGGCCCAGCTGTGAAGCAATGTAGTCTGCTGTGGGGCCTTGGGCCTTCTTTTGGATGATCTGGGTGTCTCTCACCCTGCTGCAGTTTGTTAGGTAATTTTAGATTGCAAAGGGCCAGGTCATTCATATGCAAAAGCCTCTGCGCACAGCTTGGGTAGGGCGGGGTCTCAGGGAATCAACAGGGTGGAGCAAACAGGTGTGGCTGATCCTCAGGCCTGCCCTAAGAGGTCCAGGGTCTTAGTGGTCCGCAGTAATCGCTGGAAGCACCTCTGAGAGAAAGCCGCCCTCAAGTTCTGCCCGCAGCCAGACAGTCCAGTTTCTCCCCGTATGAGTCTGGGTCCCCAGAGACTCGCCCAGAACTGGAGTCAGGGCCGTCAGGAGCTTGTGTCTTCCTCCCGATTGAAAAAGACAACCACATCCTCAGTTGCCAGCCCTTTTCACGTGCGCCTCTGTACCTCTGCACTTTACTTCCGTATCTCCTCTGAGTCTCAGTGTGCTTTTCTCTTTCCTTCTAGTTGTAGAATTTCCACTCAGCCAGCCTTCCTGTGGTTCTGGATGCTGTCCATTTTGTCTTTTAGTTGTATTTTTGAAGTGTTTGTGCAAGGCAGCAATTTCAGGTCTTTACCTATGCTGCCATCTTGGTTTTCTCCTGTGTCTGTGAATTTTTGTTTGTTTATTTGTCTTGTTTGTTCATTTATTCCTTTCAGTTTTATATCCCACATATAAGTGAAATCGTATGGTTCTTGACTTTTTCTGTCTGACTTATTTTGCTTAGCATGATATTCTCAAGATCCATCCAAGTTTTGCAAATGGCAATATTTTATCTTTTCCTATGGCTGAATAGTATTCCATTGTATATGTGCACCACATCTTCTTTATCTAATCATCTATCAAAAGACACATGGGTTGTTTCTGTATCTTGGCTCCTGTGAAAAATGCTACAGTGAACATAGGAGTGCATGTCTTTGCAAATAAGTGTTTTAAATTTTTCAATTAGATACCCAGAAGAGGGATTGCTGGGTCATATGGTAAATCTATTCTTAATTTTTTTGAGGAACCTCCATACTATTTTCCATAGTGGCTGTACCAGTTTACATTCCCACCAGCAGTGAATGCGGGTTCCTTTTTCTCCACAACCTCTCCTTAATTTGTTATTACTTGTCTTGTTGATAATAGCCATTCTAAAAGGTGTGAGGTGGTATCTAATACATTTCTAAACATTTTTTAGAGATTTCTCCTAACATTTAGGAAAGGGTCTCAAAACCTATAACATGAGATACAAAACTCTTTATGCTTGCCTCTTCAGCTTTATCCCTGTATTCAATCATTCTTTCAGTCTGCCCTTAAATACACATGCTTTTTCTGAAGTTTAGGACTCTATATTTGCTCTTACATTTTCCTAGAAAATTCATTACCTAGTGTAATTTGGTTAATTTCCATTAATGAGTTCATAATCATTTACAGAATATCTAACTAAGTGCCTAGCATTATCTAGCACTGAACTCCCACAGATTAAAAAGCAAAACTACCTACTTTCAAAGAGCACATTATTTTTGGAGGTTCAGCAGAAGAGATAAGTGTATTGATAGAGAAGACAATGACAGAGACACATAATTGGTGGTGTTCCTGGAATTGAGGGGAAGGCCTTGGTAGACTTATTTGAAGAGTGCACATATGAGAGCAGCCTATGGTATTTTTCCAAGTTTTAATAACTAGGAAGTTTTTCCTGCATACACAAAGGGAAAGAGAATCAGTGCCATGTATTCAAGAGAAGAAAAAGTTTCAGAGTGAAATAATGGGTTGACATTTTTAAATATTGGAACTACAGTGTTAACTGCTATTGGAATACATCAGAAATGTCAAGAATGGGAAAATTTATTTAATCATATAATTAGGATATCAGACTTGTAAGAAAACAATTTCAGCTAAAATGGTAAGGACAAAATCTTAATAGTAGTAATTGACAAATGCATAGTGATAAAATGATGGTAGTCTGAATAGGAGAGGTAATAATAATAATAATAATTTGCCAGTGATTGGCAGGTAAAACAGAGAATTTGTGTGATATTCAGACCAATGTATATTTTGAAAAACGCATATTTGTCTGATGATTGACAATAACACTTGGTAGAAAATATTAACAAAGGAGAGTGCTGGAGGCTGATCTTGGGCAACGTAGAGTGGTATGGAATCCTTGCAAGTGTAAGGGACTGGAGAGATTTGAGGCATTTTTTCACATGCCATAGAGGAGAAAAAGAAAATAAAAGAGGATCCAGAATCATTAATATGTAGAAAAGGAATTAATTTAAAATTCATTAAATGATCTCAATGCATTATAGAATGAACTAAACATGGGTTAGTGAGTATAGAATTGGAGTGGGAGATTGAAATGACTAGGCTAGCTTGGAGGAGCCACTGTAAAAATATTAAATACAGAGCCAACAAGGGAGTAATAGTAGTAAATGACTGGGGTATAGTGATGAGGGCCCTGCTGGTACAGCATGACTCTGGGAACCACAGCAGAGAATACAGTCAATGGAAAGGACCTGAGGGAACAGCTTGGTTAAATGGGAATGTTAAAAAGTTAAGGAGATGTGGAATTCAGAGGTCTTATGAAGGGAGGCACTGAATTAAGCAATAATGATGGGTAAGTCAGCAGTGAGTAATGGATTGAGAAATATAGTATAGGGACCAATAGTAAATATTGGAATAAAAATAAGTTTAGTAGCTGTGAGAGTAATAATAAAAAACACAGGATGAAGGCAATCATAGTTAGTGAAAAGAGAGTATCTTTGTTATTTCGAGTGTTTTTCCACACTTTCATTTCTCTAGTGGGCCATATGAAAGTCTTACCATTAGAGTCTCAGTGATTCCCAGGCTTCTAGATTTCATAAGCCCATAAAATTTCAATTTTTTTTCTGACATAAAGTTGTCAGCTTTATAGTTTTTTATTTATCTTTGACAATTAAGGACAATAAAAGAAGGAACTGCCACCTTCTATCACTATGATAGGCTAACATAAAATGCATTTAAATATAAAAAAGCAGGAAAGGCAAAATCTCAGAATAATAAAAAGAAAAATTTCCCAAGAAATCACAGCCTGCAATTATATTAATGCTCAAGCTTAAATTTATATACACATGCATATGCATTTGATCTATCCATCTATTTGATTGTATCATTATTACTATAACTTATTTTTAGCTCATTTTGTTATAAAAGCTTTGCCATGGACTGAAAACTAGCAATTGGGTCCTGACAAAGTGAGTTTTCATTTGAATTTTGAAGAAATAGGTAGAACTTAAGTGTGTAGGTATATTCCAGAAGAGCACTCCATGTGGGAAAAGCAGCAGTGTAAAAGCCAAATAGCCCTAGCTGGCTTGGCTCAGTGGATAGAGCATCAGCCTGCGTATTGAAGGGTCCCAGGTTCGATTCCGGCCAAGGGCACATGCCTGGATTGCGGGTTTGATCCCCAGGGGCGTGCAGGAGGCAGCCTATCAATGATTCTCTCTCATCATTGATGTTTCTATCTCTCTCTCCTTCTCCCTTCCTCTCTAAAATCAATAAAGAAATATATTTAAAAAAAAATAAAATAAAAAATAAAAGCCAAATAGCAAGAGTGAGTATGGCAAGGCTGAGGAACTGAAAGAAGGTGAATGTGACTGAAAGGCAGAGCCTGGCATAAGTTGAAGATGCAGAATCAAGGCAAAAAGGGATTGGAGAGAGGCAGAAGCAGAAGGCAAAACAGTCTGCTCATTAGCTACCTCCACCATTAGTTACTTTTTCTGACCACCCTCAGGATTTGAATGGTTAGGAGGTAGGGGGTGTGTATGTGTTTGAATAGTGTCCTCAAAAATTAATGTTTACCCAGAACCTAAGAATGCCTCTTTATTTGGGAACTAGAGGCTCGGTGCATGAAATTCGTGCACTGGGGGGTGGGATCCCTCAGCTCAGCCTGCCCCTCAGCCCAGGAGCCCTCAGTGGATGTCCTCCTGACGGCCACAGTCTGGCAGCAGAGGCTCAGAGCAGGCGTCCCGTGTGTGTGTGTGTGTGTGTGTGTGTGTGTGTGTGTATGTGTCTGCTGAGGGTCTTTCCCCAGCCACATTGGAGGCTCAGAGTAGGCGTTGTGCATGTGTGTGTCTGCTGGGGGCCTGCCCCCAGCCACACCATGGAGGCTTGGAGCAGGCGCCCCTCTCTGTTGATCTCTCAGGCTCCTGGCCTCCACTGCATGTTGTATTCTCCCTTGAGCTGTGGCCAGGGTGGGGTGCTGCCTGCAGGCCAGGGTGGGGTGCTGACTGCAGACCGCGCTTTCCTGATTGCTGTGGCGACCCAGCAGCAGGCGCACATGGGGGCTGCCTGCAGGCCGCCCTTTCCTGCTCACCGATCGCCATGGGGTCCCAGCTGGGGGCAGGCTTAGGTGGCGCGGGGCTTAGGCAGCACACGGGGGTCCCGGATGGGGGTGGGGCTTAGACGACACAGGGGTCCTGGCTGGGGGTGGGGCTGCACACAGGGCCCAGATGGCGGCTCGCGCTGCCCTGCCCTGTCTGCAGTACTGCAGTATGCAAATTAGCCACTATCTTTGTTGGCAGCTAATTTGCATATCTCGCTGATTAGCCAATGGGGGGCATAGCGAAGGTATAGTCAATTATCATCTTTGTCTATTATTAGATAGGATAGGGTCCTTGTAGATGCAATTAGTTAAGGTGGAGTGTTATTGAATTAGGGTAGGCCTGAAGACCAATATGACTGGTGTCCTTCTTAGAAGAGGAGGTAGAGACAGACACAGAGGGGCGAAGGCCTTAAGAAGAGTGAGGCACATATTAGAGTTAAACACTTATAGCCAAGGTACACCAAGGATGGCTGGCAAGTGCCAGAAAATAGAAGGGACACAAGAATCCTGCTCCCAGAGCCTGCAAAGAGAGTATGGCCCTGCTGACACCTTAATTTCAAACTGACCTCTAGTACCCAGAACTGTGTTGTTACTTGTTAATGGTAATTTGTTAATGGCAGCCTTAGGAAACTAAAGCTGAGAGGTAAAAGCAGCAGATGATTTCTTATTTGCACATTTTCATGTGCTTGCTTTGTATTCCCTTGGCCTACAGATGTTCAACACTGACCCCTTTCTCTTGTAAAGTACTTGTGTGGACTCTTCAGATGCATTTCCATCACCAGGGACTTCTCAGGTACTATCTTGATGTAGGTGATACTTGTTCTTGTCATTTATTGCTCTAGGAATCCAGGGGATGCTTTTAACTTCTCTCTACTGCAGCCAGTTCACTCTTTAGATAGCTTTTGTGGACAAGGCCATAACATGACTTAATGTACTGACTCTCCCACATCTGTGGTCCAAATCTGGTCTATGGAAAACCCTCAGGCGCCTTTTGCTTTAATGAATTCTGGAACTACAAGCCCATCTCAACTTGGCCATCTCCCTTGATCCACCATCAGAGCCATTAGCCCAAGGTTTTTTGCCTTTAACATTTTCTATGTGGGACTAGAACACCATCCATTGCAACTTCCAATGTTGAGGTGCACATGTCAGGTTCTCTGAGGAGACGCATCAAAACCCTTGCCATTAAGTTTGATGTTAGAGGCAGACAAAAACAAGTAGGGACTCACAACGCATCAGCAGTATTCTCTACTTTTGAACCCTTTCTACTCTTAAGGTAAAGGATTTATGGGTTGCTTAATTGGTTTTTATAAATCTCCTTTGGAAATTTTTATGTTTGTCTAGCACTTCTCTTTGATATCTGACATCTACCATTTCAGGGTGTTGGTTAAAGCTTTTACCTTATCATCTTTCTACTTGGGATCAGTTGTTTAGTATTTGCTTGTTCCTTAGATGTTACTTCTATGCAAGCTGAGACACTTTTCCCCCCTAATATATTCCCAGTATCATCTTAAATGCCTAATTTAAGATAAAGCAATAAATATTTATTGAATGAATGAATGAAATTATAGGAGAAACATATTTTCCTGGAATTGAATTTTAAAATAAAAATTTCATGTGATACTTTAAAAGGGATATATTTAGACATGGACAATAGTGTCAACATCAGTATTTAGAAAAGCTAATACAGTATAGCTTATTTTACACCTCGTCCTTAGATCAAGTTTTTTAAGCAGTGCATGGATGGTATGTCCATTAAAATATCTTTTCTGCATAGTTTCTCAGCCATGTTTTTTAAAATCAGAAACAGATTTTGATATTTATTTTCTTTGGTGACTAAAAAATGTTGATATCTATAAAGTTGACTGATGGCAGATCCATATTTAGCAACTGGACTATTTGGTAATATTCTTTAGCATTCCATTATGAATGTTGAGATACTGATACCAATAATTATCCTAGATTTAAGGACTTCTTACTCATGTAAGAAACTAGTCATTGATGAATTACAAATAACCACCAAACTTAGAAGCTTAAAACAACAAACATTTATTATTTCATACACCCTGTGGGTCAAGAATCTGGCCCCCGCCTAAATAGATGCGTGTGGCTCAAGATATCTCTAGAAACTGCAGTTAAGCCATTGTTTGTGGCCGTGGTATCATCTGATGGTGTGATAGGGGTGGATGGAGCGAAAGAGTTGCTTACAAATTCACTTGTGTGGCTGTTGACAGGTCTCAGAAGATCTGCTTCCAAGTTCACTTAAGTGGCTGCTAGTAGGCCTTGGGCCCTCACCTTGTGGGCCTGTCCATAGGCTCCCTGAATGTCCTCACAGGGGGACAGCTGGTGACTCAAAAGTGAGCGCCAGAGAATGAAAAAGAGAAAACACTCGAGATGAGGTAAAAGTTACCAAGTTACCACCTTTTTATAACCTAAATTATAGTTAATATCCCATCATTACTGCTGTGTTTTCCCCTCTGTTGTTATACTGTGGGCCATAGATTGTTGAAGCGATGCTGTGTTTAATTAGTTTGTGATTAATTTTTCATTTCTAGGCTTGGAGGTTCTACTGCTATCCTGAAAGACAGTATAGTACCACACAGGCTTTTAACCTTTAAAGGAGAATTTTATGTTTTCCACTTGGATTCTCAGGCCACATCAACTATTCTTGTTACTTCCCCAGACTTCCCCAGATAGAGTGATTTTATCCCTCTCCTCTGTCACTCAGGAGTCACCTCATTTTTCTAGCTCTCTACATGCATCTCAGGTTTTACACATAAACTCATGTATGCCCAAGGTCATGTTCATGTTACAAATGGACACTTAATCTGCAGCCCCTAGAAATAGGGCTCGACCTGAGTTTGATAAGCCCCTGAACAGCTAGGGAGTCACTTGACAAATCTCTGAATTTTAGATTTCTTCTTGGTTGCTGGCACCTAGGAATTTCTCTCTCTTTTCTTTATATCCATCTATATATTTGTTTTTATTTCACTTTGATTACATATTATTTACTGTTTCTTTACTTTTATAGCTAAACGGGCTCTTTATTAGGTTGCAGGAACTGAACTGGAAAAAAAAAGTATAATTTGTTGTACAACTATTTCTTTTATTTATCTTATTTATTAATGCTTATCTACTCTCCCACTCTTGCTTTGCTTTATTTAGTCTTGTCCCTATGCTTAGACAACCTCATAGTTTCAGGTCCTACTCTAAATGAAATCTCTGTCTATATTTAGCCCTTTATTTCTCCTCAGACACCAATTAGTCCCTATCTGTGCTTAGGCACCTACTGTATCATTTCTTTGGCCCTATAATTTAAAATAGTATACATAAAACACCTAGGAGTGAGGAGGCATAAATCCTTCCAGCTGACAGAAATGCAATTGGTACTTTGGGGGATTTGAGTGTGTCCCTGCAAAATACTGTTCTGTGGGGTAGTGTTGTGGTTAGGTATAAAGAGAAGTCATAGAAATGCTCGTGACAGGCCCAGGATATAAAAGTCCTTTGTGTTGTTCATTACTAGGCCATTACTTGCCATTCTTTATAAAATAAACAGGAAGAACCATTTCCAGGTTCTAAAGTTCAAGAGTTTGGGGGCGAGCTTGCAAAATGGAAACTGAAATACTTAAAAATTAAGGACTACAACTGAGAAAAAAAATTACGAGGGTTATTTTCATACCAACAGAGATAGGATCCCTATTTCTAAAATCTGAAAGTCTGTCTAAACATTTTCATTCAAAAAGGCTACGGTAAACGTCTGCAACTTTACCATTTGTGTCACCAAAAGGTGGCAGTGTTCCATTGGATTTCCTTTGGAACCCAATTTTCCAGAGCTATAATTTTCAGATGTATTCTGCCTCTCATTTACTTTTAAAACAAATACTAAGTAATATTACTATTGTCACATGTGCCAATAGATAATTATGATTGAAAAGAAAAACATTTTGGACAATAGGAGCTTTAAAGGGTTTATTATATAGAATCCTTTGATCTGAACATATATATATATAATTTTTTTTTCTTCAAAATGAGCATATGAGTGTTTCACATCTAAGATGTTTTGTGTGTTATTAGATGATCTCTATGGGGTTCAACTCTGTCTTGAATATTGATAGAGTCATTTTATAGCACTGCAAACTGATTTATTTTCAGGTCTAACTAGTTAAGTGAAGAAAACAGTTTGGCTTTTGTGTTCATAGCAAACAATATATTTTCATCGGTATGATTAAAAATTTTCTTCAAGAAGCAAATAATGAATATTCATAGCCATTGATGAGTAGATTGAAAACATACACAAATATATCAAGTTATTAGTATTATAATGAAAGCAACTAAAATAAATAATTGAAAAGGATTCCATCCCCAATCCTAAATCTGTTCCAAAATCTTAAATGAAAGCTTACTTGAGGCAAAAATTCTCTTTTACAAGTATATCCTGGCAAGAATTGACCTAACAGCCAATTATTATAAACAAAGTCCAGGTTTCTTAATTAAAATACAAAATATTGGCTCTCCTACTTCGCCTGAAATAAGTTATGTCTTCAGGAGACTGCAATTATGGTGGCGCCTCCTAATGCCACCGATGGTCAGAGCCTGTCAGTGTTTGTATAAAACCCCATTTTTTTTAAGAGCTTTGCAACAGTGCGGCGGATTGTTACTTTGTTAGCTAAGGCTTGGCATCGAAATTCTAAAACAGAAGTTCAGGAATTTTGTTTTGAGTTTGGTCTGAACACCAAAAGACTTTCATTTTCATTCTCATAAATGTGGGAAAAAGTAAACTCTTCCACTTATTATGGTTACTAGTACATATTTGGACTTGGGAATTTTATCTCTGTCCATCTCTATATGTAAATGTTATGATTGGCTATATTTGGCAAATAATACCAAATGCAAATTAATTAACCATTCATAGCACTTTTAAAACAACTTCTAAAGAAAGCCTTTATGTATTTGAATGATAGCTATTTTCACTTGGTGAAACAAACTTTGTTTTGTAACTGATTTTATCAAAATGAATAAACATTTATTTTTCAGTTATCTGTGTTAGTGACAACGTTTTAAAATGCTCTTTTGGGGACTTCTTTACCACTTAACCTAAGAAAAACTTCTAGGACAGAACAGGTTTGACTAGTTTTAATTTAATCTCTCTTCTCCTTCCTTGCCACCCTATTGAAAGAACACAAATGACAGTGAAATCGTCTACCTTCGGTGAGTGAAAGGACGTAAAAAGTAAAAGTCATGAACTGATTTTTATTCCTTGCTTCTATGTAGTATTTCTCAAGTATTTCTATCATTTGAAAAAATGAAACTGTATCTATTCAGTTCAAGAAAGCTACTGTGAAAAGCACTTTTAAAAAGATTTTTTATTGACTTTTAGAGAGAGAGGAAGGAAGAGGGAGAGAGAGAGAAACATTGATCAGGCTGCCTCCTGCCTGGCCCCAACCAGGGATCAAGCCCACAACCACAGCATGTGCTCTGACCAGGAATCGAACTAGCAACCTCCTGGTACACAGAACAACGCCCAACCAACTGAGCCACACCAGCCAGGGAAAAAGCACATTTTTTTAAAAAAATTCTTATTCGTAATAGTTCTTGGAAATTATAGGTTACATTGTTGTACTTGGAAATTATAGGTCACATTGGCATAAGAAAACATTTTTAGGGGATAAACATTTTGACCTTTTGTGTATTAAATTGCAGGATTCGTTTTGTTGAGCTGTGGTATCAATGCGATTGCAGTTTATAGGGACCAATCAGTTATGACCTACATTTCTTAGACTTGGATGCTATGTTGGTAAAGTAATTTAAGACATGTCAGTACTTATTAATGTTTGTTTTATAGTTGCTATTGTTTAGCTACAGGTAGATGCTTAGTAGATATTTTTAGGTAAATTCATTCTATTGGTTAACTGAAGCAGAGCATGCTTGCACAGCTAGGCAATAGTGGAGGCAGGATTCAAATTCAGTCTGGTTCATGAACATAGACTTTTTTTTTTTCTATTTTCTTAATTGATTAAGGTATTACATATGCGTCCATATCCCCCCATTACCCCCCCTCCCCGTCCCCTCACTCATGCCCTCACCCCCCTGGTGTCTGTGTCCATTGGTTAGGCTTATATGTATGCATACAAGTCCTTTGGTTGATCTCTCCCCTTTACCCCCACCCTCCCCTACCTTCCCTCTGAGGTTTGACAGTCTGATTGATGCTTCTCTGTCTCTGGATCTGTTTTTGTTCATCAGTTTATGTTGTTCATTATATTCCACAAATGAGTGAGATCATGTGATATTTATCTTTCTCTGACTGGCTTATTTTGCTTAGCATAATGCTCTCCAGATCCATCCATGCTTTTGCAAATGGTAGGAGTTCCTTCTTTTTTATAGTAGCACAGTATTCCATTGTGTAGATATACCACAGTTTTTTAATCCACTCATCTGCTGATGGGCACTTGGCTGTTTCCAGATCTTAACTATGGTAAATTGTGCCGATATGAACATAGGGGTACATATATCCTTTCTGATTGGTGTTTCTGTTTTCTTGGGATATATTCCTAGAAGTGGGATCACTGGGTCAAATGGGAGTTTCATTTTTAGTTTTTTGAGGAAAAGCCATACTGTTCTCCACAGTGGCTGCACCAGTCTGCATTCCCACCAGCAGTGCAAGAGGCCTCCTTTTTCTCCTCATCCTCTCCAGCATTTGTCATTTGTTGATTTGTTGATGATAGCCATTCTGACAGGTGTGAGATGGTACCTCATTGTCATTTTGATTTGCATCGCTTGGATGATTAGTGATTTTGAGCATGTTTTCATATGTCTCTTGACTTTTAATCACTGTTTCATCTGGCCTCTCCAATCATAACAAGACACAGATTCATTCTTTCCCAAAATGTGCTGGTTGAAGACCAATCCTAGGATGTTGTGCAAAACAGCCATCAGCTAAGCCAACAGTTTCTTAATGACTTTATCGACAATTTGTTTGACAAATTCTGCATATTATAACCTCCCTTCATCACCACCATTTTTGTTTATTCTAAATGTACACTCACATGCTAAATGCTTTGGGCAATCTCTCTGTAAAGGTATGAAAATTGTTCAGTAAGCCTCTCAATGAAAGTGTGCTGCATAATAAATGTGTCAAATGCTGTCGTAATGATTACTTTACACTTATGAAAGAATGTTCATATATTGTGTCATTTAAGAATCATAACAGTCCTCTAAAATAAATATTATTAATATCCCATTTTAAGGTGAAGAAATTGAGGCAAAGGTGTTAAATAATCTTTCTCATGTGTAACAAAGTAGGCAGTACCGGAACCACTACTTGAATCAATTGTTCTAATACAAAACCAGTGCTGTAAACTGTGTAGTATACATGTCTCTATTTTGGAATACCACACCTTTACAGGCATGCTTATATGTTTTGGTCAATTCTTGTTCCCAGTCCTTGGGCATATGTGGCTTACTTGAATCAAAGCTGAGCAAGCCATCACTTCCTCTCTTCTCACTCAGAAGCAGACTGTCTTCTTAACACTAATGGAAACCCTTGGGCTAGATACGCATGTTACATTTTCCTCATTGTGCGGTAGAGGAGCAGTTAGTTACTCAAACCTATTTTTTGCCACCGCACTGGGATAAAAATAGGAGCAGAGTTGAGATGGACTGATAAAGCAGGGAGGGGATATTACCAAGGAGAGTGATGCTTTATGTCCTTCAAGACATTAGGAGATTGTGCATAAAGATAACAGCATAAAATTCCTGGCTTTGTCTAACTTTGTCTATCTGTAGACATAACAACCTTCTTTTGAAGGATGATCTTTTCATAGTAACTTTCAAATGTTTTTCTCTCCATCAAGTGGTTAAATAGGAATACAAACATTGGGTCTCAGTTTATCATTGTGCACCAAACAATGGAAAGGTTTACAATAATCTAAATTCGATTGCGCCACGTGCCCATGACAGTAAGTTATGAAACACATTGACTATTATGAAATATTTTCTCATATATTCTCTAATTTTAATGGGTTCAGCAAACCATGGTGAGGGGTTGTTCCCCCCACACATCCCTTTCCCCTCCCCCCCCCCACACACACTTCCCAGATAAAGAAACTTAGATTCAGAAGGGTGACCCCTTCCTGGTACTCTCTCAGGGGTGGGGAATGTCCCGGTCTATGGGCCATATAAGGGTCTCAAAATCATTTGGTCTAGCTCTGCCAAGGCATTAGGGGTGAGTTAATTACATGTTTGACTAAATATAGCAGACTAATTTTTAAGTTGATAATTTTTATGGCCCTTGACTGATGTTATAAATAGCCAAATGGCCCTTGGCAGAAAAAAAGGTTCCTCACTCCTGAATTCCAAAGTGACTTTTCCAAGGTCATTCGGACAGTAAGTGGCAAATCGAGATATAAATCTAGCTTCCTGGGATCTCTGAACACATCTTACGTGATAAGATGTAGTGAGTTCCTATTAGAAGATTTAAGCATCCAGATGGCCTTTGGATACTTGCAAAGGAAATAGCATACATATTCTAAGGCAATGGATTTTAAGCTCATGCCCTATAGTTATTAATTTTATCCTTATATATTCTGACTTGGTGCATATGAATGATTCACTGCTTCTGTTTGGTAGAGGTATAATGCCAGAATATTCTTGGCCTTATAATTGTAGAACTAACTACCCATTAGCATCTGTAGATTTAGAACAGCAAAAGCTCAGAATAATTGAACTGCTTCAGAGTTTCAAAGAAATAACTTTTGCCACCTAGAGAGAGCTTGAAAGCTTGACCAGTTGTAAATGTTGGCATTTAAACCACTCTAGGAGAGATTATCAAATGGTCTTTGTATAATACTAATGAATCTTTCTCACGGATTTGTATATCAACGTGTGAGAAATTCCTGGATTACATTAGAAATTGCAGACATTTTGGCTTAACTTTATTCTTTAAAAATGGTTGGAAGACAACATGCAATTAATAAGCATTATATCCAGGGAATTTTCTAGGAAAAGTCTTAAAGGACAATTTAGAAGACAGTATTGAATGATATTGCATATTGGATAAGAGCCTCTTTATAGGGGAAATGTCTGATGCCAGGATAACATATTGAGAGTAAGTCATTATTCTAGGTGTGAACTATCATGAGGATTTAATTTCAGTAGCTATTTAAATCATTTTCTTGTATTTGCACTGTAGTCTGTATATCTCATTAAAATACAGCTATTGTTGTTATTATTAAAAGTTGTGAATGTTTCAAAAGGATTTATGTCTGCCTTTGAAAACACTGACCTAGAGCTGGGTTGATCGGCTCCAAAATTCACATCCCTTTTTACAGAAGCAGCTTCAGAGTAAAATGCATTTATCAGATGGGGAGAGTGTTATTATACTGCAATTTGATGCTATCACTGCCTTGCTAATGAACATGCAGTTATAGAAAATACAACACTTCTAGGAGGAAGAAAAAAGAACTAGAGATTAGGAGGAAGAAGGGTAGGATTACCCTGCAGGAAGAGAGGGGTGGTGAAAGGTGAGAGATAAAGAAAACAGTTACACACTTGAAAGAGAGTTCTAGATAAGAACACTAGGAGGGATAAGGCTTTTAAAAATGGAGACAGCTAGATAAAGAGTTTATTGTAAAATGGAGGAACAGGAGATACCAGGAGAATGCAAGGCTTAAGAAGAGAAAACCAATAGCTTTTAAATATAGAAAGTAACTGGGAAAGGAAGATGGAAAGGAGATCCACTTAAGAGGGGGCTTCAGAAACACATGCATGTCTGAGAAATGTGTGCGTGCACCATCCCCCAACACACACACTCACACACATACACACATACACACAGGTCTAAAAACCGGAAAGTTAGGGAAAGTTCAGAACTGAACACATCTAGTTAGGCATGAAAGGAACCTGTAGTGTGAGTTTAGGTAACTATTTTTAAATTGAATTTTAGAGTTGTAATGGATCAGGCCTTGTGATTCACATTATAATTCAAGAAAACTACAAACAAAAGCCAAGAGGACTGTGTGATAAACAGATGCCATTTTGAGTAATATATTCTTATTCATCCTGTGATACAATATCATTTTGGTTATTTAAAAAAAAAACGGCATTTTAACCTCTGCATTCAAATATTAATAGGTATTAATAGGTAGGGAAATTGTCCTAGAAACAACTGACCTCTAAAATTGGAAAGAGCTGGAACTATCTGCTTTATTTATTGCTTCAGTGCAGAATAAGCTGTATTTAGTATATAAATGAGTGCAAAAGGTTTTCTGGATGCAAGCATTGTGTATCTGTTTAAATAACAATTTATTGCATACCAAAGAGGATCTTGTAATTTGAAAACTCTATTATGTTACTCAAACAAACTCTTATTGTGTGTGTAGTGGTTAAGATATTGTCAAGAATATTGTTAGGGGCTCTCAACTTTGGTTACGTATTAGTTAGTATTTAAAAAGACTGGTGCCTAAGCTCCTTCTTAAGAGTTATGATTTAATTGGTCTTTGGTGTGGCCCAATCATTAGTATTTCTTTAAAATTCTCCCTGTTCCTCATTTGTGATTGTAATGTGCAACCCGACTTAAGAACCTTTGTGTTAGTGCAATATTATATGCTTACAGCTTGAATATTAGTAATTATTGTCCATCATCTTCATTGTTAGTTATATTTCCCCAGGGTTATTATGTCTTAGGACACAGAGTTCATATCATCCACCTCACGTTGCAGGGTATTAGTGGATCTTGGGTGACAGGTACATATATTTTTCTTCTGTTGCTGAGTGGACAATTTTTGTGATATAATTGGTGCTAATCTGTTAGGCTCTAAATTTATCCTAAAGCTTTTGATGATGATTCTATGAAATATTGTATGTTTCCCAAGGGCAAAAAGATGCTATGGAAAAGTAGGGCCATTTAATTAAAGCATTACAGATAATAGTATATAAGCTATTCAGGCAATTTTGCATTAGGTAATTTTTAAATTTCCTTCAAATTGTCTCATTATGAGCATAAGATGATTAATATTGTAAATATATTTTATCTTCCATTGAGGATTAACCTGCTCTCTATGGGAATTTGGTATACATTGGCAGTTGTGTTTTTCATATAACATTTCTATAGATTTTGAATGGGTTAATGTGCTGGTAGGATAACTTTTATAAAGTATGAAAAGTGAGGGTTTAAAGACTTTTACTTTGGTTGTCTCCAACCTGCCTTATCAGGTACCTTTTCCCCACTCTAGGCATTTTCTGACCTCACCTCATCCAAGAGTCTACTCAACTCTGTATACGTAGTCCCCCTTTATCTGTGGTTTCACTTTCCACATTTTGAATTACACGCAGTCAACCATGATTGAAAAATGGAAAATTACAGAAATAATCAATTCATGAATTTTAAATTGTGCACTGTTTTGATTAGCATTATTTGATATCATGTTTTCCCATTCCACCATGCCTGGGACATGAATCATCCATTTGTCCAGCATATCCACACTATATATGCTATCTGCCTGTAGGTGAATTAGTAGTTGTCTCCATTATCAAATTGGCTGATGAGGCATCATTGTCCTTGAGTTCAAGTAATCCTTATTCTTCTTATAATGGTCCCAAAGTACAAGAGTAGTGAGGCTGGCAATTCAGATATGCCAAGGAGAAATTGTAAAGTACTTCTTTCAAGTGAAAAGGTGAGTACAGTATAAGATATTTTGAGAGAGACCACATTCACATAACCTTTAATATAGTACATTTTTATGATTACTCTATTTTAATATTTTCATCTTACTGTGCCTAATTTATAAATTAAGCTTTATCATAGGTATGTATGTATAAGAGAAAAATCATATATATTTCATTACTATCCATGGTTTCAGGTATCCACTGGGGATCTTGGAACATAGCCCCACAGAGAAAAGGGCTATTGCCTACCTCTAGGGTCTTAGCAGTATGGTTTTAATTGCTAATGTTTGTTAAAAAGTAGGCACTCTCAGCATTTCTTGCATTGTAATATGGGCCATAAAAAGAGCACCAAAAACATAAAACAAAACCTGTAAGCCATTACAACTCAAAAAAGTGAGGTATTTATTGATAGGAACAGAAACTGCTCTTTTGAGTCAAGGGCCACTTTAATTCAACAGGCAATCACCTATTCAGCTCTCTGTCATGATAGACCAAGGTATTTTGCACGTGCTAATATGATTCATTACATGATACTTTTCCTTCTAGGTCATTATACATTATAATTACCTAGTATTGACCAAAGTTAGCACTTGGATTCATAACTGTGGGATTAGGCATGCAATCTGCAAGTTTCCTTATAAAAAGTAGGGTGAGCCAACCTAACAAGGGTTACAGTAATTCGTCAAGAAGGGTGCCTAATGAATCTTTACAGCTATGTTTTCAAAGAATACTGACCTTAAAAGAAAAATCTATGGAATATTGTTCATCATTGTTAAGAAAATTGATTGTTCAACAAATATTAATTGAGCTGCTAATATGTACTGTTTGACACTGGTTAACAAAATAAACTCACCCCCCACTTTTATACAGTTTGCATTCTAGCGAATCTCTCAAGAAAAAAAAAAAGTAGACGTGTCTCAATTGTAATAACAATTAAATAATTTTATGCCCTTAAATCAAGTGAAATGATAATGTCATATGATTAAAAACTCTGGAAGGACAAGAACCTGGTTTGAATTTTTGTGTATCTAAAGCATGTAAACATAGTAGTTACACAGCAGGCATTCAATAAATATCTGTTAAGTGAATAAATATTTTCAAGTTGTGAATTGTTGTGAATGAGCATTCAAATTTATCAACGGCTCTACAAATGAAGAGATTTCTTTTAGGTTAACTACACAATGGCTCAATGGTCAACCTACTTATTTAAAATATTCTGTCAGTTTGGATGATGGATAAAGCATCTGCTCCAATATTTTCTCTGACCAAATGTTCTGAGGTCAGGTAATGGGAGTCTCTTTTTCAAATACAACCCTTAGATGGGCATTTTATTAACAGTGTTTGATTTCTAGTGATTAAATGTTGGTTGATTCTTCCTTAAGTAACTATTACTATTAAGTAACTACCCACTCTCTTGAAATAATATAAAACAATCTTCGAAACATACAATAATACAAAACATATTGAAAAATCCTCTGTTCCCTTAAAAATATTCAATAATGTCATCATCCATTAAAAATAATACCAAACATTTCAAAACAGTTTTAGTGACTGTATTTTGTTATTCATTTCTAAGTTTTCCTTAGCAAGTATTAATTAGGTAGACAAACAGTGTGGACTGTGCATGATTGCAACCCTTTCAGGTATGACAGGAGAATTTAAGTCAGATGGTGGTGTTATAGCACCACTGTGCTTTCCTTGGGACCACTCCTATGTGCGCCACATTCTCTATGCTATGTTTTTGGCTCAAAAAAAAAGAGTGAACTGAAGGCAATTTAATATCACAGATGCTGCTCTGTTCTGCACCTGTGCAGGTACTCACCAGAAAGATTCTAGAGGGGGATGTCTTCCCTGCCTTTTCCCTCTACCACCAACCTCTCCTAACTTCCCACCCTTTTCCCTTACTCCCTCCCATACAGTCTCAGATAGCTTTTGCCTAAGAATTTTATGATGATAGTCAAATGATTTTGGATTATTTTCCAAGCTTGAGAGATGATTTAGGAATGTAGGTGCCATTTATATTGGACATCTGTCTTTCACTGCAGTTATATGTTTCCATGAGAAATTTTGTTTCATGGAGAAATCAACATTACAAGGAAAAATGACACACTTAGAAATGAAATAGGAAGACCCTTCCAGAACAAAATAGATTTACAAATGCTGCAACTATCGCTTCTCAGCCTTTTGGCTAAGATCAAGTGTACAAATGCTGCAACTTTCTGTTGAGCAAGTTTTAAAAGAATCTTTTGCAGCCTTGAAAGTCAGGGAAAAAATGAAGTCAGACTATTGGACATAGTAGGTTTACATTCTTCTGGGCTAAGTGTGTCAAATTTGAGGGAAGAAAAGACAAAACGAACAGAAAAAAAATGACAGCCGAGAAATATTTCAACATGGATTCAATTGTCTCTTTTCCCCTCTGAAAGGTCACTTATATTAGTATAGACCCCAGTCAAATAGTACATTCTGCGAGGTGAGTTTTTATTGAAATGTACTTCTATTTAGAAACAATTCTTATGCTGCCCTGGATGTTTTCCTGTCTCAACTTCTTCCTCAGCAGATATTTATTCAGCAATTTCATTGATTTCTACACCTTTTAAATACATGCTCTGAAATTTAAAATATTTATGCCATATACTTGCAGAATACTTCATCTTTCAATTTGCTCCCGTAGACTTAGATATAAATCACCCTGGGAAACTAAATGACGTGGTAAAGTACATTTACTTTTCATTGAAAATGAATCGGACTTTTTGTTTGGTGGTTAGCATTTCCTCTTTGTTCCTGGCAGGTTTTTGTCGTCTTTATTTTCTTTCTTTCATTGCACATGTTGATCCTTTTGAAAAAGGAATGTTTGCCAAGTCTAGTCTGAGTTGAAAGAGAAGGTAGGGGGTGGGTGGATACTAAAAATTCTGACCAAGATTATTAACAATTGATTTCCAATATAGAGGTAGGCCCTATGTGCCTGGTTAAGCAATTAAATTACAATTACAGTAGTTGATATTATAAATCATGCTTTGGGAAAATGAGTTTTTGAGACTCGTGATGCCGAGGCTCATTTTTATTTTTCACTTGTATCTTAAGGAAAAAAGAAGCACACGTGGAAGATTTTAGTTGTCCCTTCCTCTAGTGGCCAGTTTCTACTTGTAGCTCTATGCTGTGTTCTAGAAACAGGAAGCAAATTCATTACCTGGATAGCTTGTTATAGAATGTGGAAGAAAACTGTCATATACTTGTTTGGGGTGTGTTTTTATAAATGCCGAGGGAAACTTTTTGTCTCAAAGTGCTTGCTTTGAATTTGCACCAGTGACCAAAAATTTCTTCATTTGGTTTGGATATGGAATATACAATTTCAAGAATTTTAGTGGTTTAAGCCATTTCTTATTGAAATGGTATTTCTTCCTTTACTTCCAAAATGTCCTGCTATTCATGTGATATCCGTTTTGCAGTGGTGTTCTATGTATGCCAACACTGGGCGCTACTACTGCACATAGCTATTAACAAAGAATTTTCAGTAAGGCAAATATTAAATAGCATCATCAAATTTTAGTGCCGTGAGTTTGTGTAAGAAAAAAAATGACACATACAACCAGACCCTGCAAACCTTTTCAGTAGCTTGCCTTTACCAATAAAATGAGGACTTGTGAGAAATATGGCTTTGATTTAGACACTCACGGGAAATATTTTTAAATACATTAAACAAGAAAGCGGTGCTTCTAGGCAGAGTAAAGGAAAAACATTAAAATTTCATAATCATTCTAGAATTTGCTAGATAAATCAACACTGCTATCAGAATACTACTCCAGACAATGAACGTACTGTGAGACTAAAGTTAAGGGAGAGCTTGTAAGGAAAATTATAGCTGCACAAAAACATTGAGACTTCCAATTTTTAAAGGCATTAAACATTAAGGATAAACACGTACTTTGCTCATTTCCTCGGATTAAGCATGGTATTTTAGAAAAGTGTGCACTTTCCCCATTATACCCATCAACTTTTAAACAGGCAAATTTCAGTCTGCCTGTGGTCATGAACAATATTTGACTTGTGTCTGTTTGCATGGGCTAAAACCAATCAAAGTGCTGAGCACAATTAATGGGAAGTACCTAATCTGTAAGTCTGTTTGCATTTCAACTAAAAGGACTTAAAAGTTAAGAATCATGAACTACATCTTTAGGGTGTTTGTATTTCAACCACACTTGCTTAATGAGAGAAATATGAATATGCTTTTCTGCTTAGAATTCTGGTATTTAAATACCACTAAAGCTGGGCTACCTAATTACCATTATTGAATTATTGTAGCTACGACTTTGATATCTAAAATATAATTACCAGTGATTAATTCTCTACTGTAAAAGATCTGGCTGTAATTAAGAAACAACAAATTAACCTCAATTGATAACTCCTCCTCTTATTTTGTAAGAGGTGAACTTTCATAACTTGTAAAAACCAGAAATAAACTCAAATACAGAACTGAAACATATCATGTTAATTTAGCCACAACCTGAGACTTCATGTAGAAGTGTATTAAATGTGTACTATTAAAAGAAAGATCTAAAAGAGGACTACATAAAATTGGTGGCAAAATTTTCAATCTGCTGCTTGAAAATTGGCTTTTTTCCCCCCTCGAATTTATATGCCCCATTCACCACTGTTCTGTGTCAGATACATGGCTATAAAATTGCGAAAATGGAAGCTTTTCTGGTAGCAAAAGGGTTAAGTTCTTTTTGCTTTACCAGTTTCAAATTACAATGAGAAGCCTCTTCTCTCCCAGCAGGGTTGTGCTTACACTACTCTTTAGATCTCCCTTGAAGAGGGCTGGTATATTTGTGCCTGCTGGAGGTGGAATTAACTGTAAGAAGGAGAAAGGGAGTGAATGGACGTAGAGGAAGGTTTTCAAGTAAATACAGGGAAACACATTTACTTGAATAGTACAACCTTGAGTCGTATTTTACACTAAGACGACACAAAAGATGTTAAAGTTATCACCAAGCTGCCGGACAAATAGATATTCCAACACCAAGGTGCAGATCAGCATAGATCTGTGATGCAGAAATCAGGATTTGTCTTGGAAAGAGCTTCAGGGTTGAGAAGAACTCAAGAGCAAGTGAAGATAACTTTGGGAGCTACAGTTTATCAGAAGATCAACTTTCGTTAATTCAAATACCAAAGGCCTGATTATCATAAATTCATATAGGAATGCCTAGGTCATCTGATCAAATAATATTAGCCGTCTTCTGCTACATCAATGCAGCAAAAACTCTTAACAACTGTGGATAATTGGAAACTTGAGTTTCAGCTTTCTTAGAAATAACTACTCTTGACATATTCCAAAATATTTAAAATAGGGCAGGAAAATCAGTGAGGATGTTGGGTACAGAAATGTCACTGTCATGAAGAATAGGTAAATTTGTTTTTTCTGCTACTGGGGAATTGTACCTCCTTGAAACTTAGATTTTTTTTTAAGAGGACAAGAAGGACTAAAAACATCAACTTTGCTTTTGGACAAAAATGCATCTGAGTGTATTTTTATTTAGGGGTATTGTGGGTTTCCTCTGGAGCTGCTGGGTTTTACTGGGTTATGCAAAAGGAGGTTTGGGAGACAATCATGTTCACTCCAGTTTTATTTATAGAAGACTGCGGAACCATGAAAGACGGGAAATACAGAGGGAAATTCTCTCTATCTTGGGTTTGCCTCACAGACCCAGACCATTTTCACCTGGAAAGCAAGCTTCCTCTGCACCTCTCTTCATGCTGGACCTATACAATGCGATGGCCAATGAAGAAAATCCTGAGGAGTCGGAATACTCAGTGAGGGCATCCCTGGCAGGAGAGGGCAGAGGAGCAAGAAAGGGATACCCAGCCTCTCCCAATGGGTATCCTCGTCGCATTCAGTTATCTCGAACGACTCCCCTGACCACCCAGAGTCCTCCTCTAGCCAGCCTACATGATACCAACTTTCTGAATGATGCTGACATGGTCATGAGCTTTGTCAACTTAGGTATGTTGTTCGTTTATTTGTTAATCTATGTTATTACAAAGTGGAAGTTTTTCTAATGGTAAAGTAGCTGCCTGGTAGGTGGTCATGTTTACATAAAGTCATTTTCTATAACTCTCCTCTCCAGCTTCTGTTTCCTTTCTTTCATTGATGCAAGGTAAGGTTTTTCCTTAGGCAATGAAGTCATATATGTATTTTGTTTTTAATATAAAAAGCTAAAATTAAACAACTATAGTTGGGGTAGATTTAGGTCTTTTCAGAGCTTGTTAAAATATCAACCTTACTTAATGTATAAATGTATGAGTAAACAGGCAATAGTCTAAAGAAAGGAGATTTACGAGGATAGTTATAATACATAATAACTATATGAGCAAAACATAATAATGAACATATTTTTCAAAAGCATTTACAGACAGAAAAGTAAAAGTGACATTTTGAGCTATATTTTCGTGAGTAATTTAGAAAACAGATAAGTGTATATTTATATGCTACTCAAAATCTCTCATTCAGGGGAGGCAACTACTGCGAAAATATTCATATGAAAGTAACCAAGATCAAATAATATTGTAAAAGAAGACTATCAAATAGCTTCAGAAATTGATACTGAAGTTCTCTGAAAAATATTTTAGAAACAAAGTTTTAATCTAACATTTTTAACTGGAATGATTAAAATATATAATAACTATTTGATTATTTTCAGAAGCAAGGGAAATGTAAATCATGCCAGCATGGTCTTTTCCTATACAGAATTTCTTTTTATTTGAGTTAAAAATTAATTGAAATTCTTTAATTAGTAACATTATTATAGAATAATTTTTAAAATTATGTTTCACTCAATGTTGATACTTTCAAGGCAGTTTTAAACGATTGGCACTATCAAATGGTAAATTAATGTCTTATAGTTCATCTTGCAATAATATTAAAGTTGCCCAATTTAAAAGGATTTTACAAGTGCTATAATTTTAATAGATACTGAAGGTGAAAATTTATTATCTTCAGACAGTCAAGATAAAAAAAAGATAGAATATGTTTATTTTTGAAGGCTAAAAATTGCATTAACAAGTTTAATCAATTTGAAAGAATTGAGAACATTTTAATGTAAGAATTTTTAAAACTGTTTTAAATATGCAATCTGCTTTGACTTAAAATTGACATATTGATTATACACTTAATTAAAAACTTCCTCATATATCTCAAGAATATTCTTTGAAAAGTCAGATAGCAGCAGCTCCTAATAGCACATGATACTTTTATAATATATGTTGCTTAATGTGCTCTGCTCATTTGCTCTCAGCAGTGCTAGCATGAAGGATAAGGTGCATAATAAATCATATGTTTCATGTTACCAGAGACAAAGCTCTCATTATTAAGTTTTAGTAAATCATCATTGGTTGCTCTAATCAGGTGTCCTGGACACCTTTGCTTTGACATATAATTAACAGGTTTCATTTGAAACTTTCAAGCCATTAAAATATAGCTTAGTTCTAAATTTATTTGATTGCTTTTCCTTCTTTAAGTGGCATGCAAATGTGGCTCATAATATATTTTTACTTTGTAGCAATTTCTAAAGCATTATTCAATAATTTAAATTAATTTTACTATTTTAATAGAAAAATGTCAATCTAGCATGATTTACATATTCACAAAATAAATCACTGAAAATATCAGTTCAGGTCATCTAAAGTCTGTTACGGTAGAGTGTGTTATATTATATACTTTAAAAAGCAATAGCCCAGTCATAAATCTGTTCTAATAAAATATTTTATTATACTTGAATATTTTGATCATTCACAAAAGAAGTGTATCTGTGTTTTAGAAAGGAATTAAGTATGATTTTGAACCTATATGCCATTACTTTTTATAAATCTACGTAGAATAAGACAACCAAAACCAATAATGAATAGTTTTATTCAATGACTTCTAGAACTATTTTGATCATTTAAGAATGATTATATTTTTAAATCAATGAAATTTTGGTTATATTGTTTGGATTGTAATAACTAGTTCATTAAATACACCATGAAAAATAATTATTCATTTTACCCTAGAGAAATAATTGGATATAAACGTCAGAAAATTTTTATTTATTTTTTATCATGCTTGAACTGCTGAGTAATGATTTATCTTCAATAATAAACCATATTGATCTTTTTAAATTTAATATTCCAAACTAAAATTCGCACATTAAATTACTGATAAATTAATTCTGATACTAAATTTTCCTACTAGTCTCTGAGGAAAATTGAACCACAAGTTCATTTTATTATCCCCAGACCATGCCTTCTAATATATCCAAAAGTTGCAACCTATCATTACTTAGTAAAAAGGTTTTCTGTATTTCTTTCATGATAAAATAGGTCAAAGTGTACTTAGAAAAGGTGACACTGTAATATCATTGTTAACTGCACTGAGAATTTGAGTGTCCTTATGTACCATTCATTAGCAAATATCTGCAACTTGTTTCATGTTCTTATAAGACTCAAGAGAATTTTATTTTATATTTTAGTATCTTAAAATATATGTATATTGTAGGGACTAAGGGCAAATGACCAAATTAACAATAGACAAGGGATTTGTATTGAGGAAGTCACCTGGATATTTAAATATGTGAAAAGAATCTGTTGACATTTCCCATAATAAGATAAATTATATTAAAAGGATCTAGTAACATCCTTTTTATGAATGCTTGCCTGTGTCATTTCAAGTCAAATAATAGATTTTCTACAATTATCTTGTCATTCAGGAAGACATTTTTTTCCAACATAAGTTTTGCTCATCAAGAACAATTAAACTTATTTCAAACTCTGAATCATATTTAACAAAATATCTATTTAAAAAAATGTCAGATGAGAATAATTTTTTGTCCATAAGTGAAAAACAATTTAGAGTTTACCAAATGAAAAAAATAAAATGTGAAGAAATTGTGTGAAGATCAATATAAACAACTAACTATGAAACTCAACACATTATTTTGACCTTTAAATTATTGTAGTGATTTGTTTATTTTTAAGAAACAAATGTTATATAGTAATTGTGTGAAGAGAAGCTTTCCACTCTAGTCTATGCATTATTCCTAGGCCAACTTTAGTCAGTCTCACAGTATCTAGCTTTTACAGGTAGACTTCTCTGATTTGTCCTGGAAACTATTGAATATCAGTGAATTTTTTTTTTTCTTAGTCAATGCTACAGTACTTTGTTAGAAACAAAAATGTGTTTATGGTAAATTTGTTCTTTTTTAGTCATCTCTTTATCAAAAATGTTAAGGGTTATATATCAAATACCTATGCAGATAAAAGGAGTTACTTGGTAATTTTCTTGTAATATTTAAGTGTATCTTCTGTTTATATAAACATAAACATGTAGAGCATTTCTAAGATCTTTTAGTTAGAAATTGATATTGGATTACATGGTGATAGTATAATAAACATGACAATGTTTTAGATGTTTTAGAGGAATTACAAAAAACAGTAAATACAGGAAATTTACATTTATATCATTCCTAGTCTCCATGTATTTTTCTGATAAAGAAGAACTTTGGGTTTATTAATGGTTTTCGACTGACTTGATCAGTTGGCTTAGAGTCAAATACTTAGATATATTTTAAAACAATATATTAATTCTCAAGCAGAAAAATATATAAATGTAATGCTTGCATGTATTTATTTTATAACAATATATTTATCATGCTAAGATATGAAATTTAAAAAATATTCTTTCATGCCCTGACCGATTTGGCTCAGTGGATAGAGCTTTGGCCTGCGGACTCAAGGGTCCCATGTTCGATTCTGGTCAAGGGCATGTACCTTGGTTGTGGGTACATACCCGGTAGGGAGAGTGCAGGAAGCAGCTGATCGATGTTTCTCTCTCATTGATGTTTCTAACTCTCTGTCCCTATCCATTCCTCTCTGTAAAAAATCAATAAAATATATTTAAAAAAATATTCTTTCAAAACTTTAACCCTTCTCCTCTTGCTTCCTCAAATCATTAAACTCTTCTGGCACTAGAAGAAAACAAAGCAAAACAATGCTTATGTACTCTGTTGAAAGATTTGAAAGACATCATTGATATTTATTGTTGTTTTTGGCTGACTCAAGTGCCCAGTGGAGAGGAATTTATATACAGATCTACCTAAAGATGCCTATTATGCCATGTCTCCAGCAGGGTTATTAACACTTGTGTAACAGAAACATGTCCATAAACACATGCAAGATTTTTTTTTTTTGAGGGTGAAGGAATGGGATGGGAGGAAAGATAATCTAAATCCATTATAGTACATATTCCTGGGTTATATCTGGAATCACAAATGCTAATATTGGCAAAAATATCATTCTTTAAAACTCTTAACTTCTGAAGAGAGAAAAAGTTGCTATGGGTGGAGAGCTCTCTCCTTCAACAACCTGTTGCATTCATCAATGTGACCAAAGGGACTCTTGTTTTCCTTGAAATGCATTTTATTGTCCAATGATGGGCATGGCGGCAGAGATAGGTACCATCACAGTTTAAGTAAAAGCTTTTTGCAAGTTTTAATGGACACTCACAAATAACCAGTGTAAACGTTTAATAAAAAGTAACAGCAGGAAGTAGGAAGATATGATAACATCCTCTAGAAAGGCTTGGGTATACTTCACCCACCACCTCCCCAATGCCTTCCCTTTTATTCTTCCATTTTTAAAAATATCACCTCCCTCTCTCTTCTTCCTCCCACTCCTCCCCTTTCCCGCTCCCCCCCCTTTTTTTTCTCTTTAGTTCTGTGGTCTCTCTAGCCCCAGGCTCTCTTGGCACCCTTCTCCTTACTGCCCCCACCCTTCCTGGGATCTGCCTTTGGTCCTAGTTTCTTCATAGCTGGAGGCTTAGATTAGCTGAAAATCAATTAGTTACAGAGTGATCATTTAGATACAGTCTCCTGTTTTCCCTTTAGCTGAGAAGGAAAGGTTATGATGTGCCAATTACAGCCTCCACCCTTCAGGAGCAAAGCTCCCCAGGGCATGAGAATTGCTATGTTGCCATCCCTTGTAATTGTTGCTTCCACCATCCCATTCTTCTTTGCCTCCTCACCTCTGCCGGAGGATCCCACTGACAGAATTTGATAGAACATCAATTAAAATTTAAAAGGGGAAGTTTAAGGGAAAGTTTTTTTTAAAAAAAGGGTAAACATGCAACATTAAACAAAAACTCTAATCAAAAATGTGATTCTCTTTTAGTTTATATGACACTTTTGCTTATATTATTTTTATTTAATATTCCTGCCACTTCTGTAAAGAAATTTCCTTTTCTTAAGTAGAGAAGATCTGATGAGAGAGAAGAAAGAGATCAGGAGTACCAGAGGCACAGCATAATGAGAATGAGAAAGAGGGATAAATAGAATATTTTTGAAAAAGCCCTCGAAAGAAAGACATGGGCGCAGTGAGTCATTAGAGGCTGGTGTCTGGGTGAGGCCAGAGGCAGGTGGAGGATGTGTTGGGAAATCCTCAGTCTACCTCATACTGACACAGCAGCTAATTCAACATCCCCAGCCACATCAGCTCCAGGGGAAAACCCTTTCATCCTTACCCACAAAAATACCAAAGTGGGGAAAAGGGAGGGGGGGCTCTCAGTGTCTGTGTACCAGGAGCGTACAGACTGGCTACTCACATTTACAGTCATAAATAATGTAGTAGCTCAGCTTGAAAAAAAACCACAGGTTAAAGGAAGAAGCTCTCCTGACGCACAGAGAGGGGCTGAGATCAGAGGAGCCACTGCAAGGGTTGGCTTGAAACAATGAAGCCCTTGTTTCAAGCAATGTTTATGAGTGCCTCTTTGCACCTTAAGTTCATATTTTATTGGCTCAGCTCTGGGGTTTCCCCATTTGCTCATCTCTTAAAATAATACCCTTGGCCAAGATATCCTTTAAAACACACCAGTCAGCCCTGACAACCGGCTCATGTATTTGGGAGGAAAAGGGATCTGTTGTGATTTTGATGTCAGATTGGGATGTTTAAGGTTCAGTTATGGATCTTAATGTTATGACAGTACAATAAAAATAACAGTGGGAGTCTTCACCTGCCCTTTTAGAAATGTTTACAAGAATCCCTACGACCAAATGGTGACCCCTGATTTGTATGTCTTGTCTAAATGGTAAATCATAATCTACAAAGGTAGAAACATAATTAATTAAAGTGTAGAATGTTTAAAAAGAGAAAAAAAATCATTTGTAGATTAGGAAGAAGGATCCTTAGTGGTTTGAGGAGAAAAGAAAACAGCAACAATCCTTCATAACTAAAGAAAGTGTGTTTTCTCTACTTGGAAGACAGTAAATTACATAAATATTACATAAAACTTAGCAACCAAGATTTTGCATGATGTTAAATAGTTTGGTGTGAAAATTAAACTAGGGTGTGTGTTATTTTATGATGTCTAAGATGGTGAAGATATCTATCTTTACAATGGTGTGCCCTTTCTTTTTTCTTTTCATAAAAAATGGAGTATAGTGCTTGTATTTAAAAAAACAACTGTACATTTTAAAAATGAATACTATAATTAGATTATCTCTTAGAAATTGTTTATTTATCTTCTTCCTGGAGGCAAATAACAAATATTTTTGTTCTTGTTGTTGAACAGCTTTCCTGGAGTGGTTAGGAACAAGGAAAAATAGTTTTTTAAATGTTGGGATTAGCAGATGTAAATCCCATTTAGATTCAACACTATGAGACATGTCAAAATCAAAAGATTTATTAATATTTTCAAATGCCTTCGGCTAGTCTTATGCTGTCATGATATGAAAAATTCAATATTATTTGTTTTGCACAGATTTTCTGTCCTTGCTGGAACTGTGGTAATCTTTCTAAATAGGACACACAGGATATTTTCCGAATCTTAAGTTCATGCCATAATACTGCTCAAATGGCTTTTCTTTTTGTGCTTCCGTCACAGAAGCAGAGTAGCATAGAAGAAGCCAGAAAGTCTGAGTTGGAATCCCACATTCTATACTTTCTAGTAGTGTGACTTCTGGCAAATAACCTAAATTTTCTCTGTGCCTCTGGTTCCTTATCTAAAAAGAGCCCATAATTATAGTTGTTTTTTTTTTTCCACTGGGTGTTGAGAGGATTAAATCAGTTAATATGCACACAATTTTAAGAACAGTATTTGGAACAGAGTGAGACCTCAATAAATGGCCGTTATTGTTATCAGAGTTGCATTGTGTCCAACATCTGTACCATATTTGCAGAAGTGGCTACATAATTTGTGAGGCCCAATGCAAAATGAAAATGGGGGGCCCCTGGTTCAAAAATTATCAAGAATTCCGAGGTGATGGCAGCAGAGCATTAGACCAAATATGGGGCCCTTCGGGGTGCAGGGCTCTGTGGAACCGCACAGGTCACATGCCAGGGGAGCCAGCCTGCATATTTGATTACATGTTTTGAGGGCTGGAACATGACCTATTCATTCGTTTTAATCCCCAGGGGTGGGTCAGAGTCCCAGAAGCAAGCAGACAGCATGTGTGAAATGAATCATTTGAGGAGGGTTTAACAAATGTAATCTTTAAAATGTTGTGGGCAGGGCTTTTTGGCAAAACTGGATGATGCAGCACCTGGAACAGCAGGGGAGCTTCCCTCCACTCCAGGGTAGGGGGCAGAAAGCTCCGAGGAGAGCTTTAGGAAGAAGGTATCTTCACAGGAACTGTGGCCTTTTTGAGAAAGATGCCATGTAGCCACCCCCTAGATACTCAGCAGGGTGGGAGACTGAGGAATAAATACCTACACATACTTTTCTGTCATGCTTCTCATTGGAGAGTGGGTCCTAAGACACACACTGAAGATATCTGGCACAAATCCATAAATGAATATTGGCCATCTAGTCAACAAGAGTTCTAGAATCATTTCAATTTCATTGCAAGTTACTCATCTGTGTGTGAACCTTTGTGCTAGTTCATTTATAAAATTCCAGAGATAATCATAAATTAATGTGAGAGTGAATTCACAAGTTGGTGAAATAAAGCGGCAACAGCACACATGGCTTGCTGATAAAAAAAAAAAAAAGTTAAGTTGTATATGAATCAGTAAGTTCATGGGATATATTAAAACTATTTTAGAGCAAACTGAACTTTAAAACAAAAACAAAAGCCTGAAGAAGTAGCACTCTCAGATTACAATACAAACAGTAGACTGCAATTGCCAATCAAAAAACTCAGTATGGAAAGCACTAGAGTGTATGCAAATGTGTACAGTAAATACAAAGAGCAATATATTTTCTTTAATCTATAGGCCTGCTTATCCTCAATCCTATGTCATTGTTCCTGAAATGACCCATAACTGTGTGTTAAAGGTTTTGGAATTCTGAGTGGAATCATCTGATATTCTCCCACAGTTCATGTTGCAGGCAGAAATGTTAGGATGAGGTAAATTGAGATCATTATCTTTGTTCTTGTTACTTTTCCTCTCCTCTGGCAGAGTTCCTGTGACTTACAGAGGCAGAATTTAGTGGAGCAGGTATGTCTGCTATTTAGTTCTCATAAATAACCAACCACTAAGCCTTGAGGCCAGAGCCGTACCTCGGCCCTTTAATCATGGACAGCATTGGCTACAACAGCCCCTTTCCAGCATAGTCTATGTTCCCTTCCAAAGCCACTAAGGACAGTAATTTTACACTGATTTTACTTCTATAATTATCAAAAGCTGAGGGAGAATTCAACTGGGAAACTGTATAGGCACTTGTACAAATAAATAACCTTGATGCAGGCACCAAAGACTTATTTAGTGGAGAAGTGAAGGTTATCAATTAAACAACTTTTATGGTTAATGTGTTTTTTAGTAGTAAATATATTTTTATATATTTTTATTTTTAAATAACAGTTTGGCATACAATATTATATTAGCTTCAGATGTGCAACTAAGCGATTAAACATTTATATAACTTATGGAGTGATCACCCCAATACATCTAGTACCCATTTGACACCACACATAGTTACTACACTGATTATATTTCCTATACTGTACGTATATCCCTGTGACTATTCTGTAACTCCCAATTTGTATTTTTAAATCCCTTCACCCATCCTCCCATTTGGCAACCGTCCAAATATTTTCTGTATCTATGAGTCTGTTTCTGTTCTGCTTCTTCTTTTATTTTGTTTTTTAGATTTCACATATAAGTAAAATCATCTGGTATTTGTCTTTCTCTGTCAGACTTATTTCACTTAGCATAAACCCTCTAGGTCCATTCATGTTTTTGCAGTTGGCAAGATTTCATTCTTTTTTATGGCTGAATCTTATTCCATTGTATATATGCACTGCTTCTTCCTTATCCATTCATCTATTGGTAGACACTTATCTTGGCTGTTGTAAATAATGCTTCAATAAACATATGAATATATGTGTCTTTTCAATTTAGTATTTCATTTTCTTCAGATAAATGCCCAGAAGTGGAGTTGCTAGGTCCTTCTTTACCTCTTGTTACAGCCTTTGTTTTAAAGTCTATTTTGTCTGGTATAAGTATTATTAACCCAGCTTTGTTTGTTTGTTACCATTCTCATGAAATATCATTTTCCATCCCTTTTGTTTCATTCTCTGTGTGTCTTTTGACATGAAATGAGTTTCTTGTAGACAGCATATGTGAGGGTCTTGTTTTATTATCCATTCAGTCACCATGTTTTTTAATTGAAACATTTAATTCATTTTCATTTAAAGTATTGATAAATACATAGTTATTATTCATATTTTGTAATCTGTTGTTTTTTTTTTTCTTCTTAGAAAAGACCCTTTAACATTTTTTTGTAATACTGGTTCGGTGGTAATAAACTCCTTTAGCTTTTTCTTGCCTGGGAAACTCTTTATCTATCCTTCAATTCTAAATGATAACTGTGAGGGTTAGAGTAATCTTGGTTGTAGGTTCTTGCTTTTCATCACTTTAAATAATTTCATGCCAATCCCTTCTGGTCTGCAAAGTTTCTCTTTAGAAATCAGCTGATAGTCTTATGGGTGCTCTCTTTTAGATGAATAACTGATTTTCTCTTGCTGGTTTTAAGATTCTCTTTTTGTCTTTAACCTTTGGCATTTTGATTATGATGTGTCTTGGTGTGGACTACTTTGGAATTATCTTGTTTGGGACTCTGTGCTTTCTGGACTTTTATCTCTATTTCCTTCACCAAGTTAGGGTGAAGGGTCAAGTTAGGGTCATTTTCTCAGATAGGTTTTCAATTTCTTGCTCTCTCTCTTCTCCTTCTGATACTCCCAGGATGCAAATATTGGTCTGGTTGATGTTGTTCCAGAGGCCCCTTGATCTATTCTCATTAAAATTTTTTTTTTGCTGTTCTGATTGGGTATTTTCTGCTTCCTTACTTCCAAATTGCTGATTTGATTCTCTGCTTCATCTACTCTACTATTGATTTCAGTTATTGTATTCTTCATTTCTGACTTTTTAAAAATAATTCCCATGTCTTTTTTTATGCTGTTGAAGGTCTCACAAAGTTCCTTGAGCATCCTTATGACCATATTTTTGAATTCTGAGTCTGGTAGTTACCTTACCTCCATTTCATTTAATTCTTCTGGAGAGTTCTTTTGTTCTTTCATTTGGGACTTTTTTCTTTGTCTCCTCATTTTTGCTATAGGTAGAGCTGCTATTTCTCCAGGTCTTGGTGTAGTGGCCTTATGGACCTCATGTAGTAGGTGTTCTATAGGGCCCAGTGGCTCAGCTACCCCAGTCACCTGAGCTGGGCACTCTAGGTGCACATTTGTGTGTGCTGTGTGCATCTGACTGTTATAGTTGAGCCTTGATTACTGTTAGTTTGTCATTGGGAGGGATTGATCCCAGGCCAATCAGATGGGAGGATTGGCTGTGACTACAGTGGAAGAGCTGCTGTGCAGGGGCTAACTCCATGAGCAAGACTCACTTCAGTGGGGCTTTGGTGCCTGCTATTCACCTCTTGAGTGTGTTGTTTGTGGGGGTAGTTAGGTGGTACTTTGGTGTGGTCTGAAGCTGTCCACTAGCAGTACTGGCTTTGGTGCTTCCTGGGAAGTGCAGACCAACGTCAGCCACGAGGGCCACTGAGCATGATTTACAGAGTGGTCTGCAGATGGCTGCTACTTGTGCTGGGTTTGGAGGTGTCCGGGAGAGGCCAAGCTGTGAACCAAGGCTGGATCTTGCTAGTACCTGGCCTGGGGACACTTAGAAAGATGGTGCTTGTTGGAGAGATTTTAGGAAAATCTGAAGCATGAGCCAAGAGAGGCTCTTTGTATGGAGAAGCCACTGGAAAAGGCTTGGGTAGGCCAGGAAGTAGGGTAGGGCAGTGTCTCAGGGAATCACCAGGGTGGGACAAAAAGTGTTAGCCAGGTTGACAGTCTCGTATATGGTGCCCACCAGCCAGCTCTGTGGAGGAGGACTCAGCAAAGGAACAATAGCCTTTGCCAGCATTTTTTTTTTTTTTTTATAGAAAGCTGCCTCTGCAGTCTTTTTCTGAATTGTCTGAAGTCAGACAATTCAGTTCTTCCCCATATGACCCTTGCATCTTTTGAGCTCCTGCCCAGAGCTGGAGTTCAGAGTGAGTGAATCTGAGTAAGTCATGGTGTGAGCCCTTTAAGAGGAACCCCTGGAACACTAGAAGCCCTTTATCTCACTCAGCCATAATCTCTGTTGATTTTCACAGCCAAAAGTTATGGGGACTTCTCTTTCTGGCACTAGAACCCAGGGCGGGTGGTTCTTGTGTGGGGTTGGGGGTCCTGGCTCCTCAGGGGGATCTCCATAGCAAAGCTATCACTCTTATTTTTTAATCAGCATATGTAGGTATGGGACCAGCCCCTTCCATGTCTTTTCCCCTCCTACAGATCTCACTGTGGCTTCTTCTTTATATCCTTCGTTATAGGACTTTTGTTCAGCTAGATTTCAGGAAGTTTTGAATGATGGTTTTTCTGTAGTTTAATTGTAATTTTGATGTGGCTCTGTGAGGTTTTGAGTACCATGCTCACCTACAGTGTCTTCTTGAATGGAAATTCCTATGGTTAATTTTCTGTGGATAATTTCTTTGCTCAGAATGTGAAGTTTTTTTTTTTTTAATTTAATTATAGTTGAACTACGATACTATTTTAGTTTCAGGTATATAGCATAGTGATTCAATATTTTTATACCTTATGAAGTGATCACCACAATAAGTTTCGTTATTATTTGCTATCACACAATTATTATAATACTAGAGGCCCGGTGCACAAAAATTTGTGCACTCGAGGGGGAGAGGGTCCCTCAGCCCGGTCTGTGCCCTCTCACAGTCTGGGACCCCTCAGGGGATGACCACCTGCTGGCTTAGGCCTGTTCCCCAGGGGATTGGGCCTAAGATGGCAATAAGACATCCCTCTGGCAGCCCAGCAGCCCTCGGGGGATGTCCACTTGCCAGCAGGGAGCAGGCCTAAACTGCAGTCAGACATCCTTAGCGCTGCTGAGGAGGCAGGAGAGGCTCCCACCACCACCGCTGTACTGGCAGCCATCAGCCTGGCTTGTGGCTGAGCAGAGCTCCTCCCATGTGAGAGCTCACTGACCACCAGAGGGCAGCTCCTGCATTGAGTGTCTGCCCCCTGGTGGTCAGTGTGTGTCATAGTGACCAGTCATTCCAAGTCCTTCTGCTGTTAGGGTCAGTTTGCATATTACCCTTTACTATATAGGATAGAGGCCTGGTGCATGGGTGGGGGCCAGCTGGTTTGCCCTGAAGGGTGTCCCGGATTAGGGTGGGGGTCCCGCTTGGGTGCCTGGCCAGCCTGGATGAGGGGCTGATGGCTGTTTGCAGCTGGTCACACCCCCTTCAGGGTTGGGGTCCCCACTGGGGTGCCTGGCCAGTCTGGGTGAGGGGCTGAGGGCCGTTTTCAGGCTGGTGGGTGACTGAAGCTCCCAACCTCTCCTTTTTTTTTTTTTTTTTTTTTTTTTTTTTAAATTCTGGGATTTATTTACCTTCTATGGCTGTCACTGGAGCTGAGAGCTGGCTTTAGCTCTGAGACTCAGCTCCAGCTCTGAGACCTCGGCTGCTGAAAGCAGGTTTGTTTGGCTTCTATAACTGAAACACTGTTGCAGCTCCAGCTCTGAGGCCCGGCTGGCTGAAAGCAGGTTTCTGGGGTTTGTTTAGCTTCTATAATTGCAACATTGTTTCTTAGAGTGCAGCTAAGAGGCCTGCAGCAGCAGGCGGGGAACCTTGGCTTCCTCCATCACTGGAGCAAGCAAGCCTCCTGTTCGCTTCTGCTGCCTGGCTGCCGGCTGCCATCTTGGTTGGCAGTTAATTTGCATATCAGCCTGATTAGCCAATTGGAAGTGTGTCAGAGGTATGGTTAATTACCATGTTTGTCTATTATTAGATAGGATTATTCACTATATTTTCTTTTCTGTACATTACATCTTCATGACTCATTTTTTTAAAACTGAAAGTTTGTAGCTCTTAATGCCTTTATCTATTTCATAAATCCCCCCACCTCATCCCCTCTGGATACCATCAGTTTGTTCTTTGTATCTATTAGTCTGTTTTTGTTTTGTTTTGTTTTAGACTCCACATATAAGTGTATTATGCTCTAGTCATCTTTCTCTGTCTGACTTATTTCTCTTAGCAGAATATCCTCTAGGTCCTTCATTTGTTATTGCAAAAGGTAAGATTTCATTCTTTATTTTTTAAGACTAATATTCATTGTATATATGTACCAGATCTTTATCCATTCACTCACCAATTGCCATTTAGGTTGCTTCCATATCATGGCCACTGTAAATAATGCTGCAATGAACATCGAGGTGCAGATATTTTTTTGAATTAGTGTTTTTGCTTTCTTTAGATAAATACCTAGAAGTTGAATTGCTTGATCAGATCATAGTTTCAGTTTTAATTTAGGAGGGATTTTCTTACTATTTTTTATAGTGACTCCACCACCTATATTTTCAACAATGCACTAGGGTTCCATTTTTCCATATTCTCACTAACACTTGTTATTTGTTATCTTTTTTATATTAGCCACTCTGACAGGTGTGAGGTGGTATCTCCTTGTGGTTTTGATTTGCATTTTCCTGATGATTAGTGATGTTGAGCATCTCTTCTTATGCCTGTTTTTCATCTTTATATCTTTAAAAAATGTCTTTTCAGGGTTTCTGCTTATTTTTTAATCAGACTGTTTTTGAATCAGTTTTTTAAGCTCTTTATATACTTTGGACATCTACACTTTATTTAATATATTATTTGCAAATATCTTCTCCCATTCAGTAGATTGCATTTTCATTTTGTTGATGGATTCCTTCAGTGTGCAAAAGCTTTTTAATTTGACTTATTATTATTTGCTTATTTTTACTTTGAGTGACCTTGCCTTAGGAGACATAGCCATACAAAAACATATATGACCGATGTTCAAGACTTTACTAACCTTTTCTTCTAGGAGTTTATGGTTTTGGGTCTGATATTTAAATCTTTAATCCAGTATGAGTTTATTTTTGTACATGGTATAAGAATGTGGTTCATTTTTTATTTTTTTTTTCATGTAGCTATCTGGTCTTCTCAGCACCATTTATTTGTCTTTCCCCATTGTGTATTTTGCTGCCTTTGTCGTAGGTTAATTGGCCACATAAGCATGGGTTTATTTCCAGCTCTCTATTTTTTTCTCCATTGATCTTGTTTTGTGCCAGTGCCATAGTTTTGATTACTATAGCTTTCTAATATATTTTGAAATCAGGTAGTGTGATACCTCAAGCTTTGTTCTTCTTTCTCGATATCACTATTTGTGTTTTTGTTTTTTTTGGTTTTCATATAAATTTTAGGATTATTTGTTCTAATTCTGTGAAAAATACCATTGGGATTTTTTCAGGATTGCATTCAATCTGTAGATTGCTTGGGGGTAGTGTGGACAGGCTATCATACTCAACAGTGAAAAGCTGAAAGCTTTTTCTCTAAGATCATGAATAAAACAAGGATGCCCACTCTTGCCAGTTTTATTCAACATAGCATCAGAAGTCCTAGACAGAAAATTAGGCAATAAAAAGTAAAATAAAAAGCATTCAAAGTGGAAAGAAAGAAGTAAAACTGTGTTTGCCAATGATATGACACTATATATAGGAAACCCTAAAGGCTCTACCAAAAACATCTATTAGAACGAATAAATGAATTCAGTAAAGTTCCAGGATATAAAATTAATATACAGAAATCTGTTGCATTTCTATACACTATTAATGAACAATCAGAATGAGAAATTAAGAAAACAATTACATTTCCAAATGCATAAAAAAAATAAAATTTAGGAATAAGTTTAACTAAGCAGGTAAAAGATCTTTACACTAGAAACTATACGAGGAGGAATTACTTGATTCTTTATCTCAGTAAGGTTTAAGTGTAAGGGCTTTGGACTCATACTGGTTTGAATACCAGCTTTGCATTAACTGCTACTTATTCTTCAGCAAATTATTTCACTTCATTGAAACTGTTTTCTTATATGTAAGGTGGAGATCATAATATAGTTAGAACTTAACAAGGTAATTTTATAGGCCTTTAAATCTACAGGAGAAAGTACTCACTTAAGAGTTGCCATGGCTACTATACCTGTTTCTATGAGAGTAGAATGTGGCATTCTAATGTTAGAGGAGAGCCACATCCAGTCCACCAGACTCTGTCAAATCAATGCCTTTGCTAACATTGTGGACCATTAATCACACGACTTTTTTTTTACCCAAAAGAAAAATGAACCCTTGGATTTCATTGCCTCTGTCTTCAAGCTGGCTTGTTGATGGACTGTATTTCCTCATCAGGGTGTCCTGGAAAAGGTCAGTGTACAACAGAGCCTTCAGGAGACTGTGGGGCTTCCATCTGAGCACCCAAAGGCAACATTTTCTGTGATTGCTGCTGAAAGGTGCTATTCTATTACATTTGGTCAGATTCCTAGAACGAACCCCTGGTTTCACTTTAGTTCCAGATATTACCAATTCCATTTCCTTGCTTGTTACGGAGAGGGAAACTGATTACAGGCCAAAGTAATAATATACAATTAGAAAATATTTGGTTGTGAAGACATGGGCACTCTCTAAAAGACCCTTTGAATTAAGGAGGAAATGTGGAAGGGTTTTAATGCTTATTTCCAAAGCCAACTAGTTTTAATTTTTTAAAAAAGTTGGTTCATGATGAAAATCTTGTTGAATAAACTCCTGAATTCTAAATACTAGGACAGCCACTCTGTTCAAATAATCATTCAATCAGGAGCTTTTCGTATTGCATGTAACTCAAATCATGTTTAAATTTATGATTTTCTAATTTGTAGCTATTCTCATTTCTATTGGTATGGTTACTATAGCTCTATTTCTATTTAATGCCATTCAATTTCAAGTATTTTTACTTTCCTAGACTATTTATTTGGGCTGATTTTTTTTCAGATGACAGATCTTTCTATTATTTTTCTTGAATTGCTTTCTGCTATAATATTTTGAAGCAGGATGAGAATGATAGGTTTGAATCAAAAAGTCACACAAAAGGCCATATAGAATGTGGATATCTTCTACTTACAGTATCCATATTGTAAAATATTGACTTTTGATATTTTATAATATAATGAGTGGGAAAACATGGATTTATAGGTTTTTAATTATTTGATAACATGCTGAAAGATGTCATTGAGATGAACTTTGCTAAATTTTTAATTTTGATGACTAAAGTTTGTAAAATATGGATTCCAACTACATTTATTGACATTCAAATCAACATTTAAGATTTTTCCTCTTTCATACTGCTATGTCAAATAGTTATTATTTTACAGTTATTTACTTTGAGAAAAATTTTTTTCAGGAGTAAGTGAAATATTTTTCTCTGTGGGTATGTGATACATTTAAAGTATATGACGTCGCCCAAACTGGTTTGGCTCAGCAATAGAGCATCGGCCTGCGGACTGAAGGGTCCCAGGTTCGATTCCGGTCAAGGGCATGTACCTTGGTTGCAGGCACATCCTCAGTTGGGGGTGTGCAGGAGGCAGCTGATCGATGTTTCTCTCTCATCGATGTTTCTGATTCTCTATCTCTCTCCCTTCCTCTCTGTAAAAATCAATAAAATATATTAAAAAAATAAAGTATATGATGTCAGGAATATATAATTTTAAATTATAGTGTACTTATAGTTGTAGTAATCCAAGCAACAATAAAAACAATACATATAATCCATGTGCCAAAAACTGGACTAAGTAATGTGAAGGCAGTATTTCAATTAATTTATATCTCAATTGTATGGGTAAATATTTTCCAATTCCCATTTTATTGATGTGAAAATTGAGGCTTATCAGATGTTAAATAGCTTACAAAATCACCCTACTGGTCAATGGCAGATTCAGTCCTGGATCCATGGTCTGTCTGGCTATAGATTGTTTTGTTCTTTGCCACTACTCTTTAACTTGATAATCCATTTTTGAAAAATAGATAAAAATGTACAAGTATTAACAATAATAATGATTAATACTTTTTGAAAGGATCTTTACATGCATTGCATGCTTTAATCTATATTATTGCAGTATATTGCACTCAAGGCAGTAGATATGATTCCACAATATACATCTGTGGATACTGGAAGTCTGAAAGGTCATTTATTCAGCCATTTGACAAATACAAGTTGATTACCTACTGTTGGTCCAGGCACTGTGCAAAAGAGCGTGCCTGTTTTACTGCCAAAATTACAGGGCAAGAAGAGCCAGGTCTAGGCCCAGAATCCCTGATTCTTGTGCCAGGATTTTTTTGCTCAATATCACATATTTTACAGAAATCACACAAAATTCCAGCCCCAAATAAAATTAAAAGTACTAATAAACATTATATAAAAGAATGTGTTCCTTTGTTATTTAAATTACCAGGTAGAATTAACCTCCTGTGTATAGACAAAATAGTTTTTCAAACCTCAATCCCTTTAAAGCAAAAAGGAAATCATGTTATGAGTAAATAGTACCTAAGGAAGCCTTTTAGTCCAAAAGACATAAAGCAAAAGTAGAATCCAGCTTTAGCAAATCTTAGGGGCTCTGCTGGGAACCTGCTTGTGTAGCTGGAGGGCCCTCCTACTGTGGAGGCTCCAGTGATTTTAAAGGAAATATCTAAAAAGAAGGTTTCCCTTGTACACTGGATGCTTACTGCACATTCCAGAGCATCAGTGTGGCTTAAACACTCATTATTTATTTGTGTTGTACTCAGGAAATAAGGGTAAAAGGTCATACAATTTTTCAAAATTAAGTTGTTTGATCTGTCTAAATATTGACCCCTGACCCTGCCTTCCTTCTTCAATTGTGTGCTAACAAGTTGGTCAGGGTTTGCTTTGTTGCTGTGCACACTGAACATGATGTGGACACAGGTTATAATAAGCGGCAATAGAGACACATTTTACAACATGGAAAATAACAGAGAACGCCAAGAAATGGTATAAAGAGCCCTTTGATACATTGCTTTGAATCTACTCAGGATATTAGGCACTAAGCAATTATTACTTCAAGTTGATTGTTGAGGAAAAATGACCAATATATTACAACTGCTTTACTTTTTACCAACAATCTGCTGTGATTGTGAAATGAATAATTGCAGCAAAATGTAGGTCTAAGTTTCCTGGTCCACCACCTCATTTATTAGTGTTTACCTATCAATTCATAGCAACAAAACACCAGGTCATCAAAGTGAATTTAAGACTTTTATTAAAAGTAGAATAAGACTTGTAATGATTGCTCTGCAGGAAAATCACTATCTTCCATAGTTAGTGTGTATTCAGTACTCATAAAATACAAGATAGTGTGCTAACAGCATTTCAAGTGCTAACTTATTTAATTCTCACAGTTACCCTATTTTAGAGATGAGCAAAGTGAGACTCAGAGATGTTAGATTATTTCATATTGTAAGAGGAGGAACTGGATTCGGAAGAGGAACTGGATTCAGAGTCCAACTATTCACTGCTGTGCTGTGGAGTCTTTGTAAACACTATTGGGAAGGTTGTCATTGGACATTGTTTGAACATTTTGTTCTATATATTTTCCCAACATTTCATGAATTGGATTTGGAATATATTCACTTCATCAGTAATGCTTTGTGTTTGAGGGAATTATCTCTACTAATGGGTTTACCAATTGTCATATCCCTGGAGCTGGGCTCTTCCAGGCCTTCTTCTCAATTGGGATTCTGTGGCTTTTGGGAGGAGGCAAATTAATACAAGCCAGAAGGAATGAAGTATTTCGCAGACACTAAAGGTACTGACCTTTGTGCCATGCAATCTTACAGGTCATTTATGAGGAAAGTAAAGGTGATCTGTGTTGTTTTTGTCTAAGAACCCTTGACATGAACAGGAGTAACATTTGGCAAAATAGAAAAGAGGAAGAATATCTAAGTTGCAAACAGTAAAGGGCCTCCAAAGCAATGATTGGGGATTGGAACAAACTAATAGTGAGTCCTTTTAAATACTGGAAAACTACCAACCTGCTGGCTAGTATAGAAGGCCACACAAGCAGGCAGGGCTGCCCGGCCATTCGATATGAGTCCTTGCCCTCGCTTTTTTGACCCAACACTGGATTGATCAGTGAATCTCATGAGAAATCTACTAAAATGGGAGTTTGGGCTGCAGGACCATCTACAACCAACAAGTTAGAGAATTCCTGCTGCTGCAGAGAGAAAGTCTGGCAGATAGCCTCTGCTCCATCCTGCTAGTCATGGTTGAGATCTCCTCTGTGTTCCATATAACATTGAACACTCCACATTTAATACACATCTCTTGATTTGTAGCAGCTACAGCCCTAATCTCTTGCATGTGTAAAGTGAGTTCCTTTCGCATAGCTCACTCTTTGCCCCTATACCACACACGTTAAATATATTATTTCTGCTCCTTTGGTATCTTATGAATTGAAGGCTAAGGCCTTTGGAAAATTCACACCCCGCCCCCCCCCCCCCCAATGAAAATATTTCTGAGATGACAATATTTCTTAAAGCAAAGTGCCAATGTACAGGAAGACAATTTAGTTTCAGCTTTTAAATGCTCTCAAAACCAAGCAAGGGGAAACAAAAGAGGTGTTGTAAAAAGTAGGTATTATTGTTATATCAACTTTTTGCTATCCACCTGACGACTAATCTCTGCTTTGAAAAGCAAACCAAGAGGTAGCTGCAGAATAAAAGTAAGCATTGAGGATGTCACCTACAGCCTTTTAAAGATTATATTTTCTTTATCTCTCCCTTCTTCCCTTTATCTAACCCCCTCCTACACAGCCTACTTATAGGCCAACTATAATCTAAATCAGTGATGGCGAACCTTTTGAGCTCGGCGTGTCAGCATTTTGAAAAACCCTAACTTAACTCCGGTGCCGTGTCACATATAGAAATTTTTTGATATTTGCAACCATAGTAAAACAAAGACTTATATTTTTGATATTTATTTTATATATTTAAATGCCATTTAACAAAGAAAAATCAACCAAAAAATGAGTTCGCGTGTCACCTCTGACACACGTGTCATAGGTTCGCCATCACTGATCTAAAGAGAAGCGTAAACGATTTCAACAAACGATTTCTAATTATTTAGACTGAAATCTACTTGGGAAGTCAGATGATAAAATTATTATTTACAAATAGGTCAAAAATTGTACTTAATTTTAATTCCACCAACTACATTGGCATATAGTAACTAAAGCACATGCTGAATCATAATTATTTAAATCTCTCTCAGGTACAGTCAATCATTTACTTTTCTTTACTCAAAGTTTTCTGTCAGTATTTCCTAAAGTGTGTTTTATTGAAAGCATTTCTATGTCCTTTTAAGAGGTGTTATCTGAAATTTTGTAGTCAAATAAATCTGAGCACCACAGTGGAGCAGTAATGAAATAGGTTTTAATATTTCCAAGACGAGGCTTCTCAGTATCTTTATTATGCAAATGGGCCTTGTGAATCTCTGCAAGGAGGAATATTTCATATGGTTTCACATGCACTTGGACTCGGGAACTCTCCTGACAGAGCACCGCAGGTACCTAGTGTTACAGGAAACTCACTCTGAGAATCACTCTTCCATGTGGACATACTGTTTTATAAACACGATGTTGGAAATATTATAAGCAGCATAACCTAATCTGTTGACACTGTGGTCTCTTCATATCCAAAATTAAAAAGAAAGAAGGAAAAAGTATTAATTCCATTATTTAGAACCAACCATTGTTGATATTTCTAGTATTCTCTTCCATACTTTCAAAATATACTTTTTCATAGTTTAGCAATGTTTATGCAATGTTGTATCCTTATATTAATTTTGATTTTTTAGTATATGACTTTTTTCATGTGTTCATTTGCTCTTTGTGAGAACATTTTTAATGACAATAATATATCAGCTGAATAATTAATCATTTAGTTAAACATTCTTTTATTGTTGGGCATGCATTTTTTCCAGTTTTTATTACCATATACTCCGTTTTAAGGGATATCTTTATATATAAGTATTTATACAAATTTCTTTAGAATCTGTTCTTAGGAAATAAATTATTAGAGCAAAAGGTATGATTGTTTTTAAATCTGGAAAATATTGCTAAATTGCTTTTCACTAAAGTTGTTTTAATTTTTATTTGCAGCAACAGTAAATGCTAGTACTATTTTATCAGACTCAACTATAAATTAAATATAAGTATTTACATTATTGAGAATCTACAATTTATCTTTTTTTTAGATTTGAATTTCTTCTGAAATTGATTTTTTTAAATGTATTTATTGGCTACTTATATTTTCTCTTTGGCAAGCTTTTATATTTTCTCTTTTGTCAAGTTGATGTCTTTTTTTCTTTTTGTCTGTTTGCCTTATTTCATTGTTGCTTATGCTTATAAATCCCTCTTGGGACTATATATTTAATAATTATTCACTTTTATCCTTTTACATTTTTACTTTTTATAATAGTCATGAGAAAACACTTTAAAATATTTTAAAGTTTGGAAAACAAACCACCCATATTCCATTTTAGAAAGAAATGCTCAAAGGTGTGAGATAGCTGGGTTAAAAATTAAGGAAAATGAAGAATTCATAGTCTTCAAGGAACCACAGTTTTAGAATTCAAATCAACTGAATGAATGAATTTGGTCTAAATAGCCTTGCATTCAGGTGATCTTCTGTAATTTGATTATAAAACACAAATATACATATGACCTAAGAACAATTGTAATGGGATAGGTGTAATAAGTATCTCAATTATTATACTGGTTAAAGGTGGTGTTTTCCCATTGGAGGGAGAGAATACTAAGTAAATAAGCACATTATTTTTTAATTGACTAGCAATTGTTAACATTTACCCACAAATTACTTTCTAGTTTAATATCAAGTTTGATTTTTGAGTCTAAGCCTTTTTCACAGAATCCCAAGATATTTTGGAATCACTCTTTGTCATCAGCAGTTATTTAAATGACCACTGTGATGTAGAATATTAACAACTCACTTTCATCACCGTGATCTCTAGGCACCTCCTGGGTTGATAGTGACATCTGAGCTACGGAAGAGTACCAGGATATGTCTGCATTTTTGTTTTGGCTAAATGTAGTCTCTAAGTCTTGGTTTTTCCTTGTACATGTTTATCATTGTCACAGCCTCTCTTAGCTTTGAAAAGTTTTGGATCATGCATAATAATTTTTTGGAAGTCAATACTATGTCATAGTGTAGTTTTATGAAAAGACAATTAAGTAAAAGTTAGAAATCCAAATTTTAGTAAAATAGTGTGCTAACTGCCAAAATAACTCAAGTGAAGTAACAATCAAATAATTAGATAAATTCTGAATTGAGTAGAAAGGTATTTCAGAACAATAGAAGCAGAAGAAAGCAGGGATCAGAGTTTTATATAATTAAGTCTAGGATTTGAGGGAAAATAAATGACATGAGACAGAACAAGTTGCTATGACCATGAACTATTTAAAACTCAGAAAAGCTCCAACATTGCCAACTTTCTGTATGGAAAGTAATAACTCAAAATGCATGAAACAAAAATTGTTAGCGGTGCGAATAAAAATTGGTAGATACAAAATTATAGAATGAAATCTTCAATCAATACTGCATAATAGAGCCCCTGAAACATAATGTACTTAGATAATACAATTAATAAAGTTGAATTATTTGATACATCCAAGGATCATACTTTGAATATACTGATATGTATCAAATTGTGTAGAGAATATGTGTACTTTTTTGAGATTTTCATGGGACATTTAAATACTAATCAGATGATACATAAATTTTAAAATCTTATAAAAGATATAGATACCCAACAAACACTTAAAACCATGTTTAACATCATCAGTCATTAGGGAAATGCTAATAAGAACCACAAAAAGATACCATTATACAACAAAAATGGGAAATATAAAAAACTTATAATACCAATGTTAATGAGGATACGGAGCTCTCATAAATTGCTAATTAGAATGCAAAATGATATAGCCACTTCGAAAAAATCTTGGCAGTTTCTTATAACATTACACATACATTTGTCATTGTGACCCAGAAATCTCCTTCTAGGTATTTACCCCAGAGAAATGAAATCTTAGGTTTTTGCACAAACCTGTGTGAATGGTTAAACAAACACTGGTATATCCATTCAATGGAAATCTTAATAATAAAAAGGCAAGAACTACTGATTGATGCTTAAATATAGGTAAACCTAAAATACATTTTCCTAAGGAAAATGTATTAAACCCAAAAGGCTACATATTGTATAATTTTATTCATATGAAATTCTATGAAAAGCAAACCGTAGTGATGGGGAACAGGTGAGCATTTGCCAGGGACTCAAGGGAAGCAAGGTGTTGCCTACAAAGTAGCTGCAGACTAGTGATGGAACTATTCTGTATGTTGATTGTTGTGGTGGTCACAGACCTCTTCACTTGTCACAGCCATAGAACTAACCCCAAGTTTTATTTGTAAAAGCATACTACAAAGAGGCAGAACTTTTATATGCTATATTTATAATTAAATATTTATAAAATATAGAATAACTATATTTTCTAAAATAAATCCCTTGACTTAAAAAATTCAATGTTTATGAAATAATATTTAGAAAATAACAGATGTGAAAATTTATCAAATCGTGAGTGGCTGCTAACACTATTCTCTATGTGAAATTCATGCCTTTAGTTTTTGTTAAATGAAAAAAAATGGATATGAATATACATTAATAAATCATGCATTCTATCCAATATGCCCCATTAAATCCTGAAATGATGACATATAGAAATGAAAAGAAAATTTACTGAATTAGAAAACAAACTGTGAAATTAATTACTATAAGAGTCATTAATCAACAAATTTTGGGCAAACATCCAAAAAATAAATAAATAAATGAAAAGAGAAATGATATCTACACTAATAATAGACAAATATGTAAATTGACCATACATCTGTGATGCCCCACAGCCAATCACGAGGGAATATGCAAATTAGCAGGACAAAGATGGCGGCAGCTACAGAGCCAGCCAGAGCAGGTGGGAGGCTTGGGTCGCCGCCAGCCAAGGAGGAAACCAAGCTTCCTGCCCACCTGGGCCAGCTGCCAAAGGAGGGGCCTTTGGGCAGTGGCAACAGAGCAGGCTGGAGCAAGTGGGAGGCTTGGGTCGCCTGGTCTGGCCACCGAAGGAGGGGCCTGAAAACGGCCCTTAGCCCCTCACCCAGGCTGGCCACGCCCCCATGAAGTGAGGGTCCCTGCTAGGGGGCATGGCCAGCTTGCAAACAGCCATCAGCCCCTCTCCCAGGCTGGCCAGACACCCTAGCGGGGACCCCCGCCCTGAAGGGGATGTGGTCAGCCTGAAAACAGCTCTCAGCCCCTCACCCAGGCTGGCCATGACCCCCAGGGGGGACCCTCACCCCATGCGGGTGTGACTGGCCTGCAAACCGCCCCAGCCCCTTGCCCAGGCCGGCACTGTCCCCAGTGGGGACTCCCACCCCAATGCGGTCATGGCTGGCTTGCAAACCACCACAGGTTCCTCCCCCAGGCTGCTCCTCCACCAAAAGGAATCCCCACCCTGATCCAGGATACCCTTCAGGGCAAACCAGCCGGCCCCTACCTGTGCACCAGGCCTCTATCTATACTAATAAAAGGGTAATATGCTATTTAGACTGGGAGACCTTTCAGGAGACCTTCTGGATGTTCTTCTGGACAAAGCCATGATGGTAGGACTGAGGTAGAGGTGGTTAGGGGCCAAGAGGGGAGGGCAGTTGTGGGTGATCAGGCCAGGATGTGACAGCAGTTGTGGGTGATCAGGCTGATGTGTGTGTGGGGGGGGTGCGTTGGGGGTGATCAGGCCAGCAGGGAGGGAAGGTGGGGGCCAGCAGGGGAGGTAGTTGGGGGTGAGAAGGCCAGCAGGTAGAGTGGTTAGGGGCAATCAGACAGACAGGCAAGTGAGCGGTTAGGAGCCAGCAGTCCCAGATTGCGAGAGGGATGTCCGACTGCAGGTTTAGGCACGATCCCTGTGGGGATCCCTGTCAGACATCCCCCGAGAGGTCCCAGATTGGAGAGGGTACAGGCCGGGCTGAGGGACACACCCCCCCCCCATGCATGAATTCGTGCACTGGGGCACTAGTATAATTATAAATATACATGTAACCCTTTATAGGTTACATTAACTCTATGCTAATAAGTTAAAAATATTAATGAGATACTAGATAAACAAGTATAGTTATTGAAAATTTGATCAAAACATTGTTTTAAAGATTTGGAGATATGTTATTTTTGGGGTAGGCAGTTAAAAAATTTTAATAAGAAATGCTTGGTACACGCAAAAATGTTTATCTTTAAATATTTTTTGGTAATGGAAGGCATGTCATTTTGGGTAAATGCCCTTTTTTCATGAATTTATTAGAAGATTAATAGAATCTTCAATTCCTTTTTAGACTTATACACTCAATATAGTTTTGCAATGGAAATATTTCTTTAATTCTAACAAACCAAATTTAAAAGTAGGCTTTTTATACTTTTTTAAGACTTTTTTTTTTAAAAAGAAACAGGGATTTCTTTTTATATGCTTTCTATGACATCTAATCTAAGTAATAACACAATAGTCATGACAAGTACTAAATTCTTTTACATTGACTTTTATCAAAATTATGCATGTACTTGCTAATAAAAGTAAGCTTTATTTTCCAAATTCACAGATTCCTTTAAAGTCCAGTGACTCTGCTGCCCATCCACCTCTCCAGAAATATTCCAATAATATTCCCTAGGATTGGAAGCTCGCTTTCCTACCCCTTCTAGAGGTACTACCATTCTCAGTCTCCATGAAGAAACTGGTTCTGGACCCCTCCCCTCCATAGCCTTGAAATCTTTCTGTTCTGTCCTGCTACTCCTCCCTCCTATTTCCCCTCCAAGACATTAGCCTCTCTCTCTCAACTCTGGCGTCCCTAGCATAATCCCTGCAACGGCATTAAGTTATAGACCTAAAAAGAACCAGGAAGAGAGGTTGCCTGCAGGCAACCTCTGGTTTCTGTCATAAAATATAATCATCCCCAGAAGGAAAAGGTAGCACAAAGACCTGTCTAGTTGCTTGAAATGGGAAAAGGAAAATTCTTTAAGAGAAGAAAATTATAAACAGCTTTCCTTTTCCTTATTCTATTACATTAGTCAAAGATGCGAACAAAACACAACACTAACAGTTTATGCCACTAGAAATAAGAAAGTATGGGACACAAAACCTGTAGGTTTATAATCTGTTAGAAAGACCCAAATAATAACTTTGGTAATAACCACTTTTTTTACCATGTACCTGCTTTGCAATCCACAAATACTAGATGCTGTACATATTTTTATCATTAAACCACTCTATATATTGCAAATGTGTTACATATATAATTTAAAATTTTTAAATTATATATATGTATGTATGCATGCATTTATGAATGTGTGTATGTGTGTACTTACATAAGATGGCAGTTACCATCTGGTGTTATTTATCTATTTATCAATTCTTAGTCATTGTTATTATAGTTTTCCCAGTAGAATATAAACCCCATAAGTACAGGAGCTTTGTCAATTTTGTTCATTGCTGTTCACCCAATCCTCAGAACTTTGTCTGAGACATAGTAGGTTCACAATAAATATTAATAGCCTGGAGAAGGGAAAAATGCAGTGAGGCTATTATCTTCAAATATTTGAATTGCTTTTACATAGAGGTGTGATTAGACATAATCTGGCATAGCACTACATTATTGGTAATCACATCTGAGCTCAGGATGAGGAAGGATTTTCTGACAGTCCTGGCTATCCAAAATGAAGTGAACTGTCATGGTAGTGTTCATTCCCTATTACCAAATATATTCAAGCAGCATCCACATAATTTCTTAGTCATGATTTAGAGGGGATCATGCTCAGACTAGGTTAACTTTAAGAGCTGATTTAACTCTGCACTCTTTTATGACTAAAAAGAAGAAATAATTCCTGCAGCATTTTTTTTTTTTGTCACATATGTTACATGGCTCACATTTAGAATCATAACACTTTGGAGCTAAGAAATAAGAGATCTTAGAGATGATGGAGTTGAAAACTAAGAAATAAGATTATCCCCTGCAATGAAGCCCTCTGTGGACATCCACATAGCACAGCATAAAATCCCAGCTCTTTGGTTATCAACAAATATTTATTAAGCTCCAGTGATGTACCAGGCACTGGGGTTACATGAGGACATGAGATAAACAAGTACTTTCTTCTCACTGTGATTCCATTCATTATCTGGGAGCTGGACTTTCCTCTATGCATATATATATTGGCTTTATGAATAGTATGAATATATTGAATTATGAGCAGTATACTAATCAGCAAAGCTTTGTGTGTTATTTCTAAATGACAAAGATAGAGAATAAAATGTAGTGACAGGGATGCAGTGTTTTCTTTGTTTAAAAATTTGCATTCTTTTGGCCTTTGAATGATTACCGCAAAGTGCCAGCAACTGGTCAACCAGAACCAGAACTCTGCTGATATTTTGCAGGATATTTATTCCTACATTAGGGTGGTCTTCCAGGAAACAGAACCACAAACAGAACATTTTACAAGCAGTGTTGTAGAAATATACACAAAGACCTATTCCGGTTGAAAGTAGAAATTTTTGGCCTCACACAGGGAAGTCTACATGTAACTTAGGCTACACCAACAGTTTTGACAAAGAAAAGTAAATTAGCATCTTTAAAAACTGCCTATGTTAGAGTCATTTATCCTTCTAAGGAAAAGCAACTGTAATAGAAAGCACTCTTCACTGAGATTATTAGTGATTTCTATGAAAAATCTACAGGACTGATGTGATTTGATCTAAAAGCCCTTTTTGAAAATTTGGCGTGCAGTCTTTATTTTCACAATATTGAGATATATCACTGATATTTTGTAAGTGGGGTGCTTGAACCCTGTGACAATGGACATTCTATGCAAAGAAGAATTTTCTGCGTCTAGAACAAATTGCTAATCCCCTACTGAACCTTCCCATAGATGAAAAACCAAAACCTAGATTATAAACCCATTTAACCTAAAAATACAAAATATTTTTACATATGTTGATTTCTCTATTAACATATCTATCTTGTAAGTTAAAGGATGATTGTACTTTTGTATTTTTCTGGGATTTTAAGAAGTACCAAATGTAGGATGATGGTAGTGCAAATGTTTCAGCCTACATTTGAGGCTGTTGTATTCCTGGTGATGCAAAATTCTGACTGTTTCAACTGTACCTATAAATTACTTTGCAATAATGATTTTTATATTGATGTTTAGAAATTATGTGGGTAGGCAAGATACATTATCTAGAAGGCTTAGTTCATGATAGAAAAGGGTACATTACAAAATATTCAGCAAGGCAGGAAGTGTTGGGTCTGCCTGGGCTGAGAATGAAAGGATGAGATGAGAATTCAGGTTTTATCTTGGGTATGGCATAGATAACTAGGAACTCTAATTCCCACTCCATGAGATAATGGAATTGTGAGTATACAATGCTTGGGGCAGGTCTGATCGACAGTTAGCCCTCTGTGGTTACTGCCCTCCCCCTGACTTACAGCAGGGATTTCATATTGAAATTACCATTTAACTAAAATATTTACTTCCTGAAATGAAAGTCCTGAAAAATCTAACCTATGTATTCATAATTATAAAATACTAGAGGCCTGGTGCATGAAATTTGTACACTGGGGGGGGGGGCGTCCCCAGCCTGGCCTGTGCCTTCTCACAGTGCAGGAGCCCCGCAATTGATCGCCCCAAAGAGGTAGGCCCCACCCACCCATCTGGGGCTTCTCTATGGATTGCCCCAAAGAGGTAGGCTGGAGCCGGGGGTCCTGCCTCTGCGCCGCACAGAGTTGCGGGACCCCCAGGCCTCGCCACACGCAGAGGCAACAGGCTCCCGCCTCTGGACCATGCGTGCAGAGTCAAGTCCCCGCACACCCATCTGTGCCTCGCCATGCATGCAGCCCCGCCCACCCACATGCGCCCAGTATATACGCAGTCTCCTGGTGATGGATTGTGACGGCGTGAGGGCATCACTGCATGATGGCGTGAGGGCGTGATGACCATTTGCATATTAGCTCTTTATTATATAGGATGAGTTAATGCTTAAATGTAATATAAAGGAAGAATAAAAATACCGTAATTTATTTCTAAACATTACCTATTTAAATATGTAAATACTTATTAAATAGATGAAACAAGATTGTTGCTCATACCTACTAGAAATGAAAATATTTGAATTTAAGAAACATGATGTAGGAAGCCATGCCATTCAAAAAAACACATTGAAATGAAAGAGCAGACATTCAGGGAAATATGTAAATTAGTGTTAGGATAAGAAACAAGGAGCAGGGCCATTTACACATGACAAGTCAAAGAGGAGAGTAATATGTATGTGGATAAAAGTACAAGTTTAATTGAAGACAGGACGCATGCCAGAAATTGATCAATTATTGAAGTGGAGAAACTGAGGGACTCTTATAGTTTCTCAAATGAGAGTGTAAATAATGCTATCATGACCCCTTCAGGTTGCCATCTTTTTAAACTGCTTTGGGCACCATTTCTAATATGAAAAGAGGATCGTCCCAAGCAACTACCATGTGTTTTCAGTAATAATAAGTAAAATATTAACAGAATGAAAATTATCCAGTCAGAAGTGGTATTACCCTTTCCATTTTACTTACTATTTGGCACATGACATTTCTCACAAATATGCGGAATCTAATGAACAATATAAACTGACAAACAAAATAGATCCAGGAACATGGAAGTCTGCAACAGACTGACGAATTTCAGAGGGAATTAACCAAATAACTTAGATCCATATATGCATAACCCATGGGCACAGACAATAGTGCACTGAAAGCCTGGGTCAGGGGAGCAGGGTGGAGAGGTCAATGCAGGGGGGACATCTGTAATACTTTCAACAATAAAGATAAATAAAATATACATTGACTCTAGTATAGAGTAGCAAGTAGATCAAATCATTCAATGATTTCAAGACAATATCTTTATTCCACTTACATTTCCCTCTCCATGTTGATTTTTGTTGAATTACTTGTATTTTATGTAAGTTCTTGTAAAAACACTTCAATATTATTATGCACTAAAGAATGTCCAGTTTAGCCCAGCCGGCATGGCTCAGTAGTTGAGCATTGACCTATGAACCACGAAGTCATGGTTTGATTCCTGGCCAGGGAATATGCTCAGATTGCATGCTTCATTCCCTGGTGTGGGGAGTGCAGAAGGTAGCCAATCAATGATTCTCTCTCATCATTGGTGTTTCTTTTGCTCCCTTCCTCTCCCTTCCTCTCTAAAAATAAAAAAAAAAAAAAGTAGAAAAAAAGAAAAAAGAAAGAATGACCAATTTACGTTTATGGAGATTTAATCTGGTGGCTGGCTATTCAAAGGCAGTGTGGGGCCTGAGACAATTCTTCCCTGTGAGGGATTCTTGTGTTGCTCTTCCTGCTTAAGGTCAGGGTTCTGTGAATTTCCAAAACTCTCTCTAGGGAGAGCATGGCTTCCTCTGAGATTTTCTGTGACTTAGAACATTGGGGGTGCAGGGAGGGTGGGGTCCAGGAGAAGAGAAAATTGGATTTGGTGTCCTTCTTCCCAAATACTTTGTTCTCTGAAAGTATGACAACGAGGAGCTAAAATAGCTGCCTAAAGGTATAATATCTGTTTTCCGAGAAGATGAGATGGGGAAATCTGATAGAGCCCAGTGGCCAGACCATACCCTCCAAACACCGAGGGACAGAGCCCCACGGCCTCTCTCCTGTGTGAGAGGAAACCAACGCCCACTTCCCTGTGCTTCTCTGAAGGGCTTCTTGCTGTGGTTTTATGATAGTTCCACCTCATATTTTAATCCAGGTAAGTACATTGACTATTTAAGTAATTTAAAGTTACAATAGAGCCATCGTCTTTATTGAGGTCTAGGAGGATTAGTTTCAGGACCCACTCCCACCCCCACAATACCAAAAGTCACACAAGCAGATAGGTGCTGAAATATCTGCATATAACTGGTGCGTGTCCTCCCTTATAGTTCAAATCATTTCTAAAGTACTTATCAAACCTAAAACAATGTCAGTGCTCTGGGGCCAGGGAGAAGAAGAAATTGGATTTGGTGTCTTTCTTCCCAAATACTTTATACTGTATTGTTTAAGGAATAATGATAAGAAAAGTCTACATGTGTTCAGTACAGACACAGCCATCCTAGCTTTAACTACATAGCACACATCGGCAACAAAGTAACATTTAAAAAATATTTTCAATCCATAGGTGAATACGGAGGGCCCACTTTACATTATTGCTATTACCCATAGATCTTTATAATAAGCAAAAAAAAAAAATCTTAAAGCTAGTAGGAGACACTCATCGTTACAATAAGCGAAGTGTTGCATTCACACATTCCGTGGGGATCCCGGCCCCTTCTGATTGAATCACTACCACAAATCATCCAGACATAATTTGTTTCAAGAGTTACTCCACAAATCTATTTTAGTTTTCAGGTGAATTTGCTGCAGTGATTTAGTTACTTGCAGATGTCAAGTAATTTGGATGGTAAAATCATATTTTGGAATAATTCATAAAGTTCAATGTTTAGTTTTCATTGTCTCAGCATATCTGATTTGTAGTGAAATGTGAATTTCTGGGCAAAAATATAAATCTCATCATAAACGTCAAATGAAGTAAATATGACAGCTCTGTTTCCTATTATGTGCATGTGCAGTGTAAAGATATAAGCCATGAAATTGGGTGAATGTCCTCTAGGGGATTTCAAATTTTAGTATGTTTCAAATGACTTGTAGAATAGCATTTGTTTATGATTTTTCATGTGTATAGGAAATAATAAATACAACTGACAGTCATGTATATGGTGAATTAAACTGAAGCTATATGATATATACAAGTTGTCATTTTTTTGCTTTTGAAATGAACTTAAAATGAATTGAACATGTCAAAGTCAATATTTCAAAATTTACATTTTTAGCTACACATCTAAAAATATTTGGATGGTTTTTAGAAAATATTTTGGTAGGTGCTATACAGAATTATTACTTTTTCTTGGGTAAGTTTTATGTCTTGAATACCTTATTTAGTATGAAAGCATAAGCGTTCCTCTGTAGAATTTCAAAATTACTTACAGGAAGAACTAATCTGTACATTTACTAGATTTTAAAGGGTAAGAATCAAATTGTTGGTAGATTATGTAATTTATAAAATTATTCATAAAAGTATTGTATTCCTTTATTGAATACCCATTGAATTTTAAAGACCTGCTGTGAGTCTGAAGTTTTGGAAACAATGTGACATGCTAACTTGTAGAATACAAAAAAAATAACTCAAGGAAAATAGTGTATATCAAAAGGATATTGTAGTTTAAATACATAACACTAAAAATGAGTTCACAATATATATAAACCATTGTAGCTATAAAGTTGGGTAAACATGAAAATATATCTTCCCTCTGCTGATAGCTTTTATTTATTTATTTTAAAAATGTTTGCTGTCTTTAGATTGATGTTGAAGAAAAGAAAATCTGACAGTATTTTTATTCAGTTATCACAATCAAAATTGGATTAATGAGGCATGATGACAAGATGACAGCAGTGCAGTTAAAAAGTTGATAAATTATAAGTGGACCATCTCCAAATTCAGTACTCCTCTTCTGAATACAATATCTTAGTGGGGGAAATGGCTTAATTGAGAAGGTTGAGCAATCAGCTCCTAGGCTCCTGCTGTGTTCTCATAAATAATATGAAGCTTTATCCAAAGGATGGTGGGTGAAGACATCATAATCTCTATTTTAAAATAATTTTAAAAAATGTGTTTCTTTGCAGAATATTAAGAGTATTACTCAGCGTAGGATATTAAAAGTACTGATTTTGAATCTTGACTTCAGGCAGTATTGGAAAGCTTGTTTATTTATTCAACATCCATTTATTAAATGAATTCTATGCTTGAAAATTGCATTTGATTTTATAGTATGCTATAGAAGTTTTAGTTTTTTCAGATTAGTTATTTCTCTCTCTCTGAATATCAAGTTACTGCACTGTACAGCATGAAAAATAATTCCTTCATTTTATTAAATAAATAATTATATAAAGTCTCGCCTCAAAACTGACACCCCATTTTTGTTATTATTTGAATTTTAAAAATTCCACAAAGGTACAAACTGGTCTATTATTTATTTCTGTTTTTCAGTTGTTAAAATTGAAATAATAAAACCTGGAAGATAAAAAATATATAATGAGTTTATCAGTGTGCTCAAATTATCTTTCAATAGCAACTTGATTGTACAAACCCTTTTATCTAAGCACATTTCCCGTTGGTTTGGCTTTCACTGTACCTGTGCTTGCAGGAGAACCTTATAGTTCTTTGTGGAGATAAAGGCAGCCCAATCAATGTGAAATTCAGGACCTCTATGTTAGAATAATGCCAAAAAAAAAAAAAAATGCTGACTTTGGGAAACTAACATTAAGCATGATCAAACGTTTAAGACAGAATGCAAGTTTTTGCTCCAAATGTTATTACAGAGATATATGTTCACACTTTAGTTGGTGATATTTCTTGACTTCAGCAATGTATTAATTTGTATAGTTTAGAAAATGCTTGGATATTTAAAGTAACTTTAAAATTTGATACATGTACTAAACAATGTAATGAACCAGCCAGTCTGCTTTAAAAGCTAATCATTTATCAGTAAGTCTTAGAGTTATATATCCTAATGGGTGATACTTAGATAATAAAAAGGTGTTTTTACATGGTGGAATATAACCATGCAAATTATATTTTTATTTAATAAGCCAATAGAAAAAGAAAATTTAGAAAAGTCTTATTTTATTTTTTTGGCTTTACAGTTTTCATAAGAATCAGTATCAATGGCCAGGAATATGGTGCTTATTCTTAGGAGATTGCATCTTGTACAGGCAAGCAATTAATCTATTTTTATTTTTTAAAATGTGTTTTAATTGACTTCTGAGAGAGGAAGGAAGAAGGAGAGAGAGATATAGAAACATCAATGGTGAGAATCATCAATTGGCTGCCTCTTGCTGGGGATTGAGCCTACAACCCAGGCATGTACCCAGACCTGGAATTAAACCATGACCTCCTGGTTCACAGGTTGATGCTCAGCCACTAAGCCACACTGGCTGTGCCAATTCGTGTCTTTTTAGTCTCATAGCAAAGAAGAGGTAGGTAGATGAGTGAGGGAAAATATTTCTTTAAAGTTGATATACATTATTGTATCTCAAACATTTAAAAATATATAAATAGTATTTTTCTCCTATTGTGGCAGACTAACTGACCTTAAACTTGTATATTTGATGTTAAAAAATGAAATAGAATCAAACAAAAATAGCCTATGTGAATATGGAAAATATATATGAAGCAACCTTTTTAGGCATTGAATATCAGACAGTGGTAGTTTATAATCTTCAATGGAAGGCGAGACCCATACTTGCCCAGATTTTCTGTGTGGAGGCATTTCTGTGTGTGATGCAAGAAGGTGGGACCTAAGCTGAGAGCACTAGCTACTTGTGAGGCTGTTGGAATTTTCAGGGAACTGTACTATAGATGAGAACTTGGTCAAAGTTTGGGCTCTATATGTGCAGGCTGAAACTCTGTGAGGCCTAGCAAAGAGCAGATAGCACTGGGATGACTATTGAACCAAGGGCCAAATCATGGGAACCGTGGGAAATGTAGTCCCCCCAGAGTGCAGAGACCTTGCTGACTTCTTGGACATCCAGAAAGACCATAACTTAGGAGTAAGGATACCTAGGTTAGGGCTGATAATTTAGAACTGAAGACAACCTAAAATAGATCTATGCTAAGAAATCATTATAATAAAGCCGGGCAGGGTTAAAAGGATTCATCAGAAATTTAATTGCCTATCAAAATAAAACCCAACAGCTTTTAAAGAATGAAAATGTACAGACTCTCTACAAGATATCATTCACAACAGTGGCTAAAATAATGATGTATTTTACATAAAAGAAAGGAGCTATTTCAAAGGAAGGCAACCTGCATTCTAAGAAATGCTAGAAGAAAATCTTCAGTGTCAGACAAATAACATCGGTACTGGTTAGGACACCTGCCTAAACTCTACAGTTAGCATTGTACTGGAAGGTGAAAAGTCTAGTAGATATCTTATTATTCTAAGATAAGAAATAATGTAAAAAATATATATGATAACCATGTCTATTCAACATTTTATTGAATTTCTTAGCCAGTAAATAAGTGAGGAGAAATAAAAGGCATGAAGATTAAAAAAAATAATAGAAGACTATCATAAACAGAAAAATTTGTGGCTTTAGCAATGTCACTGATACAATGTCAATATAAAACACTAGTTACAGTAATTATATTTTATAACTTGGCATCAAACAATAAAGAATACAATTTTTAAAACACTATTTACGATAGCATCAAAATACATTTAAGAAAGGATATTTAAGACCTCTATACTAAAAATTGTAAAACATAACTGGAATAAATTAAAAAGATTTAAACAAATAGAGGAATAGATTGACTTCATGGGTTGGAAAGCTTAATATTGTTAAGATGACAATACTCTCTAACTTTATTTATACATCAACTAGAGGCATGGTGCACAAAATTTATGCATGGTAGGGTACCTAGGCCTGGCTGGCCATCAGGGCTGATTGAGGCCTTCCAGCTGCCGGCTGGGGCCTTCCTTTGTTCCACACCACCCTCTGGTGGTCAGCGCATGTCATAGCGATCGAACTCCCCGTCTTCCGGTCAAACTCCCAAGGGGACACTTTGCATATTAGCCTTTTATATATATAGAAGATGTTATGATAATTAAAATACCAATGGTTTTTTAAAAAATCTAAATTGTCAAACTACTTTTAAAATGTATATGAAATTGCAAGAGACCTTGAAAAGCCAAAATTTTGAAAAAAAGAAGAACAAAATAGGAATGTCACGCACCAGGCCTCTAGTATAATTAATATAAAATAAATAATCCAATAGTATATGGACAAAAAGATTGAACAGACATAAAGAATGAATGGTAAAAAGATGAAAATGTTTATAAATATACTATATATAAAATGTTTATGAAAGGTTATGGGTGACAAGGTATTTAACATCATTGGTCATTAATAAAATTTAAATTACACTGATTAGAATTGTAAAATTTAAAAAGATAGCCAGTACTCAATGATGGTGAAGATGCAGAACAACTAGAACTCTCATGCACCACTTTTGGGAGTACAAACTGGTACACCTACCTTGAAACACACTTTAGCTGCTTTTAAAAAAGTAAAAAAAAAAAGTATGTGTATCCTATGACCTGGCACTAGGTATTCTAGAGACTTTAAAAATCTGTGTTTGCACCTGGCTGGCGTTGCTCAGTGGTTGAGCATCAACCTATGAAGCAGGAGGTTATGGTTCAATTCCAGGTCAGGGCATATGCCCAGGTTGTGGGCTTAAGCCCCAGTGTGGGGTGTGCAGGAAGCAGCCAATCAGTGATTCTCTCTCATCTTTGATATTTCTCTCCCTCACTTCCTCTCTAAAATCGATAAAAATATATTTAAAGAAATACGTGTTCACAAAAAGACTTTTACTAAAATATTTATAGAAGCTTTATTCACAATATCTCCAAATTTGAAATGACCCAACAATCCATCAATAGATTTATCTATTTTAGATATTTTATGGTATATTTACAAAATAGACTAATATATAGCATACTTAGAGAAAGAACATTGATAGACACAGAAACATAAATGACTCTCCAAAAACATTTATTGTTGAATGGAAGAAGCCAGAAAATCAAGTACAAGAAAAATTAAGCTTTTAAGATAAAAATAACAATAGTTATTTATGGTGGTTGGGATTGACTAGAGAGATACATGCAGGGACTTTTTGAGATGGTGCAAATTATATCTCAATTTGGATATTGGTTATATGAGTGCATTCATTTGTCCAAATTCATCAAATTTTGTAATTACATATTTAAAACCTCTGCATCTCATGTATATCGACTTTATCTTATTTAAGAAAAAGCCCCATTAAAAAACCAAAGTATATGAATTTGAGCAATTAACTCCATATTTTTTAAGTGAATGTGAAAATAACCCTCTACTTATAAAATGCTTTGGTATAGGTACAGTATGGCGGAACATATGTTTGTTCTGTGGCAACTGAGACCACAACAGAATAGTACACAGTGAGGACACAGCTCCAATATGTACACATTACAGTTAACATGGAAACATGTAAAGTGAGTCTGCCTGACTCTGAGTGTGTGTGTGTGTGTGTGTGTGTGTGTGTGTTAGATGTAGTGAGAGAGAGGGAGAGAGTTGTTTTTTTTAACGTGGATAGTCTATAGTAGCTTCTATTAGGTTGTCATTTTTCTATATTCTCAAGTGGCTGGCACATCAGAAACCTTTACCCAATATCACTTTTAGTCCCCTGTCCATTTTTTGGCCTCTGTTAACATTTCAATTGATTATGAAGCTTCAGGAAGATACTTATGAGACTGCCACGAGAAATAAAAAAGTGAAAGCACCTCTTACACAATATGTGATACTCAATATGCCCTAAAGATCATCTAGGACCCAGGTCAGTGGTTGAGCATCAATCTATACATCAAGAGGTCCCCAGTTGATTCCTAGTCAGGGCACATGCCTGGGTTGCAGGCTTGATCCCCAATAGGGGGCATGCATAAGGCAGCCGATGGATGTTGATACATGGATGTTTTTACTTCTTCCTTACTTTCTCTCTAAAATCAATAATATTGATATGTATATACTAGAGGCCTGGTGCATGAAATTTGTGCACGAGAGGAGGGGTGTCCCTCATCCCAGCCTGCACCCTCTATAATCTGGGAACCCTTGGGGGATGTGTGACTGCCGGCAGTCGGACATCCCTCTTGCAATTGGGGACCGCTGTCTCCTAACTGCTTGCCTGCCTGCCGGCCTGATCCCCTTAACTGCTCTCCCCTGCCAGCCTGATCACCCCCAACTGTCTCTGCCTTGGCCCACCACCATGGCTTTGTCCAGAAGGATGTCTGCTCTAATTAGCATATTACCCTTTTATTAGTATAGATAGAGGCCAGGTGCATCGGTGGGGGCCAGCTGGTCTGCCCTGAAGGGCGTCCCGGATCAGGGTGCGGGTCCTCTTGGGGGGTGAGGCTGGTCTGGGCAAGGGGCCTGGGGCAGTTTGCAGGCTGGCCACGCCCCACATTGGCCATGCACCATTGGGGTGGAGGGTCTCTGCTGGGAGCGGGGCCAGCCTGAGCTAGGGGCGGCTGAGGGCCATTTGCAGGCTGGCCATGCCCCCATTGGGGTGGAGGTCCCTGCTGGGGGGTGTGGCCAGCCTGGGTGAGGGGCTGAGGGCTATTTGCAGGCTGGCCACGCCCCCATCAGGGTGAGAATCCATGCTGGGAGGCGTGGCCGGCCTGGGTGAGGCACTGATGACCATTTGCAGGTGGGCCACACCCTCATCAGGGTGGGGGTCTCCGCTGGGGGCAGGCTGGTGTGGGTGGGGGCTGAAGGCCGTTTGTAGGCCATCTATGCCCCCATTGTGTGGGGGTCCCTGCTGGGGTGTGGGCAGCCTTGGCGAGGGGCCTGGGGCGATTTGAAGGCTGGCCAGCCCTGATGGGTGGGGGTCCCTGCTGGGGGCAGGGGGACCTGGGCCGGGGGGCAGGGCAGCCTGGGCGAGGGCCTGGGGGCAGTTTGCAGGCCAGCCAAGCCCCCAGCTTTGTCCAGAAGGACGTCCAGAAGGTCTCTGGAAGGTCTCCCAGTCTAATTAGCGTATTACTCTTTTATTAGTATAGATTTGTCATCTAGGAGTTGGAATAGACAGAAAATAGAACATGTTTCAGAGATCAAGTATAAAAACATAATATCATTCTCTCCAAGGTTTAACATTTTCCATATTTTTTTGTTTTAAAAACGTTTAAAACAGTCTAATTTAGAAAATATGTTAAAATAAAATGAAATTATTATTATTGAAGGATCTCTAATTAATAGATTACCCTGGAAAAATTATCATATTTTATTCTCATAAACACCATGGTATTAATATCTACTAAAAAAATTACTAACACTTTATATATTAATGCATTTTTTTAAAAACAATTCAATAGAATAGGACTCTAAGATTTGCTGTTTCTGTGGTTTCTACATACAGGGTGTCCCCAAAATATGTATACACACTTTAACAGCTGATAGCTTAATTGATGTTACTTTCTTTTCAGTTAGACTAAGCTTTGAATAAAGGAAATTCATCCTAAAATGCTACTGGAAGTTTGAAAATGCAGTTGAAGTACAAACACTGCCTTTAAAAGTATTCAAAATCTGTATACATTTTTTGGGACAAAGGGTGTCCACCCAAAAATGTATACACACTTTAATAACTGATAACTTACTTAATTTTCACTTCTTTTCAGGTTTAATTAATTTGAAATAATAGGTGAAGCCAGACTAAGCTTTTTAAAATATATATATATATATTTTATTGATTTTTTTACAGAGAGGGAGAGGGATAGAGAGTTAGAAACATCCATCAGCTGCCTCCTGCACACCACCCACTGGGGATGTGCCCACAACCCAGGTATATGCCCTTGACCAGAATTGAACCTGGGACCCTTCAGTCCACAGGCTGACGATCTATCCACTGAGCCAAACCAGTTAGGGCCTAAGCTTTGAACAAAGAAAATTAATCCACAAAAATGTTTTATGGGGATACATAAAAGATAAAGTTTACGGTACCAAACTGGCAACAGTTGATGAATTAAGGGCTCACAAATACCAAACAAAATGATTCTTGATGTTTGGGATTCTTTTGCTTCGCATTATCAGCAGTGCCTGGACCAAAACAGTCATCAGTTTGAAAACAGACATTGACCAAAAAAATTATTCATTTCTGTAGATTCTTTTAAATTTTGAAAATGAACTGTATGTTAATAAACACTAACTTTATAATCATTCAAAGTGTATATATATACTATTTGGGACACCCTATATATATATATACCTATTTGTTAAAGCTTTATTTTTCATTTTTTGAGTTGTGTGAAATTACAAAGTGCAATTAAGGACAAGAGATGCTGAACATATTTTTCTTGCTAATTTATAAATTTCCACAGAGGCCTGGCAGCAAAAACATTATGAAAATGTGTGATTCTATAGATGTTTCTGTGGGGTAATAATAGGTTAGATAAATGTTTTTTAAAATACAGAAATAACTTGGAGAAGGTCCAGATCTGAAAACACCCCTAGGAGTTTTTAAAGTGGTATTTAATGAGCAGCTTAAAAAGACTGGAATGACTTAGCCCAGAGTAAACTACCGCCTATCATCTCTCTCTCTCTCTCTCTCTCTCTCTCTCTCTCTCTCTCTCTCTCTCTCTCTCCCTCTCTCTCTCTCTCTCTCTTTCTCTCTCCCTCTATCTCTATCTCTATCTCTATCTCTATCTCTATCTCTATCTCTATCTCTATCTCTATCTCTCATCTATCTAAATTAGTTATAGAAGATATAAACAAATCTTTTGAAACTTGCCCTACTTATACAATTTTCAGCTGTTCTTGCCATACTTTCAATACCAAAACAAGCAAAGTATTATGTCTTATAAACTTAAAGAACTTATAATTCATTTACAATGTTAAGTTATTTTCTACAATATTTCTTCTAGTTTTAATTTATATATCCTTCAAATGCAATATAAGAAATATTTTTAATTATAGTGTAAAATAGTGTTTAAATAGACTTAGAACTTTCTAATATGGCTGTTTCACACAGCAACCAGAAATTACAAAAGGCAAGCTGTGTGTGTTTGGAATTGATGGTGTTCTCTGGAGTATGTTAGTTGGCACCATCTGGAGAGAAAGCAGGCAAACTAGATAATCTAGAAGGTTCCCAGTGATACCTGCTTATGTGTGTGGGTGTGGGGTTTAAGGTCTCTACAATCTAGAGCAGTGGTTCTCAACCTCGGCTGCACATTAGAATCACCTGGGAATCTTTTTAAAATTCTGATTTCTGGGCCTCGTCCTCTGGAAATTCTGTTTGTTATGGGGTGGGGCCACAGCATTAGTAACAAAGAAACAGAATTTCCGGAGGATGAGGCCCAGAAATCAGGATTTTAAAAAGATTCCCAGGTGATTCTAATGTGCAGCTAAGGTTGAGAACCACTGATCTAGAGCATGTCAACTGGGAACCAGTAGACAAAAATCTCATTCTTGCTACCATTCGTCGCATAATCTGGTTGGCCAAGACATATCAAGTTAGGTTTTTATGCTGGACAATGGAACTATTACTTCTAGACATAAAGCCCTTTAGAGTGATGAAGGGAGGTTTTTGTTTTAGCTTTTAAAATCAGCTCTGTAGTCTTTGCAAAAACGGTTCTATATCTGTACATATTCTAGGAATTGGTTAAAGTTTACTACTTAATGCTAACAATGTTCTTTCAATAATTCAATAACAACCACTTTTAAGGTTATTTTAAATTTTAATTATAGATTTTTATGTAGAATTTAATAAAACATGCATCTTAATTCATGGCATGGCATACTTTAAATGCTCAGTGAACACCAAGTGTAATTCCAATCATTGTTTATCTTCTGATATTTTTATGAGCATATTTTAATCAAGTTCACGAGTGTGTTAATTTGTTTAGTTGTGTTTTTTTTGTTGTTGTTGTTGTTGAGGACATTGAGCAGCCTACACACTTAATGATGAGGTGGTGTTATGATTCCATCTAATATTTAAGAAAGAAAACAAATTTAGTATTTTATTTGTTAAATCAAAGGTATTAAGTACATATCAACAGTGGTATTTTATTCCTATTCTTTAGTTCTAAACTAGTACTGTTTGATTTTAAATTTATCTCTCACTTTGGTTTTAAGTTTAAATTGAAACCTTTGTAACACTTTCCCCTAAATATTTTCTGACAGAAAGTTCCTTTCTTAGTCCCTTGCCACTGAAGTGTTTTTCATGTATTGCAAATCTGCTCTATCTATTGCCTTTCTCTTAAACACAATGGAGACTATAGTTAGAATTCTAGAAAGGAAAAAAAATAAATGGGTTAATGGAATTTGGACAGAATCCAAGCCTCAGACAGAAGGAGATGGAAAATAGAACTATATATCCCTGAGCTCTAAGTAATGTCGTTTAGTCTTAAGTACAAAAGTAGTGTCTATAGTCTGTCTTCTGCTCCCGCCCCATCTCCCCCAACTTCAAATGAAGTGCCTGTACAAAATAGGTAATCACTACCTCAGAGAGTAGACCCTTGCCTGCAGGAAGATAGCATTTGGCTCTCTATCTCCCCTCTTCTTTCTGTTCTCCATCTTCTATGCCTAAAATAATGGCTAAATAATAAGCACTCAGTAATTCTAGCTAAATGTGTTTTTCTTCTCTCACTAAATACACATTGTATTAGATAAATGCTGTGCATTTTTAGCATAATGCCATGAATGTTAGTAGGTATAATTTTATAGTAATAGTTATTACTATTATTATTATTACTGAGTCTCTGAACATTATAAGACTTGTAAATCGTATCTAAATTTCATAAATTCATTAGGATTCCATGATCAAATGTGGAATATCTTATATGATTTTGAATAAGAAGGGAGACACTATAGCTTCTAATTTCTTTTTTTAAAAGACTTACAATTTTTTAAAAATTATACCTAAAGCTAAAGATAAAAATAAATTCACAATCAACTCAATATAAAAGGTAAAGAAAGTGTGGGCAGACACTTAAACAAATAAGACATACAGATGGCCAACAAGCCCGTGAGAAAATTATAGCTTCTAATCTCTGTTCCATTATTACTATAACTAATGAAATAGATTTTGCTCCATTCTTCTGAGGTTGCTGTCCTGTCTACATATGCTGCGACATCCCTGGCTTGAAGTTGTGAGGTAATGGATATTAATGAGCTTTATTAACCCCTTACTCTCTCAGATATATTCAGTTTCCCTTCCAAAAAAGTTCCCTTGTCCATTTCCATTAACAATGTCAGCGTTCTTCTGTTCAATAATGATTGACTTGGCTATTTTCAGCTTTAGTTGGTTTCCTTCAAAGGCAAAAAAGAAAACGAGTTATAACTGGAAATACACTTTGAGATGACTTTTGTTTTCACTGTGTGTTGAGTACAATGTGCAATAGACTGGTCAGTGGTGTTCACATGCTTTCAGGCTTACGCTGTTGCCCTTGTAGCACAAATCGAGGGGGAAAATAAAATGGAGCTTCAAGCGTCGTTCTGTTTGTATACGAGAGCAATGCACTGTGATCCATGAGGATTACTAAAATGCTCCCTGGCCCTGGCCATTGTGGCTCAGTCCTGTACACTGAAAGGCAGCAGGTTCGATTCCCAGTCAGGGCACATTTCTAGGTTGCGGGTTCAATCCCTGGTACAGGAGGCAGTGGATAAATATTTTTCTCACAGAGACGTTTTGTTTTTCTCTCTCTCCTTCCGTCCCTTCTCCTCTCTCTAAAATCAGTGAAAACATATCCTCTGGTGAGGAATAAAAATAAAAATAAATAAAAATAATAATAAATGCTCCACAGTGGAAGATTATTTCAAAACACTCTATAATTATTTGTGAAGGAAAGATGTCCAGATAAAAATTGAGAAACAGTAAAATTTTTTAATTAGTATATGCACTGAGGCAAAGCATAAGATAAAAATTCAGAAAGAAATTTAGTAGGCTCTTGGAACTTTTCTTAAGAGGCAGTGAAGCAGTTAGAGCTAGATTTTAAACCATGCTGCATGAATGACTACCTATATCAACTTGGATAAGGAATTTTTCTCTGCCTCAATTACATTTTTATATTTTGTCAGATATATTTCACATATAAGTAAATACAAAACCAACAGGAAGCACAAAACTGGATATTTAAGTAAAAGTGTTTAGGTGTATGCTTCTAGAAGATGAGCTAATCATAGCTACTAAATAAAATTCTGATTTAGTTTGCTTGGCGGTTTTCAAGGCTCCTTTCTGGAATATGCTGGGGAATTGGGGCAGCGGGGCCTCTAGTGTGGTGGGGCCAAGTATGGTCCAGGCACCTGAAACATGGTGAGAGAGCTTTTCTCTGATGGCAGTTTCTAGGCTCACCATAGTCAGCAGCCAGCTCTGAGGAGGATGACAAAAGAGAAGAAGAACAATAAAAACATTTCTGTGGGAAGAAGTGAGTATACTCAGATGACCCAGTCATCAGGGCTTTGAGGAGAGAGCAGGGACTTCATAAATATGTCAGGAAAGCTACTTAGAGCTGCAAGTCTGGTTCAGGCTCACCTAGACTTTGTCGGGGTCTAAGGATCGCTGTGATGTTAGCCTAACACAGCCCACTCCAATATGGACTGTTTGCCTGCTACGCCTGGAGCTTAGCTGTCACCCTGAGATTTCCCTTCATAATCATTCTGGGAATTATCTTTGTTTTCTCTTGTGTTAAACTTTCTCTTTCCTATACCCATGACTTTGTCTTCTTTCTGGCTTCCTTGTTTTAGTAGAGTAAATTCTTCAGGAAATTCCTAAGAAAATATTTTGGAGATACATTTAACAAAAAAAAATGTTTATTGATTTCAGAACGGGAGAAAGAGATAGAAACATCAATGATGTCCTAACCGGTTTGGCTCAGTGGATAGAGTATCGGCCTGCGGACTGAAGGGTCCCAGGTTTGATTCCGGTAAAGGGCATGTACCTACTGGGGATGTGCAGGAGGCAGCTGATCGATGTTTCTAACTCTCTATCCCTCTCCCTTCCTCTCTGTAAAAAATCAATAAAATGTATTAAAAAAAAGAAAAAGAAACATCAATGATAAGAGAGAATCATTGATTGGCTGCCTCCTGCAAGCCCCCTACTGGGGAATGAGCCCACAACTTGGGCATGTGCCCTGACTGGGAATTGTGACCTCCTGGTTCATAGATCGACACTCAACCATTGAGCCACACTGGCTGGGTGGGAATCAATGTTTTGATTCCTTCCATGTTTGAAAGTATCCTTATTATACCTTCATATTTTTTTCCTTGTTCAAAGTACTCCTGTATTTATATCATATTGACAAAGTATTATGTGTCTGTGTATACCTTCATATTTGATGGATATTTTAGTTGAATATGAAATTACAGTAGAAATAACTTTTCCTCGTGATTTTGAAAGGCATGTAGCCTTGTCTTCTGGATTTAAGGGTTATCTAAATCCATTTTGATTCTTGATTCCTCCTATGTATGTGATTTGTGGTTTTATCTCCTGAAAGCTTATTGAATCTTCTGTTTGTACACAAAGCAGACATTTTCAATCTTGAAACATCTGCACTTTGGATCAGTGAACTGAATTATTTATTTGATGATCCCCCCTTTCCCCCTAATCTCTCTTTATAGAATAACTATTATTAGGGCTTCTCCCCTCCCCTCCCCTCCCCTCCCCTCCCCTCCCCTCCCCTCCCCTCCCCTCCCCTCCCTCCCTCCCTCCCTCCCTCCCTCCCTCCCTCCCTCCCTCCCTTCCTTCCTTCCTTCATCTTTGTCTCTTATTTTCCACTCCTTTAAGTAATTGCTCTCTTTTTGAAAATTTCTTCAAATTAATATTTCAAACTGAGGTTGATTTTCAGCTTTATTTCCAAGAGATGTTTTAGCATTGAGTTTTTTTTTCTTCGTTTTTTTGTTTTTAACATCTTCATCATGTTTCATAGGTGCAAAAGCTCTTAGTTCTCAGAGGGCATTAAGATGTGTGTTTTTTTGTTTAAGTTCTTTCTAGGTTTTTTTTACTTTAAAAAATCCACTTTTATCTCTATAGTTCCAAATAGAGTTTTCCCTGATATCTGGTGATCTTTGCTTGTCTTCTCTTATTTAATACTGAGAAATTGAAAATCTAATTAGAAGCTTTTAGCATATGCATAGGACTTATCAATACATTTTCTCTATTTTGCCATTTTGTGGAACTCAGCATTTAGTAGATATAGGTTTGTCTAGTTCCCCCCCCCCCACCCCAGAATACTACCACACTCTCAACAGTGCCTCATGATGCCACTATTCTCCCCTGTGCAGAAAACTTCCAAATTGCTCAGGTGGGAAGAGGAGTCAGCAGCACAGATGTGAAGCGTGACCTAAGTATTCGCCTGCTCCTTAAACATCCAGTAATCACACATCCTTTTTTAACCCTGTACTCATACCTGCTCTTTATACTCACATCTAGATATCACATAGACTTCACCAGTTCCTGCCCCTTTTGAGATGGCTTAAATAAGGTGAATACTCAGCTTTGCCTATTGCTGAATCTAGCTCTTATGTAATAGTGCATCTGGATTAATTGGATGGATTATTAAATATCATTAAGAACAAGTCAAACTTTCAGCAACCAAAGTGTCAGAAAACAGTCCATCTGGTAATTAATATAAAATTAAATTGGCTGCTTGGGAAGTTATTAAGTTTGAATCTAAAATGAGATTGTCTGACTCAGATCTCGGAAGACTTACTGCTCCAAGTGTGTATCTTAGGAAATCTGGAGGATTCGTGGAGCTTGGACTCGAAACCAGATGCAGCTCAGTGACTCTTAGCTAAGTTTTGCTCTGAGTTTTGTGGTTGACATGAAATCCCAATACAAAGGAAAAGCCCGGGAGTGTGAAACCAGATCAACCCAAAGAGGAGACTGTCATATGAATATTCTCCGCCCTGAAACCACTAAGGATCCCTTGACTCTAGTTACAGTGTGGTCTCATTCACTAAAGGTGGGATGATCGTGTGACTTTTTTTATTGATTCTGGCAACGGTTACATATTTATTAAACCCAGCATATGTTTCAATTATAGAAAACATCTTTTAATACAAAGCATTGATTCGTCTAACTCGCAGTTTTAATAAAGTGCCGTAAAGAAATGTGAAGCAAGTCATGTATTATGCAGTCACGTCTCTAACTGTAAACATGCAGAGGATAAAATAAACTTTCTCTTTCAAGGATGATATTAAAAAAATACCAAATACAAGCGGTTATAATAATTTTTTAAACAAAAAAGAAACTAACAAAAACATATTTTCAAAGAGAACAACTATTTTCAATGTTTTAGGAAGAAAATTAAAAATTATGACCATTCTACCAAAGATATTGTTATATTACATATATTTATTGTAGGGGAATACAATTCTTTTTTATTTTTATTTATTTTTATTTATTTTTTATTTTTTTTTAAATTAAATCTTTATTGTTCAGATTATTACATTTGTTCCTCTTTTTTTCCCCCCCATAACTCCCCTCCTCCCAGTTCCCGCCCCACCCTCCGCCCTCACTCCCCACCCACTGTCCTCATCTATAGGTGCACGATTTTTGTCCAGTCTCTTCCCACATCTCCCGCACCCCTTTCCCCCCCAAGAATAGTCAGTCCATTCCCTTTCTATGTCCCTGATTCTATTATAATCAACAGTTCATTCTGTTCATCAGATTATTTATTCACTTGATTCTTAGATTCACTTGTTGATAGATGCATATTTGTTGTTCATAATTTGTATCTTTACCTTTTTCTTCCTCTTCCTCTTCTTAAAGGATACCTTTCAGCATTTCATATAATCCTGGTTTGGTGGTGATGAACTCCTTTAGCTTTTCCTTATCTGTGAAGCTCTTTATCTGACCTTCAATTCTGAATGATAGCTTTGCTGGATAAAGTAATCTTGGTTGTAGGTTCTTGGTATTCATCACTTTGAATATTTCTTGCCACTCCCTTTTGGCCTGCAAAGTTTCTGTTGAGAAATCAGCTGACAGTCGTATGGGTATTCCCTTGTAGGTAACTGAGTTTCTTTCTCTTGCTGTTTTTAAGATTCTCTCTTTATCTTTTGCTCTTGGCATTTTAATTATGATGTGTCTTGGTGTGGACCTCTTTGGATTCCTTTTGTTTGGGGTTCTCCGCGCTTCTTGGACCTGTAAGTCCATTTCTTGCACCAGGTGGGGGAAGTTTTCTGTCATTATTTCTTCAAATAGGTTTTCAATATCTTGCTCTCTCTCATCTTCTGGCACCCCTATAATGCTGATGTTGGTACGCTTGAAGCTGTCCCAGAGGCTCCTTACACTATCCTCGCATTTTTGGATTCTTTTTTCATTTTGCTTTTCCGGTTGGGTGTTTTTTGCTTCCTTGCATTTCAAATCATTGACTTGATTCTTGCGCTCCTCTGGTCTGCTGTCGGGAGTCTGTATAATATTCGTTATTTCAGTCCGTGTATGCTTAATTTCTAGTTGGTTCCCCAATATAAGATCGAGGGTCTTATTAGTTTTCTTGTAGATCTCATTAAGTTTATCGGCGGCTTCTAAACAGTTCTTGAGAGACCTTAAAAGTGTGGTTCTGAACTCTATATCTTCCATTGACAATTTTGTCCTGTTTCTTTGTCTCCGCATTTTGTTATGCTTCTTTGGTGCACCACCTAGTGGTCTTTGTTCGCAGTCTTATAGTTAAATCTTGATTGTTGTAGCTAATTCCAGGGAGGGTTTGACCTCCAGGCCAAGTGGCTATGAGAATCAGCTGTGTCAGCAGTGAGAGAACTTCTGTCCTCTAGGGAGGTGCTAATCTGGCGTTTGCCTGAGGCTATCCGGCAAATGCCTGTGTGCAGGGCTTGGGCGGGGCGGGTGGCACAGGATCAACAGGGTGGGCCGGAGAGAGCAGTTATGGCGGCTCTCAGTCCTGTCCCCAGGGGCTCTGCCTCTCTGAGTCCCAGCACCCGCTGCAAAGCTCGGAGAGAAAGCTGCACTCGCTCTGACCGAAGCCAGACAGTCCCGCTTCTCCCGTTTGAGTCTGGGTCCCTAGAGACTCGCCCGTATCTGGAGCTCAGAGTCTGCGACTCCCTCCCGATTGAAAACGCCAACCGCGCCCTCCGCCGCCAGCCCGCTCAGCGCACTCCGCACCTCAGACTTTGACTTCAGCACTGCGCCTCCTCTGAGTGTCCGTATGCGTTTCTCTTTCCTCCTAGTTGTAGGACTTCCACTCAGCCAGCGTTCCTGTGGTTCTGGGTGATGTCCCTTCTGTTTTTTGGTTTCACTTTTGAAGTAGTTGTTCAAAGCAGCAAACTCTGGCGTTAACCTATGCCGCCATCTTGGTTCTCCCACAATTCTTAAGTGTTTTGTATAAATAGAGAAAAGTCAATGAGAGAGAATATAGGAATTTTTATGTTATATTTTAAAAATACATAGATATTATCTTCCTTAACGTATGATTTATCCTGAACATTGTTTTAAGTACAATTCTATTAATAATTATAAAATAAGAGTAATGTTATTAATTTTTCTAATACTTTTTTACCTTTCACCAAGAGTAATATGTCCTTTTAAGAATCATAAAGAGTCTATTAGTCTAACATATGTTTTTACGTACCAAGATAGCTAATAGAAACTAAAAATAAATGTATGACATTAGGATTCCATCGAAGTTATCAAGTTATCGTTATTTATTTGAATTATTCTCAAAGAAGAAAAAAAACAGATCAGTAGGAATAGTAGTATTTTGTTCCATGAGCAGGATTCATTTAAGAATAAATGGTTGAGGGGTTCTGCTTTTGGCTAAGTTGGATTAACAGGGTCTGCATTTACTCTTTCTTCTAAAACAACCCAAACTAAACAAAACAACCAGAACCAGACATATATTTTTATATTAATTTTTTCCATATACATACCTACTGTGTGTCAGAGATTAAGTTAGGAGCTGAGTCTACGTAATAAGCCAAGTAAATATGCTGCTCCTGTCAAGCTTGAAGTCTTGTGGGGAGACAGAAAGCAAATGGTCACCTCTTAGGAAAACACATAGGCCACCAATAGCCACTTGTGCTTCTTGCCCAAGCAGAACAGGTAAACCAGCTACCCTTTTATTGCTAGAGAGTATATATGTAATGTATTCTTATACATCATTGTATTCCCCTTCTTAAAACTCTGTACAACCAAGTAATTGCATCTCTAATAATGTCACACATCGCTAAGCGTAATCACATTTCTCTATGACCTCCTTCCATGTACCAAATGTCACTCACTGATGCAGCCCATTTGGTGGAAAAATGACAGATTGAAACCCAGATTGAACTTGAGTGAACTCTATAAAAGTTATACTGATTTAAAATATAAACCAGTAAACTTGAGAAAGACATTTATTTGCTCAGCTACAAAAATCTCATATCTTTTGTGCTGTGCAAACTGTGATCTCCTTTATTTTTCCCACATAGAGAAATTCCAAACAAATTTAGCGTCATGTGAAATTTTCTAGTTTTTCTTGCTTCCCATTAAGCAACATTTTTTTTGGTATAAAATGTTCCTAAACTCTCCAAAATGAGCATTGAATACACTGAAAATGTGCTATGAAAGAAATCTTTCTTTAGTGTATAATAAAAATATGCAAACCCTAATTACTTAGGGTAAGTGGCTTCACTTTCACATCATGTATATAAGGACATACAGATTATCTCTAAATTATAACCAGAGGAAGGAAGAATGGATTTCAGGCTTGGGGAACAGCTATTAACGGGATAATGGACTTTAGATGTCTGCCTTTTCACAGTAGCACAATAGCTAATTCCTGTGACTCCTGACCTTTCAGTGTCTGCTGACCAAGTATTGGCATTAATCTGCTTATCTGTCACCCACACATTCGATAGTCCCGGTCTCTGTTTTCAATTATCAGTCATTAGAGAAGGCACTGAGCACTTTCAGAAGAGAACTCACAAAACCTTTGACCTGTTTTTGTCAGACAACCGCAAATATTCATTGCAGATAAAGTATCACTCATTGTATTCAAGTTGTAAAAGAAGGTATTTTGCTGTATATCGATTTACTGAAACCTCTGTCACCTTCAGGTGGTTAAAATTGACTTTATTTTTTAACTTATGGAGCAGAAGTATTCACCAGGTCATTCAGTGAAATCTGGTGAGATTAGTTGACCTCCAGCTGCCAGGCAATCTTTAAAACACAAGAAGTAAATATTTACCAAAAGGTGATTATCAGACAGTTGTGACTTTACGTTGGTTTGTTATAGGCAAACACACTTTTCTCAAATATTTGTACACAGTGTGATTAAAATCCATTATTTATATACTAAATATATTTACTCATCATTAAGTAAGTATTTTTAATTATACAAAATGAATTAATCATGTATCATCTGTATTCCAAATTAATTATTGGAATTTAATATTCACATTCAACACACAAACGTTTAATATTTGTTTTAAATTTTAGTGAATAGTTTCCTATACGAAATGCCTATAACAAAAATGATAAAACTTTTTTTCTTTTACTTCAGTATTCATTACTATCTTCAGGGATAAAAATAACTAAGTGACTTCAGACTTGATTAAAGAAGAGTTGTCAGAATTAACAAACTCCATTGAACTGATGGGGAATATATGAATGTCAAAATATATGCTACTATATTCTCTACCTTATAGATGTGAAATTTCTATCTCTCTACTATAGTAGAAATCTAGGCTGAAGATTTTTTTTTACTTCATTATAATAATTATTTTTTTTAAAAGCAACAACATTAATCCCCTTTTATAAACATATATTACAGATAAAAAAAATTGACATTTTGGTAATCAAAATGGCTGTGTTTTAGGACAGGTAGCGATTTTATATAATTGACTTTTATTGACCATTACTATACAAAAAGCCCTGTTTGAAGTATGTCCAGAAATACAAAGATAAAAACAACAACAAAAAACATGGACATTTCTCTGACTTATCTTACTAATGGGGTAAATATAAGCTGACATAATAATTATAAGGCAAATGGAAAGTGGTTAATATGGTAGATTCTACTTTTGAAGAATTTACTATGTTCCAGTCTCTATGCTAAGATTCTTTCTCAAGACAAATATCATTTAACCTTTATAGCACACTGTGGAGTAAGCCTTTTATCATCATTTTAAAGATGGAAAAATAAAGACATAGGGATAATGAGTAGATTTCCTTATATCACACTCTTTATTAAGTTAGGGATTAAGATTAAATTCAAGTTTTCCTCATTTGAAATCTGGGACTCTTAACTATGATACAAGCCATCTTCATTATCAAAAGGAGTGACCCAGAAAAAATGCTATTTGGTTCCCAGCAGGAAAATTAATTTGGATAGGAATTGTCAAAATTATCTTTGTGGGATTAGAATGGGAAATTTTAAGTAGAGATAGAATTTGGATCACTGAAAATGAGGTAAACATTTTAATTACAGGAAAAGATGAGCAAAACTATCAAGTTGGGAAAAGGAGATAATTATTGAAGAATCATTATTTTCCTTGACTTTCAATACTCCTTGTTGACTATATGCTTGCCTGTGCTAGATGATACTGACTTAAAAAAATAGGTTCCTGCCCTAGCTGGTTTGGCTTAGTGGATGGAGTGTCAGCCTGTGGACTGAAAGGTCCCAGGTTGGATTCCAGTCAAGGGCACATGCCCAGGTTGTGGGCTTGATCCCCATTGGGGGTGTGCAGGAGGCAGCCAATCAATGATTCTCTCTCATCACTGATATTTCTCTCTCTCTCTCCTACACCCTTCCTCTCTGAAATCAATATATATATATATATATATATATATATATGAATTTAAAAAATATGTTCCTGTTACTGATTACTATAGAATGCATCAATGGGATGGGAATACTAAAAAATATTGATCAAATCCCAGAAAGGTCTTACTATTCCTCATATTCCACCACTGATCTCCTAGATCCCATAATGTGCATTAACAATGACCATTTATTATTTACTACTTTGGCCATAAGCTATCACGTCTATTTCTATATGAACTATTTTCTATAGCTGGGATAATTCTTTAAGACCTAACTCAAAATGATCTTTTGAAGCCTCCTGCATAATGTCTTGTTCCATTTTAATCTGCCTTACATTACACATATTCCTCATAAGCCTCATCACAATCTATATATATAAAAGGCTAATATGCAAAGTGTCTCTTCAGGAGTTTGACCAGGACACTGGGAGTTCTGCTGAGACTGGGAGTTCGATGGAGACCAGGAGTTCGATTGCTTGCTATGACATGTGCTGACCACCAGGGGGTGGCGCAGAATGAGGAAGGCCCCTGCTGGCAGCCAAATGGCCCTGACTGGCCCTGATCACTGGCCAGGCCTAGGCACCCTACCTGTGCACTAATTTCGTGCCCAGGCCTCTAGTTATATCATAACTGTATTTTTCCATGCCTGAGCTCCTATCCTTTTGCTTCTTATATGTTCTTTACTATTAGGGTTTGGACCAGTTAGCCAATAAGTATTTGGAGATGGAATAAATGTAGAAGTTGCAGAGTAGCTATCTATCTTTAGGGCAGCGGTTCTCAACCTGTGGCTCGCGACCCCCTTGGCAGTCGAACGACCCTTTCACAGGGGTCACCTAAGACCATCCTGCATATCAGATATTTACATTACAATTCATAACAGTAGCAACATTACAGTTATGAAGTAGCAACGAAAATAATTTTATGGTTGGGTCACAACATGAGGAACTGTATTTAAAGGGCCAGAAGATTGAGAACCACTGCTTTAGGGTATCAAGATTAGCATATGTGGAAGGAGAGAACAAGAAAAGACCCTCCTGACAGGAGGCAGATTGAACCTATCAGCTAGAACTTGCAGTTGCTAGGAGATGGCTCAGGATTCACAGTCCTCCTGTGGAACATACTGGACAAGACCGCTCTATGGCCATAAGGGGGAGGAGGAGAAGTATCATATCTGAGCACACATTAAAAACAAGAACTTTGTTCAAATCTTGAAAATGACCCTTTCTTGGATAATATTAGTGACTGCTGCTGCTTTGCCAATTCTACTTCTCTTCTTTCCAAATTCTGGAAAAACTTATTAAAATACCAATCATTACCTATGCTTCCTGAGAGTACCTACTTCCAGAGCAAAACCCTGCCTCTTTGAATCTTTGCCCAAATCGCTCTAATAATCCCAATGCATTCTTATTTCCCTCACCAAGGGTCTCTATGGAATCTGTCCAGGACATATGTTGAAACAAGTCAATAAACCCAGTATGTTCATCTATGGTGGGTTTCCAGTATTCTGTTATCCAGAGCACTGACAGAGTAAAGAGAGCAATTGAACACACAGGAGAAAAATTGCTAAGAACGAGCACAGGAAATTGAGGGCAAGACTCAAGTGGAAACACTGACCTTGGAATGAAAGAGGAAGACTTATGCCATGAGACAGAAATAGCAGTCATTGATAGTTGAAATTCTGGTGCACAGAACATTACATTTGGAGTCATAGACCTAGATACTATTCCTGGCTTTGTAGTTAATTCCCTTTGTGACATTGAGGAAGTTAATGTGTTGGTTTTTTAAAATCTGTACTATGGAAAAGATAATGGAGAATCTACCTTATTGCATCAAATAAGAGAGAAGAAATAAAAATTTAAAATGTATTAATTTTTATGAAATCAGAAATTAATTTATGTTTATTATTTATTAACTTTAATATATCCATTTCATACTAATGTTTGATATGTATAGCTCTTACCATTATAGTTTTCTGAATAACTATTGAGGGCTGAGGGCTGAGACAATCCAATCTAAGGAGGTAGACCATGAAACATCTTCATACCAATTCCAAAGCTCTCTTCATATAATACCTCACTTATTGTGTCACTAAATAAGTTTTATTTATTTATATTTTAATCCTCACCCCAGGATATATTTTTAATGTTTTAAGAGAGAGAGGGGGAAGGGACAAGGGGAAAGAGAGAGAGAGAGAGAGAGAGAGAGAGAGAGAGAGAGAGAGAGAGAGAAAGAGAGAGAGAGAGAGAGAGAGAGAGAGAGAGAGAAAGAGAAACATCTATGTGAGAGAGAAACAATGACGAGTTGCCTCCTGTATGTGCCCTGATCAGGGACTGAACCTGCAACCCGATTATGTGCCCCGACCATGAATCAAACCTGTGACCATTTGGTGCATGGGACGATGCTCCAACCAATTGAGCCATAATGCCAGGGTGAAATTAGTTATATTTTTTAAGCAAAATAATAAAACATATTTGATAATTAAATTTTGTAAATTTCAAATTATATGCACTGTATTTTAAATTGATTAAAAAAATTAGTGCTTATCCTATTGCAATATTTAAATTATTTAACCATCTCACCTTTCTTTTGAGATTTCCCTTCCCTATAAAACTGTATTCATGAACTATTTATGACCATAAGTAAGACTATTTTAACATATGAAAGTCCACTGAAATTGTTCTTTGAAACAAAACAGGGAGACAATTTTCTCTATTCCAGGTCTTACTTTGCGATGGTGTTAAGAGGCTGTTAGGGTTTCTGGAATCTGGAGTTTACCACACTCTCTGGAATGGTTTTCCATTCAAAGAAACATGTAATGTGCATTTGCTGACCAATGAATAGGCCTTTATAGGACCAAGTTTGTTTCTCAGTGGACTAGTAGGTGAGGATGTCTTGCGAAGTGACATATTTTGGTATACACATGATATATTTGCTTTTTTTCTTTTACTTTAAAATGCAACAGAGATAAGTAATAATTCTATGATTAATCTCTTAATGACTTTTTGCACTCAGCTGCAAACAATGATGTGTATTCTTTCAACAGCTGGCTAGGCTCCTTGGAGAATGCTATCTTTGCCTTGCAGCTACTGGTTCTATTTGTGTCTTCCAAGTTACAGCCCTGTGTGGGAGATTAAGATTGATTGCCCATGAATGCATCTCCTTAAAAATGCAGATAAATCACTAAAGAGATAAAATGGCAAGCCCCTGTTAATTACTTTCACTCTTCAGATATTGTGGACATGAAAATATTTAGTCTTGACATTTCTATCCCATTTCTATTAATGATAAAGTCATTCAGAGAGGTGTTTGTTTAGAAAAAGGAGAGAGTGCAATCAGTCATTAACTTCTGTTAAGTTATATCGCAACAATAAAAGGTTTCAGTGTATGTCTTTAACCACAAGAAGCTTAATCTTCACAGAACTTTGGCAATTTAGAGCACTTAGAATGTAGTTTGATGCTTATATAAAGGGAATCCTGTTTCTTTTCACTATCAGCCCATTAATCATGGAATGCGAATCTTTTGATTCATATTTTATCTCTTATGCTTTGATGTTGCCACTTTTTAAAGCCAAAATATAATAATAAATTCATTTTCTGGTTCTATCAGGGTAGGTGAGCTTTCTGTTGTTTTAGGTAGTTCACATAGATGGAAAAGTTTGAAACACAAAAACGAGCTTCCTAGAAGTAAAAGGAAATATATTCACCCCCATCATTATGACTGTGTTTGATTGTTAAGTTGAATCAATATTGCTCAATTTCTGATGGTTTATTTTTAGTGAGGTTGGGTGTATGTATATGCAGTAAAGCAACTCTTTTTGATTTTTGTAGAAAGCACTCTTGGCAATCAAATAAATAAGCAACCCCATGTTAATGAACTTATTTTAATGGTGATATTCATTGGTTTATACATAATTTTTTAAATAATCATGTCTCATAAATGACAATGGGAGAAGAGCATGTGGCATTAAGTATAATGCATATGTTACTGGCAAAATGTACCTTGTTGATCTTGTTAGTGTAAGCAGATATGAAGATGGCAGTCTGGGCAGGTCATTGTGTACTCTTTAAATACAATTTTCATAGGTGAATTGATTGACACAGGATGTGTGTTCTAAATCTAGTTATGTTTGCTCCTGAACTCTCTTGTCCACTTTATATGAAGGAAATGGTGGCTATGGAATGCGATAAACAAGTGGTCTCCACGTGTAGAGAAAAGGGTTACCCTTCTATCTCAGTATGTTTTAACACTTTTGTCATTCTATCTCCTTGGCAAGTCTGGGTTCTGACTTGAAGGAGCTAACCCTCTTGCTATTTTCTTTTGTTTTATTTGTTTCTCATTGTTTTGTCCAGTAATTAAGAGTGTATTTTCTACCATGAAATAGTAACTTAATTATGATTTCCATGGGATCATGAATATTTCAATCTAGCATTTTAATAGAAATTATAGTAAATATTTATTTTAGGAACCTCATGGTATTTAGTTGATATAACATGTTAATTACAGAGTGAATTGAAAGGGCCTAATATTTAATGCAATAGGAATTTAAAAAACCCCACAAAAATAGTATACATTTAATTTTTTTTCTTCTTGTTTGTCTTTTAAGCTTCCCAAGCCATTTACAATGGGTTATAGCACATTGTAATATACATAGAAACAGAATACTTAATATTGACCAAAATCATTATTATATAAACAAGGCATGACTATCTTATGTAAAAAGTTTACATTTAGAATATAAAATGTGTGTGTACATTTTTCTTCATCTGCTTTAGGAGTGTTGTTTTTGGTAGTGGGTATTGTAGGAAAAAGGTTCCAGTATGAAGGGATCCAGATGGTGAATCACAATTATTTTAAAATATGGTTGTAGTAAAAGAATGACCTTATACACTCATATAAATATTAGATAACACTAATTCAAGTTATGAATACAACCATTTTTTATTCATAAACATTTTCTTAGATAAGATATAGAATCAATGTTGAATAAGTGAATATAACACAGCACTTGCTAAGACTGATTGGAAGGTGTGAGTTCTAGAAGAATGAGCAGAGTTCAGAAATGAGCAGAGCTCCTATAGAGAATGAGAGTATTGGAAGAAGACCAGCTCTCCTGAGTGAGAATTAGATCAAACAAACAAACAAACAAACAAACAAAACTAATCCGGAATAACAAACAAGCAAAGTGCTGTGATGTTGAGGACTTGGGAATTAAAATCTTGACCCTGGGTTCTAATCTGGTTTCAGATCAAATTATACATAGTGGTTTCTTGGGCATGTTATAGAAACTTTTGGATATAAGTAAGGTTGTACGGATTAAACAAAGTATGTGCCAAATAAGTGAGAGTTAAATAAGTTATTATGCCTTTAGACAATTGGGAATGCAGCAAAGATTGTGCTGCCTAAAAAGATAAAACCTGCCCAGCTTGTGTGGTTAAGTGGTTAAACATAAACCCAGGAACCAAGAGATGGAGGTTCAATTCCTGGTAAAGGTACATGCCTGGGTTGCCCCCAGAAGGGGACATGCAGGAGGCAGCCAATCGACGATGTATCTCTCCTCAATGTTTATTTTATCTATTCCTCTCTCTCTAAAACTCAATTAAAAAGATAGAACCTGATTTTGATCCATTTATACAGTTTTTCATTCAACCAGCATTTATTAGAAGGCATCTTTGAACTAGGCAATGTATTGTGTTGGATGTTAATTTCATACTGATGATCAAACCCCTGATTTTCCATACTATTTGCCACTTTTTTTGGTCTACTACTGAGAAACATTGCTTAAATATGCTAACAATGAACTAGTTTCTAAGTACAGAACAGCAGCATGTCATTATGTAGGTGGTATGGACATTGAACAAAGATTTATAATGAGCGTTAGAAGACAGACATCTGTTACCGCCTAGCTGTCATCACCCAACTTCTCATCCTTAAATCAGGGATGTTAATATTTGATCCTCCCTAGCATTACTCTTTGAGGTAACTGAGATTACCTTGTGAATATTTGTGAGCATCATTAGGAGTGCAATGCTATAGAAAAACAACTTTCATTCCATTACTCACTCCAACATGTCCCATGAAATTTAAGAGTGAAATTACAATTCAAAGCAGTAGGATGTAGGATTTTGAGTCAGTGGACAAATCTGCATGGCAACTGTATTCTGTGTGGTATACTTAATATAAATTTTTATGAAACTCTTTGAATATTTGCCCCTCCCCGCCTTAAGGGGTTAGGTTAAATGGCCTGGATTATAAAACTGAAATTTTATAATAACAGCTGAAATTCTAGCTTTCCACTTTATTACACTAACGTCTCACAGGGGATTCCAGAACAGTAGATGACTTTACATAACATGAATTCAAAACTCATCTGCATTATCCAGGTGCGTGCTGTAGATTGGATCCTAGCAAACTCACGCCGCAGCCCTTATTTCTAGGACTGTAGTTATTTTGGTCCTAATTTCAAATGGAGAATGGTTGCTAGTGAAAAATTGGATGATGATTGGTGCACCTTGGAATGTTGAATATTGAGTTTCCGAATAGAGAAGACACATTTTTGAATGGCTGGTTGGTGTACGGATCACAAAGTATGGGACTCCTGAAGTAGAACTGGGGTAGTGCCACCTCGTCGAACAAATGAACATTTCTGTGGCAAAGCAATAAATATTCATATTAAAGTGGAATAAATAGAAACTTTAAATGACCTCAAATCAGTTAATTTCCAGATCTTCTGCCAAATGAACTTGAAGCCAAACTTTTTGTTTTCAGAGCTTTTTGGATTTTGAACTTGTGAATGTGAGGTTTTAGATTTTTATTAAAGCATAAATACTTCATAAATTAGGACAAAGTAATAAATAGTCTATACGCAGAAGCAGTATATTTGGCATTTAAGAACCATACCCAGGTGGCATCAAATGCTTAGGTTCAAGCTTTTTGGTGAGGAATTTATTCCCTATGCCTCAAATGAGGATAATGATGGAACCCACCTCATAGATTGTCATGAAGTATGATAAAATTTAAAAATAATTAGAGCAGTGCTATTCAAAGCTGTTTCATATAAGACAGAACTGTTTCATAATGTCTCCCACTTTGTTTAAATTAAGATCAGAGAAGAACAGGTTTACAAAGAATTAAATTCCATTTACATAGAATTAAATTAAAGTTCCCTGAAAACAAAAGTTGTGGCTAGTTTGAATATTCATGCCTGCACTTTCAGTGACTAGATATCGAGTTTCTAGGTACTTTCTACCCTTACGCTTCCCCTCTCAGATGGCTCAATCAGGAGAATGGACAAATGGAAACGAAGAAGCCAAGTTCATGGCAGTCTCCACTATCGCCACCGAAAAGAGGCTTAAATTATGGATCAAAATAGGATTCTAAAAGTGAGGGTATCTTCCTTATTTAAGGAAAAGTTGATAAATAATCTCCCTGGCAATGGATCTCTCTTAGGACCAAGATAACGATATTTTTAAAAAACAAAACTTCATGAGTCATGTGAGGATGTGTTAGTGCAGTCCGACAGCCCAAGAGCACCATCCTTGCCAAACTCCATAGGACAAAAATGCCTCCAGGTATAGTCTGTAGTCTTCTCTTTGCTGGCATCGGTGTCTGTGGTGGGGCTGGGGATGAGCTCCGCACTCTCCTAAACCACTGCCTGCACTTCTGGGGAAAGTAAACCGGAGATTATCTTGGATGATGAAGCTGAGGAATTGTGGGTGCCTTTGTCATAAACTTCCTCTCAGATGTGGAACCCATCTGGCCCTAGAACACAGGTCTAGCAGCCTCCTCTCCCGCAGTCATTCCTGGATGGTCATGACCCTCTTCTCTCTTCCTTAATCTTAACCCTTTTCTCGTTTCGGACCCCAAGTTTTTTATATATATAGCAGTGTTGACATAATTTCAATTAAACCCCTAAATATATTTTTGTATCTTACTCCAAGAACTTGGTGAATTTATTTATACAACTTAGACATTTTTTTATTTTCTTGAAACAAAAGTTAGCAATGAAACATATCACTGGAAAGCTGTAAAAGTGAGACACCTCGCATACAGTGTTTTTCAGTGATCCTGTTGTAAATTAGCCTACGTAACTGAGTTTTTGAGAAACTTAGTAATACCGAGAAACCATCAAATGATATTGCATCGCAAAAAATGAACCCTTCGAATAGGTATTTTGTAAGAAAGTTTTTGGTACCCAGTACATATAGAGTGTATCAAATAATAAAGTATTTTACAAAGCCAAATTAATAATATGCTGGACACCTGCTCTGCTGAATTCTTCAACATCCCTTAATATGCCCAAGAGGTAACGTTCTCTGACTTTATTTATTGGTAGATTGCTGAAGGGGGAAATATATTCCCCTCTCAATTCTGAGGAAGAGCAGAAAGAGGTCTTTGAGAGCTTGTATGCTGTACCCCAGGTACGGAGATTGTATTAAACAATCTATAAGAACTAATGAAAGTATATTAAAAAAACAACAAAGCATTTCTTTTGCTGAAAGGAGAATAAAAACTCTTTTGGGGGAGACATTTTAGAAATAACCTTTATTCTGAAAATGAATTTGCTGTATGTACTTGACCTCTAAAATGTCATAAACACTGTCCTTATGTGCCTGCAATTTCTCAGTCTTTCTTCTTCTCCTCCCCCCTTGGCTGTGCTAAATCTCACCAACGACCTCACCTGGAACTCTGGAAAGTTCTATAACGTATTCCTAATTCCTGTATGAACCCGCTGTGTTCTGGTACTGGATACATACTAGGAATAATTTTTCAACCTTCACTTTTAAGAAACATTTTGGGATAGCCTTTCCGTTTAAGATCCAGGAATCTGTAATAAAACCACAGAGGTTATATTGCTTTTGAACCGAAGGTTGTTGTTGGTTTGTGGAGTTTCCTTCAACTGGAAACACGTATGAGTCTGTGGTTTTAGTGTTTTCCCAGTTTTAGAATATCCTGCTTTGTTTGTCTTAATTGCAAAGCTGGAGAATTTATCATTGATTTTCATATTTTATAAAAAGCTCATTTTCTCTCTTCTTTTTTTCTTTTCTAGTTGAAAGAGACAAGGATTTTTCTCACCAGCGAAGGCATTACAAAGAATTCCGGTTTGATCTGACTCAAATTCCTCACGGGGAAGCAGTTACAGCAGCTGAGTTTCGAATATACAAGGACCGGAGCAACAATCGATTTGAAAATGAAACAATTAAGATTAGCATATATCAGATCATCAAGGAATATGCAAATAGGTATGGGCTTTATATTTAACTTGTTTTAGCAAACAAATGTGAATTGTAGTAAAATCCATTGATAACGCATGTGATCTATCAAATCATGTTTTCTTTGGGTGTAATGGCATTGAACACGAGGCCCAGACATATCAAGAGTAATCTGAAATGTGTCTTCTACCTTCCACAGCTTTTCCCTACTCCTGGCACCAATCTCTGTGTGTCACATGGTCTTGTGCATCCCCACATGTGTTTTCGAGGCCTCTTGTGTCATTTTATAAATGAGAAAACTTCCATTTTATTCTGCACATGAATTCATAATATAATGATCTAAATCACTTGGTGTGTTTTTTAAATTAAAGAAGAGTGACGCTGGTTTTCTTTGGCAATAAGTGTAAATTGTATGTGTCCTTATGTGTATTTTTAAATTAAATTTATTGGGGTGTCATTAGTCAATAACATTATGAAAGTGTCAGTATACAATTCTATAATACATTATCTGCATATTGCATTGTGTGGTTACCACCCAAAGTCAAATCTCTGTCTGTCATCATATATTTGACCCTTTTAATCCTTTGCTACCTTCTCCACAGCCCCCTTTCCCTATAGTAATACCATATTGTTGTCTGTGTTTCTGAGTTTTTGTTTGTTCATCTTATTTTCTCTCTTTTTTAAAAACATTTTACTTTTTAAATTTTTATTTTATTGATTTCAGAGAGTAAGGGAGAGGGAGAAAGAGATAGAAACATCAATTATGAGAGAGAATCATTGATCAGCTGCGTCCTGCGCACCCCTCACTGGGAACTAAGCCCACAACAGGCATGTGCCCTCACCAAGAGTCAAACTGTGACCTCCTTGTTCATAGGTCAATGCTCAAGCACTGAGCAATGCTGGCTGGGCATGACTTTTTTTTTTTTAAAAAAAAATTAATTGCTTTGGGTCAAAGAAGAAATAAAAGAAGAGATCAAAAGATATATAGAGACAAATAAGGATGACAATACAATATACCAAACTTTTGGGGTGCAGCAGAAGCAGTAATAAGAAGAAAGCATATTATTATAGGCCTATCTCAAGTAGAGCAAATGCAGCCCAACTTCAGTAGAAGGAAGAAGATAATAAGAATTAGAACAGAATTAAATAAAACAGAGAACAAAAAGACAATACAAAAAATAATAAACAAAGAGCTGGTTCTTTGAAAAAATTAATAAAATTGACAAAGTTCTCCCTAGACTCACCAATGAAAAAAAGAGTAAAGACTCAAACAAACAAAATCAAAATAAAAGCAGAAAAGTTATGACTGACACCACAGAAATACAAAGGATCATACAAGAGTACTATGAAAGACTATATGCCACCATATTTAATAACCTAGAAGAAATGAACAAATTCTTAGAAAGATATAACCTTCCTAGATTGAATAACAAAGAACTGGAAAATCTGTAGAACGTTATTTGCGTTTTGATGTAAGACATCATATTTACAATAGGTCTGACAGTTTTCCTATGGCTTCCATTTCTAAAATGTTTAATTCAAAATGGTACAAAAATGTGAATAGAAAATCTGAAATACTAAATGTATGGACATCTCAGTTGATAATTACTGCAAATGAACCATCAAATTAAAGAGTAAAACACGGAGCTTATCAGTTTTCAAACCTTTCACATGAAATTGCTTAGGAACACCTTTTACAGGTGATTTGCCACCTTTGTTGGGCAGCTTTTACATTTTCTTTTAACTTATTGAAATGTTATATTGAAGTGAAATCTATTTCTGGTAGCTTCTATTCATTAGATATAGATCTTCCCTTTGGTGAAATACTATGTACTTTTTTTTAATAAGACAAAGATTTAAAGACAGGTATCATGTCTCCTTTAAGGCCCCTTTGTACTAGAGGACTGGTGCACAGATTTGTGCACTGGTGGGGTCCCTTGGCCTGGCCTGTGGGGATCATGCTGAAATCGGCTCTCCGACATCACTGGAGGGTACAGGCCAGGCTGAGGGATCCCACCCGTGCATGATCAGAGCCAGGGAGGGACCACAGGAGGGTTCCAGGTCATGTCCGGCCTGACTTGCTGAGTCCGATTGGCCAGACCCCAGCAGCAAGCTAACCTACCAGTCGAAGCATCAGCCCCTGGTGGTCAGTCCTCATCATAGCGACTGGTTGAATGGTTGAAGGGATGGTTGGATGCTTAGCATATTAGGCTTTTATTATATAGGATTTCCAATTGCTGACATTGAGATTTTTCTTGGTCTTCTGGAGTGCCAGAGTTTCCCAATGGCTGTTTCATGGAACACAAGCCCCTCACAAAAATCAGTGAATAAAAATAAAGAGTCTGAGATCAAATGCATTTGAGAAAAATCTGTTAGACCACCCTCTAGGAGTCACAATGCATATCAGAATTTTAAAGTCTTGGAAAGGCTTTATAATAAAGAAACCTAGTCTTGCTCAAAATTATTTGGCTGCAGAATCTTTTTCTTTGGGTGTGAAATACTTAATATCCTATGAAATATTGATTCAGCAGGGTACACTGTAATAAAAATGTGAAAAATATATTATGCAAAAAAATAACAAATACTGATCGATATGCAATGTTATTTTAAGAGCAATAATTCCAAGTCAGAAAGTTCTATGCTCCTTTATCTGTTTTAACACTTTCTAGATACTTTTCCGTGAGGTTTTTGTTGCTGTTTTTCTGTTTGTTTGTTTTTTAGACCTCAATCTAGTGGTTCCATTTATGAAATGAGGATACTAATTTGGTTTTCTCAGAGACAGGACCTGGCATATTATAATACATTATTTTTAATGCTAAATAATTAAAAATGCATCTTCCAAAATAAAGTGACAAGCGTTGAAAACAGTACTCCAAATATATTTCTTTGTCTGTTTCCCCACTTCAACTGTGAACTAAAAAAGAGATAGTGTCATAGGTAATTTTGTTTTATTTATTTATTTTTATCCCCGGCACTATATATTTATTTGGTGTGATTTAAAGTTTTGAAATAATTATTACCCATGACTGGAGTAGTACTTCCATTAACATTATTATAAAATTCTTGAATTATCTTTATTTTTGGCCATTCACATTATATTTTTATGCATGTTGAATTTGTACATGGTTAACATACAAAGTATTATTGGTTTTTTTATAAGAACTATTGGTACATCAGGTGTCTACCTACTATGGATTATATTTACTGACTTTTTAAATCTATATACAGGCTTTTACATTGATCACAATTAAAGGTCCTCCCTTTTATTTAGGTCCATTGTTCTATCTTTTCAGGATATTTTTTAATATTATACATTGAACTAGCTAACCCGTTGAGCTTTTCTAAGTATGTAATTGGATAATTTAAGACATGATAACAATGATGAAAATAAGGACTAATAGAAGAATCTATTCACAGTTGTTTATAGATTTATTTCTGAATGAATCCATGCAGATTTTCATCAATAATACATTTTGGAATATTTATGGGTATTGATGCTTAGCTTATCAGACTTTTAGTTTTGGGAAATTAAGTTTCCCTTAAAAATGGGACAACTGTGTATCTTGAAACTTTGGTATTTCCCAATTATACCAATAAAAATATTATTCTCATTTTTCTACAACTATACTGACATGCTTTTGTTTGCTTGTTTTATTTTGGTTTTGGTTCATCCTCACCTGAGGATACTTCCCCATTCATTTTGAGAGAAAGTGGAAGGGAAGGGGAGAGGCAGTGAGAGAGAAACATCAATGTGAGAGAGACACAGGAACTGGTTGCCTCCTACATGAGCCCCAATAGGGGGCCAGGGATCCCACAACCAAGGTATGTATCCTTGTCTGTAATTGAACCCAGGACCCTTCAGTCCACGGGTCAAAGTTCTATCCACTGAGCCAAACCAGCTAAAGCTCAATATGCTTTTTTAGTATTGTGGGTATAATTTGGCTAAGTCTTGACATATTTTTTAAAGAAAATTTAAGTTAAATTTATTGGGGTAAAATTGGTTAGTAAGATCATATGGGTCTTAAATGTATATACAATGCAATATACAGATCATGTTTCATAGAAATGCACTCACATATTTTAGCTTGTTTTAATCAACTCTAAGATCTAAGATTTTAATGATATTTTTTCTAAAATTTTTTCCTACATTTTTGAAAAATGACTTCTAAAGTACATGTATATCTTCATCTGGTGTTCTCTTGCTTTGCCATTCCAAATTCTAGGAGTCATAGATTGAATAGATTCTTTCCAATGTACAGAATATTATTTTGAAAAATTCCCAATATTACTGTTTACAATTGCATAACTTGAGAACACATTTTAAACAGAAGATGAAAAAGTTACACTCAATTTCCTGGAAAATGGAAATGCTATACTTTATAAAGCAAGTAGAACTTATGTTTTAAAAATATTTAGTAATCTTGCCCTAGCTGATTTGGCTCAGTGGATAGAGCGTTGACCTGTGGACTGAAGGGTCCTGGGTTTAATTCCAGTCAAGAGCACATGCCTGGGTTATGGGTTCGATCCCTAGTGTGGGGCGTGCAGGAAGCAGCCGATCAATGATTCTCTCATCATTGATGTTTCTGTCTCTCTCTCCCTTCTCTTTGAAATCAATAAAAATATATATTAAAAATAAATAAATAAAATAAAAATATTTAATAATCTTGGAAAATGCTCAGACTGTAATGTTAACTGACCAAAAGCAAGAAACCTAATTATATACATTATTATATTAATTTTAAATAAATTAATGTAGAAAACAGATTGGAAGGAAAAATCAAGTGCTCATTGCAGGCTTGTGGGTAACTTTAAAATTTATTTTCCCCCCTTTTCTGTACTTTCTAAATTTTTACAATGAACATTATTTTTATAATCAGAAATATGCATAATTATAGTTCAGAGAAGAGGTAATGAAACAACTTTATACCACACATTACTTTATAAATTAACATTCCCAGGAAGAGAGGCTTAAAAATAAAAACAAAACAAATATCAGGATTTAAAAATAAATTACTCTTAGTTTTTCATAGCTATGAAAGGCATTTTTTCCACCACAGAAAACGAAGAGAAATAAATACTGTTTTTCCTTTCTTTATTCTATGGAAAAACATTTCGACCAATTGGGAACCTTGACTTCAATTTTCTGAAAGTGAGGAGAAATAGATGAAAAATACTTCATTTTTATATCATGTGATCACAGTTAAAACTGAAATGTTTTATTTTTTAATCCTTCCTTTTGGTACACAGGATGATGCTCAACCAACGAAGCCACTCCAGCTGGGCAAAACCGAAAGAATTTTAATTTATAAAAGTAATATTAAAATCTGATTGTTATTATTTTTTGTGCAGTATGAATTATCTGTGCTTTCATATATTTCTTAAATAAAGAAGTAAAATAGCCCTGGCCAGTTTGACTCATTGGGCCTGTGGACCTAAGGGTCACCGGTTGGATTCCAGCTTGTTGGATTTCAGCTATGTAGCTTGGTTGCAGGTTCAATGTCCTGCTTGGGTTGGGACTAGAGCAGGAGACAACCAGTCAATGTGTTTCATGTTGATGCTTCTCTCTCTTTGTGTCTCTGTTTCCTCTTCCCCCCTCCCTTCCACTCTCTCTAAAAATCAATGGAAAAATATCCTCACTCCTTGGATGAGGATTGAGAAAAAAAAAAAAAAAGAATTAAAATTGAGGTAAGAAGAAGAAACTAGTACCTCTGGCAATTTTTAAAGCTAGGGTCACCTGTTAAAACATCTGTCTTCAAACTCGTGGATCTTATCTATTTAGTGTTTTGTATTAAAATCAGAAACAATTGAAAGGTCAGTGCAGACTGTACTCTTTAATGCAATATGCTTGACAATCCGTGTGTGTGTGTGTGTGTGTGTGTATTTTGAATCCTTGCAGTAATTTAAACTGATGTTTTTTAGGTATATTTTATAGTAAAGACATGGATCTATTAACCATGAATTCCTTGACAGTGTTATGTAATCAAATAAGAAAACACACACACCATAACGTCATCTCTTTTCACACTTATTTATCTCAGTGAGGCTTAATTCCCTTAAAATTATATATTTTATTTTACCATCTCCCACCTCCCCCATTTATCCTTACTCATATTTAAACGTGTGCAATTTAAAGGAGTGTTCTGATATTTATCCAAATCTTTATTTTTCTTGGTCAAAAGTTAACACACTTTGCATCATTTCACTTATTTAATCTTTTCATAAAGGCTGACAGCCCCAAATTCTATATAGAAGGCATTGCTCTTCAGTCACACCTCATATATCTGGCATTATTGGGAAATGAGGTTTCCACATGATTGAATTTTCCAGATAATTCAGCTGAGTTCGGCATGCTTTGCTGAATGCCTACCATGTGGCAAGCACAGGGGCATAAGGCCTAGTAAATAAGATCTCAAAAGCTCATAGCCCGAGGGCTGGGGCTGTGGTGGGCCTGCTCAACACAGACTTTAATAACTATAATACAAAGTGCTAAGCACTATGATGTAAGTATGCACTAAGTGTTGTGGAAACACAAATGAAGGGGAAATTAATTCTTCGTGTGGGAGGGTCAGGGACTTAGGGGTAGCCACTGAGAGTTCACTCTTGAGTTGGGTCTTTTGAGATAAGTAAGAACCGGAGAGAGAGAGAGAGAGAGAGAGAGAGAGAGAGAGAGAGAGAGAGAGAGAGAGAGAGAGAGAGAGAAAGAGAGGAGAGAGAGTTCTATACTAGAAGAAATATTCCTAAGTGTTAAAATGTTTAAATGTATAAAAAAATTAAGTAATGCAAATAAAATGATCAATGCCTGTAATACTACTACAAAGTATAGCAGCCAGCACTTATCCATTTAGCGGGCACTCACCATGTGTCTGGCACTGTGCTAAGTGCTTTACTTGAATTAATTTTTTCACAAATATATGTATTTATATATTCCCCAATGAAAATCTGCTATGCATAACTCAACCTTTTCCTAATGCTCTGCTATGAATATAAATGTCTGTACTCCATTGTAAAAACATTTTAAGCTAGCTTGCTCGATGTCATTAGCCACCCTTACTACTTGGATATATTTAGTTAAGCTGTCATCATTCCAGTTCACAGTCAGCTTCATATTTACATCATCTCCCCCCTCCTGCTGCTCTAAGATTTGTGATTCTTCTGTGGACATACTTCAGAACGTACATTGACAATTTCTACTCAGCAAAATTCCATGGGCTCTGGAGAGCAGTGCCGCAGAGCAGGACACTCAGATGGTCCATGACGTTTGCTCTAAGTATACAGGACAGCACACAAGCACAGCTTGCATTTCTTCAATTGTGCTGGGATCATGCTCAATTTCAGCGGTTCTCAACTGGGGTGACTTGGCCCCCACAAGACATTTAGCAATGTCTGGAGACATTTTTGGTTGTCACAATTGCTGATTCCTACACTTTTAAGCTAAAGTGGCTCAAGAGAGCAACTTTTGACATTATAAACTCCAGAGAATATCCTTTATTAATTTATATTCCCTTGTTAATGTATTTTGCGATAGAGCTCTAATCGAGTTCCTTAAATGGTGTGGTGATATTTATGTCAAAGACACAGAGAAAGATGGATGGTTTCTCCTTGGGTGGCCATCAGTACATTTTTACTAGACTTAATAAGCTCTTAGAAGACAAAAGAGGATGGAAGGAGGTGAAATAGTTATAATAGAAATTTGGGGAATAATGGCGATGTCACTGTGGACTGAAAGGCTCATTTCTAATGAAAATGGAGGAGTACAACTTTTCCTCTAAAATGTATCCATGTATCTTCCACACAATTTCTCAAAGTTTTTCTTGGCTATGTTTACATAATGTTTTTACTCATGGTGAACTGTTTTCTTTCAACCTCTCTCTTTCTCTCTCTCTCTCTCTATATATATATATGTATATGTGTGTACAAACATATGTAGTATACATATAATTGAAATCTATAACAATCCAAAGAATATTTCTCTTTATCTTTTATTATTTATTATATAAATAATTTGACTTATTTTTGATGTTTTCAAATTAAGTTTTTCTTCTATTGAATTTAGAGACAAAGTTTTTTTTTTTTTTAAAAAAATATATATTGATTGATTAATTGATTGATTTTAGAGAGGAAGGGAGAGGGAGAGAGAGATAGAAACATCAATGATGAAAGAGAACCATTGATTGGCTGACTCCAGCATGCCCCCCACTGGGAATTCAGCCCCCAACCCAGGCATGTACCCTGACGGGGAATCAAACCATGACCTCTTGGTTCATAGGTTGATGCTCAACCACTGAGGCACACTGCTGAGCAGAGACAAAGTTTTATTATGTCATATGTATCAATGAATGTTACTGAAGTTAAGGGAAATAAATGAATTCCTATATCCAAAATTTATAACTATGGGTCATTAATGACTTTTAGCAATAATAATTGCATAATCGTTTCTTTTGTTTTGTTTAATTGATTTTTAGAAAAAGAGAGAAAGGGAGAAGGATATAGAGATAGAAACATTGATAGGCTGCCTCCTGCACATCCACTATTGGGGACTGAGCCTGCAACCCAGGCTTGTGCCCTGACCAGGAATTAAACCAGCGACCTCTTGATTTATGGGTCAACACTCAACCTCTGCTCCACACTGGCTGGGTGCATATATCATTTCGGGCCCTAATTTTCCATTAAGCATAATGCATACAACGTACATACACACTTAAATGCCATAAATGTGTTTTGGTAAGAAAATTGCAGTTATAGTAATTTATATAGCATTTTTATATTTGTATCCTCTTCTCCTTGCCATAGACTGCTGAGGTAGATGATGATGATGATTAGCAACTTGAAGGGTTTTATTTCCTAACTACAGACAACTTTAACAGGCTGAATATCTGCTGCTCTGACCACCTGAGAGAGTAGCCCCCCCAGGCTGGGAGGCAGCAGGCTGGGCAGGCAAGGAGAGGGGACTTTGTGGCCCACTTCACTGGCCATTCTTGTGGGCTTTCTTTGTTTTTGTTTTTGTTTTTCTATAATGGCATTTTGAACAGCGTCATGAGCGTCTGCTCTTCTAGGTGGTCATGATGTGGCCTTAGTGCTTGTCCTTGGGCGGGCTGCCCTGACTGCCCTTGTTCTTCTTCAATGTGGCTCAGCCTTGGCTTCTGCCACCAGGCTCTACTCCAGGTGGGCTGCCCTCCCTACCTCCCTCAGTCAGGCCTTGGGGGCTGAGGCCAGCTGGCCACTCCCCAGCCTGCTCCCTCTTGAACTTGAGGGGAAAGCCTGGGGCCCTTCACTGGGCACAGATTCTTGTCCTCCAGCTTGTCCCAGCCAAAGTGCTCCATGTAGTGCTTGCCCTCAAGTGGGCCAGCTGGGGGCCATCACCTTGGAGCCTAAGGCCACCGCCTCCACCTTGCCTTCTCAATATTATTTTAATATTCATTTAAAGAAGAAGAAACAGAAACTCAGAGAAGTAACTTATTTTTTTTCTCCTATCAAGCAAGGCCTAAGTATAGCAAGTCTTTGTTAAAATTAAACAGATACCAACTCCAACTCGGTGATTCTTTGCTTTATAAGGATAAACTTAAATGAAGCTCTTTAAGGATCCATGAGTCTTATACCTTCTGCATAAGCAAGAAAATACCAATGAGAAATTTTTGCTAATCATATTTAGAAACAAGCAAGATAATATATTTCCACAAGTCTGCGATACAGTACCCTTGATAAAACGGATTTCAGCAAAAGATGAATGGGTTTCCATCCTTCCAATGCATGTTAGTTTATCCAATTCCCTTGCCAAGAAGTGATTTAATTTATAAAGAACTTTTACATGTGAAATACAAGAACAGTGTCATAGAGAGATGACAAAGCAGATACTTATTTTGGTACATCCAGTGTTATCCACGCATATTTCTTCTTGTGTTAAAATAATGCAAAATGTTCTATTTTATAAATATGAATTTAAGTGTGTCCTGTAAATATCCTCATATTTCTTGCATTAATTAAAAATCCCTTTACTTATTTCTATTTTCTCCCACGGCCCCAAATTCCACAGTATTTCACTTCTTCATATCTTAGCCAAGCTCAGTGTCTGGAGGCTTGAAGTCCCAAATTAAGGTGTTTGTAGGGCCATAATCCCTCCAAAACCTATAAGCAAGAATTCTTTTTTGCTTCTTCCATTTTCTGGTAGCCGTAGAAGTTCCTTGGCTTGTGTCAACATAATTTTCATCTCTGTTTCCATATAACTGTCTCCATGGTGTGTTTTTATCTCTGTGTCTTTTTCTGCTGCTTTTTTCTCTAATCTTTACACAAGGATATTTTTTCCATTGATTTATTTTTTTAGAGAGTGGAGAGGGAGGGAGGGACATCAATGTGAGAGAAACACATTGATTGGTTGCCTGCAACTGAGGTACATGCCCTTTATTGCAACTGAGGTAAGTACCCTTTGGTCCCAGAGCCCTGCACTAACCACTGAGTGACCAGCCAAGGATCTGTTCCTTCTTATAAGGACAGTAGCCATATTAGAATAGAACCCACCCTAACACCTGGTTTTAACTTGATTATAACTGTAAAGATCCTATTTCCAAATAAGACCACATTTACAAGAATTAGGACTTCCACATATATTTTGGGAGGACATAATACAACTCATACCAGGGAGCTTGTCAGTTAGTGTTTGATGAGAAAAATCAAGCCATGCCATCTAATTAAGAGGGAATATGCTAATTGATTCTCACGCCATTGCAAAGATGGCAGCACCCACAGCCAATAATGAGGAAATATGCTAATTGACTGCCACACCCTCAAAGGTGGCTGTGCCCACAGCCACAAGATGGCAGTCCCCTCAGCCCCGCAGGGGTGGCAGGCACGTGGCAAGGCTGGGCCCACCCCCAGGCGGGCCCAGCTGCTCTGTGAGCCTGCCTCTGGAGTCCCCCAGTCCCTTCAGCCCCCCCAGCTGCCCAGGGCCAGCCTGAGGTGCAGGCAAGTCTCAGATGGCGGCTACCCAGCCGCCCAGGGCTGCCTGAGGCTCAGGTAACCAGGGCCGGCTGAGGCTTACACTGCCAGCAGTGGCAGTAACAGACGTGTGATGGGGCGTCACCTTCCACTGATCACCGGGTCACCTCCCGCCCCTGAGGGCTCCCAGACTGTAGAGGGGGCAGGCCAGGCTGAGAGACTCCCCTCCAGTGCATGAATTTTCATGCACCGGGCCTCTAGTTATGAATGAAAAGGAATAAGGGATTTACCACAGGGACTTGACTCTGCAATTATGGGACCCAATTAAACAGTTTATGTAAGGCTGCTGCTTTTGCATGATGGTTTGGAGAACTAACTTGTTTCCCTTAAAAAGGGGAAAATTTGGACATAGGCACACATGTAGAGGGTAGATGGTAGGAAGACACAGGGAGAAGATGACTATAAGCCAAGGAGAGAGGCCTGGAATAAATTATTCCCTCGTGGTCCTCAAACCAACCAACCATGACAACACCTTGACTTTTGTCTTCTATCCTCCAGAACTGAGACAATAAATTTCTGTTGCTTAAGCCAACTAACCTGTGGTACTTTGTTAAGGCAGCCTTAGGAAACTAATGAAATATTTGCTTATTTACATCCATGTAAATGGACTTTTTATTGGCTAGAATGCAGACTTTAATTTCATTCTTATGATAGCACAAAATATAAAGAAATTGTATTATGTATTTACTTCTGCTATAAATGAATATATTATACATCTATACTTTCTCTCTACTGCATAATTTTTAAATACATTAATATTTTTTCTTTTTGCCCTAATTTTATTTTTAAATTATTATTAGTTTTGTCTTTTATCATTTTTTATTTTCAATTGCAGTTGGCATACATTATTATATTCATTTCAGGTGTATACCCCAGTAATTAGACATTATATAACTAAGTGGTCATCTCGATAAATCTCACATCCATCTGTGAGATAGTTATTGGAATATTATTGATTATAGTCCTATGCTGTACTTTACATCCCCATGACTATTCTGTAACAACCAATTTGTACTTCTTAATCCCTTCATTATTTTACCCTCCCCTCTCTTTAAAAACATTCAGGTAAAAATGGTAAGACAGGGCAACTTTAACAAGTTTACTTTATATTGTTTATAGTCCATATTTAGTATAGTCTACTGTTTGCAGTGAGATGAGTGCTATTCCTTAGTGAAGTAATTTTATACTTCAAAAGAAAAAACTTGTGAGAGTTATTTTTAAGATGCTGTGTGAAAATTGCTACATAAGAGAAAATTATGGAATTATTAACATTGTGCTTATTAATAATAGACTTGATTCTCTCAAAGCATAGTGTCTTGTCTGTAGGTAATTTAAAAGGACTTCTTATATAAGAGAGGAGAAATTAAAGAATACATGTGGCCAAACTAAAATTTAAAAAAAAGTAAAAAATAAAGTAGCTTTGGTCAAGAATAGGAAACCATGAAGCTTATGAAAGCAGTTGAACCTTTATAACCTTCCAGAGGTGAACTACAAATATATGAATTTTTCAAAGCATACTATTTACTTAGATTTACCTTCCAATGAATTTGGATCTGCATCACTGAAATTCAGATATTTAGAGCTTGCTTGAATTCTTTGATTGGTGCTTTTTCTAGATATATCTATTAAAACTGGAACTATTTTCCCCATAGACATGCTTGACAGTTTTGAGACATGAACATAGATAGTTTGGGGATTACTTTTTCTCGAAAAGTAGAACAATTTAAAAATAATAGAAAATACCACCTTAATGATTATCTAATGACTAGAGGCCCAGTGCATGAAATTCATGCACGGGAGGGGGTGTGTCCCTTAGCCCAGCCTGCACCCTCTCCAATCTGGGACCCTTCGAAGGATGTCCAACTGCCCATTTAGGCCCGACTGCTGGCTCCCAACTGCTTGCCTGCCTGCCTGCCTGATTGCCCCTAACCACTTCTGCCTGCCAGCCTGATCACGCCCTAACCACTCCCTGATCAATGCCTAACTGCTCCCCTCCCAGCCTGATTGTCCCTAACTGTCCTCCCCTGCTGGCCTGGTCCCCCCCAACTGCCCTCCCCTGCTGGCCTGATCACCCACAACTGCCTTTCCCTGCTGGCCATCTTGTGGTGGCCATCTTGTGTCCACATGGGAATGGCCATCTTTTGTGTTGGAGTGATGGTCAATTGGTATATTACTCTTTTATTAGATAGGATATTTTTAACTAGTTGAAACTGTTGTCAAAATTTACCCCTTAGTTTTTCAAGGGTTTACTTATATCCAAGGAATGTTGTTATAAGCTTTGCAGTATTTATTAGAATATTATTACCATGTTTCAAATGAAAGCAGACTTGACACAGGTAGCACTTTGATATTTCCCAAGACAAAGCGTGAATCCTTCTTTTGTTTAAAACTTTCATTATTAACTTAATATGATTAAGTTAATATCCTAAGATTATAGTCTCAAAGATACTAAATATCTCAATATTATAAAGATAAGCTTTTCTTCAAGCTTGTTTATTTGGTGGGTTTTCTAAGTTAGGAGGAAGAGGGAGAATTTGGCATTCTATTATGGTTCTTAAAATTCAATTGGGGAACTGTTTGAAACTTTTTATTGTTTTGTGGTACATGCTTGTCCTGTGTCTGTGGTATCTTCAACGGAGTCACATTTGGGATATAAAAAAAGTGTCTGCAACCCTTCTTTGGTAAACGCTATCACTAAAATTGTGAAAGAGAATGGAAGTTCCATAGTATCTTCTCCAGGTTAATGGGAGAATGGCATAAATCAAGTTGAAATAAAGAAATGAAAATGAAGCTTCTAAAATATTGACTGAGATTCTTCACTTCTGTTAAAATTGGTTCATTTTTATCTATAGAGCATTTTATCTAAAGATTTACCATTTGCATGATTTGATTTTATTCAAAATTTTCTTTGTAAATATTGTAAGTCATCTTTGAAATGACTTCTATGATGCACATAGATTGCAAATGCAGTAAACAGTATTTAACATAGCTTATTATTCCATAGTTCTGATTTTTCCTCACATAAATAATAAGCTCTTTAATAGATTCATCACAGTATAAAAGGTCATAAAAATGCACAATAGAACTATTTCTATTTTGCTTTGAAGGAGTGCCAATATTTTACCATTAACCTATCTGAGCCTCAATCTTTACATCAGAGCATCTGTAAAGATTAAATGTCAGAAATATGTGACATTTAGCTTAGAGGCTGCCTATAGTAAGAAAAGAATAAATAAAATAATTCATCATAATTAAACCAATGTTCATACATTTATAAATTTAATGCTAAAGTTAAGATTGGTAAATGCTAATAAAAGCAACATTGTGGAGATTTTTCTAAAATATACAAGTTCATATTTATAGCTATTACTGTCCTCATGGGACTTACACATGCTGAAGATATTAAAGCAACTCAGGGTAAACTTTTTGCTCAATCCATGGAATTTACCCCTTTATTCAATAGTGCATTCTCTGACCCGCTCTTAGACCTTGGATATCCATAACATAATTTATATAAAATGGAAAATGAAGTAAAAATATGTATAACAAAAGGGGAAAATTTATAATGAAAATAGAAACAAATGGAAAACTGTCTCTGTGCTCGATTCCTTTAGGAATCCACATTCATCCAAACCAGTGGAGCTGCTTTCACTTCTGTCTCTACTCAGTTTAATCCTTGCCTGTGAACTTGCCAGTGAGAGCTACCTACAGATAGTGGTTTGGGGAACACTGATTATCAGGGACCAAATCAAGCTCACTAAGTCAATTTGTAAAGGCCAGTGAGGAGCAGGAAAATGAAAATTACTTTCAGATATTACTAATCTGCACCAGGTTTGGGTTAGGAGTCTAGCAGTAAAAAAGGTTCTGTATCTTATTACTCATCACTTGAGTTGCTTGTTTCCCTTGTTCTTTAATTAACTCCTGTTATTTTAAAAAGTGCTTTGGTAATGTTTTCACTTAAGTATAGGAAATGCTGGTCTTCGTTCCAACCTATAACTTTTTTATATTGTTGTTCTTTTTTCTCCTCAGGGATGCAGATCTGTTTTTGTTAGACACAAGAAAGGCCCAGGCTTTAGATGTGGGTTGGCTTGTCTTTGATATCACTGTGACCAGCAATCATTGGGTGATTAATCCACAGAACAATTTGGGCTTACAACTCTGTGCAGAAACAGGAGATGGTAAGCACTGAATTTCATGTATTTTTTTGTGGTGCTGGTTTTGACACATTATAGCTTTTTGTTCAGTTTAACCAAGATGTTCTTTATACTTATGATGTGCAAGGTAGTGTATTCCATAGGATAGTGCAGTATAGTAATTAGTTAATCCATTTATGAACACATTTACTCAATTGCATTTATTGTCAAGGGTGGAGAGGTAAAGAAGTGGTACTGTTCCTGCTCTCAAGGAGTTTGTAATCTTGTATTGAAAATGTGTACGCAAGCAGAAATAATGTAATATAATAAGACCAAAAGAAACTGTATACAAGGTGCTATGGATCTATATCTTGATATGGTGGTGGTTACAAAACTATATAATTTATAAATATGAATAGAACTATACATTAAGTCAGAATGAGTAATACCATGTGTAAATTGTATTTCAAAACCTGACTAAAAATAACAAAGAATATATATTTTAAAAGGTGCCAAGTAAGCAAACAAAAGAACTAGTAATAATTATTAGTAGTTCTAATAATAACTGCTAATAGGGGAAGAGAGGCTGGGGATGGAACAAAAGAGTCACACACACACACACAAAGAAAATAATATTGAGTTAGGTCTTAACATCCTATATAATAAAGAGGTAATTTGAAAATTGACCCTCATGCCCTTGCATCATCAGAAGATTGCCACCCCCCACATCATCACAAGATGGCCACCCCACATCATTACAAAATGGCTGCCCCCACATTGTCACAAGATGGCCTGCAGGGGAGGGCAGTTGGGGGCGACCAGGCCTGCAGGGGAGGGCAGTTGGGGGTGATCAGGCCAGCAGGGGAGGGCAGTTGGGGGTGATCGGGCCAGCAGGGGAGGGCAGTTGGGGGCTATCAGGCCATCAGGGGAGCACTTAGGTGTTAATCAGGCCGGCAGGGGAGCAGTTAGGGGATGATCAGGCTGGAAGGCAGGTGAGTGGTTAGGAGCCAGCAGTCCTGGATTGTGAGAGAGATGTTCGACTGCCGGTTTAGACCCATCCCGCAGGGATCGGGCCTAAACCAGCAGTCGTACATCCCCCAAGGTGTCCCAGATTGGAGAGGGTGCAGGCTGGGCTGAGGGACACCCCCACCAGTGCACAAATTTCATGCACCAGACTTCTAGTATTATAATATTTGGTCAAAAACAACAGTTCCAGAATCACTTACAGGAGGGGTCAGTAAGAAATCTTCATTTTTAAGACACCCCAGAAGTTATTCTTATGCTCACAAGAATTTATTGAGCAACCATGTGCTGGGTGCTTGGCTAGATGCTAGAGATGAAATGGTTAGATAATGCAGAGATGGTTTCATGAGGCTTGATGAGGCACGCGGTAGTAACTACATAAGAATTTTGATGAATGTTTGTCACTACACACTAAGAAGAGCCTGAATGACTTGAGTATTGAACAGCGAGAGAATTCAAGCTACAATCTTAAAGATTAGGAAGATGTAATTAGGGAAAGAAGTTGTGGAAGGGTAGTCATTTCAGATGAATAGAAAAGAATTTACAGACTGTGGTGAGAGGGGGCTGGGCACATTTGATCCAAAGTTCAGGGGAGCCAAGGCCAATTTAATCAGAGTGTTGCTGGCCTTTGATCACTCAAAGGGTTGAAAAAAAATTTATGTTCAAATCTGACCTTATTTAAAATTCTATTTGTCATAGTAGCAGGAAAAACATAATTTCTGTAATGATATTTTAGCTTGATTAGTCATTTTTAAATATTTAGAAATCTACCATGTGGGACTACATTGTGATCTTGCCCCACACCCTGAAAATATTAGGGTCAGCCCTAGGGAGGGTAGTTTTCAAAGGGATGATAATTAGAGAACATGCCTTATTAAGTTTTACTGCTTTTAGTTTTTTGCAGGATCAGGAAATAGAAACATGAGTTGTAAAATCTCTCACTCATTTCTCCTTGCTTTGTTTACTGAACTACAGTTAAGCATAAGATGGGTCTGTCTTGGGTCTCTTGCAAGGGAGTCTATTACTGTAAGCCACAGAACTTTACATTGTTATACCTATAGGCAAATTCACAGCCCAAGAATCCTATCTAATAAAGAGGAAATATACTAATTGACCCTCATGCTGTCGCAAAGATGGTGGTGCCCACAGCCAATAAGGAGGGAATATGCTAATTGATGGCCCTGCCCTCAAATGTGGCAGTACCCACAGCCAATAAGGAGGGAATATGACAATTGACTGCCACACCCTCAAAAATGGCAGCGACCACAGCCACAAGATGGCAGCACCCAGTCCCTCAGCCCTGCTGGGGTGGCAGGTGTGTGGCAAGGCCAGGCCTGCCCCCAGGGGGGCCTGGCCGCTCTGTGGGCCTGCCTCCAGAGTCTCCCAGTCCCCCAGCCATCCCGGGCCAGCCTGAGGCACAGGCAGCCTCAGATGGTGGCTGCCTAGCTGCTCAGGGCCGCCTGAGGCTCAGGTAACCAGGTCCGGCTGAGGCTTGCGCTGCTGGCAGTGGCAGCAGCAGAGATGTGATGGGGCATCTCCTTCCCCTGATTGCTGGGTTGCACCCCGCTCCTGAGGGCTCCTGGAGTGTGAGAGGGGGCAGGTCAGCCTGAGGGACACCCCCTCCAGTGCATGAATGTTCATGCACTGGGCCTCTAGTAATACTATAACCAATGTTGTCATTCCAAGGTTTTGTATATGGAATGAGGTTGTCTGTCATAAATTAAGTATATTTTGGAGTTAGTATAGTGAAGGTTTCATGCACCTCAGATCTTGATTGAGAAACACAATATTTTTGCTGAAAGTGTTATAGACAAGTTTTAGACCCCCCCCACCCATACATTCCATAGATTTTAATTATAATGCTGATTTTTTAAATAAACAATTTAAAGATTTTGAGTTATGAGTTATTTTTCAATTATGATTTTGGGATTAGTGTTATGGATTCTCAGTATTCAAGCATTATAAATGTAAACTGAGGAAAGCAGATATTTATATAATATTCCAAAAATTCTTACAATGTTTAACTTCTGTACATTTATGATCAGAAATATGACTTGGAAATGGCTAGTGTGGGAGTGAGCTAGTCGTTTCTTCCCCATTATTGGTCCAAACGAAAAAAATAAATTAATGATATGTGCTTCTCCCAGCCTTTTCCTTGGGGTTATGCTTGAAATGTCTAACTAAACAACTCAAGAGATCTGTGAAATATGATCAGCCTGTTTCCTTTTAATCCCCTCCCCCACCCCCTTGAAAATTCTGAAATTTCTCTTTTGTATTTTCACTTCTGTTATATTGGTTCTCTTTCCTTTACTATCTATGTAATTTAGTTTCTATATGCTTTCAATGTATCTTTTTCTCTGCCAGAACTACATTACATTTTGAGTTTCCCCTCTTTCCTTAATTTATTTTTCTTATATTTTAAGGGTAAATTTACTTTAAATTACTGTTGTATTATTTATGGGTTTATTAAGCATTTCACTTTTTTCAAAGGTTCCAAAATTCTTTATTTAAAAGTAAGGTTTGATATATACAGCATTTTGTTCATATTCTTTGTCTCTCTAATATTGTCTAATGTGAAAATATTAAAATGGCTAAATGTGCTAGGCAATCTGGCTTTTCTCATTTAAGCAATGCTTAAAACAGATTTTAACCAGAGGTAGAGCATGTATAGCCCTAGGAATGCAAGTGACCCTCCCAGTACCTTAATTTTATTAACTGCAACCTCATGGAGAATATACAACTGACATTTCTCTATAAATATGGATTACCAGATGCTTCCACTTATTACTGCTCCATTCATTACTACTGCTGATGTTCTCAACATGATATTGGGATATTGCTTCAAAAAGGGCAGACAGATCATCTTTTATTTGCAATAGTGGACTCTAAATATGTTTATTTCTTAGCAAAAGTAACTAGAAGTTATAAAAAAATGATACTCAGAAAAGCATGCTTTCAGATTCGTTCATTGACTATTATTCGTTTATTTATTTGTTCAACATAGAATTATTGAGTGTTTATTCATGTAAGACAAAATGTTGAAGGACAATATAACTTGGGAGACAGACATTTGTAGTTAATTGTAGAAAGAATAAGACACCATAAATGCTAAAAATAGTGGTACAATCAAGACACTATAAGAAAACAGAAAAGAGATGGTTGAGTCCAAATGGTTCAGATGACTTTTAAGCTAGGTCAGCTGGGTAAGATTGCAAGGAATGGAGATGAGGTGGAAAGGAGTTGTGGAGGTATATGTAGTGGTGGTGAGACCCGGAGGAGAGAATTCATTCCTGAATGAGGAAACAATGTGAGTAAATACATCGACTGGGGAAATGGCATGGTATGGTCTGGGAAAAGTCAATAGTCCAGAGTTGGCTAGAACAACTTTCATGCATAAATATGATTGCAGATGCTATTAGGAAAGTGATTTGGAGATAAATCATGGAAGGAACATGAAATGTAACTTACGTATAATATATTCTGTAGCTTGCTCACACTTCATAAAAGAACTAGACTTGCTGCTTTAATCAATCACAGCAACACCATCGTGATTACATGTTGGAATGAATATCAGTTTCATGCGGTCATGGGATGTGTATTTCTCGTTCACAATCACACCCTTGGTGCTTGGTACAATGCAGGGTGTAGGTATTAAAAACATGTCTTGAATGATCATTGAATGAGTTTGTGATTTAAAAGGCTCTTTTAGACACCTGACACTGAACATGTTACTCTTCAAAGGACATTCCACACTGTAAATTTTGGGTGATTATTAACCAAACCAGTTTGGTATAACACAGGAGGAGAATTTGGTACCGCAAGCCACAGTGCAGTAGTTAAAAGTTTCAATCATAAGGTGAGGAGAAAGTCAGTGATGAATATTATTCAATGTTGTTTATCCTGCTCCTGCAAAGAAAAAATTGCAGAGGCCTAAATATATTTTGGAAATCAAAAGGCTGTTGAAATTAAAAGTAGCATTATGATTTCTCAGAGGACCTGTGGAAAATACGTCAGTCTGTGAAATATTCTTTTTAGAAATCTGACAAATGGACTGCCATGGATTTGGCATGAGAGTTTAAAACTATTCTATTGATGTTTTGTTTTGTTTTTAATGCAGAATAGATGATTCTGAGTTTCATAGACTTGTTTCGTCAAAATAAAGCAAACATATGTGCAAGTAAACAAACAAGATGTTGCTTTTTAATGGACAAATATAGAGCTTCCAGATAAGTAGTGGTATCCAATTGTGCAAAATCAGTTTCCAAGTGCTCAAGAACTTTCTCATAGTGATTAATAAACCTACATGATAGAATATGTACTCTCTTTTAATAGCAAATAAGTAGGCTTACATCTGTCTTATAATTTATTGTTAGATTTTCAATTCCCTAAATTATATGACCTATTAGGACTTTATTAAAATGGTTATTAAATCTATAATTATTATCATTTATACATATATGCACATAGGGTTTATTAAACAGCAGTATAATCTAGCATTTAAGAGGGGTTTATACTCTAAACACTGTAATTTTCCATTGTTTGATGTTTTATATAGTGTAAACCTTCTAAGTAAATTAATTATTTTTCAAACTTGAGATCATAGAATAATGTAGAGATGGAAAAACTAATATAGTATTTTTGAGATCATTAGAATGCCTTTTTACAATCGTATGTTTTCAGACATTTTAGGTTTGGCAATACTCAGAATGAATTTTGCCAATGACTATTTTTTCTCTCTATTCAAACCCACTTATACGTCAAGGAAAATTCAATCCGTATGTTTCTGATTCATTTGTATTCAAGTCATCAAAATGTTGTTTTGTAAAGGTATTGTTTAATGTCCAAAAAACATTATAAAGTTCTTTTTAAAATAAGACTTTAAAATCCATTTTTTCTTCAAAGTTGTGGCATAATTTCCAAACATATCAAGTTAAAAATTAAGATTTAAAGTTTGAAATATCAAAGTTTTACTAAATTTTGTAGCCAAATCGAGGAAAAAAAATATTTCAGAGATATAACTGTCCAATATAAATTCCATTATATTTAATTTAAATAAATTTTTAGTCATTGCTACAGGTAACTTAGAATTTTTGGTACCTAATTTAAATAAGAAGAATAGTAAATAGAACAGATAGCTCCATTCTGGAAATATAATTATAAGAAGATATCATTAAGAAAGTTAGATTCAAATGTTGACTCATTCGAAATACTTCATATTTAGCTACAGCACCTATAAAATGAGTGCCATAGTAATTATTTTATAAGGACAGTGTGAGGCTGTATTAGATGATAGGGTCTGGAATATAATAAGACAGGAATGCTGGCCTTCATGCTCAGTTGTTTAGAGAGTAGTTCACAGAGGCTTTTTTATTTACTCTTGATGGCACTCCTTTAATTTAGGATCAATTATCTTATTGTGGAGGTTTTATAGATGTCTTAAGGAAGTTTTAGATACATTCACAAATGATAGTCCACCAAAGAAAAGTAAGATTATTAACATATGTTCTTACACTTTGAGTTGGCAGCAGAGTATATAGACAGTGCTGTTATTAGGCTCATGTCTAATAATTTTGGTTAATAAAATGATTATGGATAGGGAACTTTTAAATGAATTCTGATCTAGGGTATGAAGGCAATAGAAATGAACACCCAGAGATATGTGTGATGATAAATTGCTTGCTTATATTAGTTAGATATTCATAGACATCAGCAAATATCACATTACTAGTACTTAATATGGTACTTTTTTTGAGTCCCAACCATTTTTACCCTTAGAAAAAATAAAATAGTTATTTTGTGGATAACTAATTGCATCAATAATATAAGGGAAACAAGTTTTTTTTTTTTTGTCACTAGATAGTATTATATACAGTGACAAACAATTAAAGACTTCCCTATGTTAATTACCATCAGAAAAAATTTTACAACACAAAGATGTCTCAATGTGAATTACTGGTATTTGACTAGTAAACCTATTAGCAAGCCTCACACATCAACATGACTTCTTACAAAGATTGTAGAATTACACTCAGTATTTTGTTGCTCATAGAACACATGGCTGGAGAAATATTAACAGTCTTTGCTAAAGAGTTGGGGACCTGATAGTTCCTAATATAGCATGTTGTACTGATATTTGTAGAAATTTGTATAAAATTCCCACTGTATAAATATTTCCCATAAAACAATCAGAAAACTGAAGATACCTTATGAAATGCGCGGAAGAACATCAGAGAAGACCTCCTTGAAAGTCAAGGAAACAAACCATTGTAATGGTTGTCTTCTTTGATTGTAACCCATGTTGATCCTCAGCTATATTTCTCAGACATTGTAAAGGGGTAAAGGTACAGCTTTTGTTCTGCTTGTTGGTACACAAGAGTTTTCTCTATTCTTATTTTTTAGAAATTATATTCAGAGTTTTCCTAAAAGCTCCAATGATTTAATCTCCTTTCCGCCAAAATAATTATTGTGCAAACTTTAAAAAAAAAGTCTTCACTTTAGTTATCAACACAATGAAATTAAAAGTGAATATTTTAAAACTTTTATTACCCAAGGTTTTTCATGTTCTCTACTCTTTGACTTGTGGATTTTTTGTTATTGTTGTTTATTCCTGGAAATTGACAACTGCTAGATCTACATTAATAATAACGAATGGGATTAGTTATTTTTCTACAACCCTGAGGTGTTTTTCATTCCTATTGTTCTTTAAGAACAATTTAACATACTGATAAAAAGTTTTCTTCACAATGACAGTGTCCTGTGATATCTCCTAAATGTGCTATTTTTAAATGAAAGTATTTGATTAAATACGTTTGTTGTGTTATCCTTAGGATCTCTAAGACAGTCTATTTTTTACCTCAGGGGAACATTTCTAAATTAAGCCCCTCTGTTGTCAGATGACTATTTATCTGTGTCCAGGGTCAGATGATCTATGTGGCTGGTTAATCTGAATATCAGCTGACATAGTGCTAATAAGCAGCAAAAGAAACTCAGAGATCAAGGGTGATATTTTTCTTTTGGTCCTGCTGTTTTGAGTATAGTTTCTCATGATTATTTATCTACGTTCAGAAAGTTGAATTATGTCTACTTATCAGAGGATCTTTTAAACATTTTGAGATTTGATAATATTCTCTTTCCTTATCTGAACTTTGTCTTATAAAGCAATTAAGTCATTTTTGTTCATAAAAGCATATGGCTCCCTTCTGCTGAATTTATGGTGCTGACAATTGGTTTCAAGTAAATAAATGAGAGAGTCTACATCAGTGAAACTGCAAGAATCACATATCTTTCTAAAATTTCTGGAAGTATAAAGGAACATATACTCCTATAATTTTCCTAGGTAAATATTAGTATAAAAGAAGTAGTTCTTTATGTAGTGTTTAATGTTAAGGATAATTAGAGCATACTTGCTTGACTTTTGGATGAATATTTAAGAATAAATTAGAAGAATAGATGAGGAATATTTATCTTCAAATATTTAACTAAGTAAAATAAATAAATGAAATTAGATTTTTTCACGTAGTCCAGAAATTAAATCAATGTGCAACAACAACAACAAAAAAGCAGATTTAAGACACAAGGAAAAAATGCTTAAGAAATGGAAATTAATAGCTGTGGAATCGTTTGTACTGTGAAGGCATGAGTTACATTTCTGGAAGAATTCACTATTTATATGACCTTTTGTCTAGGGATTATTATATTGCATGAGATAATTTGTTAGGTAATTATAATTTAGAAGCATATGTGATAGTTTAAGCATTATACATATATATTATATTCAGAGAGGGCACAATCAATAGATATTTCTTTGGTAAAGGAGCCTGATATTACGTATTTACAGTGAAACTCAAACTCAAGATATGTAAAACCAGAAATGGAGAAACTGGTAAAGGAAATCAACAAATTCCAAGCACTTTCTTTTGGGGAATATTGTGGCAGAAACTTATACACAAGTTATCATGTGAGGTATCAGATATAAGTTCATAGTTGAAAATCTATCATTATTAAGGTTTCTAGAGAGCTCTTATTACAGCATTTAGTAGGATTATATTCCCTTTAAGTGCCACAGAAAGTTTTTCAGCATTATAACAAAACAAAATCTAAAATTTTTCAGAGCATATTAAAATGGCTTCTGATTCATATTTCTATAAAATTTCAAAAACATTAAGACATAAATTAATTTATGACAATGTATTTCTAATTTTTTTAAAGGACAAATACCATATGATTTCACTTATATATGGAATCTAATCAACAAAATTATTTAATAAAAAAAATAGAAACAGGTCAGGTCGGCGTACTCAGTGGTTGAGTGGTGACTTATGAACCAGGTCACGGTTCTATTCCAGTCAGGGCACAGTAATTTTCTTTCATCATCGCTGTTTCTATCTCTTTCACCTTCTTCCCTCCTCTCTGAAATAAATAAAAATATATTTAAAAAAATAGAAACAGAAGCATACATAGAACAGACTGACAGATATCAAAAAATAGGGGAATTGGGGGCTGGGTGGAAAAAAAAGGTGAAGGAATTAACCCCAAACATATAGATCTAACAATTGACATGGTGATTGCCAGAGAGAAAGGATGGTGGTGGGAGATGAAAGTAGGCAAAGGGGTAATAAATGGGGATGGAGAAACTTGACTTTGGATGCACTGTGCACATGATGTTTTACTGAGTTGCACACTTGAAACCTATATGGTTTTATTAACTAAGTAGAGACCCAGTGCACAAAAATTCGTGCACTGGAGGGGGGTCCCTCAGCCTGGCCTGCCCCCTCTCACAGTCCGGAAGCCCTCAGGGGAGCAGGCCTAAGCCACAGTCTGGCCTCCCTCTGTGGGAGGTGACCAGGCTTATCAGGGGAAGGCACCACCCCCATCACCCCACTGTTGCTGCCACTGCCTGCCACAGTGGATGCGAGGCCTGAGCCCCAGGGCCTTGCAGCTGCTGTGGCTTTTGTCCAGATGGACATCGGAAGACATCCACCCTAATTAGCATATTACCCTTTTATTAGTATATATGTCACCTGAATAAATTCAATAAATAAATAAATAAATAAATAAATAAATAAATAAATCTTGTGGTAAATAAGTAACATAGCTAAATAGCCATCCACGTAGTCATTTTATGTGGATGATTCAGAATACTTGAGAATTCCTTTATTTTTATGGTAAAAATGATTAGATTTCTACTGAAAATAGATATTAGATTTCCCTTAGTGTTTAAAATCAGCATTTGTTTATTTCCCAAACCCATGTAAGCTGTGACATAGGGGTCTTCTAACTTATGTAATGTCTTAAAGCACATCAAAAAACATAAATCTTCCTGTATGCTTTAGATTTTTGCTATTTCCCACTGAATAAAAATGGGTAACTAAACATAAATATTGTAGTGCTGTTAAATTTCTACTTTGTTCAACCCACGATCTTATTAATCATATAATATTTTCATAAACTATACTTTATTTTCAAACTTGCTCTATCAAAACCTATTTTCTGTCTAGTTGAAAATCTGCTGTTTTTATACCCTGATTTTTGTAGTACTTTTTTTTATCAACATCAGTTATTCTTCCATGCTAATATTTCACATTTTTCTTTTTCATGATTACTAGTAATTCCAGGTTTTACTTCGTAGGTATATCTTTAGATCATTTGAAGTAAATAGTCAAACTATGTGTTTGCTGTGATGTTCAGTCGAGATAATTTTAATAACTAAAGAAAACTAACATGTTCTGAAAGCTTACTAAATACTAGGCATTTTCTAAGCCCTTTAAATGGAATGCCCACTTGATCTTCATGATTACCCCATTTTATGCATGAATAAATAGCCTTCCATAGTTTAAGGATCTTGCCCATGAATCTAAACATGCACTGTTTTCAGAGCCAGATATTACATACTATGACTCTTACAAATTACATGAAGTTTGTATACATTATAACCTGGATAAAAGGTATTTTTATAATTTCCAAATAAAACAATGCTATTAATAATGATCGTTATGGAACAACAATGAATTTTCTCTTGGATGTGTTTGGAATTACCTTTTGGTTTTTATGCTTTCTGTCTGGAATTTAAATGTGATCTGGCCCAAAAAAGGTAATAGCAGTTTTACCATATTTTTTTTGTTTTTCTCAATCTAACTACACTACTTCAATAGTTCTTTTAGCCCCTTACACAATTAAAGTTAATTTGATAAATTCATAAAATAAAAAGAAGAAAAAGTAACTTTTCTTTTGCCAGCAATTGACTTCAATGTGTAATTAAATTTAGCCAAATTTAATTTCTTTATTTTTAATTTGATAACTAAATTCACCCTTCCTTTGTGCCCTGTGTCACTCACTAACATATTTTGATAGGTTCTCCTCCCCTTGCTTTCTTGCCTTCTCTGCTTTACTGTCCCTTAATCCATACTCCCTACCATGGAACCCTCCAATCTTCCTCTCCCCCCACTCTCTTCAAGTCTGAACTGGTGCTCAAGTTTCTAATTTAAACCAGGGTGTAGCAAACTCATCCTCAGGCTAGTCAAGAATGCTAGTCAAGTTTCAAAAAAAAAAAATTATTGGTTTATTATTTTGCAAAAAGCCAGTCTGAAATCAGTCCTTTTCTCTCATCACATGATCCCTTTTCCCAGCATCAAAGCTGATGGTGAGTTGGTATAGTTCTAACTTTTAAAAAAGTCTTGAACTACCTGAATTGTGTTTTGGGGGAGTAACACATTGGGGTAATTTTTTTTTCCAAAAAAAGAAAAAAAGGAAGATCTCTGGCATTGAAACACATTTTAAAAAATTGACAGTGTACTTAGCCTTTTTTTTTCTTACCCATATAAGCAGAGCTTCATCAGACTGCTTTTCTAAAAACCTCATATTCTGAACAAAAAGGTTTGAATCTTCTAATTTACAGATAGTTTAGTTCTGTTGATAATGAAAAACCATGATTCTGATTTCTTTTTGAATATCTATATCTATTTTTGATATCTATATTATATTTTTCTTCAGGTAGAACTCTGAAATGGGCATCTCATAGCCTAGTTTGGTCTTGTGTAACAATTTGTAGTGAGAAAATAACTTTCATTTATAAACAGATGTTGATGATAGAATATATTCAGTAATAAATTGTAAAACTTGCCTTTGCTATTTTACCATGTCCATTTTATACACAACATTTCAGAACGAGGTTTTAAAGGCAATTTCCTTTGTTTTAATTTATAGTATGTTTATATTTGAATGAGATCCACATGGTAAACATAATTTGCTTATCCAAATTTTAGCATCACAACTCAAAAACATACATAAAAGAGAGTTTTGAAATCAATGATTTATAAAGTAAGCAGAGACAAACAGGAGTTAGTCTTGCTTCATTATCTGGTGAAAGATGTACTTTACCATCACTTAGCTTTCCCTAATGAAAACGGATATGGAAGTGTTTGGCTACATCTGTATTTCTGTTTTTGATTTTCCCTAATTCAGAACAGTAATCATGGAGCACCAGTCTTGCCCAACAAAGCCAATGTTAGGAACATAGTCCAGTTTTTGTTGTTTGCTATATTCCTTATTCTAGACTCTAACCCTGGTTTCAGTCATGATCTGAGGGGTAAATGTTTTCATGGTTATATTGATTTAATGCCATGAAGAATATGAAATTCTCCTTATTTTTGTCATACCCAAACATTAACTCTGTCTTTCCTGTTGCTCTGTCCACTGTAATTTTAACTTCTTGCTGGTACATGGTTGTTAAAGACATATTGCAAAAATAGCAGTGCTGGTTTTGCATCACAAGCAGGGAGCACAATGGGAAGAAGAGAGAACCTCTAGTCAGTGTAAGGTATGAGGAGTCACTGCAGTTCTGTGCTGTTGAGAGTTGAACTTGGGCACATGTGGAATAAGCTCACAGAGGATGAAGGAAAACCAAAACAGAAACAAAAGCATCTAACAAGCAAACCAACAGTATAGAGTGCAAGTGATGATCAAAATTTGAAATTAGAGGGGAATTTTTTTGATAAGGAAATTATATGTCCCGGATCCTTAAAAAATGCACACCAATTTCACTGCAGTGTGAAAAGTTTCCATCTGAATGGAATAGAAACCGGGGAGACCACCTGCCCTTTCATGGCTGGCAAGGAGTGTTCAGTGCTTATCTTCCCACTTCCTAAGGAAAATCCGATTTTGAACTTAACAAAACAAGCAGCTCCAACACTGTTCTTGACAGACAGTTTGTGGGTCACTGACGGACCTATGAGATGGATGGTTTTCCTCCCGTCTTCTCAAGGTCAGAAGCAGAGACCTAAGATGAAAGCATCAGCCCTAAATAATCCCTGACAAAGGGAACATTGTGTACTTAAAGGAATAGCACGCTACTTTAGGGTTGACAGGGTGGAGTTAAACAAACATCTGACACCTTTTAAGCCTTATTTTATTCATTACTGAAATGTAGTCATTGTTTTGTTATGAGGCGTAAATAAGATCACGCATGTAAATCAAGGTGAAATACCTAGCTTCAGTGAATGGCAGCTGCTGCTCCTCTCTAAACTTGAGAAGTATTGAATTAGCTAACCTCCTCAATTCTCAGTTTCTCTGATCCTTTTGAAAGGCATGCTCATTATTACTTTTGGATACCGGCTATATCTACATGTGCATCTAGTCACACCATTTCTCTTTGAAGTAATACAACTGATCCTATATAATAAAAGGCTAATATGCAAATAGACCAAATGGCAGAATGACTGGTCGCTATGACGCTGGGCTCATGGCTGGCAAGCACAGTGTCGGTGGTGGGGGCCTCTTCTGCCTCCATGGCAGCACTAAGGAGCCCTCAGGGGATGTCTGTCTGATGGCTTAAGCCTGCTCCCCACAGACATCTCTCGAGGGGTCCTGGACTGCAAGAGGGTGCAGGCTGGGCTGCAGGAACTCCTCCCCCCCCCCGACAGTGCACGAATGTTGTGCACTGAGCCTCTAGTCCAGTGATGGCAAACCTTTTGTGCTCGGCGTGTCAGCATTTTGAAAAACCCTAACTTAACTCTGGCGCTGTGTCACATATAGAAATTTTTTGATATTTGCAACCATAGTAAAACAAAGACTTATATTTTTGATATTTATTTTATATATTTAAATGCCATTTAACAAAGAAAAATCAACCAAAAAAATGAGTTCGCGTGTCACCTCTGACATGCGTGTCATAGATTTGCCATCACTGCTCTAGCCTATAATAATAAAAGTGTAATATGCTAATTAGACCGGACGTCCTTCTGGATGACCATCTGGATGAAGCCAGGGCTGTGAGGGAATCCCAGGTCCCAGTTGCCAGAGGGAAGCTGGTGCCAGCAGCCAGGGGAAGGAAGGCCTACCCTTGCATGAATTTCGTGCATCAGGCCTCTAGTAGATATATAAAAGTTCTAGTTATGCTACAAGATCAGATGATGCTGATGACCCCCAACGTAATACTCTGGAAATCCAACTATTATTTTGCATATTATTTCCTATTTTTATAGCTCAGAAGGATGCTTTTGATCTGGGGACCACCATGGAATCAATGTGGCATGAGATCTCCCCTTGGGAATGGTCCTTATGTGGGGTAGGCCAATTTACATTCTCGCCACAGCCAAAGACATGAGAAATTGAAGAAAAGGTCTGCTTCTCTTTACTCAGATGAATGTTTTTTGGTCCAATCTTCATATGTATAAGAAATAAGTCACGAATGTCTAAACTCCATTTTTTTTTTTTTTTGCAGAGTAGACACTTTATCATGGCATATGCATTCGATATCTCAGTATCAGCTCTTTACTGCATATTTGGGAAAACATCTTTTACTCTTGTCACTCTTTCTCTTAGATGTCAAAATAATGTATTTCTCTTCCGTTTTGGTAGTATTGGCCTATTGCAAGGATCCTACAAGCAGCTTGTGGTCATTTTACAGGTTCATGTATCAAATTGAAAGGGAAGGTCAAACATTTAGGGAACCATGCTTTTCTGTATGATACAAAAATACTTTGAATAATATATCATATAAGCTAGTATAAAAGAATGTTTTCTTTAGAAACTCATAAATTTCCCAAACAACTGCAGTAAGTTCATTTTGAGGACCACTTCCCCCACTATCAATAAAAGGCAGAGTATGAAATTAATTTCACTGCTATGAAACAAACTAAAAAGCTTTTCTTCATTGATATACTAAGACATAATCATAGTTTTTAAAGAACCTGTTGGTTGATTTCTGCTAAAATATGCATCATTAGAATTTTATTTAAATCTTTTATGATTTTAAGGAAAGAAATATCTGTGTGTGTACACTTTTTTTTTTAAAAAAAGTCACATAATAACTGGGAAAAAGTCTAAAAAATAATTCACTTTTCCCATGGTTTTGTGAAAAGAATGTTTGTGCCTTCTTAAAATAAATGAGGGCTATGAGATCAACTAACCAGTCTTTTGGGGCATGTGACAGATGATGTCTGTAAAACTCATAGGGCCTCAGGGGAAAGGCACTATATACAGAATGGGGCCAAAGTAGGTTTACAGTTTTTCATATGAAAAACAGTACAATGAATAATAATAGAAGAATAAACTCTGTCTCACCTACTTACAACTGTAAACCTACTTTTACACCACCCTGTATATGGAGAGGAGCTATTGAAAAGTGCTTGTGTGAAGGTAAGTTGGAATTCTTAGTTTGACATGCATATTCCACTGCCTGAAAGAGGGCCCAAGTTAGCATTTGTTGGGCTTGTCATCCCTGAGACAGTACACTTCCTCATCGCAGACCGATGTCCCATGGGAAGAGACTGATCATTTCTGTCATCTCAGTCCCACCCGCGGTGCAATGAAACAGCTGCGTGTCTGGACAGCTTCCACAGCTGGGCAAACACCTCTCGCCGCGATTCTTGATGTTTAGCCTTTCTTTTCTCAGGTCCCCCCTCCTGGAGTCCCATGAACTTCAGTCCTCAACTGTTTGTATTTTTCCCCCTCACGCCTCTAGTCAGCATGCTGTTGTTTCTAACCAAATATCCACTTTTCTAATCCCCACCATGCTTTCAAGCTGGAGGGCATTACAGTCCTTTCTGCAAAAGTTGTAGAAAGAATTTCAACTTAAAAAAAAAATCTTCCTCCTTTGAACTTATCTCTCCTTCTCACATCCCAATCATAGAGGAAAATGGATTCCTCCTACTGTCATATTACCAGGAATTATAACCACATTTACTTTTTTTCTTTTTTTAAATATATTTTTATTTATTTCAGAGAGGAAGGAAGAGGGAGAGAGAGATAGAAACATCAATGATGAGAGAGAATCATTGATTGGCTGCCTCCTGCATGCTCCCCACTGGGGATCGAGCCTGCAACTCGGGCATGTGCCCTTGACCAGAATTGAACCTGGGACCCTTTAGTCTGCAGGCCGACGCTCTATCCACTGAGCCAAACCGGCTAGGGCATAACCACATTCTTATCTTTAGGTAATTCTTAACTCACACTTCATGTCAGTGTCAGCATATTGTTCCCAATTACCCTCTGTGACTGCATACCTCCAATATGTCTTTTCTCCTTTAATATCAGCCACAGAAGCCTATTCTTATTCTTATATTATGACATTTGTTCCTTCTTTGGTTTTTGAACCTTTTTCAATACTGAGTGTACTAGAATTGTACATATGTAATATTCAATATGTAATATTTAATATGTAATTAAGTGGTTATTTTTAATTTACTCTTTTAAATAGCAGTATAAAGAAGAGAGTGGGAAGTTCTAGCAAAGGCACTGCATGAAGAGCTTGTTTTTTTTTTCAGACAAAACCTCAGAATTACTATAAAGAATCACTCAAAAACCTTACTATCTTACACTCTGTTTTCCCAATAAATCAAATTTTTCCTGTGTCACTGAGATCGCCTAATATCCAGCCTTTCTTGGTGCTTGAGTGTATAAGGCAATGTAAAACATGTTAAAAACAAGAAAGTTCTCAGCCCAAATGTAAAATTCTGCTTGTGATATATCAAATCCATGTGCTTGTATCTGGCCATAAGTCTATGCTTGTTCTATAAAACTCGAAGCTATGTAAATTTCTCATCAAATTATAACAGAGTTGAAATTGAGAGCTAGATTACAGTGTGCTTACTTTAAGGTCACACTGAGTTAAAATGTATATGCAATTTAAGTAGACAAAATTGTATCTTCTCCACATTCCTTAAAATCTGATGTAAAATGATTTGGTCTATATGCTGGGTAGAGAATTCTGCACATTTTAAATCATCTGCTTCTAGAGGGGTTAAATTCCAGTATAATTTAGAATTACAGAAACTATAATTTATGAGTCCCAGAATCAAATTTAATCACAGATTGCAAATAAGCAAAGATCAGGAGGATATGTGAATGAGAAACAATGCATTGACTTGTTTTCTATGAAATCATTCATAAAGGATACTGCAAGAATCTTTTCTGAATTGAAGGAAAGACAATTTGTGCACAAGTTCCATCACAGGTGTTTTGGGTTAAGCAGTCAATTACTGTGGGTTTATGGAGGGAAAAACAAACTGGAATTTATGCTAACATCTTAGAGTGATATGAACGTTTAGACTCTGATAAATGCTCAAATGAATGTTTTTCAAACTGTATATTCTGGAGGGAAACTAAATGCTCCTATTTGGAACCACTTATCCTTGTAACATCAACATGTCTCTAAAGAGCTGTTTTATGTCAGAGTCTCCTTTAATAACCCTGATTTTAAAGAAATAAACACTTTGAAAGTCACATTTTCCAAAAAGAATGGCCTGAAATACAAAACCAGTGAGTTTGAGATGGATCTTTGGTTTGCCGGCTTACCTTCTCTCTGACTAACCGTGAAACAGTGTGTTCTCAGACAGATGTGAATACAATGCCCTGACCCCAGTGCTTACCCAAAGTCTTAAGGGTCCGAAGTTTGGAAGTCTTGACTCTCCAGCTTCAATTATGATAAAATTTAGTAGGCATGAATCCCGGACTCACATTCGTCCCTCTTGATTGCTGTGTGAAGAGAATAATTGTTTCTTTTTAGATGTCATCCTAGCCCAGTCTTTATTCACTGTGTGGTTAATACAACTGAGAAATTATATGACCAGATATGTTTTGCTGCTCACATTGTTTCTCTTCCCTTGGTACTTGTATGATCATTTTTAGGGGCAATATGGCAGCCAACATATGAATAGTTCTAAAAGTTTTTACAAGCAAAGATCTAATGGGTATTCTTTTTACAAACATAAAAGGCAAATACCTCTGCCAATTCCAAACCGCTGACTTCCATTTTTGTTCTCATGATCTCTTTCATTTTATAATCCAAGAATTCTATGATACACAAGCCTAGGATAATTGGGCACAAACATTGTTTCTTTGTGTGTAGCTGCCATCAGTGAAATCACTGGAATGCTGGAAAGTTCTTCAGGGGCCTTTCCTATCTCCTATCTTCTCCCATTTGTGTAGGAGACCCCAAAACTATTTAAGCTTAAACAACCAAATTCTTCTCTGTCTCTTGTTATCAACGTACCCATTTAACAGGTCACATTTCTTCCATCTGCCCAGTATACAACATTAGGGCCTGGATATAATGCAAGTGTCCTAAGTAGAACCCAAGAAAGGATGTGGGGTGTTTATCTAAGGTTCCTTGAGATAAACTTTAACCGTGCAGGTGTGGGACATTCAAGCAGTTGCTAGCCAAGAGGCTACTCTACCCAAGCAGGACCAAGGGCAGGCCTAGGACCAAAAAGACCAGAAACCTTAATTTCAGTTTTAAGAGTATGCAAAATAATTAAATTAACTGCCGAAGGAATTACACCACATGAAACATATGCAGTTGCAAATCACACAGCACTTTATTAGTCAATAAAAGTTCCTGATGCTGCGGGTACAGGCATAATGGGATCCCAGTGGTGCTGTCCTCTGGGGTCCAGCAGCTGGGCTGGTCCAGTCCGGATGCAAGGGGCCGGCGTTCCTCACCCAAGAGCTTGGTTGCACCTAGATTGGGAGGTACTAGCCATTCTTCTGTCCTCTGGCAGAGAGGAGCCTGGAGCAGCGTCGCTTGCGGCACTGACAAAAGGACGTGCCTTTGTGGCTGTCTCTACAGGCAAGCACCATTGGCTGGCCAGGACCCATTTTTAAAACCTGTTTTGTACCCTCAGCAATTCAGGTGGCTATCAATGAATTACGTCAATGCACACATGTTAATTTCAAATAGGGCAGGGGCTACATGTGCTTATCTAGGGAGAGTACATCACTCACTCAAATGGTTATCTTGACAAGTCACTCTGAGTCAGTAACTGAAGTTCAAATCCTTATCTATGAGGTACACACGCTTCAGGGCAGAGGGGAATGTGTCTTTAATATCACACTTTAAGTTTCAAGGAAACATTTCAAAACCTTCCTAATATTTTTAGACATTCTTTAAGCATTTTTATTTTATTTTTTTAAAAATATATTTTATTGATTTTTTACAGAGAGGAAGGGAGAGGGATTGAGAGCCAGAAACATCGATGAGAGAGAAACATCAATCAGCTGCCTCACACACACCCCCTACTGGGGATGTGCCCGCAACCAAGGTACATGCCCTTGACCGGAATCGAACCCGGGACCCTTGAGTCTGCAGGCTGACACTCTACCCACTGAGCCAAACCAGTTAGGGCTTTAAGCATTTTTAAACATTTCTATATTTTACTACAACAGCAAGGGAGGTGACCTCTTGATCTAACAGTCACTTCATGCATCATTGGCACTGTCTCTCTCTTTGGTACACTTGTTGGTGCACCTTAAAGTCCTAATGCTCTGCTCACCTTTGAACAGTGACCACTCTCAGAAGCTCATGCTGATGCTGGTACAGGAGATAATCTTGGATCCACAGTCTGTCATCCTGTCCCAGTGAGGAGATGCTCCAAAGCCACTCTTCTGATTTAGGGAGAACCTTTTCCCACCACCTGTGTCACATTACTAACCAAGCTCCAAAGTAGTGATGCCTTGACTTCCTAGTATTTTGTAGGGACGTTAGGTAAAAACAGTTCTATGACATTTTCTTGAATTCTCTTTGTTCTTTAGAAGTTAGTCATGCAACCTAATTGGAGCTGCACAGACTTAAAATCACTGTTTCCTTATACTCACTAGGACATTGTTCTGAATCTATGAGTTAGGGATTCACCTTTTCCTTAGAATGACTTTCCCATGAAGTTGCTCCATCCTCATTCAAAAACATGTGCAGTGAATTACTCCTACCAATATTCTAGCTATGCCTAGACATGTCTGAATCCCAAGGTGACTAAGCTTGGGCTCAAGCTGATGTCCTTACCATCCTTTTAACTTAATACTCTTTTTATTATCCCACCCCATTTTTATGGTATATTAATGCTTAATCTTTATATATCATCTATCTGTAATACTATACCTTTTAAACTAGAAGTAAAAAATAAGGATCAACTTTGAAAATTAAATCCATACTAATACACATCTACATATAGGTTTCCTAAATCAAAAGGCTTTGGGTAGACTTCTTTATTTTTATATTTGCAGTATCTAAAACATACTGTATGCTTAATAATAAAATTGACCATGTTCAAATAAATCTTATAAAAGATTCAATACTTTCAATACATGTAATATAGTCCGGGTTCCCATTAGCACTTCTAATAGAAACAACTGTTCAGCCATTCAAAAGGTTTAGTCTACATAATCAATGTAGGTGTATTGTGTCTGAAGGAGTAGGTCAAATAGTTAAGCTATGGTGTAGCTCAAGACCAAAAGTAACTGAGCAAGCATTAACTTATGGAATCTTAATAGTCACCTCATTGCTGAAGTAAAAAGGAAACCAAGAGGAAACTTAATAATATCAAAAGTTATTTTAAAGGGAGTTCACATTGGTTTGAAGGGTACTTTACTTCACACACAATATCCACCTTTGTAAAGCCCAAGAAACCCATATTTGTAACATATGCACATCTTTACGGTTTTCAGAACATAAATCTTTAGAGAAGTATTTTTTCTCCACAGATAAAATTAAAATATTGAAAGTCTTTAGGAAAATAATAAAAGAAACCCTCCTGCAAACCAAAGGAAACTTGGAACTTTGCGTTAAGTGCCTATTTAACTATAAAAGGGTCTGTGTGTGTTGTAATGAATGGAAAACCGATTTTACTGTATTCCATTTGTGAACATCTTGCAGCAACCTATTTCAGTATTAGAAAGATCATATATTAAAAATAATTTCTGCAGTCATCAATCTATACAAGTAAAAATCTAGTTTCTGTTAAATTAACACTTCATTAAAAAATCAAAATAAAAGCTCAGCAAATACTTTTTATGTTGTACTCCAAGATGGGGGAAAAAATCAAAAATTTGAAGAACAGATTGCCAGTTATTCTATTCCATAACAGTTAAGTTTCTCAGTTCTTTTTTTTTTTTTTTTCTGTTGCTGAGCTCTCTGTCACTGGAAACATCTTAAACCAATTTCAACTGCTACACCTGAATAAACATGTTGTAAAAGTGTTTATGTATTGAAGTGGGTCAGTTCAAGGTATGGTATTTGGCTGGAACTTCTAATTTCTCTTTTTACAGCAAAAGGGCTGCCAGAAGGAGGAAGTCTGAGCTGAATTAATACATTTGTTACAGTGGAAGTAGAATGGAAACTGCTCTGACCACAAATCAAACTGCCTCTTTCATTTATGCCAGTGATAGAGTTTTTCTAAGAAATATAGACTCTGGCATAAAGCCACTGTAAGTTTGCATTTAAAAGAGAAACCTATATGCTTATTTGTTTAAGGTTTACTGCTTTGATTATTTGTAAGCGCTTTCTTGGGTAGGACTGAGCATAGTGTCATTGGTGAGGTGGAATGCCATTTTAATACTTCTAGGGACTGAACAGGTTTTGCCAATATGCTGTAGAACAATTGTTGAGCATCCTGATGCTGCCTGGACTGGAGCACACTTTTTTATTTAACCAATACCTCCACATTTAAAGGACCTCTGTGTCTGTCCCAACAGCTGCACAGCCTCACATGACACAGTCTCATTTTCTGACGGTGGAAGGTCTCCTCACAATACAGTATACACAAAAGTGTTTATGCTGCCAAAATAAATTTTGTTAAGAGCATGGGTTTATTTGCTAAAAAGCCATTGATGCTGTTTCAGGGACTTGTTTTCCTTTTCCTTCTTCTAAGGTGGGTCCGGCTATAGAGTGGACTGAGGTTGCTCCACAGTCTTCACTGAATAAATATTTTAAGAAAACATGCACATCTCCCATGGGGCAAAGCAGAGTCAGTCATGCACATATTTCAAACCACATTATATATTACTCTTCAAAGATGGGAAACTTCTCTATGTCAAGTAGATAATTTGCATGAGTTTTTAGTAATTCTCAACTAAATTTACAACATAAGATTACATAGTTCATTCTCTTTGTGTGATTTTCATGGACCAATATCAGCCAATGGTTTGCTTCATATATATTATAGTATTAAAGTATATGATTAGATATTTATGTTATATTTATAATTTTCAGTGATTATTTTAAACTAGAGAGGATAATAAGAGTGAATTGTAAAAAGGGGAAATGCCGGGGTCCAACCCAAGCAGTCCAGGGGTCCCCAAAGGTGTGGACGGAGTTGGCGAAGAAGGAATGACACGAAGACAGTGTTCAGTTGATCAACAGCCTAGCCAGGATCTCCAGCCAAGTTCTGGTCTGGATCTCCAGAGAAGTTCTGGTTCGGATCTCCAGCCAGGTTCTGTGGCCAGTTGTCTTGCTAGGTTCTCCAGCCAGGTTCTCCAGGTTCTCTAGCCAGGTTCTGTGTCCATGTTCTCTTGCTAGGTTCTCCAGGCAGGTTCAGTAGCCATGTTCCCTCACTAGGTTCTTCAGCCAGGTTCTGTCCAGGTTCTCCAACCAGGTTCAGTCACCAGGTTCTAGTCAGGTTCTCTTGCCAATTTCTGTAGTCAGGTTCAGTCCAGGATCTTTTGCCATGTTCTCTCCAGCGAAGTTCTTCTGTCTGTAGGTTCTGTGTAGGTTCTGTCTCCTAAGTTCTGTGTGTAGGTTCTGTCTTCTAAGTTCTGTGTGTAGGTTCTGTCTTCTAAGTTCTGTCTTGTTACATCTGTATTTATACCAGTTGATTCCAATCCTATCAATCTCTATTCCAAAGGTTAGGGCGTTTCTTATCTCCATTCCAGGGAGTAAAGATTATGTAGCTTAAGCATGATTGTTCGTAGTTAAAGTGACTAATTACCCGCCTGGCACTTAGTTAAGAGGTTTTATTCCCTCCCTAACTTCAGGGGAAAATCCCTACCTGGGGAAACAACCTTTCTCAGAGACCTTGGTTAAAACACATAGTGCCAAGAAGGTGAGCAAACATATTAAGAACAGTATGCCATATATGCCAGGTCCCTTGAAACAGCAAGCATGGACCGGCTCCCGGCAGGGAAATAGTAATATGTAACTCCTAGATTATTTGTGGAATCAAATAACACAAGGAAAACAGTAAAATGACTAGCATATCCATAGCAAGGGCTCCAAAACATTTGGCATGATTATAATTATAAGTGTTATCATTGTTACCCCAATGGGAGAGGCACTTTATTAACTTCTACTGCTAGGCCCTAGGACACCTTGACTTCTAACTCACTCCTCTACCGGTCCTTCTTCTCTGATGCACAGCCATACCGAGTGGCTCAGAAAGGTCAGAGATGAAGGTCAGTCTTCATGCTCATCGGGCATTTTTCTCCTTTCTGAAAGACCCCAGGCTTGGTTTGTGTCTTCTGAGATCTTTTCAGTAAACATTCAGTTGTGTCAAAACTCAGAAGGAGGGAAATTATGAAATCTTCATGTTTCCCTCCAGTTGAGAAAAAGCTGGCACTTGAAGCAAGTCCCCATCCCCAGCGGGGCTTCTGGAATGACCTTTGAAGAGCTTTCAGTAGAGCCCAGCTCTGTAAAGTCTGCTGGGCACAGGCCAGAGGGCAAGGGGGAGGCTATCAGCACTAATTAATGCTTGAAGGGCTCGAAAGGAGCTGGGGAAAGTAGCAACATCCAGCCAGCCATTCAGCTTTTACCACTTAGAGGAAAATTATAGGGAACTTAATACAGAAGAGCCCATAGCTCATATTTTTGAAATTGTTACTCAATGTGGACATTTCCAGGCTGATGGTAGTCAACCTTCCCACGTATAGTATTGCTGACTTCCAGGTCTGAGAGCTCTGTCAGTGGAGGCAGCCCGAGGGTGTTCTGTGGTGGAAGAATGATGCAAAAATGCAAAACCAAGCATGGATAATTGTCTGTAATCGTAAACTCGCAATGTTTATAAAGATATTTGGCCTGAAAAGAAAAGATTCTGATAATGTTTTAAAACTCTTCCCGCCCCCACCAAAGTACTCTCAGAATTCATTCATATCAGGTAAACTTGATCTTGTTTTTCATAAACCAAGTGATTGTGCATTGTGTTCTAGGACGCAGTATCAACGTCAAATCTGCTGGTCTGGTGGGGAGACATGGGCCTCAGTCAAAACAACCGTTCATGGTGGCTTTCTTCAAGGCGAGCGAGGTACTCCTGCGATCCGTGAGAGCAGCCAACAAACGGAAAAACCAAAACCGCAGTAAATCCAGCTCTCACCAGGACTCCTCCAGAATGCCCAGTGTCGGAGGTAAGGTAACACCGGAGCAGCAATGCACAGAGTTATGGGGTCACATGTTGCAAATCAAGTAGCCGCCATAAATTTACTCTCTGGATATACCTTTATTTGGTTTATTAAATCACCCAGCAATATTTCTAGCATCCCCAGAATGTTTCATCAGTGAATCACTTGGTAATTCATTTTAAAATAAGTATGGCTGGCCTTGCTATGTTGAAAGATTCAGTTCAAATTAAAATCAAGCTGGCAGTAATAAAATTATGAAATGGCTACGTCAACAAAGTCTAGCCAAAAGTGAATTGCACAGCTTGCTGAGCTGACCTCCCCAGGACCTCTCAAATATGGATGGGTAGCCAGGTAAATTCAACATAAAAATGTTTCTTTAGTACTTAAAACAATACATGTGAATCAGGCAGTTTAATTTTTTTTCTGACAATAGAAGCAGGAATTAAGATCATTAAGATATTTGTATTTCTATTAATTTTTTGGAGGGCTATTATCTCGATAATCTGCCTTGTTCTGTGTGTGTGTGTGTGTGTGTGTGTGTGTGTGAACACGTATATAAAAATCTTACAGTGAAATATTATAAGCACACAATGGATCCCAATGAGCCTGCAATTTAATCTATTGATTGGTAGAAGGGATATAAAAGTAAATTTGATCTAAATGCCTCTAACTGCCAAAATCTGAAATGATTTCATCATATTATTTATGCCAATAAGTGCCTTGTTTAGTCCAGGCCACAGGCAGATTTTTATAAGCTCTTTTTAGATAAAAATGATGGCTATTTTATGCCAAGAAATTATCTTTATCTCTAAACAATAAGTCTATTTGGAGGGGAAAAGTTACCGTAGCACATCTCAACTTAGTCTAACATGTTGGTTCATTCGTGAAATATGTGTTCTTCCATGTTAATGGTCACCACATGCGAGGCACAATAGATGAGCTGGCAGATAAAACAGATGTAATCCCTGCATATGGCTTTTCAGCAAATTAGAATGCTTAACTCTTGCGAAAAGACACATCCAGACAGTGTTTGCCATTATACCTGAACTCTTCATCCCCACCCCCCAATCACTTAAAACTGATAAATCATATAAAAACACCTGTTTGTGTTTGTCTCTCTGTCTGTTTGTTTATTTTTGCATCTGGGACTGTCAACAAAAAGAATAAGTGGAATTCATTGGAAACTTCCTAAAGTATGGGCTCTAGGAGAGTACTGTTAGAAAGAAATCTATTTGGTGTATTTAACAACAGAAGCAAGAGGGAAGATATCTTTATGAAAAAACATTATACTGAATTACATGCTATGTATAGAGTGATGTGGTTTTTTGGTTTGTTTGTTTAATCTTCACCCAAGGACATGCTTATTGATTTTAGAAAGAAGGAAGTTGGGGGGGGGGGAGAAACATTGGTTGGTTGCCTTCCAGTCCATACCCCAACCAGGGATCAAACCCACAACCTAGGCATGTGCCCTCACCAAGAATCAAATCTGAAACCTTTTGGTGTATGGATGACACTCCAACCAACTGAGCCACACCAGCCAGGACTAGAGCGATGTTTTAAAATAATTATCTAACAAATAAGTTTAACCATCTTTTTCACTTGAAAATAAAACATGATAGTAGTGCCTCATTACCAATCTATTTTATAAAGATCTTCAGAAGATATTTAGTTTGGCAAAAATTGTAATTGGTTAATATGAAAGCTGGGGAAAAACAACTTTCTAAGACCTTCCCTTCCTTGTAAATACTCTCCTGTCAAAGTTGTATATTTTTCTTTTCATGTAGAATGGTCTGAAATTGGTTGAAATGTTTTTAATTTAATGTAGCAGACTGCATTAAGAAAAAGGTTTGTTAAAACTTGAATAGAATAGTAAATACTTTTTGAGGAAACTACAAAGGGAAAAGCCCAAGTCCTGTACTTATTATTGAGCTCATAACATCTCTGGCAGAGGCGGTCTAGAGAGCGAAATCATCAAAGTCCTTTTCCCCATTGGTGAACTCTGTTTATCTTCTCTTCCTGGCCACAAGTAACAAATGTACTGCTATGACAAGAGATGAATAAAACATATGGGGCAGAAATCGCATAAGTTTTCACCAGTTTCCTAACACCATTTAGAGCACAAAGTTATTCTAATATAGACCAATATTTTCTCTTTTAAAAGTTTGTCATTGGCAACCATTTATGTGAAATATGTGGTAGATGGTTTTGGAGCAAGTTCATATTTTGATAATAAAAAAGGAAGAAAGTAGCTGGTTTGTGTCTATGAGACTTAACCTTTCAATAGGTACTAATCAAGCAGACAGGAAAAAAGTCTTATGGAATTTGACCTAAAAGACAGGGCTTTAAGAAAGGAAATGCTAATATAAACACAAAATTTGATACTTAGGAGACTTGAAATGCCAGTGAAATTTTAACATTATCCAAATATAAATAATAAATGTTGTAATAGTATTAGGCTTTTACAATAAAATACTGTGCAAAGACTCCATGGCTAAGAAAGGAGGGAGGAGTGTTTTAGTAGATGTTTGCCTGATTGCGTTTATTTATTTATTTATTTATTTTTTCAAGTCAAATCATCAAATGTTGACAGTCTCAGTTAGTGCAAGAGAATTAAAACTCAGGTTTTTATTGCTGTGTTTACCCCCACTTCTTTCCTATTTCAATGATTCTTGCCTTCTGATTTCTTAATACCCCTTTATTCCTGCATACTCCTATGGGAGAGCCTAGGACAGCCGTGGACAAACTACGGCCCGCTGGCCGGATCCGGCCCGTTTGAAATGAATAAAACTAAAAAAAAAAAGACTGTACTCTTTTATGTAATGATGTTTACTTTGAATTTATATTAGTTCACACAAACACTCCATCCATGCTTTTGTTCCGGCCCTCTGGTTCAGTTTAAGAACCCATTGTGGCCCTCGAGTCAAAAAGTTTGCCCACCCCTGGCTAGGACCATGTCTAGCATATAACAGAAACCATCAAAATACTTGGTGTTTAAGTTAATGTGTTGACTGTATGGGAAAACCTAACCCCCTCTTCAGGTTAAAATACACTGAACCACAGCTCCCATGTTTTCTGCAGAAACTACCCCTCTTTAGTTTTTTGGCAAGAAGATTGAGCAAACATGTTATGGGAGAGGTAGCCTGTTTCACGATGAGGCAGTACAGTGGATGTTTGAATTTGGGTGTTGGGGGAAGACAATGGAGGCAATAGCTAGCTTTTAGGTTAGCCACTCTTTAAAATATAAAGGCACAGGGTTGGTAAAAAATGTCAAAGAACCTACTGAGGGCAAGATGCTGTCCTATATCAGTGTCAATAAGAATAGAGCATTAAAAATTTGGAAAAAACTAAAATGCCAAAGGCAAGTCCTGGTTCACTGCAGAACTGCTTGATAAAATTACTTATTGTGTGCTCCATGCCGGAGATCTTTGAAGGCAAATCCAGTTATTGGTGGCCCTGCCCTACACCATGGTGATTTCCTAGGACACTTTCTTTCAAAAAGTGATTATAATGAAAACATTGTGCACTTAATCTCAACCCTGACAGGCACTATCTCTTGCCTAGTGGATGGAATATAAAGTAATACCTCTTGGACAAACCTATTAATCAAAACCAGAAAGAACAATTAATTGGAATCAATTGTTTAGAATATTTTATATAATTAATATATGCTTTCATTACTTAAAAATAATCAAGTCATAAATAAGGCTAGAATTCTCCTTTGATCAATTAATCCTTTTGAGATAGGTTACCCCGATATCAACAGGGTATGTGCACTTCAAAACCTTTTCTTCCATAGATAGTCTCTTTTGGAGAATATATTTTTGTTATGTGTTCTTAACTACATGATTGATGTATTTTATGTATTTTTAACAACTTTTTTTAAGAGCAGTTTTAGGTAGGTTCATAACAAAATTGGGAGGAAGGTACAGATTTCCCGTGTACTCCTTCATCCCATTCATGGATAGCCTCCCCCATTATCAATATCACTTACCAAAATGGCATATGTGTAACCAAAGATGATCCCACATTTACACTCCATAATCACCCAAAGTCTAGTTTACCTTAGGGTTGTCTCCTGGTGTTGTACATTCTGTAAGTTGGGACAAATGTAAAATGATGTATATCCTTTGCTATAATATCACATAGAGTATTTTCACTGCCCTTAGAATCCTCTGTCCTCTGCTTATTCATCCCCCACTCCTCCTTAGCAACCACCTATCTTTTTATTGTCTCCATAATTTTACCTCTTTAGGAATGCTATATCCTTGTTTTATCTGTTTTTTTTAACAATATGTCTCCACCATCTTTAAAATTGGTGATCTCATTCTTGGTGACCTCTACCGCATATAGTCAATAGTGCTTGTGAGAGTTTATTTAATCATATCGCTCTTAAAAGGGACATTTGGTTCTTTCTAAATCGGGGCTTTCAAAATCAATGAAAATCCTGCAAGACTGCACATATAAGAATACATCTAATCCACATGATTTCTATAGTAATTAACACTAAAAGCCTATGTCTATACCCTGAGTCCTGAAAAACTTTGGAAATACCTCCTAAAACAACAATTATTTTGGTGCATATAATATCAAGATCGCTGTATCTATCTACCTACCTATCTATACCCTTATCTATCATCTACGTATCACTTAATCCTGGGCCACTACTTACTAGTTGTATAATCTTGAACAATATATATGACCTCTATTTGCCTCTGTTGCTTCATAGGTAAATTGAAAATTTTAACAGTACCTACCCCATATGGCAGTGATGGTGAACCTTTTGAGCTCGGCGTATCAGCATTTTGAAAAACCCTAACTTAACTCTGGTGCCCTGTCACATATAGAAAGTTTTTGATATTTGCAACCATAGTAAAACAAAGGTTTATATTTTTGATATTTATTTTTATATATTTAAATGCCATTTAACAAAGAAAAATCAACCAAAAAATGAGTTCACGTGTCACCTCTGACACGCGTGTCATAGGTTCGCCATCACTACCATAGGGTGAGGTTACTTGGGTTGTGAGGATTAAATGAATTAATGTGTATAAAGAACTGATAACCATGGTACATGCTTATTATAATTAGATTAATTAGATTAATCTAATTAAAGATTAACACTATAAGAACCTAAGCTAGTACCTAGTATACTCCAGAAGACTTCATGAGGCACTTATATGAGACTAGACATTTTCCAGAAATGGAGGGAGAGATGAAGCCTTTCAGACTGATATGCACAGTTATAGAGCCAAGTAACAGTGTCAAATGGCTGAGTATGCAAGTATTCCTGTGTGAGAGGAGTGTTATATCAGTGAGAAAATGATGATGAAACCAAGTCATAGAGAGTAGGTATGTGATGATAAGGAGCTATGGTGTCTTCATATAGACATTCAAAAAAGGAGAGTCATACTCAGATATGCATGTTTGAAAGTTAAATTTGGTACCAGAGTGAAGAGTGGAATGCCAAGGGAGGAAACTGAAATCCCAAATATGATTAGGGGCCTAGTCCAACACCTCATGCAATAAAAATTATAGATTGGAGAGAGTGGAAGTGGAAACCAAAACATGTGGAATGAGGCCAACTGGGACTGAGTCAAACGGGACTCTGGAGATGGGAGTGTAAAGAATAAGTGGAAGGCAGAGGAAAAGATGTAGATATGAGCCAAAAATGTTAGATGTGGCCTATGACTTGACAGTACCATAGAAACAAAGGAAGAGAAAAACATCATGGAGAGAGACTCCAGTGGGAACATCAACACTTCAAGTATAGAATCAGGAGAAAAAGCAATTCTATGAAAGAGACCAAAGACTGATAGAGATATAGGAGAGCAGGGATAAAGTGTTACCCAGATTAAGTTACCAGAAGAAGATGTTGTAGTAGGAGGTAACCAAATGTGCAAAGGGCTTCCAAGCAGTGAACTAGTCCAGAAATCGGTCAATTTAGTGAGGATTTGTGGGCTGATTTAATGAAGGATACGAGGGAAAAAGAGAAAATCAAGAAAGTTATGAAATTTTCTGGCTTGGGCCACTAGGTTACTGGTGATCCTGTTAATTGAAATAGTAAACATCAAAAAAGTAAAGTCAGAAATGAAAATAGAGAGTAGGAGGCATCTGGGAAACTTGCATTTAGAGATGCCTGGAAGGCAGTTTGAAAGTCAGGTTTGTGGACAGGTTTTTAAGTCAATGAGCTCTAAGGTGAGAAGGTTGGATCATAGGTGCTTTGCTGAGCACAGTGAAGCAAACACTCTAGAATCAGTGGTTCTCAACCTTCTGGCCCTTTGAATACAGTTCCTCATGTTGTGACCCAACCATAAAATTACTTTCGTTGCTACTTCATAACTGTAATGTCGCTACTGTTATGAATCGTAATGTAAATATCTGATATGCAGGATGGTCTTAGGCGACCCCTGTGCAAGGGTCGTTCAACCGCCAAAGGGGTCGCGACCCACAGGTTGAGAACCGCTGCTCTAGATAGTTATTGTTTTGAGATGTCTGGTTTGCATCATACATTCAAACAGAGAAAAACACAGTTATCCCTACACAAGTTAATAACACTAATTCCTACTGAGTTGTGCAGACATTCAAGTGAGGAGTTCACTGGATTTTGAAATTCCTCATTTTTGGGGGGAATTGGTATTGTTTTGGGTTTGTCGTGAATTTCTCTTTTCCCAAGGCCAAATAAAAAATTTACCATTTCTTCTTTACCTCTTCTTGTATCCTCATTCATTTGTCATTTCCATTTCCTATAAATTAATTAAAATCCCGATGCTGTAGATTCTGACTTCCTTTTCCTTTGGGGAACTAAGTGTGGGAATGCTAACATCTTGGCTTTTACTTTGAAACACAATATCTTATATTTGGTTTAAGCAATTGATGTGCTTAAATGTTAAACTCTATTTTGGATTTTTTTCTGGTTTTTTTTGTGTGTGTGTTTTTTGTTTGTTTGTTTGTTTTAAATTTATCTATATTTCATCCCTTAAAGAAGCTAATACTAAATTTAAAGAAAAAGAAACCCATATTAGTAACTAGATTTTTTTGGACTTGATTTTCTTTTGTACCCTTCAGAGATAGGCTAGCCTATATTTATTTATTTATTAAGATAGGCTAGCCTATATTTATTTATTTATTAAGATAGGCTAGCCTATATTTATTTATTTATTGTTGCTTTTTTCAGGAATGAGTGGACAGACTAATGAAGCTCTCTGTAGACCTCAGAAATTTTTTTAACTACTTTTAATCACCATGTATTTTATTTTGATTTTTTGCAATGTCTTTTTCCTAGAAAAAATAATTTTAAAAAATCAAACTAAGAAAAATAGTTGAATTCTTACTCTTTTCAGAAATTGACCACAAAGAAATTGGCATAAAATATTTAACAATGCTTTAAATATTTTGGCACTGATTTCCCAATATTGTTACTGTAAAGACACAAAACAATGAAATGCTATATTTATGATATCTGCATTGTGATTGAGGAATGTTAGCAAATTGTTCTAGTGTGTGCTGTGGCACCAAAACATTTTTGTAATTTCTGGCACAACTTTTCATTTGTGGGCAGGTTCATCAACAGTAGCATTATGTTCATTTTATTTTAATATTTGAAAGGCTGCCAATCAGTATTTTTTAAAGATATAAATCTAACTTCCCTGCCCTTCCTCCCTCAGTTATTCAGCCAACCATTTATAGAACACCTAACTGCAGACTTTGCTGGTTTGGGTACAACATTTACTTCACTCAGTATCCATTAATTTTTATTTCTGACAGAATAAGCATATGGTCCTAACGCTCTATGAAATCAGACTCTTGGAACCAGATTCTGTTATAAATTTCATTGCTCGTTACCTTTATGCGATGTTACATTATATACATCACTTAGCTTGCATGAAAAGCTGCATAGATGGAACAGATATATTTTGACATTTACGTTTTACTTTACTTTTTTTTATAAACATGGAATTCAAATAACCACATACATAGTTTATGGCTTTTTACACGTACTTGTATGTGTTATTGGCTACAGTGTTGTTATTCATATCCAGCGTTTTTAATGAAGACAAGGATAAAAGAATAAATGTTTCCCTTATTGTCTAATGCAGGAGTTGGTGAAGTAAGAGCCAAATTCAGCCCATTGCCTGTTTTGTATGGACCAATTGCTAAGAATTTTTTTTACATTTTTTGATGTTTGACAAAAGATTCCAAAGAATACTTTGTTTCATGTAGAATTCATATAAAATTCAAATTTCAGAACCCATAAGTCAAGTTTTACCCATTCATTTATATATTGTCTATGGGTGCTTTCATGTTATAGCAGCAATGTTGAGTGTTGCAAGGGATATCCCATAGCCTAAAATATTGACTGTCTGTCTTTTTAAAGAAAATGTTTGCTGACCCCTGGTCTAATGCATAGCTGGCTTTTTTAAAAATCCTAAATATCAAAAAGTTTATGCAATCAAACTAATACTATAATTGTTGTTTTTTTTTTTCTCTAAAAATGATACAGGGAGTTTATCTATTTCATCTTGTTTTATGTTGAGTTACAGGAGGCTTGTCTATTCTGTGTTCTTCTGATTAAGGGAGAAGTTTACCCAGAGAGTGAGTGGTGGGTTTCAAATAAATTCTCTTTCCTCCATCTCCCATCATTATAAACATATTTAATTTGTTTTAATGAAGGTAATTGCACAGTAGGAATAACTCTGAACTAGGAGGCAAAATGTCTCTAGGTTTAAAATGTAATCATTATCTTGTTTTCTAGACTGACGTTAAATAAATAAGGAGCTGAAGTAACTGTGAAAGGAGATGACAGGGCCCACTAAGACGGGCTCCTGGGGTCTTTGATGCGCCTACATTTTCTTTAGAGGTGGAGGCTAATTGCACTGAAAGGCGATATCTTATGACAGACTGCTGTGCATAGTAAACTGCCACCTCGGTTTACCAGAGATGACTGTCAGAATGAATGTAGCATTTATTTCTATGAGAAAAACTTAGCTGCCTTCTTTGAAAATAAATTCTTTTGCTGGCTTCCTTACCCTAAATTTTCCCCTCTTTCATGTTTTGTGTTGGGAAAAAAAATCAAAATCGGTTGACTTTTAAAATACATTTGGTGCAAGGTGTGAACAAACTTTAAGACAATATTGAAAGATTTTCTATAAAGTTATGTTTCTTCGGTATTTTATTTTTTCCAGAAACAAGATTGGGGTTCTCTGTTTATCCTTAAATCTTTTAAACAATTTTTAAAAGTTATGGGTTTTTCAGGTTATATTCCAAAATATGTAATGGAAATAATGTATTTTATTTGCTTCAAATAATTTGTGAAAGACGCTGAGAAATTCATTCATTAATGCCTCCAAGAATTATTCAGTACCTACGGTATGCCAGGCACTGTTCCTGACACTGAGATATACCAGGGAACCAAACAGAACCAAATGGGATTTTTCACCCTTGAGGAGTTGACATTCTAACAGGAGGGAATAGATAAGAACCAATGCACATAATAAATGAGTAAGTGGCATAGCACACTAAAGGGGATCAGTGAAATGGCAACAATTCAGAGGAGAGGGAGGGAGACCGGGAATATTAGGGTGTTGGTTTAAGAAAGTCAGTGAAGGCCTCATTGACAAGATGATGCTTAAGTGAAGAGCTGAGCAACTAGAGGCATTAGGTATATAGATATGCAAGGGAAGAGCATTTTAGGAAGAAGGGATAGTGAGAACGAGGACCCTAAGGTGGCAGAAAGCTGACCTGTGCATGAAACAGCAAGGAGGTGTCATGGCCATACTGGAGTGAAGGAGAGGGGGAGGAGCAGAAAAGGCATCGGGGAATTAATGGGGCCTTATAGGGCACGTGAGGATATTTCATTCTTATGGGTATGGAGAACCATCCTGGGACATTGAGCTGGGGAGTGATATGATTCAATTGACTTATTAAAAGGTCTACTTGGCTGCTTTGTTGTAGGGGAGCCAGGCAGGACAGGGAAAATATTATTGAGGATATTGCAGTAATTCAGGTGAAAGATGATTGTGCCTTGGACAAGGAACAGTCATGAAGGTGGTGAGAGTGGGTGTATTTTGGTCGTATTTGAAGGCAAAATGTGTAGGATTTCCTGAAAGATTAGATGTGGGAGAGGGGAAAAAAAGGAGTTTTTTGTTTGTTTGTTTTGTTTTGTTTTTTACTCCAAATTGGTTTTTTTTATGTTTTTATTTAAGAAATGTTATAAAACTGGAAAACTGCCATCAGTCAAGAATGGAGAGGTCTACAGGTGGGACAGATTTTGGGAGGATGATCAAATGGTCAACTTTGGGTATCCTGAGTTTAAAACATTCATTAAAATAAAATAAACTCAGTATGATCCCAATTGGTACTTTCCCAGTGTTTGCTTCATGGAAGATGTTTAAAAATATTGTGTAAATATTATATATGCTACCATAATATGCACAAATTAATGAATGAGCATTCATTGAGCAGCTGGTACTTAATGAGTGGCAGGCATCATGCTGTGCACCATCACATAAGGGGTCTAACCAAATCTTGTTAGAACCCCAAAAGGTAAATGCTATTGTCTACATTTTATAGAAGAAGAAACTCAGAACAAGTAATGAGTAATTTACCTAAAGTTCACATGGTTATCAAGTTGCTTTAGGTTTAAGATTCAAACTCATATTTTACAACTTCAAATATAGCCTCTTTTTTTTATTAGTGACCTCACCATAGAAATAGTAGTGGTATACACAATAAGCTGCCATCTGTTTAAAATCTGATTTTTGTCTTCAGATTATAATACAAGTGAACAAAAACAAGCCTGTAAGAAGCATGAGCTCTATGTGAGTTTCCGGGATCTGGGATGGCAGGTAAGAATGATCAATCAATTCAAGTGTTCTTTTCTGCTTTATGATAAATCCTGAGTTCCTTGTAATCTTTGTCAATAATTTTTCCAATACAGCAATCAATTATTTTAACCAGACTATTCAGTAAATGGATTATTCACATTATTTTTTATCCATTATTCTTTCAGCATAAAAACATAATTATTAGGTTTTATAGTAAAAATAAAAAAAATTATGTTGAAGAAATGATATTTGTAATATTTAGAAAGTGAAAAAGGGTGTTATTCATTAAGTATTTCAAACTTTTGATTTTAATACTATTTTTTTCAGATTAACTCAAGCAATTCTCTTTGTCCCCAATAGTCCCAAACTATCAGTCTAAGAAACAGAATTCTTGACTTTATTGTCTCTGTCATTTAAAAAAAATTTTTCAGATAAAGTTGTTTTTCTGCACTTCAAACTTATTGCTGTCTTTCACATATGCTTCATAAACATATAATTAACTTCATCAATAGGGCGAGGAGGAGAATTTAACCAATACAGTTTTTAATAATTCTATGTAGTAATCATTTAAATTGAAGTTTTTTAGATTATATTATCCTATTACAATGATTCTCAGAATATGAGTTATCTTATTGAGAATTAATATTAGAGTGTAAACATTTTCAAATTTTATATTTGGGCCAATTTTTACCTCTCTGGGAAAAAATAGAGCAATCATAACATATGCCAATTTTTTAGCTTCCTAGAAATTTTCATGTGCAGTTTTTGGAAGTTGCTTCAATTCACTTCTTCTAAAGAGTCTATAAAGCTAATGTACAAATGAAAATAAAAACAGTACAAGAAACAAATATTAAAGTTTTTGGAGGTTGTCAAGTTTCAAAACCAAGAATGAGTTATTAAGAAGTAATGAGAATTATCTCAGGTTTATTTATTTATTTTTTTGGTCTGGTTCACTTGAACTTTCCAGAGTTCATCATTTCCTGTTTAAAGGATATTTAGAATACTATTTCATGATTATGGTTTTATTCATGAATGCATAGATTTATTTATACATACTATGAATATTGTACATAGCAACCTCTTGGGAGAAATTACAGAGGACATTTTCTTGTGAAAATATTTATATATATTTTTTGTGAACTTCAACTTAAAAATAAATCAAGGGCTTGGGGGAGGCTATCCTATTAGACTAATTGTTGGACCAAGAAGAGAAACAAACCTATCCAGATTTATATATATTTGAGTATTTTTAAGAATTATATTTTTATATTACTTTTTTCTCCTTTTTTGTGCATTTTAGGACTGGATTATAGCACCAGAAGGATATGCTGCATTTTATTGTGATGGAGAATGTTCTTTTCCACTCAATGCCCATATGAATGCTACCAACCATGCCATAGTTCAAACTCTGGTATGCCTTGTTTTTGTAGGATTGAAACTGGTTTAAGATGAAAACTTCATATAAAGTTATTTTAACAGAAAGCATCCATTGGTAGTTACCAATGCATTATCTTCTCTTCTCAAACTTGTTTGGCACTTTTTAGAGCCAAAGTAACAAATTGGGATATTCAGGCTGGTTTAGAGATTAATCCTGGTTCCATATTGGGGAAGGATTCAGATAGGAGAATTGTCATAATTATATGATGTGTTCATTCTGCGATTGCTTCACTATGCAACATGACTTACCACACAGGTTCCCAGTGACTTATTTCTAACCTAACAATTCATTAGTAATCATTGCAAAAACATTGAATAATAGCTGTAGTGAATTTCATCTAAGGGCTTTTACTCTAATTATTTAAGGATGCTCCATAACACACTGTGACAATATGAAAGTTCTTTAATGTAGAATATAAGTAGAAGATACATTTCTATTTCCTAATACCTTTTTTTACCTTTAAGGTGAAAAATAATCTTCATTTTTTTCCCCCTTCCAGACTCAGGAAATCAAATAGTGACTTAATCTGTAATAGCCTAGGCTTATTTTTGTGAAAAAGATAGTGAGTTGTTGATTTCATGGTCTTTCAATGGTTGTACTGTATTAAATGAGTTCATGCAACCTCTTAAGAGTCTGGCGTACCTGCATTATGGCAGAGGGTCAAACTCCGGAAGACTAAATGACAGGCTCCTAGAAGGTACAATAGATTATGTGATATTATTCCAAATTAATGTGTGGTGGTTAATATGAAAATTGGAAAGAAGAAAGGAAAAAAAGTATTTTAGACTCCAGATTTACTGATGGGAATGAGGTTACTTGGTGAATGGCAGTAAGAGAGCAGTAGCTATTGGTCAAAAAAAATAAAAACAAGTAAATAATCTTTCTTAGTGGATGAGGTTTGTTTATGACGAAAAAAAGAGTAACTATTAGAATTTTTGAGGAGTTGACTCTTCAGGAGGTTACCTTTTTTTTTCTTCAAAATTAATGGAAAATTGAAAGCTGATGAAAAGAGTATCTTAGCTTCCTTCTGAATAAGGAATGGGGTATATAGATTGATAGATGAAATTCTTGAATGCCCACTATGCTGCTGTCTTCATTGACTTCCGATGTACTACCAAATAGCTAGACACCAAAGACACATCTATGACAACTAGAGCTTGGGCATTGGCAAAATTTTGGGGGGAAGAAATGTGATGTAAGAGAAGCAGAGAGATAAAACAAATATGTATTTTGAAAGGTAGTCATTTACACATTTTCTTCTTTTTCTGAGTCTTGACCAATGAGATTGCCTACTTCCATACCATATGCAAAGTATAGAGAAAATTCCTGGAAGAATTTTAAGGTTTGATATGCCTTCATTGTTGCTCTCTGTACAGATAAGTAGTTCATGATACAGGGCAACTTTTCTGGGGGGCCTGGAGCAGGTATGCTCTGCAAAGGATGAATGTTTGTATTCAAACTTCCACTGGTAAAAAAAATAAATAAATAAATGCTATGAAGTCTAGCCTTTTAGCCATGTCTATGAGAATTCACATTGACTGAGAGCTGGCCATACAGAGAACAGTGCTGCTGGGTCATGCCTTGAAGCGATAGCCATGATCACTGTCTTTCTGTAATGTCACAGAGGGCAGCCACTATCAGCTTATAAAACATGCCGCTTAATTTCTCAGAAACTTCTTTGCCTCTTTTTACTCTCATTCCAATGACTCAGAAAGTAGACACTTGCTTCCTGAGCTACCTATCTAACGTGTCAACATTTCCCTCTAGTGAAGCAATGCTTAATAATTGAAAAAAACTGTCAAATACAACCCTTTCTCTCCTTTCCCTTTTTCTTCTTATAAATATACTAGAGACCCAATGAATGAAATTTGTGCAAGAGTAGGCCTTCACAGCCCCTGCTGCCTCAGCCTCCCTCGCAGCCCCGGCTTTGTCCATAAGGTCGTCCAGGTGGTCGTTCTGCTGTTCGGTCGATTTGCATATGATGCTTTTATTATTATAGATATTTACATATTGTCAGCTTTTGGGGCAATAGTGTAGAAGGCAGTGTTGAAAGCCAAACATTAAAAATAAAATCTGATGTGCACTTGGAACAAGACCCCGCTCTGCACCAACTGTCCTGGGATATGGGACATAAGTCATCACAAAACTTGAAGCGTCCATGGGAAGTTTGATTTTTCCCCCTGGCATTGTGCACTCTCTCTGTTCGCTCTGTGAAGGACATGAAACAAGAAGACGGGCATGTTTGTTGTTAAAGGAGAGCATGTTTGTGACTAACATGTTTGAGAAGCCATTCAAGAACAATCCTTTTTTTTTTTTTTTTAAGCAAATGCTTCGTGAGGCTGCCAAGCTCCATTGAAACGGGGTGATCAATCACGTATGTGCGTGTTACGGAAGATAAAACTGATGAGGGACACAAGCTGCATCTGAAATTTGTAGAAACTATCCAACTTTTAGTTTTGTGAGGTCTTAGGAAATTTCAAGTTCATGTCAGATCACCTCATTTTTTCTGCTGTTTCTGTCCATACGCGGGGCTCTTATATCATTTCAGCCAGGACATTGTACAGCCAAACTCTAGGAGGCTATATTTGCTTTTTGTAGATCCCTCAGGACTCATCAGTGAGACTTCCCATAAACCCCTCTAGGGAAGGACTAGGGTAGATGGGTGGGAACAGGGGGACCAGGTCCTGGCTCCTTGCTCAGACCATAGGCAGACTGCCAGTCTGATCAAAATGAGAATAAACCCTTTATTTAAGCATTTCACTTTCCATGTTCAGCCACCTTTTTTAGGCTTTTGGGGGGATGGAGATTCAATTCGTAAAATATCTAGGCTCTTTACTTCCGATTTAGCTTAGCCTGCTTTTTAGAGGTTGTCTAAGGGAGAAAGAAAATAAAAGGATATTAAACTCTACCCAATCTGCTAAGAAAATTATGTGAAGAGTTGAAATCATTGCTGTAAACTTTAAATCAAATATTGGATTATACCTGGAGTTTATTTTGCTGTTATATTTAAGTTTCCTTTACAATGGAAAATGAAGAGTTGGCTTAATTTTGATGACTTATTGTTTAATTATCCTTTTGAAATAATTCTTAGATCTGAATCTTCCTACAGTCCAATTGTGTGGCTTTACTGATTTGCATTTATAACTTCTGTCTGTCTCAGGAAGCAAATAGAAGTCGTTTTAACCAAAAGCAACTAAGTACTAGTTGTCATGTTCTTTTTCCCAGGAAAATTTTCACTGGTTTCTCCATATAAGGTATTTTCCTTAGCTGTTTGAACATTTTTCAAGATCCCAACACATAATTAGAACTACTGGGTTGATTCTAGGTGTTAATGCTTAAGAACACATCCTTTATTGCCAGCCACCCCAGCTACTGAACACAAAGAGAATAGTGGAGGGTGTGCTTGATGGTGAGTGATAAGACAAGCATACCATTTTAAAGCTGCAGACAAAATATTTACCTTATTTCTTAAAGAAACAAAACATTTTTTTCTTTCCCAGGTTCATCTGATGTTTCCTGACCACGTACCAAAGCCTTGTTGTGCTCCAACCAAATTAAACGCCATCTCTGTGCTATACTTTGACGACAGCTCCAATGTCATTTTGAAAAAATACAGAAACATGGTAGTGCGCTCCTGTGGCTGCCACTAATATTAAATAATAATGGAAATAAGAAAAAGATCTGTATTAAGGTTTATGGCTACAATAAAAAGTATACTTTCAGATAAAAGGAGAATTCTGTAAAATTAGTCTGGCTCATTTCATCTCTACCTATGTACAATATCATGTATATAGTCACTTTTATTTATTTAAAGGTATATATTCTCCTTTATGGATGCCTTATCAATAAAATCTATTTTATAGGTCACTACATTAAACAATAGATTGCCCAGTCTAACTTTCAATGAGGTATGTTAAGTCCAATTCAATTCCATGTCAACATTTTTTCCTAATACAGTTTTTAATATATTTTTTGAAATAAGAACTCCTTTTACTGTTAAATATCGATGGAAGAAATCGAATGCATATGATTATGTTGCTCCAATAAAAACTATGCCAGGATATTTATTTAGAAGTAAAACTTAAAAAAATAACAACCCAAACAAAAATGCTTAGATAAACACAATTTTTCTTTTAGAGTTTCTACTGCATCCAATAAAGTGAAATGTTGAACTGGATTTGAATAAATAAATGGTAGGCAGCATATAGAATCTGAAAGATTGCACATAATTGTTGTAATTGTTTGCTTTCACAGATTGGTGTAACTGTAGGAGCATGTTCCTTGTTGGCTTGTGAATTGCAGATTTTGCAAAGAGCTCAAAGCTTCAGGAACTCTGTGGAGACAGGCTTGAGCCTGTGTCCATGACTTTCCAAGTTAACACTAAAAAATGGCAGTACAACCTTCTTACCTCAAATAAATCATGTCTGCCTATTATCTAGAACACTACTGCTGCAGATTTTTTTTCTGGTTTAAAAGGAGTCCAAAATAAAGAAAACTTTACATGTGCTCCACTTCCCTCCCCACAGACAAGAGTCACTGCATGCATAAAATATACCGGAGCAAGATGCCGACAGAGCCATTTTCTTTAGCACTCCTTCATAACTGAGTCCGTTGATTGATGTGATACAAGGGATTTTATTTAGGGTAAAAGCACTGAAACTAAACTGGAGGAAATTACCCAAAATCCCAGAATGGCTTTGACAGAATTGCCATTTCGAAAGAACAGCTGAAATCCATTTTTCATATCTTTGAGAATGAGCTCAATGAAAACCTTATTTTGTAAAGGGATTTTGTAAACCCTCCTCCAAGCACAAATAATTCCAAACGGGAAGGTTCTGTTGTGTGTATGTGCATGTGTGTTCTTCCCTCTGAAATTAATTTATTTTCTCTCCCTGTTCCTCTCTCTGCCTTCTAAGGCTTTTCTTTAACACACACTGATTTCTTAAAGAATGACGTTTAGATGGATAACTTGCCATTTATGGTGGCTCCACAGCTAGGCCTATTTATAGTTCATCTAGGATATTCATAAAGCACCATTTATTAATCACTCTTTTGGATCTTTCAAATAAAAATAGTAATAGCTTAAAAATGTTATGGGTTTGTTTGTAATTCAGGTATGTTGTAATGTTGTTTTAAAATACAGTTTATCTTAAAGATTTGATAATAACTATATTGGAGGTACATTAAATAATATATTTTTGAATTAATGGCATACCATTGTAAGAATAAGAAATGGAAGTCTATTATATTATTCTTTAAATGTGCTGTTTAAATATATTTCTATATTTTAAAATATATTAAACTTGTTATGCTAGTTTCTATTGTGCTTCTTGGTTTGACTCTTTATTTGAAGGATGCAACAAGTAAGTATGTCACAAACTGAGACTATAAGAATATCAGATATAAAAGGTATGTGGATTACATGATTCTTTATTTTTTTTAATTGCCAAAACTAGTTTTTGTGTTAATAAATAACTCACTGCTAAATAAAGCAAAATTCGATAAATATTTTCTTAATTTGTTTAAACAACAAAGAAATGTTTTTAAATAGCAAAAACGATTAGAATAGGAAAATATCTCACTTATTCTCTTTCATTTAAGAAGGGAGATTATTGGTATCAGTATTTTCATATTTTTTCAAATGATATCTATACATGTGTGTACATATCCTATATAATAAAAGGCTAACATGCAAATTGTCCCTATGGGTGAGAGTTTCGACCCACCAGGAGTTAGATGTGCGCTGACCACCAGGGGGCGGCATGGAGCATGACGGTGTCAGCCTCAGGGCACTGGCTGCGGGCGGCAGTGGAGGCACTGCCGGCCCCTATGGGTCCCAACGAGAGTGACACCGTGACGGGATGGTGGAGTAGGTGAGCAGGTAGCACCAGGCCAAGGCAGGTGCAAAGGGAGGCCCCAGCCGGCAGCCAGCAGCCACTAGGGACCTTACCCGTGCACAAATTTCATGCACTGGGCCTCTAGTATACACATGTTCAGTCACATATTCTCAAATAACTGTTATAACTTCTTAATATTACTTCAGTTGTATTCTGATTACTGAAAGTCAAAATAGTTTGGCTTAGTTTATTAGGATCCAATCTACTCAAGTCTTTTTAGCTAGTTACATATTGACTTGTTTGCTGTGTATTTGTTTTTAATTTTTCTGCTTTATATACTTTTGCTTTATAATGTGTCCCTAATCCTTTTTGAAAATAGAAGAGTATAAATCACAAATATTCAAATTCTTTAAAACTAAGGCAAAAAGAAATGTTTACATTGAACAAAATTATAAGAAAAACACAAGAAAGAAAATTCTAAAGTATTTTTTATCTCATTTTATAATCCCTGTATCACTATCATCGAATCTGAGCCAAAGTCTACTGGCTACTAACCAGTCTGGCAAATATCATCTCCCAAGACATTCACAATGAATAATTAGCTCATGCTGCAGCTCCATTCAAGGCAGACGAAATCCTCATTCTCAAACACAAGTCGCCGTCTTATAACCGTTCAGTCAAGTGCTCAATTTATCATCCACTTTCCCGCTCAGATTACCTCCTCTTCTCTGTTTTCTCTTTGCATTTTTTTGGCTTCAAACTTTTTAAAGTTACAAGTGAAGAAGGCTTTTCCGATAAAGAGTATACATTGCTAAGTATATATCTATACATCTGTATTTTATCAAGTTTGGTTAAGATCATAATTGAAGAGAAAGCAGGAAAAGGATTAGATGCCAGTATTTATTCTTATTTAGGCAGGAAAATGACACTATATCCGAGTTAATAATATCAAAAGAGCAAATGTTTTGTAAAAATTACTTCAGTCAGTTGTGATATTTGTTAAAGACTTTTTGAAAGATGGGGATTTCAAAGACAGGAGAAACCAGATTAGATATAGCCATTAGAAATGACAAAGAAATTTTAGAAATTTCAAAACTTGCACTTTCACCTTTGCATCTTAGTTTCAATTTGACAGAGCTAGGTAACCCAGCTAGCCCTCAAGGTCAATGTATGTACACCAAGCATGTCAAACTCAAAGGCTAACATGAGCCAAATAAACAAGGTTTAATTTTAGGGGGGGGGGGGGGGGCCAAAAAAACAAAAGGTTCAATTTTTATAGAAACATAGGTTTATTTTGATATAGACATGCTGAATAAAAAGGGCTGAAATAAATGAGTCATCATTAATATAAAAGAATAGAACATTTTAATAAAAATTAATATTTTTGCTTGAACATTAACTTACCAGTCACTGCATAACTGCACAAGGTAATTAGCGTAATGCAAATAAACCCATTTTTCTTGTTCTCCAAAAGCAAAATATTTCCTGTTGTGCACACTAAACAAGTCAGTCCAAGACTAATGACGTGGCAATCAGCTGCTAGAATATTCGCTGCTAGTATTAGTGGAGAGAAATGGTGCGCCTGCGCGTAAGGCACATAAAGGAAATGAATGCAACACAATTATAGTAATCAGTCATTAGCAAATGTTGTAGCTCGTTATTAATAATTATGTATCACATAATATTGTAAAAATTAAGTTATGAAATGTTTATTAAAATGTTTCTTACATATCATTATATTGGCTGGGCCGCAAAAATATTCATTGTGGTCCACATGCAGCCTTTGACATGCTTGATGTACACAATGGGAAAAGGACAGGTAGATGTACTACAGCTCAGATTTTGCAATCTATAGATAAGAAGATAAGAGAGGTAATACTGCATAAACAGCCTTAAGACTTACCAGTGTCAAAACTGGACCTAAACTGATGGTGTAGTAGGGTGTGGCTACTACTACCTGATGAAATATAATAGAACCTACTGAAAATGCTGGGCTGTGTTTATTGTCCTGCAGGTACCTATAGTAAAAAGCCCAAACAGGAAAATAATTCTCTACCTTGAACCACAAGGCAATTAAGATGTCTTGGATTATATATCTTTACTCTCTCTTTAATGAAACACTCCCCCTCGCCCCACACACACATATATATAGGGTGTTCCCACAAAGTATATATACACTTTAACAGCTGATAGCTGTAGATTCTATTACATTTTGAAAATGAAATGCATTTTAATAAACACTACCTTTATAGTCCTGATGTGGTATCGAACCATGACCTCCTCATTCATAGTTCCACGCTCAACCACTGAGCCATGCCAGCCGGGCCAGGAAGCAGCATTTAATGACTGCAAATATATACTGTCCTCTGGACCTCAAGCCTAAAAGCCCCACGGGCCAGAAGACCAGGCAATATGGTGGTGTCCTCTGACAGCAGCCGCACAAATCAGGGCATCAGGCAAAACTATAAGCTCCTTTCTGGAAGATACCAGCGAGATGGAAAAGAGGCAGGAGAGCTCATAGATCAGGCTCCCACACGTGTGCCACACCCGAAGCCCCTCCTCAGGCCAAAGCTCCTTGGACAAGATAGAGGCCTTTTTCTCAGAATAAGGGTTTGTTTTGGTCTGTGATCTGTGCAGTGCTGGGGGGATGGGGAGGGGGAGGAGGGAGAGGTGACAGTCTGCCAAGAACAGTTTCTCCAACTGTTACAGTCCCATGGGACCCAAGAATGCAGGTTCCCCTGGCCGCCAGAGGCAGGTGATCTAGGGGTGTCGGCTGGGAGGCACCACCAGAAATCCAGGTCTCCCGCCATGAACACGGGGGCAGCAACCCTGCATGGAAGTTCCCCTCTGGGCGATGGGGCCTCTGGAGAAGCAAGTGACAGCGCCCGTGGCTGGAGCAAAGCGTAGGAGGAGTGCAAAAGGTGCACTTGCTGAAAAGAGAAAAAGAAATTTTTAAAAGGAAAAGAAAAATGAATAAGTACAGGTGCCTCCTATCTGGCTTTAGGAAGGCAGAGGGAGAGCAGGAAGAGGGCCCCTACCAGCCACCGTAGAAAATCCCAGCGGGTCTCTGGCCTCAGACCAACCCTTCAAAAGGAGCAAGTGAGTGTCTTTCAAGTCAGGGCGCTTTTCCAAGGGCTGCGTCTGCGCTGGGCCCCGCAGGTAAGTCTGTGCGCGGCTTACATGGTTCCTCATTTTGCCAGAGCCCCATTGATAGCCAAAGCCAGATGTTTGGGGGCGCTCAGCTCTCAGGTGTCCAGTGCTGGTGGGTTTGAGTCCCCTCCCAGTCGGTCCCTCACTGGGCTGGGTGTGGGGCTGCTGGCGAGATTGTGTGTCAGCCCTCCTGGGGCTTCGATGATGTGGTTTCCTTCTCATTTGCGAATGTGAAGGTGTCCTCCAGTTTTTTGGACGTACGTTTGTTTGTTTGTTTTGGTTTTCCCCAGAGGGAACTCTCCATACAGCCCTGTAGTTTCTGGGAGGAGCGGGGTCAGGATCACCTGGAAGGGACACACCTGTGGGGCATGTGAATCTGAGAAAACGAGGAGCGCTGCCTGCAGCCCACGGGTGACAGCGCTTCTAAATTCCAAGAGGGAAAGGGCCCCTGAAGCCTGGAAAGCACCGCCTCATCTGTGCGGTGGTGACACAGAAGCGAACACAGAGACCAGCACAGCAGTGACTTCGGTCCATTCCTGCGGGAAGAGCGTTCCTGGCAAAGGTAGCAGCCATTGCCACGGGCGGCTGGCATGTCTGAGACAGCCAGGAGGCAGGGGCGGCCCAGGCAGAGCCAGGGGTGTCTCCCGGGAGAGGGAGGGGCAGGCGCTCTGGCTGGCAGCAGGGGGTCGGATTATGTAGGGTCTTAAAGGCTACTGTGAGGACTTTAAGTTTTACCCAGATAGGCAAAGCCAGGAGGTTTTGAGTGGAAGAGCTCATGGCTGGGGTTTTTCAAGGGAATATTGGCAATTGTGAGGAGAGCCCTGGGTAGGAGAGCCAAAGCAGGAGGATAGTGAGGGGGGTATGGGGAAAATCCAGCCCCAGGGGGCTTAGCACCGCGGGCTAGTGAGGTCATTGTAGAAGTGGTGAGAATTAAGGAAAATGAAAGGCAGAGTTGACAGGATTTGCTCATGTGAGAGGAATGAGCTAAGGCTGATTCCCATTAGTAGGACCTGAAGAAATGGGAGGACGGAGGAAACATTCAAGGAGCTCCAGCAGGGGACAGGGAGGGATTGCCTCAAGAAGTTGAGAGTTTGACTTGGGGCATCGTAACTTTTGAGTGAGATGTCCAGAAAGTGGCAAGAAATACAAATCCTAAGATTAATGGAGAGGTCTGACCAGACACATCTGTGAAGGATCAGCATATGGTGGTATTTAAAGCCAGGTCATCAGTGGGATCATCACTGCAGATACAAGGTACTAACCACAAATGAGAGCCTTCCTCCAGGTTTTATTACCAACAGCTTAATGGTGCCCAATCATGTGAAACAGGTGTTTACCTGAAGACAGCCAACTTATTTCTGCTCCTGTCTGCCATAGGACTTTATGAAACAAGTTATCTCTGATTACAGAGAAAGGTCAGTTGGAACTCTCAATAAGTTTTGTAGGGGAAAAAAAGTAGGTATAAGTTTAATAAACATTGTGATATAATTTTCTAAATAATGTTTGCTGTGTAAATAGTCCAGGGAGCTTTGGTAAAGTGAATATGGTAATGAGAAAAAAAGATGGGTGATGCTAAATATCTGGGAGCACGAATAAAATGTCACCGGTAGCCGAAACCGGTTTGGCTCAGTGGATAGAGCGTCGGCCTGCGGACTGAAAGGTCCCAGGTTCGATTCCGGTCAAGGGCATGTACCTGGGTTGCGGGCACATCCCCGGTGGGGGATGTGCAGGAGGCGGCTGATCGATGTTTCTCTCTCATCGATGTTTCTGACTCTCTATCTCTCTCCTTCCCTCTCTGTAAAAAAATCAATAAAAATATATTTTTAAAAAATAAAATAAAATGTCACCGGCACAGATGTTCCGTTCATAGGAGTCCTTAAAAAACAAAAGAGTAATACATTATTTTCTGTCAATTCTGTATATGTAATGAGGGAGGAGCTTTAAAGGTTTAGGAGAGACATAATGATTTAAAATACTACTTAACATTAAAATGGCTCTCTGAGAAAATACTTTGAAAGCCCTCCATAGAAGTGCTGCTGATTTTTTATCATCCCTATCTCTCAGCATTGACAGGGTACAATTCTGCCTTTACCCTCTTGACTATAAGTTCCTTTGTATATTATTAAAATTTCTTTTGTTTACACAGCTTTATATTGGCCTAAAATTGCAGGTATTTTTTTTTTTTTTGTAAAACTGAATTTTTTTTTTGCATTAAATGTAGCTAGTATGAAAGTTTGTTTTCCAGAGAACAGTATATACTACAAAAAGTTTACGTCACAAGGAAACAATTTGAAAATGAGCCCAAAATTTTCTCGATGGTGTAGTGTTACTATACTGTAGGTAGACATTATTATTCGTTACTATTCTTGGGCTAAGATATTTTATTTATCATTAGACATAATCATGTGTCATGTGTTATTACTAATTACAAAAATAGAATGTATGGATTATTTTTTTCTGATACCTTTCTTTAATCTGTGCTGGTTGCTTTATTTCAATTTTACTAGTTTAAACAATCAGTGCCTCAAATTGTGTCTCTAGTTTAGAGCCTGAAGAAGTCTTTTAAGTATGCTCTGTATTTTATCTGTTTTATTATTCAAGGTATCTAACAGCCCTCTGAGGGAGTGCTGCATCCTAGATGATGTTGTGGGAGTTGATTTAGAAGGTCTTAGCCAAGTCTGTTGTATGTTTAACTAGAATGAACAACTTGAAGAAGTCTGTTTTCTTACTTTTTCTTTCAAACATCTTTTCACAAGGATGTGGAGCGTGACAATCAAACCAGAAAGACAAATGGTTAATCTGTGTTGAAATAAGTGTTTCAAACCAGTTTACTATAATATTATCTGTGAAAAGGCTGTGTAAATGCGCATGTGCCATTCTCTATTATTTAAAACAAAGTAGTTTCCTTGATGTAGAGTTTGAGTTCCTATCCTATATAATAAAGAGCTAATATGCTAATTAGACCAAACAGCCAAACGACCTTCTGGATGTCCTTCCGGATGACCTTCCAGATGCTGTGGCTGCAAGGGCCGGCCGAGGCTGCGAGGGGCTGTGAGAGCTAAGCCCCTTGCATGAATTATGTGCAGCACGCCTCTAGTTTATTAACTAATTTTATATGAGACCCACTCTAAGGATAAGAAGACAGAAAAAAAGTAAAACAATGGCTAAAAAAGGAATAGGAACCATCCAATGGAAAAATGAGTAAAAATTTGAACAGGCATTTCCCAAAAAAGGAAAGCGTTATGGCCAATTAAATATAAAACAATGCCTGACCTCACTAACATTTATGAAAGCTCAAGTAAAGACCACAGTGAGATAACATTTCCCACCAGATTGGTAAATAGATTTTAAAGACTGTTTCAGCATTGGCTGTTGAAGAGAAGGTGGGTCATTATGCTGCTAATGGGGATATAAATTGGTAAAATCATTTTGAAAACAATTGAGCATAAGCATATAAAGAACACTCGCTGCCACCCAGTGATTCCTCTGCCGCCCAGTGATTCCTCTGCCGCCCAGTGATTCCTCTGCCGCCCAGTGATTCCTCTGCCGCCCAGTGATTCCTCTGCCACCCAGTGATTCCTCTGCCGCCCAGTGATTCCTCTGCCACCCAGTGATTCCTCTGCCGCCCAGTGATTCCTCTGCCGCCCAGTGATTCCTCTGCCGCCCAGTGATTCCTCTGCCGCCCAGTGATTCCTCTGCCGCCCAGTGATTCCTCTGCCACCCAGTGATTCCTCTGCCGCCCAGTGATTCCTCTTCTAAACATGCCCCATGGGGACATTTGTGGCGATCTGAACAAGGAAATTATACAAGAAGGTTTATGACAAAAGTGTTCATTTTAGCAACCAATAACAAACAAACCAATATATGTATGTTACAACGAAAAACCCAGGCATGTCACTGATGTGGATCAATGGAAAATGGACAGAGATACATTATATAGCAGTGAAAACATATAAGTCATAACTCTATGGTTAAATATCACAACGTAATGTTGAAAAAATAAAGTACATCATAGAAGATTACATATGGCATGATGTAATTTTTTTATAAATTGCAAAATAAAGCAATACTAAATGATATATCCTTATATATACATTAAACAACAGCAAGATAATGATTTTAAAAATGTATAATTCAAGATATTGGCTATCCCAAAGGAATGGGAACGTAATTTTAATTGAGAAGGGGACTATTTACAATGCTATTATTTAGTATGACTGGTAATAAAAGTGGTTTATTAATATTTTTAAAAATCTACCTATACAAATTGTCTCAGCTTTGCTATAGAAAAGAATACCTTTATGGCTTAGTGGGTCTCAAGGATTTATTAGCTCACAATCCTGTGGATTAGTAATTTGGACTTGGCTCAGCTACGATTATTCTAGAGATCTTATCTGGACTCACTCCTGCAGCTGCAGTTGGTTTCTGCCTGTGATGGGCTGGGATGGTCGAAGATCGCCTCATTCACATCTCTGGTAGTTGGTGCAGGGTATATATGGCTTGTGCCAACAGTCAGGAGGGAAAGTGGTGTTTAGACCATATGTCTTCAAGTAGGCTCACTCAGGCTTATTTATATGCTAGTGGTCACAGGATTCCTAGAGAAGTTAGAAAGCACAGCTTTATGTGCAACTTTTTTTTAGGATATTGTATCACGTTTGCTATTGTTCCACAAGCCCAGAGATGATGTGAAAGGGAAATCCATAAGGAAAATAAATACAAATAGGCATGAATAAATTGGGGGTTATTACTGCAACAATCTATCCCATTCATTTTATGTAATAAGAGCCTAATATACTAAGTATCTGGTCGGCCATTCAACCAATCAAAGTGTAATATGCTAATGATATGCTAAGGCTGCTCAACCACTTGCTGTGATGTGCACTGACCACTAAGGGGCAGATGCTCCAATTGGTAGGTTAGCTTGCTGCTGGGGTCTGGCCAATCGGGACTGAGCAAGACAGGCTGGACACACCCTGGAGCCCTCCTGAGGTCCCTCCCTGGCTGGCCAACTTCCCACGTCCCTCCTTGGCCCTGATCATGCACCAGTGGGGTCCCTCGGTCTGGCCTGCACCCTCTTACAATCTGGGACCCTTCGGGGGATGTCAGAGAGCCGGTTTCAGCCCGATCCCACAGGCCAGGCCAAAGGACCCCACTGGTGCATGAATTCATGCACTGAGCCGCTAGTTTTTATATATGTACTAGAGGCCCGGTGCACAAAATTGTGCATGGGCGGGGGAGTTCTTCAGCCCAGCCTGTGCCCTCTCGCAGTCCAGAACCCCTTGGGGGATGTCCACCTGCTGGCTTAGGCCCGATCCCAGTAGGCAGACATCCTTCTGCAGTTCGGGATCTCTCGCATTCTGAGACTCTTCGCTTCTTACTGCCTGCCTGCTTGCTGCTCCTTAGCGCTGCTGCGTGCCTCCTGCCTGAGCAGTGCTCCCCCTGTGGGAGCACACAGACCACCAGGGGATAGCTCCTGCATTGAGCGTCTGCCCCATGGTGGTCAGTGCGCATCATAGCAACTGGTTGCTCTGCCAGTCATTCTGCCATTCGATCAATTTGCATATTATGGTTTTATTATATAGGATTACTTTGCATTTATAAAATGCTCCAGAATAATAGTCTTTAAAGAAAATAAAAATAATTAGCACCTCACCCTAGCCCTAACTCTAGGTAAAGATTATCAGGATGATAATATAGGAATGGTTATTTTGTTTAAAGTGATCAAATCTGGCTCTATAGAAGAGGAAGCATTTGATATTGAATTTGATGCTATACAGACTTAGAGCATTGGGAGGTGAGAATGCATTACAGTTTAGCAGAATAAATGAGCTTGAAGCAAGAAAGGGAAAGGCTGAAGAGGAATTTTTATTGTTTACTTTCATTGCGACAATAAGCTTAAATAACAACATTTGGAAATAGTGCCCTTTATGTAGGCAGGTGTCAGATAGCACAGAGACTTGAATGAGAGCAGAAAGTGCATGCAACTTATTTTGGGATTAATTAAAATAATTGAAAAAAATATTTAAGGTAATTATATAATAAAAAACTTAAGGAAGAATTTTGTGTCTCCCCCAAATCCCTTTTCTTCATCTTGGACATGTAGCTACCCAGCTTGAAACCATAATTCCAAGCCCACCTTGCAGCTAGTTCTGACCCCATAACTTAGTTCTCACCAACGAATGTGAGTGAAGTGATGTGTGAAACATGTTTCTAATTTGAATCAAGGAAGTTCACTGCTCTGGACTCCTTCTCTTTCCCTATCCTTCAAGTGGAATGTTGGATTGTGAGGTTTTTCAGTCAGATGGGAGGGAGGCAGAGAGAGAAAGGGAGGGAGGAAAGACTTCCTTTATTTTCATTTTGGCTTCTCTTCATTATAGCATTAGCCATTCTTGTAACTATATTGTGATATCTATCTATCTATCTATATAAAAGTCCAGCGACTATTATGGCAGAGCAACCAGATGACTAGAATGACTGGTGGCTATGACACACACTACAGCAGCCAACCAGCCTGATCTGGGCTCCAATCAGCCCTCTCAACTCCCCGGCTGGCCTGGCCCCTGATCAGCCCCCAACACCCCTAAATCACTGCCTGGTTCCCTGGTGCATGTACATTTAGTGAAAGCACAAGAAAATAATTATCAGTCCCTTCTGTCCCCGACCAGAGTCTCCAGAGGGCTCTGCTAATACTGCAGCCAAGGTGTGGAATTCTCCCTCCATGACCTATAGCCCCAGTAGACCTTCCAAGTTAACCAAAAAGGCAACCTATGCATTAACAGGATAGCAGCCCTTTGCTGAGGAATGTAGAGAGACTGGGTGGGGATTTTGTGAAATTGCGATGCTTTGCAGATTAGGTGAGCTTTCAATCTCTCTTTAAAAGGGGCAGCAAAGAAGACCCAAAGGCTGCCAGAGCAACAGCGAAAGGTAGGCACATTCAAATACAGAAAAACTTTTAAACAGACGTGAAAATCATATTGGGAAACTGAGGGCAGAGTCCTGCGAAGAATGCAAAACTCATTAAGGGGCCATCATCCATCTTGATATTTGTTTGCAAACAACACATAAACAACTTCATCTCATGGCATGTGAAATGCAAAACAGTTCAGTTCTGTTGTGGGTTTTCTTTTGGCCATCCTTAAAGTATAATTAGATCCAGCTCGGGGAAAGCTATAGCTTCCAGCATTAGACCCTCCAGCCAGCCCTGCCTGATGGGCCCTCATCGGGGCAGGTTGGCCGGACCCCACTCATGCACAAATTCATGCACCAAGCCTCTAGTGTAATAATATAAGCTATCTGGCAATAGGGTGAAAGTAAGTATGGTAGCAAACCCATCTAGAAGGCTAATACAAAATCATGGAAAGAAAGGACAGCAAAAAGTATTTATATGCCTGTTAATTCTCATATGTTAGTGAGGGCTGCCTGCAAGCTTATTTGTTGAGAAAATCTTATGGTGAGTTTACATGTGGTTAAAAAAAGTAAGGTCAGGCTAAAATTCATTAACAACACTACTGCCTTAGTATTATTACTCTCCACTCCTACTATGATTACCTTTTAACAAGTCTCTACCTCTGTTCTTATCTGTGTCAAATCAGCAAAAGGTTAGGGAAATTCTGACATCAGAATAATTTATCGAAAATGTAATTCTGATCACTTTGTTACCTTGCTTAAAACTTTCAATTACTCTCTGTGTCCCAGAGAATAATATCCTAAGTCCTTAACATGCATATGAGATTCTTAATGTCCTAGAGTCTGTTTCCTCATTTTTATTTGGGAATAATTATTATTATTTAATTATTATTGTGACTATTGGTAATAGTGTTTTATTATTTTTAATTTAAATTCTTTATTGTTTAATGTATTACATAAGTCTCCTTTTTCCCCATTGACCTCTCCCTGGCCATCCCCAACCCCCAGCACATGCCCTCACCTCCCCCGCCATCTGTGTCCATTGGTTATGCTCACATGCATGCATATAAGACCTTTGGTTGATCTCTTACTCCCTCACCCCCCACCTTCCCTCAAAGGTTGGGCAGTCTATTTGATGCTTCTATGGCTCTGGTTCTATTTTTGTTCATCAATATGTGTTGTTCATTATATTCTACAAATGAGTGAGATCATGTGATACTTACCTTTCTCTGACTGGCTTATTTCGCTTAGCATAATGCTCTCCAACTCCATCCATGCTGTTGCAAATGGGAAGAATTCCTTCTTTTTTTTTTTTTTTTTTTTTTTTTACCGCAGTGTGGTATTCCATTGTGTAGATGTACCACAGTTTTCTAATCCGCTTATCTGCTGATGGGCACTTAGGCTGCTTCCAAATCTTAGCTATTGTACTAGTAAATTGTGCTACTATGAACATAAGGGTGCATATATCCTTTCTGGTTAGTGTTTCTGTTTTCTTGGTAATAGTATTTTAAAATAATATAGTATAGTGCTTGGTGCAAAGAAAGAAATTAGTAAGTGGTAGTTTTATTTCTTGTGGCAAAAGAATGCTAAGAAAACTACACCAAAATTAATATGGGGTATGACTGTAGGAAGCAAGAAGTTATAAAGGCAAACAGATTAGCTAACAGTATATAAACTTGCATATAAACTGGCCTTATAGAAAGCAATTTTAATCATGGACAATAAAATAAAAGCTATTTAAAAAACACTATTTTTGAATCCAGAATCTCAATAAGTTTACAGAGTTTCAGCATGTATCAGGATATATGGTATTCTTAAGATAAGTCTTTCTACTGTATTTTGAACATGTTTTTAGAACTCTCCTCCTGCATCCCTATGAACCTAAGTTTATGTTCAACAGGCCAGTGAAAAGAATGTGAAGATGATCCTTTATTTTCTTCAAATGAACCTACCTGATTCTTAAGAAGTAAAGATTATTTAAAGAGACAGGACTTGTGCTTTGTCAAGCATTGCACACATGAGCAGGAAAATGTAGGAAGTCAGAAAAATCTACTGTAATTTTATTCATGTTTATTATTATTCTAAGGATCTTGTGAAAGTTATTAGTTGATTACAGAAACTCTGAAATTGGAATCTAAAATGTTTCAGGGAGAAGAGTTTATTATTTAGGTAATTGTGGGTAAGTACCTAAATTTGTTCAAGCCAAAAGTAATTCCTGAAACTATTGAGATTTGTTTAGCTTCATTGTTTACCTTATCATAATAGCTGTATATGGCTCATAGCAAAGAATTTAAAACAAATGGGGGTAATGCAATAAGGAGAACAATTTAGAAAGAAAATATTAAGAAAAGATTAGCCTAGTTGCAATTTAAAGAATGGAGTGGAAGCATGAAGCACAGATGGAGGAGCGTACATCCCCCCATTCCTTGTTCTCCTTTGCCACCTCATTACCGCACATGTGTGCATCACTGTCTAAGAGGGCTCCTCATTAATAAAAGATGATCAAGTGTTGGCCTGTGGTGTCAGCCTTTCCCCAAAGAATAAACCTCAAATAATATAATCCTCTACATCACTTCCCCAAATAGGCAGTTTGGAAGAGGTGTCATCTGTTGGGTTTGACGAAGCAATTGAATCAATACCCCTCCCCCAGGAACTGGCCTTTCAGGCCATGTCACTGTGGACATTCCCTTTGCTGAGACCACATTTCACTTGTGGTGACCACATCCCATTATCTCCCTTCCGGGTATGCACAAAGCAGTCTCCGCCCAGAAAAAGCACCTCCCCCCCCCCCCCAAAGTCCTTTAAAAGCCACTGACTCCTGTCACTGGGCGCTGGAGCCATCCAGGCTCAGCCACCTGGTGTGCGGATGATCAAATAAATTCGTAATCCCTCACCATTCCTGCCTCCTGCATTTCTCCTTTGACGACCTAACATTATCTAAGTTATGTCTTTATGGATAAAGAAAAGTTTGAGTATATTTAAATTAATTGTGAATGGTTTGTGTAAGATGATTAAGTGATAAATACGTGTTTAAAAGCAAATGAAAATCACCAATAAAAAATGGGATGGCTCTTGGGGCCCATAAAATAGAGATGAAAACCATAGAAGTTGGGGCCAACTCCTCTGTAGCTATGCAGTAGGGGTTACGGTAGACTGTATTAATAGTCAGTCACCCTTTCTTGTATCTACACCCTTTGTCATTGATCTTTGAAGTTTTCTCTCAGTAAAAAGCTGGAATATATTTCTCCTTACCTTTGAATTTGACCACATAATTTGCTTGGTCTAATGAAAATTTTGTGGGTGTGATATGAAGAAAGCATTGAAAAGAATTCGTATGACTGAGCTCTCTCTGTTGCACCTCCGCCAGTACCATAGCATTATCTTTAGGTTAGCATGCTGTTCCAGGAGAAGAATGGGACACTCTTGGAGCTAAGGACCCACAGACATATGAAAGAGCTTAGTCAAATCAACAGAGCTGCCAAGTCTTGGCCAACTTAGACGAGCTAAAGACTTGTGAGTAAATAAATGCTTATTTCTATATGCTGTTGCGATTTCTGTGGTTTGTTGTTATACAACATCATTGTGGATTTAACTTACTTATACAGAGCTATAACCATAAGGTGCAATTTTTGTTCCAAGGACTCTTTTTTTTTTTTTTCCTTTTCAGTGGTGGAAAACACTCACAAAACCCTGAGTGTGGATATCATCATGCTCTGGTTTCTCAGAAATGTTAGTTTGGGGCATCTGTAAAGATCTGTATTCTACAGCTTATTTCTAGAATGACTGTACTGGTAGATAGATACACAGAATCTCTCATATGCTTATTTTCCCATGAGAATTAAACTCAGGATCTACTTTTAAGATCATGTCCTGCATTAAATTATGATGGAAATGAAAAAAAGCCAAATTTATTTTTTGCTGTACATATCAAATAATATTAATGGGGTTATTAAATCACAAAGGTAATTATTATGTTCTTCAAACAAGTAGCATTGACTTACCATTGGAATTATTTTCACAATGTGTTTTTCTTTAATTTTTCAGACAGTAAATACATTGTACTGTATCAGGTACTTTCTTTCCCCTTAGTCCTCATGGCATTTAAGAACAACTGGTCCATTTCTGTTGCAAGCTCCCTCCCACATTGTCAATCTGGAACAATGTTTTTCCTAAGAATAATAAAAGAAAAAATCCACTTATTTTGTGTCAAGGGAAAAATTGCTTAGTGACAAAGAAAAAGAGTAGTTTCTAGTTTAATTACGTAGTAGAAGGTTTTGACACTTAGATATTGTCTCCTACCACTGATATATTTTGTTTTCTGAGTATCTGTGAAGCTGTTAGCCATTGTTTCTTATACATTCTAATTAACATAAGGTTATTTTTTTTTTATAAAACTGGTTAATTCTTCTCTGGTGGGAGATATCTGATTAATCAATATTTAACAAATTCTTATAACTGGACACGTTTCCAAAGGAGTATATTATGATGAATAAAATATATTAGAAAAATATTTGTGTATTTTATCCTTCAAGGGCTGATCTTGAGAAATATGGGGGAATAGAAAGACTACATTGCTTTTCATCTGTACCCATCCCTCTTTTAGAATATTTTTTTCTTAGGATATCATACCAATCCAATCACTTCTCTCCCAGGTATCTGGAAGATTCATCTACCTCGAAAGTCCAATTTAGACATGCCTGCATGGGTTCCTGATATGAAAACTCCTTTTATTTCTTTTCTGCTCTACTTAAGCAACCCAATACCATTTTTGTTTTGTTCTGCTCTTATTAAATTTATGTCCAGGAAGTCATAAGGGTGATGTCAGTAGTTTAGTGTCTCATCTGAGTGCAAGAAATATATTTAAGTTTTGACAGGTTAAAAATTCAATTTGTAGATATAAACTGTAACTACAATTTGAAAGAGATTAATTTGACAGCAGGAATTACAGAAACTATTCAGTGAAGAAGATACTTTTGTATTGGTATTATATGGAGCTACTTCCCTTGTCCAGGGATCAACTGTGAAGGACTTATTCTCTGTAACACTGGCCTTGGACACCTGACTGAATGCTTTCTTACAGAGACCTAAGAAATTACATTTCATCTGATATTGTCTATAACAAAAACAACATCAGGAACAATAACAATAAATCTCTAAAACAGCCAACAGTGATGATAAACAATTGAGACTTGGTTAAAAATGTTGTACCCTGTATAAAACCAATGACAAGGGGGTACAATAAAAGCAAATGCCTTAGCAGTCTTTATATTAGCCGGAAAAAAAAAACACAAAACTGCATAAGTTGAAGAGTATAACAAGTAACAGAAGAAGAGCAATAAGATATTGATAATTGGGCCATATGATTAAAGTTTTACAATTTGGACTGGAGTAGTTCTGGCTCAACAAAAACTGAACCATTTAACTTAAATATAATTTTCCTCACCTGGATTTCAGCATATCTGATTGAATTGACAAACCAGAGCTCTAGACCTGATTTGTATACATTTGTTAGGACACTAAAACCTTAATTGTACTCTGAAATCTTTGGATATGATTCTAACTTCAGGAAAATCAAGTATAAATTCTTTGGATTTAAGGTTAAATTTTGAATATTTGAAAAGAAAATCCTTATAAATCAAATAAATGTAACTTTTAAGGTTTAGCAGCTGGTTAAATCTTTACACATTTTAAGTACCAAGTTGATTTGATGATGTAGACAATTGCTTTTTCATATGGTGAAGATGATACATAATATACTTTTTCTATAAAGGCTGATGGAAACTTCTTTTTAGTATCAGGAAGAGTGTGTTGGTGGGAAGGAATATGTTACCTAGATTAGATATTTCACTATCCCATATTTTCAAGGTAATTATTTAACCAAACATGGTATCTCTTAAGCCAGTTTATCTTTAATGATCTAACTACAGAATTGTGTTTTTATCAGCTTTAGCCTAATGAGAGTCAATGTATTTGATATATTTAATGTATTAAATATATTTTTTATATTTATGAAATATATGTGTATCTTATATTTAGGATATTCTATATCTGTTTTACAGTGTGAGACTGAAAGTTTTCTGAAACCTAAGATTGTATATATGTATAGTATTATACCTGTTATTTCACATAACTACCCAGGTGCCAGTGTATGTATTTAGACATCACTCAAATGAGTAGAGGAAAGAAAAGATAAATGAAACAATTCTCTCTCTCTTTTTTTTTTCATTTATTAGGTTAAGGGCAGAGATTTAGACTTCAGGATGTGTGTTATTGGATTAATTCCTTGAGCTTATTATTCAGTGTTTACATTTGTTGAGCAAGGTGATGGTGGTGATTCTGTAAACACTAGAGGCCCAGTGCACAACATTCGTGTGTGTATTGGGGGGTCCCTCAGCTCAACCTGCGCACTCTCACAATCCCGGACCCCTCGGGGGATGTCTGACTGCCGGTTTAGGCCTAAACCGGCAGTCAGACATCCCTCTCCCAATCTGGGACTGCTGGCTCCTAACCACTCGCCTGCCTGACTGCCTGCCTGCCTGATCGCCCCTAACTGCTCTGCCTGCCTGCCTGCCTGATTACCCCAACCACTCTACCTGCCTACCAACTCAGTGTGTGTCAGAGTGACCAGTCGGTCCACCATTCAATGGATTTGCATATTACCCTTTTATAATATAGGATTCCAAATTCAGAATTAATTACTAACCTCACAGCCTTTGATCTCTTTATACATTAATACTGTTCCTGACCATGAGACTCACAGTATCCCAGATCTTTGCTTCCAATTGGCCTTTGATTACTGGTGACCTTAGATAATACTTTTAATCCAGTGCCTTCATTTTATGTTAAGAGCTATTTGATGTCCATTTTGGAATATTAATGAGAATTTTGCTGCTTTCTAATGTAGTTCAGTCAGATGACCAATACCAAATTCCTTACATTTTTCTGGAGGTTTTTTTTATTTCCTGTAATTCCTTTGCTATCTTGCTCTAAACTTATGTTATAATAAATAGAAAATGACTATGTCTTAGTCAAAAAAGGACTTTTCTAGATAAAAACTATAAATTAGACTCGTAGAGAATCAACTGTGCTGAAAATATTGACTTGGCAAGTGGAGATTAGAATGTATTTACCTCTGTAAAATCTGGATCACATAATGGCAGAAGAAGATCAGGTGAAGAGGGGTATAGTGAATGATGTCAGTGCTTATCCAGGAACCCTGTGTACACTTTGGGGTTTTCTCAACTCAGACTGAAGGCCAAAAAATCCTGGGTATTTAACTATCAATAACAATCAACAGGGCAGGTATGCAGTATCCAGGTGATGGGCCCCTTGCCTCAGGTGTCCCCACCTGGGGCAGTCCTGGCACCCCAGAGTGCTCCTATGGGGTCAGGCCAAGATGCTTTCTGATGGATTTTGCCTGAGATTTTGCCCTTGCTTGATGTATTCATTTCCTATTGCAATTATAGCAAATTACCACAAACTCAGTGGCTTAAAACTATACAAACTGAAAACCAGATGTCCAGAATTGATCACTTTGAGCTAATAAAATGTTGGTAGTGCTGTGGTTTTTCTGGAGGTTCTAAGAGAGAATGATTTCCTTCTCTTTTCTACGTTCTAGAAGCTTTATTTCTTGGCTTGTGGGCCTTTCCTTTATCTTCAAAGCTAGCAAGGCAGTATTTTCAAATCTTACTCCTTGACACTCCTGCCTCCCTCTTTCACTTTAAGGGTTCTTGTGAATATATTTGGCCCACTTGGATAATCCAGTATAATCTATCTCAAGATCCTTAACTTAATCACCATGGTAGGACTCTTTCTGCCACGATTAGAATGTGACATTTTTCTGGAGGGAGGGTGCTATTCTTCCTATCACACTTGGTATCTTCCTTCCCTGCCTCCCTACACTCATGCTAGTGTCCCCTAGCAGAATTTCCTCAATAAATCATTTGCACAGGAATCATTGTCTAAGGATATGTTTCTGGGGAACATGACCAAATACATGATGTTTGACAAAAAACATGACAAATATCTAGTAACGCTAAGGCCTATCATTGATTCAGGGAGCTTCTGGTTTACATGTTTACCTCTCCCCCTACCCATGGATTCCAGAAATGTTTAGGACAGACATTTAAAATTATCAAAACACAACAGTGTTGGAAAACAGGAAATAGAGCTACCAGTAGACCTGCAAGTTTAAACAAACCCTGGAGCTAAAACACAGGTGGGTGGAATTAATGGAGAAAACAGAGCTGAAGAATCCACGCCAAGAGTCCAGGAGTGAGAGCAATCAATCCTAATGGAGCCCATGAGAAACTGTAAGTTCAGTGACAATACAAAGAGTAAGAGAGGGACCTGGGAATCATCAGGGAAATTAATTAATTAAATCACTGCTTTGGTACTAGCTGGCCTGAAAGACCTGGTCCCCTTTCCTCCTCTGCCATGGATGCAGATAATGTGATTGACCGCAGTAGTATTTGCCTCCAAGCTAGAACCTAAAACCTGTCTGGGAAGGTATTCTAGAATGAGTTTGGGTCTCAAAGAGAAGCAGAGAAGGATTTAGAGTGACTCCATACCTTTAAATCAGACACTGGGAAAATGTTTTAAAAGAAAGAGAAGAAAAATAAGTTCCAACTGGTAGTAAAATACAGTAAATTACTTTATCCTAAGAGTAAGTCTTTTTCATTTGATAATTGAAGGGATCCCTAGCCTGCCTGCTCCATACCCAAGCACACCACAGTGGTATTGACCAGTTGACATTACCCCTGTCTAACAGAAACCAATAGTTGACTTTCTCATTTAAGGAAGAAACTCTGTGGGGAAAAAAAAAGACAAACACAACCAGAGAGAAAAATCCATGAATCAACTTTGTTTTTTTTAATTTTTTTTGGTGTAAATATGAACTAAGATCAACATGTATTTAGAGAACACACACAAACCAGAAAGAAGAAAATATATCTACTAACTCCAGAGGAATCAAAAGTGATATATGGAACAAGTAAAATTTTAAATTTCTAACAGGTATATTCCAAAGTTTTCCAGTTTTGGCATTGTTGACCTTTTGTGACAGATTATTTTTTCCTTTAGAGAGATTTCCTGTGAATTGTAGGATATTTAGCAATATTCCTGACCTATACTTACTGTCAGTAGCAACCTTCTATACTGTAACAAGGAAAAGTATCTCCACATCCTATATAATAAAAGGCTAATATGCAAATTGTCCCCTCAACTGGGAGTTCGACCAGGATTCGACCAGGAGTTTGGGGCCGGACCACCACCACCTGCGACCCCTTCCCCCGGCCAGCCCTGCACCTGATCAGCCCCTTCACCCCCCGCACACCAATAGTGGGCGGGGCCAGCCCACCAACCTCCCATGGCTTCTCCCCCAGCTGGCATGGGCCAATTAGCCCCCTTTAGGTAGGGCTGGACCACACCCATGCACGAATTTGTGCACCAGGCCTCTCGTGCTGTTATATGTTCTCTGGGGGAATAATTCACTTGAGAAACTATGGGAATATTCAGAGAGATTTGAGAGAGTATTCTATAGAGAATAGATTGTTACTAAAGAAGAACAGTTATAAATTAAGACATAAATTATAAGAAATAAATATTTTTTAATTGAAATAAATCTAATGAAAGACCAAAAATAAAATGGGTTAGGTTAAAAAACCAAACTGGTGGTCTGTAACATAAAAACAAGGACCTTTCCCATAATGCGGTGCTAAAGACAAATATGAAAACCACATGAGAAAAAATACGGGTGTCATTATTTCTTCCAATAGATTTTCAATCTTTTGCTTTCTCTTATCTCCTTCCAGTACCCCTGTTATGCAAATGTTATATTTGATGTTGTTCTGCAGGTCACCTGAATTGTCCTAATTTTTAAAAAATATTTTTATTGATTTCAGAGAGGAAGGGAGAGGGAGAGAGAGAAAGAAACATCAATGATGAGAGAGAATCATTGATCAGCTGCCTCCTGCTCTTCCCCTACTGGGGGTTGAGGCCACAACCTGGACATGTGCTCTTGACTGAAATCGATTCCAGGACCCTTCAGTCCACAGGCCAATGCTCTATCCACTGAGCAAAACTGTCTAGGGCCTCATACATTTTTTTTATTTGTTTTCTTTTTGCTGATTGGGTGTTTTTTGCTACCTTTCTCCCAAATTTCTGATTGGGTTCTCTGATTTATCTAATTTGCTATTGATTCCTTCTTGTATATTCTTCACTTTAGTTATTATATTTTCACTACTGACTGGTTATTTTTTTAATGGTTTTCATCTCTGTGTAAGTTCATCTATTCTTCCCCTAAGTTCATTGAGCATTTTTATAAACAGAGTTTTGAATTTTGTTATCTGGTAGATTTTTTGCCTCCATTTTATTTATTTGCTTTTCTGGAGTTTTGTCTTGTTCTTTGATTTGGGACATTTCTTTGTTTTCTCATTTTGGCTGCCTTCCTGTGTTTTTTTCTATGTACGAGGTAGATCTGCTATGTCTCCTGTTCTTGGTAGAGTGGCCTTATGTAGTACTTGTCCTATGTAGCCCAGCGGCACAGTCTCCCTGGTCATGTGAGCCAGGTGCTCCAGAGGTGTCCCTTGTGTGTGTGTCCTCTTCTTATAATTGAGTGTTTATTTCTGTTGGCATGCCAATGAGTGGGATTGACCCTCAAGCTGACTGGTGATGAGGACTGGTCATGACTAAAGCAGATGAAATTTTATGTCGAGTCTGTCCCCAGAGTGGGATTTGTTGTAGCAAGGCTCAGGTACCTGGTGAGTCCACCTTTTGGGTGTGTCATTTTTAGGGCTAATTAAATGGTTCTCTGCAGTATGTATTCTGAAGCTGTTCACCAGGTGTGTTGGTTCTGGACCCTCTTGGGAGGGGCTTTAGTGCAGGCCAAGATCAGCCACTGACTGTGCCTAACCTGTGGACACCTGATAAGAGCTACAAAGTGACCTGCAGTTGGTAGATATCTACGCTGGACTTGGAGGCCCCTGGGAGAGGCTATGCTGTGAATGGACGCCAGCTGTCACTAGTGCCAGGGCCATTTATCAAGAAGTATAGGGTATGCTGAGTTGCTGGTTTTGGGTTAGTGTACCTTTGAGAGATTTGGGGAAAGTCCACAGCATGGGTTAAAGCTGTCAGCTTATGAGGAATATCTATTGAATGAGTTTTGGGCTGGTGTGAGGGTTGGATGAAGTGGGGTCTCAGAGAATCATCTCAGGGTGAGGTGAGTGGTGTTAGCTAAGTCAGTGGGTATGATGCACACCTGCCAGCTGTGTGGGAGGGGCTCAACAAAGGAAAAAGGTGCCTGCTAGCATTTCTGTCCCAGATACAGCTCCCCTCCAGCTCTCACCTTGAAACCAGATAATTCAGTTCCTCCCTGTATGATCCCAGTGCTTTTAAAGCTGCTATTCCTTTGCTGGTGCTCAGGGCAAGTATTTGTGGTCCAATGAGTTTTTGGCTAGGCCCCTGAAGAGGACGCCTCAGTCTTCAGGAGCCCTCTGTCTTACCAGGATGGAATCCCCACTGCTTTTCACAGTCAGATGTTGTGAGGGCTTCTCTTCCCAACACTGGTGCTGTGGGATCAGGAGCTCAGCGTGGGAATGGGATCTTTTGCTCCTCAGGGGGAACCAGATATTCCTCCCAGTTCTTATCTTCTACACGTGGGTGTTGCACCAGTTTATTTTGAGTCTCCGCCCTTCCTACCCATCTCAACATGGCTTCTTTATATTCTTAGTTATAAGAGTTCTGTTCAGCTAATCTTTAGGTGGTTCTCAAGGGTGGTTGTTTTATGATTCATTTGTAAGTTTGATGTGGTTGTGGGATGAGATAAGTACAGCATTTACCTACTCTGCCATCTTAACCAGAAGTGTCACTATTTTTAAAATTTTTATATAGTAAAGCAAACCATTCATCAAATCAAATCAAACTATAATTGAATTTCTGACCAAAATGCCAAGACAATAAAATTTAATATATAATATGTATAGAACTGTTTCAGTTATCTATTGCCAGCCCCAAATCTAGTAGCTTAAAACAACAGTAATCATGCTATTATTATCCCTCATGGTTCTGAGGAATGATCTGGCTCAACTCCTCTCTGGTGTCTCATGTGGCTACAGTCAGATGGTGGCTGGGTCTAGAGTCTTCTTTAAGGCTTCCTCACATATCTGGTGGTTGATCCTGGCTGTCAGCTAGGTCCTCAGTGGGGCCTATTGGCTGGAAACACCTACACATGGCCTCTCCTTGTGATCTGGGTTTCTTTAGAGCACAGTGGCTGGGTTCCAAGAATGAACATCCCAAGAGAACGATGAGAAAGCTATATTGGTTTTTTATGACTTACCCTTGAAAGTCAAATAACTTCACTTCTGCTGTTTTACAAGAGTATGAGATTCAAGCAGGGGGAACAAGCATTCCACATCTTGATGAGAGGAGAGATCAACATCACATTGTAAGATGAGGAATGGGAGATCTTATCTTAGAAATTATAATTTGCCACAGTCACCAATGCACTTGGGATGTAAGTGAAGAAGGGTAATGGAGTGTAATTTTGGTATATTCCTCATCTTTTATTGTGACTAAGCAATAGGTATGTTCTACATCAAAATAGAGGAGTATAAGTATATTATTTAAAGTCAGAGCTGCAGCATTGGACAATGTAAACAGCAGGATTTGCCAATTCTGTAAGATAGTCCCAGGGTAGAGAATGTGTCACTGGAGTTTTTCTTTATTTCTAGGCCTGTTAAAATGTTATATAAGTTTTTATTTACATATAATAAAATATAAGAAGTTATATACACTCTTATTATAATATAGTTTTTAAAAACAAACAAAAAATGAGACAAGGTCAGTATTCAACAAGGAGAGCCATTTATTTAATCTCAAATATTAATTTGACACTAACTGAATGCTTGTCACTGTGCTAAGGTCAGGAGATTTTAGATATAAACACAGAGCTGGAAAGAACGTTAAAATTTAGTTGGCCCAATTGTTTAATAGCTCAGTGGGAAACTGTATCTTAGGGGAGATGCCTTCTCTGTCTGGGATCACACAATTTTTTGGTAGTAAAACTTATAGGCGGAATTATAAAGGTACCCCCACCCCGAACTAAGCTTCCCTTCCCTGGTTATTTAATCAAACACTAATCGAGGCACTATTTAGGGAATTTGCAGATGAAATTAAGATTGCTGCCCTGGCCAGTTTGGCTCAGTGGATAGAGCATCGGCCTGCGGACGCAAGGGTCCTAGGTTTGATTCCGGTCAAGAGCATATACCTTGGTTGCGGGCACATCCCCAGTGGGGGGTGTGCAGGAGGCAGCTGATCGATGTTTCTCATCAATGTTTCTAACTCTCTATCCCTCTCCCTTCCTCTCTGTAAAAAATCAATTAAATATATTTTTTTAAAAAAAGAAATTAAGATTGCTAGTAAGGTGACTTTAAAATAGGGAGGATAGTTTGGACTACCTGGGTGGGCCCAGTGCAATCACCTGAACTCCAGCCAGAGAATAGGGATGGCCTCTGGAAGCTGAGAACAATCACCAGTAGACAACCAGCAAGGAAATGGGAAACTCAGTCCTACAACAGCAAGGAACACCCTGAATAACCTGCCAACAGCCTGAATGACCCTAGCACACTCTTCCCTAGAGCTTCTTGTTAAGAGTTGGTCATGCTGACACTTTGATGATAGCATGAAACACATGGAATATGGAGACTGACTTACAGAACTGGGAGATAACAAATTTGTGTTGTGGTAAGCTGTGAAATTTGTTATGGCAACCATGGAAAATGAATACAAACACTAAGTCTGGAGCCAAGTTCTTCTGATACCTTGCTTTATTCTTTAAATGGATAAGAACTAGAAGAGACAATCTCATTACTCCAATTGTTTAAATTTAGTTTGCTGGAAAAACACACACATGTAAATCTGAAAAGAAAATGGCAAATGAGGTAGTCAGAACTGACAGTCATTTATATGCCAGACTATGCATAGGTCACCCCTGAATAAGCTCTTTAAAGCCAGCCCTGGGCAATACCCAGCCCCTTTCTACTTTGTTTCTATATACTTTTCCAACTCAGGTTTCTATGCTTCTCCATTCTAATACGTCTTCTAGTTACCTGACTTTGACTCACTTCTGGAACTTACTAAACTCTGTTTCCAGCTCAGTTATTGACTCCTTAAACTTCTCTGATTTCAGTACCCCACAGCTTCTGGTAAACACTTGCTCTCTCTGGTCCTCCTTTGGGATCCAATGCACTACTCATTCCCTTCCCAGGTGTGAATATTTGGTCCATTTACCAAGTTTGATTTAAGCTTCACTTTTGCAATTATGCCTGAGACTCTTAAAAACAGAAAAGGCTAAATAATAGAATGAGATTTTAAGTCAACAGAATATTTCTCAGATCGGTTAACATTTTTCCTTTGTGCAACTAGCGTTTTTTAAACAGGGTCATGCTACATAGATCATAGGCAATGCAATATATGCCATAGGGCATTCTATTTTGGCATGATTTATATAGTCATCTGTACATTTTACTAGTGTAACTGTGTGTAAATGTGTATAAATGAATATATAGTATGATTGAGCTCATCAGTCTTTTAAATTTAAAAATGTGAAACTAATTTGTTTGACTTAAGTCAAACTCTCTAAATTGTTGAAATTTTCACCATGATAATAAATATTGTGTATATAGAAATAGGAAGTAGCCATGGATTTTATTTAAAAAATGAGTAAACACCATTTATAAATAATTCAAAAAAAGCTAACAATCTAAGGATTAAAATAAATGTATGGGGCTCCACTATGCTTGAAAAGAACTTTGCATTTCCCAGCATTTATAAATAACTTCATCCTCCTTCTCTTCACTCATCAGCTTCACTTTGTTAAATACCCTACTGTAGTCCCAATCTATATTCGTATTAATAATATAAATGTATTATTAATGACATTTGCACAAGGGAAGAAAGCTATGTGGAAAGTAGTTTTCAAAAAGCTAAAGTGTGTGGTCCAAAAGTCTGTACAAAATTAGAGTTATTTTTCTCTTTCTTGTCCTATGGCTTCACCCTTCCTCTTCGCCGCCCCCCCCCCCCCCCGCCGGCACACACACACACACACACACACACACACACACACACACACTTTCTCCTTCTGTTACAGATTTCCTTAGGGATAGTTCAAAGATAAAAGAGTGCCTGGTGGAGAAACTAAGATGGCGGCATAGGTAAACACCGGGAAATTGTCGCCTCACACAACAATTGAAAATTACCGCAAAGGACTGAGCAAACATCATCCAGAACAACAGAAAGGCTGGCTGAGTGTAAATTCTACAACTAGAAGGAAAGAAAAGCACGCTGAGAGCCAGAGGCGCTGCGGAGGTGAAGTGCAGAGGTACGGCGGCTCGCGCGCGCGAGGAAAGGGGGTGGCACCTGAGGACGCGGCTGTCTTTTTGAATCACAAGCTCCCGACTGCTCTGAACTCCGGTTCTGGGAAGTCTCTGGGGACCCAGGACTCATACGGGGAGAAGCTGGTCTGTCCGGCAGCCGGCGAACTTGAAGGCGGCTTTCCCTCAGAGGTGCTTGCAGCAATTAGTGGGTCACTGAGACCCGCAACTCCGGGCGGAGAATCAGCCATAGCTCCTTGATCCGCCCTTGGATTCCCTGAGACCCCGCCCCACCCAGGCTGCGGCAGAGGCTTTTGCATGTGAATGTACCTAACTGCAGCCGAGCCAGGCAGACCCAGAACTTCCAAGAGAAGGCCCAAGGCCCCGCAGCGGCTTGCATTGCTTCACAGCTGAGCCTCTTTGTGGCTCCTGCTGTGTGGCCTCAGGCAGAGGCTGAATTAGCACCTCCTTAGATCCAGGAGCCACTGTACCCAGTGGTCAGAGGGGGACCATCCAGACTGCAACTCCTCAGATCCATAAGGGACACACTCAGGGAGCAGACTCAGTGAGCACCAAAGCCCCACTGAAGCAAGTCTTGCCCCAGAAGAGTGTCTTCAGCACAGAAGTTCTCCCACTTTAGACACAGCTGATTCTCACAGCCAATTGGCCTGGAGGTCAATTCCTCCCAGTGATTCTACAACAACCAAGGCACCAAGAGTGCACCAAGAGTGTCCACCCCAGGTAACTGGGGAGTCTGAGCTACTGGGCCCTACAGGACACCTGGCGCGCAGGGCAACTCTATCAACACAGGGAAGCTGCCAAAATGCGGAGGCAAAGAAACAGGTCACAAATGGCAGAAATGGAGGAAAGCAAACGATTGGATATAGAGTTCAAGGCTACGTTTATAAGGTTTTTCAAGAATTTTATGGAAACCGCCGATAAATTTAATGAATCCCTCAATAAGTATAGTGAGACCATGGAGGACATGAAAAAGGACCAACTAGAAATTAAGCATACACTGACTGAAATAAAGAATAATTTACAGAGATCCAGTAGCAGACAAGAGGATCCCAAGAATCAAGTCAAAGATTTGAAATACAAAGAAACAAAAAATACCCAACCGAAAAAGAAAAAAGAAAAGAGATTCCAAAAATATGAAGATAGTGTAAGGAACCTCTGGGACAACTTCAGGCGTACCAACATCAGAATTATAGGGGTACCAGAAGGAGAGAGAGGGCAAGATATTGAAAACCTTTTTGAAGAAATAATGACAGAAAACTTCCCCTACCTGGTGAAAGAAATGGACTTACAAGTCCAGGAAGCGCAGAGAACCCCAAACAAAAGGAATCCAAAGAGGACCACACCAAGACACATCATAATTAAAATGCCAAGAGCAAAAGATAAAGAGAGAATCTTAAAAGCAGCAAGAGAAAGACAGTCAGTTACCTACAAGGGAGTACCCATACGACTGTCAGCTGATTTCTCAACAGAAACCATGCAGGCCAGAAGAGAGTGGCAAGAAATATTCAAAGTGATGAATAGCAAGAACCTGCAACCAAGATTACTTTATCCAGCAAAGCTATCATTCAGAATAGAAGGTCAGAGAAAGAGCTTCACGGATAAGAAAAAGCTAAAGGAGTTCATCACCACCAAACCAGCATTATATGAAATGCTGAAAGGTATTCTTTAAGAAGAGGAAGAAGAAAAAGGAACTCTTACCATTTGCCACAGCATGGATGGAACTGGAGAGCGGATAAATACCACATGATCTCACTCATTTGTGGAATATAATGAACAACATAAGCTGATGAACAAGGACTGATCCAGAGACGGAGAGGCATTGATTGGACGGTCGGGACTTGGAGGGAAGGTAGGTGAGGGTGGGGGTAAGGGGGAAAGATCAACCAAAGGACTTATATGCAAGCATATAGGCCTAATCAATGGACATGGACAACGGGGGGGGTGAGGGCATGAGCGGGGGTGGGGGGGTGGGGGGTAGAGGGTAACGTGGGGACAAGGACACATATGTAATATCTTAATCAATAAAAAATATATTAAAAAAAAAAGAGTGCCTGGTACTTCCTCCTAACTCTTAATGATTTCATAATCAGTCTTATGTGACCCCTGTATTGATATCAGGTAATTTAATCATTAAGAAGGGCAGAATTCTTTCCTCATTCTTAGAAATGCCCTCCCTGGTTCTGATGCCTCTTTGACTGTAAGTAGATTTCTTCCCTTTGACCTCTTCTCCTAAGGAACAGAGTAAGATATACAGAAAATTAAAAATTACTTTCTCTCTTTGTAGTGTTGAAGGTTTCTATGGGAGTAGAGAGTTAAGAGTCTGCAGAATCTATTTTAACATATTTGGAATGAGTCCCAATCTGTAGCATAAAGAGTTCCAAAGCATTATGGGTCAGATTCTTAAGTTTTTGTGTTTATTTCTGCCTCCCTCAGTCCACTCCCTGTAAATCACATGCTTGAGATTGGATGAAATAACATTGTTTTTCTGTGTAAAAAAAATCCATCAAATAATATTTTTTGTACTAAAAGAAGTCATTCTTTAAATTGGTTCACTATCCACAAATATATTGTAAGAATTAATATCACTTGATATTCATTTTACTTAGTTATATACATAACTAATACTTTTTGAAGGAATAAGTAAAGGTAACCCTTTACTTGTAATTGATTTCAGTATTTTATTCTTTTAAAATGAATTTTTTAAAATAATTTCTTTGAGTTAAAAAAATATGTAATTTTTGGAGTAATACAAATAATTAACATATTTATTAATAAATTCATTTGAATCCTACTATGTATATTATATGAAGGAATGATACTGATTTTTAAATTATAAATTATATTTCAAGATGAATATTTTTCCCCCCTTCTCTCCTCCCCCCTCCCCTTTGTCAGTCCTCAAGATGAATATTAACAATTAAAAACTATTTTCATTTACCTAAGAAGTCCTTTTCAGTAACTTTGGCAGTATAATTTTATACCCTTTAAGAGCAGATTGTCTTCAGAAAAATGCAATAAGAGAATTGAAATTGAAATTTGAAGAATGAAATTGGTGGTCAAGTTTGTAATGCTTTTTGAAGTCAAAAATAAAAAGATGAGAATGAGCTTCTTTTGTGATTGGTGTATTATCCCTAGAGATATTTAACAACATACTTTTAAATATGAAGATTCTCAAAGCTGACATGGCTAACACATACAATTATTGTGCTTAGTTTATAAGTTCTGTTGATTTAATTAATTTAAAAACAGCATATTTTAGTTTTTATATTATGGTCATTTTCAGACAAGTGAAACTACAAAATTTCCCCCCTCTACAAATGTACATGAAATAAAATTTACCTCTCAATTTAGAACATATGTTTTTAATATAAACATATGACATAGTTCTACATGGGTAAATAATTTAACTATTTAGAATTCATTTCCTTCACGTTAGCTGCAGACAGCCCACTAAATTACTTAAGAATAATTACAGCTCTTCCCCTTGATTGCTTTCTCTGCATGCACATTTAACAACAGAAATGTTATAACATAGCATTTCTTAAAGTATTATTGCATACAAAACCACTTCCACAGGACATTAATAAGTGTTCCAAGGAAAAAAGGAAGGGTTGAATTAAACTTATTCAACTTATATATTGGGAAAAGACTGTGTTAAAAAATTTTAAATAGGTTTATTTACTGTAAAAATTATCAGAGCCTTTTAACAGACTGATGTGCATTTTGAAATTCTAGTAAGGAAATATAGTAATATACATCACACAAGAACATTTGGCAATGGAACTCTTTTTTTATTAGAGACACTTTTATGGAAGTACTATTCTTTTGAACACTTTTTGTGAAACACTGATGTAAGGAATAATGAGTATATGACTAATTTATTCATTCAAAAATAATTCTTGGATTATCTCTTCCAAGTTTAGATAATAAGACACAATGTCTGTCCTCAAGGACTTAGAATTTACTGATTGAAACAAACACATAAACCCTTAAAAATATTGTAATAAAAATAATATTTTAAAATATAATGAAACTTACACTATAAGGAGAGAAAGACCAGAAGAAAGATAGCCTAAGTCTGAGGAAGATGAGGGATATTTCATACAACAGTTGTCTGCTGACTCTCAAAGCATTTGCCAGAGAAAATGAAAGCTGTTTCATGTACACAGATATAAAGTATTTTTGCAAGGTTTGAAACTACAAAGGGCCTAAAACCATAGTTGTACAGTTCATATATTAGAAAGTCGTCATTCTTCTAAATTCATTTCCTTTCTGCTTAGAAATTGAATCACTTATACAGTCTGTATAATATACTATTTAATGATTGATAAGTTGAATATTGAAAAATCAGAAAGCATTTGGACATTCTATGCAAATGATTAGAAACTCAGGTTAAAGAAAGAATCAAATTATATGAACCTTCAAAACAATTACCTCAAAAAGATGATATAAGAACACTGATTTGTATGACAAAGCATATGGAACTTTATATATATATAAAAGGTTAAGTGAGTGTTACGACTGGTCGACCGAACGACCAGTCGACTGGTCACTATGATGTACATCGTCCACCAGGGGACAGACGCTCAATGCAGGAGCTGTCTCCCGGGCGGTCAATGCACTTCCACAGCCAACCTCCCGTGGTCCCTCCCCCCCGGCTGGCCAACCTCCCACAGTGCCTCCCCCCAGACTGGACGAGACTGCCCTGATTGGCCCCGATCGACAGCCAGGCTGAGGGACCCCACCTGTGCATGAATTTGTGCACTAGCCCTCTAGTACTTATATAATTAACCTGATGACTAATATTGGCCCTCTTGTCACATGTTTCTGGTCAAGCGCAAGAAACCAAAAGTTAATATTTCATGTGATATTAGAAAGAATTTTAGACCATCAGTCTCAAAACTTTTAAAAATTATGCACTTATCATTATAATTCTGTAGCATGAACACAATATATTTTATATTTATTTACATAAAAATGACATCTTTAATCCACTGGAATTGGAGAAAATAAACCTTACACAGTGCACACAATATACATTTCTAATGTGACAAACTGATAAGTTCAAAATAAATAAGTTTTTGAATAAGTTGATAAATTTGAAATAAATTAATATATTTTAAGTAAATATTTTAATGAATTTTAATTTATCTTTATTAGTGGTAGAAACTGATGTATGAATTTTAATATTGCAGTGAGTGCAATGTCATTTAATTTTTAAGTTTTTAAATTTTTGTTTAATAATGTGTGTGACCCAACAATTTGAAAAATCTGTTCTGATTTCAAGATTTTTTTTTCAAGCTTGGTTTTGAAGTTGTCAGGTAGAAAAGATAACTCAAAATGATACATAGATCCAAAATTTTCATTTTTATGATGTCAATCACTTTTCTTGTAAACTATTTTGAAGTTTTATCATTTTAACAATTTTAGCAAATTGGTTTAAGTAGTCACCCAAATTTTTCATTTGGGATGTTTTTCAAAGTACTTAAATTTTTTCGCAAGTTTTTTTAAAAAAATCTTTACATATATAATTTTTATAGGTAATGCAAATTATTTTTTACTACAAAATCATGCAACAAAATGAATATTTTCTAAAATACATTTTCAAAATTCTCTCATGTTCTTTTTCAAAACATTTTTATCTTGAGAGTCCCATAAAATGTGTTCCCCACCACCCACTCCACACATGTCTTTGGCAATGTATAAATGTTGGCCAGTTATCAGTACAGAAAAGGTATAGCAAATTTGAAACACTTGTCTTTTTTTTTTTTTTTTTTTAAATAAAAAAGAAAAAAATAGAATTCATTCTCATATTCTCTCTCTCCCTCTCTCCTTTCATTTGTTTGGGAAGTAATATTTTTTAATATATATATAGTGAATGAAAATGTACATATAATTTAAAAACAAAAAGTATATATTCATATAGCCACAACAAAAGTGAAAGAGTAGAACTTCATCCTCTAGCAGTTCCTTATATACTTACTATATTATTAACCCTCTTTCAAAATCATTCCTCATCTTGACCTGTTAATAACCATTATGCTAAATTCACTTGCTTTCTCCCATCTTGTGTGTGTGTATGTGTGTGTATGTATGTATCTTAATAAATTATAGTGTTTGGTTTTTGCCTCTTTAAATTTTGTATAAATAGAATATTATATATTTCATTTGTGACTTCTTTTGTTCAACAGTATATTTTTGAGAGTCTAATCTATTGCTGCTTGTGATTGTAATTAATATATTTAACTGCTATAACTACTATAGAGTATTCCATTGCATAAATACACTACCACTTATTTATCCATTTCATTAATCAATTTATCTTGCCTTCATTTCTATTCCATCCCACACAACCCTACACTTCCCTAGGAAAAAAGTAACTAAGAGTTTTCCCCAGTGTTTTTTAGGGGAAAATGCTGATAAGGTCTCCATTAATCAAAACCTTTGCAACAATTGTTTTTCACTATCTTATATAATAAAAGCCCAGTGACCAGAAGGACTGGTCGACCAGTCGCTATGACATGCACTGACCACCAGGGAGCAGACGCTCAATGTAGGAGCTGCCCCCTAGTGGTCAGTGCACTCCCACAGTGGGAGCACTGTTCAGCTAACTGGAATGAGTGGAGCTCCCACAGTGGGTGATCCCCGCAGGCCACACCTCCCAGCAGTGCACGAATCCTGTGCATCCGGCCTCTAGTACTTTCATAATTTCTCTAGAATGTCTAAGCTTTTCTTGGATAAACTGACAAATAAAGTTTTGTATTGGCATATATTTAAATTATTTTTGTATCTATTTTCTTATTGCTCACTAGTCTGACAGTTATGAATTATACTGAACACATTATTTCATCTCTTCACTCATCCATCCCCAAATATCCTGGGAAATGTAACTCCCAAACCTGATTTCATCTTTATTATATATGACTTCCTCAAATCAGACATTTTTATAACCTGTGTTGTTTCCCTGACTACTATTAGTACCAAGGAGGAACCCAAGATAAGCTACTCAGATATTAACCTCAATTGACTGTTTTAAAGATGAGCCTTGCCAAAGTGTAACTAATCAGAGCTCTTTGTCTCAGCATTTGGGTCCCAGAGAGTCAAGCCATTCTTCAGTGAGTGAATCTGTAAGCAGTTAAGCTCCAGACCTATTGGCAACCATCGTTCCCTCCAGATGGATCAGAGCAGATGAAGCCTTTGGTTTCCAGAGAGAATTAGAAAAATGAAGCACTGAAGCAATAAAGATAAAAGGAACAAAGTTATGATACATGCTCCAACATGGATGAACCTGGAAGCCAGATACAAAAAGCAATATAGTATATGATTCCATTTATATCCAGAATAGGCAAAGCCATAAAGACAGAAAATCCATTATTGAGTGATTAGGGCTGGAGGAAGGGAGAATGGGAAATTACATCTAATAGATACGAGGTTCATTTTGGGGTATTAAAAATGTTCTGGGAATTAGATAGTGGAGATGGTTAAACAACCTTATGAATTATACACTCTAAAATATTGAATTTAATGGTATAGAAATTATATGTCAAGAAAACTTATTTAAAAATGAATGAAGCAAAGATTTTGGAGAAGGATAAAAACAGGCTGTCTCATAGCAAACAAGTGGGAGGTTTTAGATGTATTTAAGATTTAAGGACTTTTTTTATAAACAATTTATACCACAAATTGTTTATAAAATAGAACTGTCTTTAATTTCAAGTAAAAGGTTCTCACTCATATTGTTTTATTACTTTTTTTGCATATGAGAAAATTGGGCTTAGACAATTTATGTAAAATAAAAGGGAACATACTTTACTCCAAATCCTTATTTAAATTTACTTATCTTGTTCTCTTTAAAAATATAAGCTTATCGTGAAGACATTTTCTTCACATTTATTATTCACTGATAATTTTTCTTCCCACTTCCCAATGTAGATTGTTTTATTCTTAGGGTTTTCTTTCTTGAATTTTTTCCTACTTGTGTGAAAAACAACTTCTTAAAGCCCATAGGAAGATTGAATAGCAGATACTGACTGTAGCTACTTTAAGTAGGAATTACTCTAAGGATACTATGCAATACCTCATATAGCCAGAGATGGGAGAAATGTAGCCATTCATTCAAGGTACAAAGACCAAGGACTAGGAAGCCATTAGCTTTTCTGTGTGTACTTCTTTTGAGAAACTTCTTCTTTCTTCTTTTTCTCTGTAGACCAACAACTCCTAACCTGCAGACCACAGAGAACAGATCTCATTCTGATTCCAAATATTATACATTTCTTAAGCTATGTTCTGAGTCTTGGTGCTATCAACATTTTTGACCAGATAATCTTTTTATTTCTTATTTTTTGAGATATAGTTGACTTATAACAGTATATTAGTTTCAGGTGTACAGCATAATGATTGGATATTTGTATACGTAGCAAAATGATCACTACAATATGTGTAGTTAACATCCATCACCACATGTAGTTACTTTTTTGTCTTGTGCTGAGAACTTTGAAAATTTATTCTCTTAGCAACATTCAAATATACAGTTCAGTATTATTAACTACAGTTACCAGGCTGCACATTACACTTCCAGGACTTATTTTATAATTAGTAGATTTTAGTTTTTGACTCCCTTACCCATTTTTTTCCACCCTTCACCATCACTCCTTGCCTCTGGGAACCACCAGTTCTCTATATCTATGAGTTGTTTTATTTTGTTCACACATTCTGTGTATCAGTGAAATCATATGGTGTTTGCCCTTCTCTGACTTATATCACTAAGCAAAATCCCTCATAGTCCCTCCATGTTGTTGAAAACTCAAGATGTCCTTTTTTAATGGCTGAATAATATTTCATTATCTCTACATCACATTTTCTTTAATCCATTCATCCATCAGTGTCCACCTAGGTTGTTTCCATATCTTGGCTATATTGTAAATAGCGCTACAATAGACTGCTGATTGTGCAGATACCTTCTTGAGTCAGTGTTTTCATTCCCTTTGGATAACTATTCAAAATGGATTGCTGGATCATATGGTAGTTCTATTTTTAATTTTTTGAGTAAACTTCATATTTTTTTTTCCATAGTGGCTGTACCAATTTTCATTTTCACCAACAGTGCACAAAGGTCCCCTTTGTTCCACATCCCTGGCCAGTACTTGTTATTGCTTGTCTTTTAGATAATAGCCATTTCAGCAAGTGGGAGGTGATATCTCATGTTCTTTAAATTAATTTCTTTTCCAATTACACTTGACATACAATATTATATTAGTTTCAGGTGTACTACATAATGATCTGACATTCTTATACCTTACGAAGTGATTACTGCAGTAAGTCTAGCACACATCTGACACCATACGTAGTTATTACAATACTATTGACTGTATTCTCTATGCTTTGCTCTATATCCCCATGACTATGTTTATAACTAGCAATTTGTATTTTATAATCCCTTTCACGTTTTCCACCTTCTACCCAACCCCCCTTCCATCTGGCCAGCATCAATCTGTTCTTTGTGTTTATTTGTTTCTTGTGTTCATGTATTTTATCACATCTTCTTGATCCATTTGTCTATCGATGGACACTTAGCTTGCTTCTGTATCTTAGATGTTCTAAAGAATGCTGCAATAAAGTGCTTTTGCTTTGCATCTCCCTGATGATTAGTGACGTTGAACACATATTTATGTACCTGTTGGCCATCTGTATGTCCTCTTTGGAAAAATGCTTATTCAGTTCCTTTTCCCATTTTTAATCAGATTGGTGGGTTTTGTGTTTTGTTTTTTGTTTGTTTGTTTGTTTGTTTGTTTTGCTACTGAGTTGTATGAGCTTTTTTTTATATTAACCTTTTGTCATGCATAACGTTTCAGCCCATTCCATAGGTTGCCTTTTCATTTTGTTGATGGTTTCCTTTGCTGTGCAGAAGCTTTTTAGTTTGATTTCCTACTTACTTATTTTGCTTTTGCTGCCTTTGCTCTTTGTCAAATCCAAAACAATCATTGCCAAGATCAATGTTAAGAAACTTACTGCCTATGTTTTCCTCTAGAAGTTTTATGGCTTCAGAATACTTTTTTTTTTTTAAATAAAAGGAAATATTTAGAACCATTTAAAGGTCTGGCAGTATGATATTGGTTATGTATTTGTGTTTCATCAATTATCATTAATAATTACGTGCTTTAGAAGAATATGAAACCCCGAAATTAAATATGAAAAATAGGTACTAAAAGAATAGGGGGACTTAAAAAGGCTTAATATTTGGAAGGTGAACCCTGAAATATTAACTGTGGCTAACTCTGGATAGTGGAATTGCACATGAGGTTTATTTTGTATTTTTCTAGTTGTTTTTACAAGATATGAATTGGATTTTAACCAGTATAAATTTATTAGCTTTGGGAAGCTAAATTGAAATAATATTCATTTAATTAATTCTTTAGTAAAATGTTATTAATTTCTTCAGAAATATATTGCTTAGGTTCAAAAGATATGTCAATCATGAGCTAGCTTCATGTGAGGTGTGACCTCTGAATGTTCATTTCTCAAGTGAGCAAGAAGGGAGCTAAGCTCCAGTGACAACTGGAATAAAAACAATAGAGTTCCTGAAATACTGCAAATTTATTTAGTCTGTGTCTGTGTGATACCCGAGTAATGTCAGTTCTGTCAAATCAGATCATCCAGGAGCCAAACTCAATAAAATGTAAAAATCAGCCCCAAGAGGTTTTTGACAGTTGTGAAATCCAACCTGAAATTTCCCAATTGCCCTGTGTTTGACAATAGCCTACGGAGATAGGGAACATACATTGGCTGGATGACATATTTCTTTTTCAAAACAAGAAGAGTCTGCTAAATTCATTTTTAAATGTTAGTATAGTTCTCTATACTATTTTTATTTCTTACTCATTAATTTTTGAAAAAGACAAAGTTCTAGCTTTTCCATGCTACCAGTGCTCCTTTGGGGAAAAGATTCAAATATGCTTAGGAAAAACTCAAAATATATATAAGATAAAATCAGTTCTCCTTATCAAAGCTTCCACGGCCCAGTGGAAATGGGTGTCTGCCAAGTGCCCTGAGCTCCTATGCTTCAGTTATGCTGGCTTTCTCTGTGCCCCTACGTACATGAAGCTCCTTCCTACTTAGGACCCTTGCACTTGCTGCTCATTCTACCTAGACAGCTCTTAGTCCCGGGTTTCCCCATCATTGATTCTTTCTCATCCTTAATTCTTACATCGGGGGACATCAATTTCAGGGAGGTCTTCCTTGTCTAGGTAGCTCATCTAAAGCAGGCTGCGGCCCACACACCCAGTCACTCTCAGTTGTCATATCACTCGGTTTTGTTGTTATCCTAGCATCAGTCGCTACTTGAAATTAACCTTATTTACTTGTTTATTGCCTGTCTCTTTCCAGTAGAATTTATAATTCCACATGAAGCTGGAGAGTTACATTCTGTCTTGTTCACATTTGTATTCCCAATGCCTAGGATCATTGCCTAGCATTTAATAGACTAAATAATATTTGTTGAATAAATGAATGATTACAGTACTCATCTCTGAGCAAATGACATTTAAAGATATCAATATAAAGTATAATTTTTTTTAATCCTCACCTAAGGATTTGTTTTTATTGATTTTTAGAGAGAGAGAAAGGGAGAGCTCGAGAGAAACATCAATCAATTGCCTCTTGGATGTGCCCCGACTAAAGATTGAGCCTGCAACCTTTTGGTGCATGGGGCGATGCTCCAACCAACTGAGCAACTGGGCCAGAACTAAGTATAAATTTTTCATAGGATATTGTATTTATATAGGTAGTTTTCCCTAAAAAATAATATTAATAATATTGATGCATAAAAGGGAAAGAAGAAAAACAAATTTAACAGTAAAAATTAACTTCATATGTTAACACATTTAAAAAAAATTGAATTTAGAGAAAGGGAAGGGGGGGGAGAGAGAGAGAGAGAGATAGAGAGAGAGAGAGAGAGAGAGAGAGAGAGAGACCCCCAGAGAGAGAAAGATATCAATCAATGTGAGAGAGAAACATTGATCCATGGCCTTTTGCACATGCCCTGACAGGGGATCAAACCTGCAATCTGGGTATTATGCCCTGACTGAGAATGGAACCCTCCACCTTCTGGTGTACAGGATGACAGTCCAACCAACTGAGCAGCACTGGCCAAGGCTGTTAACACATTTTAAGAGATATTTTCACAATTAAATTTTTTTCCATTGCAATTTCCTTCTTGCTTAAACTTTTGGCATTGCCCCGTATAGTATCTCTCCTTGGAAAAACTATTGAAAGTCTATATTAAAATAATTGTGTATGTGTATGTGCATTGTTTTTAGCCTTAATTTTCTAATAACACAACTATTTGATTTGGACAGATGGGAGATTTCCTTTTTGCATTTTGGCCACATTCAGCCCTGATTTGTTATTGTTTGAAATTCTGAGAATGTTTTACACACGTTTACAAAAGAGAAACATTTTGGCCTCTGATAAACGAATGACAAGCATGATATAAACTCTTGGGGAAGATCCTTTAGGATCGGTGCAGGAGACCTGCACATCTGTTTCCAGCTGTGCAGCTACTCAGAACCAAAATGACTAATTCTGGTTTGGCCAAAGTCAGTAATTATTTTACTGTTGATCTGAAGATCAAAGGTTATTCTCAGGAAGTAAGGCTAGGGCAATGGACTTTGCTATCTAACAACAGTGGGGATTTATGCAAGCAATCATTTGGTTCATGGCTTGAACATTAACCTGGTGCTAATGCATATGGGTGACAGCAGAAACGTAAACAGTGTTGATGTGATATTAATTATAATTGGCTAAAAGTAAATTAATTTACTGGTTTTGAATCATCCTTGCCCTTTTGCCTGGCCTCACATTCTGACCCCGAATGTTGGGAAAATCTACAGCTACTATGTCACACTTTTAAAACAAAGCATGTAACTATAAATCCTAGCTATCATTCAAAACTTTTTTTGACCCTCTCTTCGTTAAAAAAAATTCATATTGAAACCATTTACTTTAAAAGACTTCCTAAGGTGAGGACAGTCTAATTCTACTTGTATATTCATGAGGAGTCTTAAAAATGTAAGTGTTCAATATTATTTTTTCATCAGAGAGCATATTATTCTTTGCAGTCTGTTTGTGACATGTACTCTACATTTTCATTGTTCTCTGATATCAAGCCAGACCATCATGAAGGGGAATGATTAAATGAGAAATAATTAAATTTAAGAGTGCATACTTTATGTGTGTATATCAAATTCCTGTCAAATTTGATGGGAATTTTGGAGCCTATGTAAACATTGAAAAAGACTTGAGGATTTGGGTACATACCATACTTAATAGGGATTTTTTCACTTTAATAAATTGTATTAATGCATTCATATTTTTGTCATGCCTGAGAAAACAGATGATTTGTTTTTCCAAAAGTTTTATTCTGTATTATTCACACATTTCTTTTACAAAGTAGTGAATATACTCTTAAGTGTGTATTTAATATATATATATATATATATATATATATATATATATATATATACTTAACCATCCTCGAAATAATTCCCATAGTATTTTATTTCTCATAAAAGTTATATCTCTTATTGTAGATTCTCTTGAAATAAAATATTCCCACTATCAGCATTAATCTTGGTGTATCTAATATGTTCAAAGCAGCAATATATAGAGTGGGTATTTCTCAGAATTATTACTGTCTAGATTTTTACTTACTATTATTAGAATTGCACAGCTAATTTAACGTCCTCTCCTTTCTTACTAGTTTTTCAATATTGCTAGATTTATTATTTAAACTAAAATGTCATTTGGTGATGAATAGGTAGAGAGCAAAGAAAGATGGCCACACAGTTAATTCTCTATCTAGGCTCGCCATTTCAACCATTTCTTCTCCAAGAAGGGCTGACATTTAGTGTCAAAAGGATTTCTAGCTACTTTCAGGCATTTTTGGCTCTTGTTTTACAAAGTGCTACCACGTAAATGGGCAGTTAAATATTATTTTTTAAGCATTAACAACATTTAGATATATTTGATATTTACTGAGTTTTCATTTTAAGCAGTAAATGTTGAAAAAATATTTAAATGCACTTGCTAACATTATGAGCCTTCAGTCATTGTAAAAGCTTGTATGGTCCTGGGAGTACTTTCTCATTTTGCCTATTGGCGGCAGAGTTATTGAAAGGGCAGATTTAAAACCTGTGGTTTAAATGTCAGTGGATAGCATTTACTTAAATACTAGAGGCCCGGTGCACAAAATTCATGCACAGGGGTGTGTGTCCCTCAGCCCAGCCTGCATCCTCTCCACTCTGGGACCCCTCAAGGGATGTCTGACTGCCCCTTTAGGCCTGATCCCAGACATCCTTCTCACAATCCAGGACTGCTGGCTCCCAACTGCTCACTTGCCTGCCTGCCTGATTGCCCCTAGCCGATTCTGCCTGCCAGCCTGATCACCCCCTAACCACTCCCCTGCCAGCCTGATCAACACCTAACTGCTACCCTGCCAGCCCAATTGCCCCCAACTGCTCTCCCCTGCTGGCCTTGTCACCCCTAACTGCCCTCCCCTGCCAGCCCAATGCCCCTAACTGCCCTCCCCTGCCGGCCTGGTCACCTCCAACTGCCCTCCCCTGCCAGCCTGGTCACCCCCAACTGCCCTCCCCTTCCAACCTGGTCACCACCAACTGCCCTCCCCTGCCAGCCATCTTGTGTCCACATGGGGGTGGCCATCTTGTGTGTTGGAGTGATGGTCAATTTGCATATAACCTCTTTATTATATAGGATTAGCATGCAGTCATGGAAACACCTCCTTTGAATGGACAATTTCAAATATATCTGGGTGGCCATTAACCCTTCACTATTTCTCTTGGTGTGACTTATTATAGGTGATCTGAAATATACTGGTCCTTTTCCAGACAGAGAGGCTTAGTAGCAGTTTTTAACTAAATATAACATATATTTGGCAATGCAGAATTTAGTTATTAAACCTGCATTTGAAATCCTAAGTAAACATGTTAGCCTCAAACAAATATTTCACTTTGATTTTAACATTTCTGTTGATTACATATAAGGGTGACGATGTCTTGACTCCAGCTGCTCTTCAATTTTTGGAGTTCTTGCTCCATGTTCTCAGACATATTATCATAAGTGTTATCGAGTAGTACTCTATGACAGTAAACAGAGGACTATTCTCTTTTACATTTGTCTCTTTAATTTTTCAGGTAAAAGGTGTTAAGGAGACAGAGATGTGATGGAGCTCACAGGGCTCAGCTATACTTTCCTGAGTGTTATATTGATCACCACATACCCAATGAAATCAGACACTGATTATGGGTGCAGTGGTCCAAACTTTTTCCGAAACACCTATAATTTATTTCAAGTCTCACAGAGCAAATCCATATTAGTCGGCTTATGCAGTAATCAGTCTATCAATATTTAGTCTTGATATGTTTTGATATACTCTAATACAGCAATTTTCAACCATTTTTATCTCATGGCAACATCAACTAATTACCTAAATTGGGCTGCACACCAGAAAATATATTTTTGGCCAATCTGACAAAAAAAGTATAATTTTGATTGATTTTAAAAAAATAACAATAATGATGGTATAGTAATTACCTACCCTTTTTGCTTCAAAGTGGCTTTAAAAAAAATCAGGTGTTTATACTTGCATCTATGGATTTCTGGTATCAATTATTAACCAATCAGATGCAACCTTATTGTGCAATGTGGCCAATAAGATTCAACTCTATTATATGATCTATATATTTAAGGTTCAAGATAGGGCATTATTGCCATATGGCTATTGTGTTGGCTGTTGTCATTTTTTTTGACAATATAAAGGAAAAGAGGTCAGTGCCCCTGATTAAATAGTTAGGTACTGTGTGTTTTAAAATTTCTTGCAGCACACCAGTTGAATATGGCTGGTCTAATAGGTACTACACTCAATATTTTTTGCTTCATTGAGAATACTATCTCTTTCCTCATGCCCGCTCCAACCCATGAAAGAAGTCTCAGGTGAGGAGCCACATATAAAAATGCACCTCACTTTCATCCCCACCCTCCCAACTCCTGTTTCTGTATTATTTCTGGCATATTTTCCTGAAATTCAACATTTCTTACTCTGAAGGCTCCAAAGCTAAACTCTCAAAGACAGCTTTAGTTTGGGATCTGCCTGTCAACCTGTTAGTTATGGCCAGCTGCTATTGTATGTTAGGTACTATGCTGGACATTTAATATACATCATTTCCTTTGATTCTTACTACTCAAGGTGGGCATTATTGTTCTCAATTATAGGTAAGTAAATTGAGATCCCTCAATGATAATTAAAGGATGAGGTTAGAATGTACATTTGTACTTAATTCTACTGTTATATTGGATCAGAAAATGTGGTCTGCCCTTCAGGGAATTTTAGTTTCTTTTTTGTTTATTTGTTTGGATGTAATTAATGCTTTGTGACTGGGAACATTCCATGAAGGATGTGACTTCGATGGGTGGCTGTATTTTTTCTCAAGTCATTAGAATATGGGATTTATTTATACAGGCTTACACGTGAATTTCATCTACTTAGAAGGGACATCATTTTATTTTAAATAACATTTTTATTTTTATAGTCCTCATGGTGTCACTCATAAAAATTTGCATGGAAAAGGCACTCAATAAATTCAACAAATGTTGATACTACAAATTACAATTCCAGTTGACTTTGGAAACAAGTCAAGTAGTAAGAAAACTATATGACTTTTTTAATGTAATATTTCTGGTCATTTATATAGAATGAGTATATAATGGCACAGGTTTCTTTCTATTGTTCATTCTATAACTCATAATTTTAAATCACTCTTCCAAGGACTTTTCTCCACTAATTTTTTTTTAATGTTATGAAGTCCAATGAAATGTAGAATCTTTTGTGAAAGTGTGGAAATATTTTGCTTGAGGAAAGGGTCTGTGGGTGTGATGAGAACAGGGGATGATTGATTTAGATAGAAGGGAGACTGTGTGAGACAAAAACAGTGCTTGCCATGGAGCTGTAGGATTTATTATATTTAAGTAGTGTGAGGTGACTTCCTGAAGAATTAAGGATGTCTCATCTCCCATCCTCCTGCCACAAGCATGCACACCCACACACCACAAATCTCCTTACCCAAACGCATATATGCCGCAGATTTTCCCAGGTACACATTTACTTGAACTGATGAGCTACTCTTGTGGAATGCAGCTACACTCTCCTTTTCCATTCAAAATCCACTATACAGTTGGGCACTGCATCAAATCCTGGGGATTCCACCACCCATGGCACAGAGCTCTCAAAGAGCTTATGGTTCCACAGAGGGGACAGAACAGAAAAATACTATTACAAGATACTATTTTTATGATGTTATAAGAGACTGAGGCCTGGTGCATGAAAATTCATGCATTGGAGCAGGGTGTCCCTCAGCCCATCCTGCCCCCTCTTACGGTCCAGGAGCCCTCAGGGGCAGGAGGTGACTTGGTGATCAGGGGAAGGCAACACCCCCATCACACCTCTACTGCTGCCACTGCCGATAGTGCCAGCCTTGGCTGGCCCTAGTTACCCGAGCCTCGGGCAGCCTTGGGCGGCGGGGCAGCCGCCATCCGAGGCTTGCCTACACCTTGGGCTGGCCCTGGGCAGCTGGGCAGCCACCATCCGAGGCTTGCCTACACCTTGGGCTGGCCCTGGGCAGCTGGGCAGCCGCCACCCGAGGCTTGCCTACACCTTGGGCTGGCCCTGGGCAGCTGGGCAGCCGCCATCCGAGGCTTGCCTACACCTTGGGCTGGCCCTGGGCAGCTGGGCAGCCGCCATCCGAGGCTTGCCTACACCTTGGGCTGGCCCTGGGCAGCTGGGCAGCCACCATCCGAGGCTTGCCTGTGCCTCAGCATATTCCCTCCTTATTGGCTGTGGGCACCGCCATCTTTGAGGGTGGGGCAGGCAATTAGCATATTCCCTCCTTACTAGATAGGATGATAATTGGAGCATTTAGCAGAGGCATCTAACCTAGAATCATTGCTCAAGGAAAACTTCTTGGAGAAAGCAGCTCTTATGCTGAACTTAGTGTTCAGTTGCTTTAAGTGGCCTCAGCAGATAATGGCAATGTTGGTTGGAAGAAAGCATATGAAATACCTCCCTGAAGCATCTCTTTATCTTCCAAACAACCTTCCTAGACTCAGATGACATCTCCTGCCTAGGCACTGTAAACACCTCCTCACTGGTTGTTTGATACCCACTTTACCTCTTGATATATTTTCCTCACTTGAGTCAAGTAATAATCAGGCATATCTGTTCATGTACTTTCCTGTTAAAAACAAACAACAAAAAAACATAAACAAAAAACTCTCAGTGACTTCCCAGAGTCCTTAGGGTAAAAAGAAAACTGCAAATGATTAATGAGCCCCTGTGACGTGCTCCCTTCCCACCTTCCAGACTCATCTGGTACCATGCTCCAGTCACTTACTGCAGTTGTCATACTTGCCCTTTCAATCCATTGGATTTATCATCTCAGCAGATTGCATCCTCTGCCCCCTACCAGCTGTTTGTCCTCTGGCAAGTTGCCTAACTTCTCTGTGCTTCAGTTTTCCAACTGTAATATGGGGATAATGCTATCCCCATTTACCTCTTAGTGTAGAGATTATACATGTAAATATGTAGAGAGGCACATAATAGAAACTGTTTTAAATTATTTTAATTTATTGAGAGCCTGTGATATACAGGGAACTATATTAGACATTTTGCATATTCTATACATATTATGTATCTTTTATAATAATAAAGAGGTAATATGCAAATTAACCTTCACGCCCTCACAAGATGGCTGCCTGTGACCAGGCTGGCAGCAGGGTTAGTGAGGGGTGACCAAACAACTGAACAAGTAGGCTGCGTGGGGTGACCAGGCCAGCAGGGGGGGCTATGAAGGGTGACCAGGCTGGCGGGGGAGGGGCGGCAGTTGGGGGCAACCAGGCCAGCAGGGGGGCCAGTTAGGGGTGACCAGGCCGGCAGAGGGGGGTAGTTGGGGGCAACCAGGCCAGCAGGGGGCAGTAATAAGCAACTAGGCCAGCAGGGGTGGGGCCAGTTAGGGGTGACCAGGCCAGCGGGGGTTGCAGTTGGGGATGACCAGGCCGGCAGGGGGGGGCAGTTGTTCATGATTAGGCTGGTGGGGGGTGGGTAGTGATGGGTGACTAGGCCAGCAGGGGGACAGGTGGGGGCAACCAGGCCGGAAGAGGGGGCAGTAAGGGGTGATCAGGCCAGCATGCAGAGGCTGTGAGGGGCAATCAGGCTGGCAGGGGGGTCAGTTAGGGGCAACCAGGCAGGCAGGCAGGTGAGCAATTAGGAGCCAATGGTCCAGGATTGTGAGAGGGATGTCCAACTGCCAGTTTAGGCCCAATCCCAAGGCAGTTGGAAATCCCCCAAGGGGTCTCAGATTGGAGGGGGTGCAGGCCGGGCTTAGGGGACTCCCCTCTCATGCACGAATTTTGTGCACTGGACCTCTAGTGTATCTTTTCAAAACAAATGGATTCCCAGGCATTAGACAAAAAATACTTAACATATTTTCACTATTTTATTTTTAAAATCACATGTATAATTTAAAGGTAGGTAAAATGAAAGATTTTTTAATACCATAGTCTTCTGAATCCAAAAGAATCATCAAAGATTGGCAATGGTTCCAGGCAAATTTAGAAAATGCTCTCAAATAATTGTCAGCATTTCCTTCCAGAAATGCAAATACTTTGCAAATGGATAGTTCATTGTTATCCCCAAACTTTATACTACACAACTTATTCAAACTTTCCCCTGACCCATGTTTATCTACATTTCTGAAATATAAGCATAGTTCTCTAATTAAGCATCAGAAAATATGAAAGATACTGTCTCAATTTTTAATTTAAAAGAAAAAATCTATTCACAAACCAATCTACCTGCTAAAATGTATCCTGAGGCTTATGTGCACTCATGAGTTTAAGTGGAATACTTGTTAGAGAAATACATTTATACTTGAGATAAAGCATCAAGGCAAAGTTCAAACAAGCAGAGCATCCTAAGAATCGGCCATAAAAAGAAGAAAAGAAAGCTTCCATAATTTAAGCTATGTCAAAAGAGAGTAAAACCATCTTTAAGAAGACTTACTAATCAGCATGTAATATGCTTCTCTGTGTTACTTACACTGTAATAAGCCATAAATCTTATTTCTCTTTTCTCCCATTTCCATCACGTTCCCCAACCTCCCTCCCCCCACTCCTACTCCCCTTCCTTGCTTGCCTTTACCTCATTCCTTTGATTGGTCTTACTAAAATACCTCTTGCTGACTTAATGGGTAGAAGGCATTGATCAAACTCTTTAAAAACACAGAACTTTCAAAATAAGAAGCATGAATTTGGCCCTGTCGTTGCTGTTGAACAGAACAGTAGTGTATGAGGTTCGACATTAAGGCAACACTGTGGGAATATGGAATGGTCCAGTGGAACGAGTTATGAATGTGAACCTATATCTAAATGTCAGAAAGGCCTTACCGCAAGCCCTTTAATCATGGCACTTTTCAAAAGAATCAATGTATGTTTCGTCTCTTTAAAAAGAAGATGGGTAATCCACACATGTTATGTTTTCCAACTCTTTTGAACACGCTAGTGAATAGCTTTTCTAATGCTATTGATTTTGTGGTGGGAGTACATAACTTCTACATCAAACACAGTAAATAGACCTTTAAAATTTGGGAAAAAGTGTGAAGAAAGTTCCGTTCCATAACCACTTTTATAACCTAAAAAGGCTTGTCTCCTTTTCCATGAGCTTTTTAGTACCATCTTGCTCAGGTAAATATTTCAAAGGTCTAAGGCTTAGACTCTAAGCCTATACTAGCACTTCTTTTTCTTGTCTTTCCTTTTCTTTATTTTAAAAATCTAGACTGCATCCCTGTTTTCAAGCATATTGAAGATATTTAAAATAATAACAAACAAAATAATACTGTGTTAAATTGAATTTTATTTGCTTATGTGGAAATAAATGAATTATGTGGGAGTGTATTACAAAAATATGTAAAAAATGTTAAGTTTAAAAAGATAACTGATTATCTCTTTAATAGATCAAGAACCTTAGTAAACAGAAATAAAATTCTGTTTAAATTGATAGAAAATGTTAGGTCATTATGAGAGAGACTTCTAATTTATTTTTAAACCAATTCAAGGCTATAATAAAAAATAGCCTGAGAACTGTGGATGCGTTGTTTATGGTAGCTTCTAAAAATAAGTAACTGATAGATCCTCCCTTCCCCAACTGGTGGGTGGAGTATGATGTAACCTGCAGCCCGGAAATACCTGAGTGACTAACCATGTACCTTATATAGACTATACATTGGACCACCAATCCACACCTGCCAAATACCCCAAGCCCTTGTCCTATATGGACAATGCAGTAAGCCACCAATCAGTGTGTGCCGAGTACACTAACCCCCCACCTCTTCCCATTCTGCCCCTCAAAAGGCGTGCCCACCCCTGCACATGCTGCTGTCCTCCCCTTGTGAGACAGCCTGGCAGGTCCTTCTCTAATAAAGCCTGTAGTCCTGGTTTTCAGCCTCTGTCTGATCTTTCAGTAACCTTTGCTATTCTCATTTTATAAATGAGGACTATTTTCTTATAACATAAGTTCATAAGATTTTTTATATTTATGAAAACTACAAAAATAACTTAGAAAAGTATAGATTTGGTTAAGTGTTAGTACCAGAATGGGATTATAGAAAGGAATATATCAAGGGCAAGGGAGACAGATAATAGACTAGTTGAAGAAATCATTGGTATGTTCTAGCTTTAGAAAGAAGGCTTCCATTAAGAATGAATGCCATCCACCAAAAGATAGCATTTCTATGTTATATAAATATTTTGGGGTTAAAATGATCAGTATTTTTAAATCAAATTAGTTTCATGGTTGTGGAGGAGATAACAATTTATAATCTTCATCATTGCATAGAGACAGGAACAGCTTAATATGGAAGCTGAACAAGCAATGTGGAATACTTGAAATACCACTAATATAATGTATATCCTTTTATTAAGCATTGCCCTCTTTGGAAACTGTCCTAAAAGTCATAAATGATCCTGAGAAGTTCTGGTAAGGAGAGCATCCTGGTGCAACACACGGGATTCTGAAGTGGTTAAGTGCCCTGAAGGAGACTGACCAGGTTCCAAGGAGGCAGTTCATTTGCACCTAGAAGCCCCTCTGCTGGTAGATGTGGATAATCAGGAAGTCACGAGGCTGACTAGGTGTTACATTTTATAATGTCTATGACCACTGAGTAGGAGAAAATGGTACATTTATGTATCCCTTGAATTATAACAATAAAGCCAATGTCGGCTAAACAGAATGCTTATTAATTTATTGTTTCCAAATTGAAAATATGTAATTAGAGAGTTGAGAATTCATTTATGGATTAGACAGTATTTTGTAAATCTCTAAGCTAAGGAAACTTTTAGTACTATTAGGAAGAAACTTAGTTTTATGATGGAAATGTTCAAAGCTTCATAGCTTTTAACCTGTGTAGTAATAAACACACAGTTGTGATGGTTTGGTACTTGTTCAATAGTTGAAATGAAAAACAGAAAAAAATAGCTCACATTCCAGAGTTTGGGTGTTTCAGTCTGTAAATGTCCTAAAACCATGTAGGTATGAAAACCAGTATCTCATTATGACTTACCTGGAAATGAAGGTTCATAGTGGGCTAATTTTACTTTGTAAGAGAGCACAATTTTCCAGTAATTATTATCAACTGATCATCCATTTTGTTTCCTTCACCACCTGAGATGTACAGATAGCAGATATAATCGCACTACTTTGTTTTCTGGAAGGTTCATTGTCCTTAGATCTTCTAACATTATAGCAGTTTGTTTGTTTTTTCCTTTTAAAACCAGTGAGCTGTCTCTGTTGTGTCCTCCAAGAAAGAGGTGAAGTCTAATGTTGATTTAATTCCTTTGTGTAGTTTCATTTTTTGCAGTGCTTCCTCTTTGCCATAAAATCAGTTTCAAATAATTTTGGTGCTGCTTTATGTAGATTTTGAATCAAGAAATAGAGATCAAATGCTTGTTAAGATTCAGCTGTAAGCATATTTTTAACTGGACTTTCTCCATCCTTAGTCTTATGCTTAAGGAAATGGAAAAGAAACTAGTGTTGGCATTCTCCATGGTTTAATTTGGATCTTTGATTTTTCTGGCTTCTGTTCACATGCTAAGGGTTTGGCATCATGAGGCCAAGACCATTATAAATAGACCCCTTGCTTCTGAAATACTGGGAGCATTATGTTCACAATGCAAGAAAGCTTAAAACATTGCTTTCATTATAATTGGAGCTGCTATAACAATCCTGTAGACGTACTGTTTATATCTGGATTTATTTTTCCCAATATTTCTTTGTAAGAGCCTTGCATTTTTATTTTGTAGATGGCTGAAAAAAATTGGTTAAATGAAATCAAGATGTGCTGATGCCAGAAAGATGTGTAAGCAATGAAATATGATGACTAAAAAGTGGGTTTTGTTCCTACATCATCCAGGCTTACCACTTACACTATTCACATACATTGGATACCTGCCACATTTCTACTTTGCAGTAGGAAGAACTGGCTCAGAAGCTTCCTCTTTGTATATTTATGTGGGTGGGAAAGGAAATCCTCTGGAAAAGTTACTTTGGTAAAAGTTATTGTAATTTTTGTGCAACTAGAGCTCAATATTCAGAAAAAATTAATTTATTTTATAAATTGATTTATTTTCATTGAATTGAGCTGATAATTGAATATCAAATGGACAGACTCAATAACAAATTTGGTCACCCCTTAGGTGTTTCATTTAAGTATACTATTTCCCCATTATTGCTGACATATATTATTCTATACTGATCATTATTTTCCTGTTCTACTGTGACATCAACTAGGAGTCCTTTAATTCAATTTAATTCGGACCCTGAGTTAGTGCCAACCCCACAGGTTAAAGGCAAAGTTCTTCACGAAACTGCCCTCAGCCTCCACTTCAGATGCTATCTGCAAGTCTTAGAGCCACCTGCATTTGTTATCAACCTGCTAAGTCAGAGGTTCCCACAACTCCCACTGAGGCTTGATAATTGGCTAGAATGACTAACAGAACTCACCCAAAGCACTATATTTATTATTACAATTTTATGATAAAGGTATAGCTCAGGGACACATAGGTAATATCTGGGTGAGGTTAAGGGGTCCAAAGCTTCCATGTTCTCTCTGGAATCTAGGCATGTCACCCTACCTGCACATGAATGTATTCAACAACCCATAAGCACCACTGAGTTTGTTGTCAGATTTTTATTGAGATTCCATTATGTGGGCATGGTTGATTAAATCATTAACTGCTCGATGAGCTCAAACTCCAGCTCCCTTTTTCTTGCAAGAGTTTGGGGTAGCCCAAAGTTCCCATTTAGAATTTGTCTTCAGTCTCAGGCCCTGATGCTATCTAAGGGCCCACCATGAGTCATCTAATTAGCATAACAAAGACACTCCTACTTAGAAAATTTCCACTCAGGAAAATGCAAGTTTCTTTGAAACTCTAAGCCAGGAATCAGGGACAAAACTAGAAATTCTTTACTATACCACACATACATAAGTTTAACTGAATGTTATTTACTGTTAAGTCACTGAGGGAGAAACACATGAGGCCAGAGTGGTGAGGGATTACAAGTTTATTAGATCATCCACACACCAGGTGGCTGAGCCTGGATGGCTCCAGCACCCAGTGACGGGGATTCAGCGGCTTTTAAAGGACTTTTGGTGGGCTTTTTTCTGGGTGGAGACTTCTTTGTGCATACCGGGAGGGGAGATAATGGGATGTGGTCACCACAAGTGAAATGTGGTCTCAGAAAAGGGAATGTTCTTAGAGAAATAGCCTGAAAATACAGTTCCTGGGGAAAGGGTATCAATTCAATTGTTTGATCAATCCTAACATTTACCTTGTGCTTTTCAAGACGATTATTTTTCAAGTGGTAATTTATTACCAAGAGAAAAATAGTTTCCTAATAGGTCTTCTAGAATTATTATAACTGATTGAATTGTTATGATAATAAAATAGAAAATAATATGACCTTGAGGAGTAACATTTTATGTCATATAGTATAATTGAAAAATGGCTGTTGCTAGAATATGTTTAGTGTATTTAACATCTCTTGTCTTTTAAAAATGTAAATGAGTTACTGAAAAAATAGTTTTCCTTTTCTATGTTATTACTCTTCAGTTTTTCAATTATTTTTCTCTTATGTGGCAGATAGTAAATATAAATACCTCAGTAAGGAAATTTGAAATAATCCAATTTTTTTTTTTTTTTTTTTTTTTTTTTTACTATTTTCAGTGAAAAACTGTTATTCACAGTACCTCTGGGTAATCTGATTCTAAATCTGTGAGTGCTTTGTGCCTTTACCTGAATTTGAGTATTTCACACTTCTATACATTGTAACTAGCAGTGATGCAAAATAATTCTAGTCTTTAGACATGCAAATAAACTGTCTGTTAGAGGTTCAAGTGACTTCCTGACTCTACTATGGAAGAATTCAGTTTTGTGTCTATTTACAAATTCATTTCAGTATTATTCAATTTAATTCCTATGGAAGTGTGACTTGTAACAAGCAAAAGGGATCATTTGTATCTTGTTAAGATAAACCAAAACATAGTTTTTAGGGAAATTCCCTGAAAATCATTTATGTACTGATAACCCTAAAATTTATATCACTAGCCTAGCTTTCCAGTCCCAATTTTAGATTCCAAAGCTTTTATCCTAAGCAACTGGAAGAATGGAATTGAAGAACTGACTGACATGAAGAAGGCTGCAGATAGAGCAGGTCTGAGGATGAACGTCACAGATAATTAGATATATGAGGTTTGACTTCAATAGCAACGTCTGGGAACTGTCAGCATTTGCATGGTATGTTATAGCCGGGGGACTGGGTGAGATCATCAAGGCTGTCCATGAGGTTGGAGAAGCAAAAAGGAGGAATGAGCCCTGGGATTCCGTACATTACATGCCTGGAGGTGCAAGTGAAAGCAGCAAAGAAAGCTGAGAAGGAACAGCCAGTAAGTTAGGAGGTAAACAGAGAGACTGTGATATCTTGAAAGCCACATGAAAAAGGATCAATCAATGGTCCTGAGAGGTCAGTTAAGATGAGGACCTAGAATCAATTACTGGGTTTATCTGTGTGGAGGTCATTATTACTGTTAATAGGAGAAAAAGGGTGAGGGCAAATACTTGACTGGACTGGGTTTAGAAAGTAATGGGAGGAAAGACAAATGTAGACAAGTCCATCTTTTAACTGATCTTGTTAATGCCAGTGTCTCCTGGCAGACTTTTCTCAAAGTAGAAGCTCTAGAGTATTTATCAGTGGAAGTGGAGTATCCACTGGTGGGAGTGGGAGATCCCTTTCCCTACCGAGTGCTGGGTGTCCAATCCTTATGATTTTCTGAGACTCACATGGGAGGATGAGTGACTTTTATTTGTGTAGAATCACATCCCTGGGTTGCAAAAGTCCCATTCACCTTAATCTAGTCCTGGCAGAGATGCAGCTGGGGATTCAGCAGAGCTAGAAGCAAAGCCAGTGTCCCGAGTTCCATGGTTTAGCATTAGGCTAGTTGCAGCCCATTAGTCCATTGTGTGTGGGGTCCATATGGCCCACAGCCATGAATGCAGGGGAGCCAGGAGAGAGCACCCCCTGCAACAAGGGTCCCAAGAATGCAAGCGAACAAGAGAGTGAACTTCTTTGTTTAGGAGTTTATCTCAAATTTTTAAAAAATCTTTATTGTTGAAAGTATTACAGACATCCTCATTCCCCCCTGCCCCCATTGACTCCCTCTATCCTGCTCCTGCCCCATCCTCAGACCTTCACCACACTATTGTCTGTGTCCATGGGTTATGCATATGTATACATACATGTAAGTTCTTTGGTTAATCTCTTTCTATTCCCGTTCCCCCCCCCCCCCCCACACACACACCGAGATTAATCAGTCTGTTGCATCTCAAATCCTTCTGTACTTGCAGTGGCCATACCTACTCTGGCTGATGACCTGTTCCCAGATGTGACTGACAAGCAACTACCTTCCCTTTGCCACCCAGACCTTCCTGGGTATGCATCTATTCTTCCTTTGTCTAGTCCTCTTACCCCAAGATCTGTGGAGAACAGACCAGTGGCTTTGCAGCTTCCTGCCAAAGCTGCACAAATGAATGACCATAATATTTGGCCTTCCTCTTGCCCCTTTCCTGTTATTTATAACCAGTTCATTACAATGGTATCAGAATGATCCCTGTGAAACCGAAGTCAGATGTAGTCACTCTACTAGAAACTTCCCATCTTACTGAGAGTAAAGGCACAATTCCAAAGCTGGCTCCTCCATTATCCTTCTCACCTTATCTCCTACTCCTCTCTCACTAGATCCTTTCTGTCCAGCCATCCAAACCTCATGGGTAGAGCCTCATGGTTCAGCAGCTTTGTTCTTGTTCTGCCTCTTCATTTAAATGTCCTCCTTCAATCTCTGAGAGTTATTTTGTTACCAACGGAAGCGGGGTTCTTGGGGTACCATTGGAATAAACATTTCCAAAGGCCCCCACAGGAAGATGGGATATGCTAGAAAGCTTTATTTCTGTGGAATTACATCCCTGGGTTTCCAAAGTCCCATTTCCCTTAGTCCAGTCATAGAAGAAGTATAGCTGGGGTTTCAGTAGAGCTAGAAGCAAAGCCAGCGTCCAGAGTTTCCTTTCCATGTTGTAGCCAGGTCTAGTTCAGCACCAGACTAGTTATAGTCCATCAGTCCATTGTGTGTGGGGTCCACATGGCTATGGGTCTTGTGAGCGAATGTAGGGAAGCAAGAGCAAAAGATCTCCTCAAGCCCAGAGTTACAGGAGTCCCAAGAGAGCCAAGAGCACAAGAGAGCTAATGCCTTTGTTTAGGGAGTCAAGTACCCCATATCTTCGAGGGCTTGCAGTGGCCATGCCCATTCTAGCCAATGACCTCTGTTCCCAGGTGTGATTGACAGCAAGTACCTACCCTATGTCACCCCAACTTTACTGGGCCTGCGTCTATCTTCCCTTTGTCCCGTCTCCTTCCCCCAATGTTTTGCAGGGAACATGCCTATGTCTGGCCTTCCCTTTGCTCTTTGCTTCTTTCCTGTTATTACTAACTAGTTAATTACAATGGTGTTAATTTCAGTAAGACTTTTTCTTTTTTACTATTTTATAAAAAATCATACTTCCATCCCTCACCTCCCACAGATACTCACTTTTTGGACTTAAATTTTGTCTTAGGCACTGACCCCAACTAGCATATTTACATATTTGTCCCTCTACAATGTTAGCTCCATAAGGGCAGGAATTAAATTTATTTTGTATTCTACTGTATTCTCTCCACTTAGAATGCCTCTTGCTACCCAGTGGGAATGCAATAAATACTTGTTGAATAAGCAAATGAAATAGATGCCATTCAGCTCTGTAAAATAAATCTCAATTGTATTTTTCTCATTGTAAGGTGAATATTAGCAAATTACATCATGGTCTACTTATAAATCATTAGTGAAATGTTTATGAGCACTTTAAATGACATAAATATAAGTAAGAATTGATGAATTTATAGAAAATCTGTATTTTGAAGGAGATTAAACAGTAAAGTGACAGATTAAGGTACCTTGAAATATATATATATATATATATATATATATATATATATATATATACATATACACATATATAACTAGAAATAATACTATAATTTGAACTTTATTCAAAGTGAAAAAGACATTCAAACATAAGACACAGTGATGATCTCTGCTTCTATGAAGCTATTGAATATTAGTGTTATCATAATTAGCTAATTACTAACATTCATAATAGGAAGAGAATGAAGAGAAGGCCAGACATTATAAGCATGGTCATCTGGGAAGCTTCACCAGGAAGCTGCAAGCTTCACGCTCCCCAGGGAACCACCAGTCTATTTCCTGAAGATCACTGGGGAAAGCGATCAAATGACGGCCAAGGTGGACACATGCGCTATGAAGCCAGGGTGCCTGTAGGGAAGGTGCTTGCCTGCCATGTGGCCTGGGGAACCATCAGTTGGCTGGGAGGGTGGAGCCACTGCAATTACATCAGATCTTGAGGGTTAGTTGGTTCAGCTCCTGACTATAGTCCCCAGAGAAAGAGTGCTCTTGCTCTCGCTTTGCTCTTGCTCCTCTTCCTCTGTGACTCTCAACAAGCGCACATAACTATTGGGAGAGAAAACTGTGCATGTATAGTTTTGTACATACATTTTTGTTATTTAGCACTTTTTAAAGGAAAGTTTCCTTGTTATATATTTCATTTGAATGATGTTCAAATGTTGCCCAGTGTTTTATTCTATCGTTATATAACTATTTCTTGTCATGTGTTTCTAACATTTAAGATGATTTCAGTTTTTTGCTAAATAAATGCCAAAATAGAATTGATCAGAAATGCACATTTCTGATTGTGTCCTACTACAAATTCCTAGTTACAGAATTAGTGAGTCAAAGGATATGCACATTTTGAGGATCTTAAAAATAATTGCCAACATGAATTTGAGAAAGTTGCTCTGATTTAAATTTTCACCAGCATTCTATGAGAATGATTTTATTACTATAAATCTGCTAACATTGGGTGCTATAATTTACAAATATTTTTGCCAATTTGACAGATCCTTTCATTTGTTTGACTAGCTCTTTATGCATTTATTGTTAATTTGCACATTTTATTTTGAGAATTGACTAAAACTGTGTTTGCTAATTTTATATTGGAATATTTCTCTTTTCCTTATTTACTTAAAGTAAATATTCATTTTAAAATGTATTAACCTTTTATCATATATGGTGCAGACATTTTAGTGTCTTTTGCATTTTAATTTTGTGGTGTTTTTGATCTATAATTTTAGATTCACATGTAGTCAGATTGCCTTTTTTTTTCCCTCTCCAGTGACCACAGTCACCAACACCCACTGTTACATGTAGGCATCATTATTGTATCTGCATAACTCTAATTCTAGACATGATCCCCTTTTCAGTTTTCTAGCCCACTCTAGAATACTAATACTCCAACCCTAGTAAGTCTCCTTTCCTCCAATATATTAAATTTTCAGTACACAAAATAAAATATGAAGTTAAAAATGTAGTTGAGTGCTAACCTTATTCTGTCTGAGCAGTATTAATATGAACTGGTAAATAAAATTATGTAGATTCCAACTTTCAGTGAATGGAAGTAAAGAAATCCCACCAGTACTTTCAATTAATTAGCTAGAAAATATTTGATTCCAAAGAGGAAATATTGGATTCCAAAATAGAAACTTTATTCTATAATATAAATTTGTGGATATTTATTGCCACACTTAAAACAGAATCTGTTATACATATTCTTTAATACCCTTAATGAATATCTTTTTTCAGAAGTACTCGACCTACCAATCATGGCTAATGTAGAAGTTAAACAGAATCATTTGTACCAGTAAATATGAAAGACTAGCAGAGTTACATCAAAAATGGTTGTCTAGCATATAATATTATTGAATATAAATTTTTTAAAGCATACACATTTGAGCATTGGAACACACTTTTCATGAAACTATAAATTCATAAATGCCCATTCATTCTATAGCATTTTTTTACTAACTTTCAAAAGTTTTCCTTTGTTATTTATTAGTAATCACATCAACATGTATGAAATTCTTCAGATTCTTAACAGACCAACATGTTCTAATTAAGCCCATTTGACTTTAGCCACTTGAATTTAAAATGTTAAACGTGATCCTAATCATTGCTAGATATCACAAGAATAATCTAGCCCAGTGGGCGGCAAACTCATTAGTCAACAGAGCCAAATATCAACAGTACAACGATTGAAATTTCTTTTGAGAGCCAAATTTTTTAAACTTAAACTATATAGGTAGGTACATTGTTATTAACTTAATTAGGGTACTCCTAGGGCTTAGGAAGAGCCACACTCAAGGGGCCAAAAAGCTGCATGTGGCTCGCGAGCCGCCATTTGCCTACCACGGATCTAGCCTGTGTACAGTGCCTGTGTTTTACTTTAATCGATCGTTTATACACCCTGTTCTGATTTATTTCCTCCCCACATCGATCTACTGGCAAGGTATTATTATGTTTCTAATTAGGAAACAGATAGAAAAGGAAATTTTGCTTAAGGTAAATTAGAGTAATCAATCAGGTGCCACTCTCTCTTCCTTCTAAGGAGTATTTGGGAGGGATGGGGGCTGAGAGAGAGGGCTCACTCATCTCACTCCTGAGTTGTGTAGAGTGACATCACTACTTAGTCTCATAGGCCCATCCATGAGGCTTTCAATTGTATCATGAAAAAACTGCACTTTATTACTGGACTGCCTGGAGTTTTCGGACCCAATTCCCTAAAAATATACTACCCCAGGAAACCCAGCAGGGAATTTGTTGTGGGGAATAGTGCCTTCAGCTTGCTATCGTATCCCTTCACATCACTACTACTCAGCTTGCAATTTTATCAGACTTTTATCAAAATTTGGTAGTAATTACAGAGACTCAAAACATGGGAGGAGAATAAAATATAGGAGAATTTCACTTCATTGTTAAGTTACACTTCCCCACACACCAATGAGTCTACTTTGGGGGGCACTGGCACCCAGTTGTTAAAGTCAGCTTTCTTCACTGCCAACCCCCTGCCCAACCCCACCCAATGTTGCTTTTCCTCTAACCTCTCTCCTGATAATATCTACTACTTTTCAGAACATCCCACTTTCTATCCACAGGATCTGTTTACCCCAGGATTTGTCATCATCCCACCACCAAACAATCAAGCTAGAGGTTAATGATTCCCCAGGTCCATGTGCTTGGTCAATCAAATCCCAAGCCCTCCAGAATGGTGCTGGGCATGCAGTCCTTTGTCCCTCTGCATCTCCCCAGGAGACCTGGGCATAGTTCTGATGTCTCTGCCATTCTCACCACCAGTGGGATTTTTAGATACTATTTATTCTCCCCATAGGCGAGAAAATAATTGTAGGCACTTGCTTCTTTTAAAGACAAGTGTTAATTTTCAAAGCACAGTTTAATTCCATAGTGGAGTGGGGGAAAGGGATCTTTTTAGCTGCTTCCTGATTTTTAAAGTACCTCCCTCACAGTAGTTTATGCACCTGAGGAGTAGGTGATGGTGAAGACATACATTTTTAATTTAAACATTTGAAGAGTTATTTATTTTATTAAAGAAGTATTTATTAAGCACTAATTACCTACAGGCACTGTGTTTGAAAGGTGAAAACTTCTTGATTAGATGCTATTTTCTTGTATCCCCATAGCCTCTTGTACTTCCCCGTACAGCACTTAGAATGCCACATTGTAATTGCCAGTTTACTTGCGTGAATCTTACTCAGAATACCTGTTGCATGAGGGTCAGGATTGACAGGTTGCTTTTTCTCTCTTATCACCAGCATTTGGCACAGTGTACAGTGTTAGCGCACTTATGCAGTCACTTAATATGTATTTCTAAATCCATAATCTATCTCATAACGAGATCACTGACATTCTAGAGCAAGCATGTCAAACTCGCGGCCCAGAGGCTGCATGCGGCCCACAACAAATACTTTTGTGGCCCTGCCAGTATAACAGTATGTAAGAAAGTTTGAATAAAAATTTCATAAGTTGATTTTTACAATATCCTGTTATACATAATTATTAATAACAAACTACAGCGTTCGCTATTGACTGATTACTATAATCATGTTGCATTCATTTCTCTCCACTATTACTAGAAGCAAATATTTTAGCAGCCGATTGCCACATCATTAGTCTTGGACTGACTTGTCTGGTGTGCGCAACAGGAAATATTTTGCCTTCGGAGAACAAGAAAAATAGGTTTATTTGCATTACGCTTATTAATGTGTGCAATTATTCAGTGTCTGGTAAGTTAATGTTCAAGAAAAAATATTAATTTTTATTAAAATGTTCTATTCGTTTATGTTAACGATGACTCATTTATTTCAGCCCTTTGTATTCAGCATGGCTCTATTGATATGAACCTACATTTCTGTGAAAATAGAAGCTTTTTTTTTTTTTTTGCAGCCCACATAAACCTAAATCTTGTTTATTTTGGGCCCGTGTTAGCCTTTGAGTTTGACATGCTTGTTTAGAGAGAAAAACTCTGTAACTGGTTAAAAATTCTGTGGTGGGATAATATATTGCGAGATTATTTTGTAGTTTGTTTTTGTTGCTATGGAAACAGAAAAGCTTGAGAGATACATTTGTCTCCTGGAAATAGCAAAAGTGTATATTCAAGGCTCCTTAGTAGTGGAATAGGGAGAAAAAACTTTGTGTTTCTTAAAACTTCTTAATAATAATTTCTAATCAGGTTGTATCTTGTAGTTTGAAGCCCATTGAAAAACTCATTCTAGGAATTGATTAGATGGAAGGTGCTTAATCGAGGAGGGCAAGACCTGGGTTCCTCCCTCTCTGGGTTTTGCGGGGAGAGCTGTGCACTGTGGCTAAGGACTGGATAGTCAGCGATAGTTAGAGAGTTCAAGACTTCATCTTAGTGTGGAAGAATGGTCCTAAAGGACAGGATGGTCTCAGTGAAGACAACATGGCCCCTTTCTGCCCAGTCTAAATCCCTACAAATCCTTTATAACCGCAGCAGTTCTCTAGTAATGGTTTATATTGGGTTCTCCTGGCAATTGAGGTCTTGGGACCAAATTTAATGTGCAGCAAAGTGTTCTGGAGCAACATAACCTCATTAAGTAGAAATGAAGTGATTTGGCAGAGGGCAGAGAACAATTAATTTTTTTCCAGGACTTTAATGTTGGAGAGAGAGAGAGAGATAAAACTTCTAAGGAATCATCAAGCTTTGATTCGAGATAAAGGGGAAAAGAGTAATTGAGGGAAAATGAAAGAGCATAAGCAAGTGTGTGGAGTTAAGAAAATGTACGTTGGAAGAAAAACATTTAGTTTGATATGACTAAAGCAATGCTTATCAGTATTTGCTGTGCATGAGAAGATACTGTAATATTTTCATATATGTACAGTGTATATGCCAGGGCCCTAACTGGGATAATCTGAACCAGTAGGTGTGAAATGGGGCTTTTTTGTGAGGATTTTGAAGTTCTCCAGGTTTGTCTAATGCACTTGAAATAAAAAAATAGGGATAGAGGGGTAAATTAACCAGAAAGAGCAATGAGATTTTAGTAAAAATCTAGATAGAACTTGATTTTTAAGCATGTTGAACAACTTGCTCAAAAGTTTGAACTTTGAATGGAAGGAATTCCATCTTTCTTTGTGTATTGCTTCACATTTTATTATATGTATGTGCCATATTTGTATTATATAATGATTCAGGCTTATCATTTATCAAAAGTATTTCCATACCCTCATCCCCTTTTTTCTTCATTTACTTAACAAGCACATACTGAGCACCTATTATGTTTGAGATGCAGATATATGGATATAGATATGGATATAGATATGGATATGGATATGGATATGGATATGGATATGGATATGGATATGGATATAGAAAATATAACCTGATTTCAAGTTCTTAGTAATGGTTCTCCTAATACTTTACCAAACTCTTAGTAAAAATTTTACCATTGGTTAACAATTTAGAATTTATATTAACCAGTTACTTGTATGGAGACGCTTAACCTATTTCCAACAACAACAACAACAAAAAACCACATGTTTTCCCACAAAGTCATTGAGGATTTTCACCTCTGAAAGCAAAATGCTACTTATCAAAAATGTCTAAAGGAAGAAAATACTAACCCAGTTAAATAATAAGATCATTGTAGTGAAGTTTAAAAGGAACCTTCTGAAACCCTTACTATCCAGGTGGGCCTTTGTAATTTAGATATTTACTATACATGAGGAGTAGCTTTAAGAAATATCACTGTTAATGGGCTCTTAAAGAGTGGTGGTGGAAGCAGTTTTTGACAGTGACTTGCTCTACATACGCTGATATATTCAATATGTGTGTGGGTGATGTGTGTGTAGTGCGTATATACACTTTCAGGCAGAATTACAGTTACAAATGGTTTTGGCTTCAGAGTCAGACCTCAGAAAATGACTTAATTCCATACTCTGACACTTTCCACTGTTATAGGTTAATCTTCTATAAACTCATTTTGAAGAGATGTGTTATGGTTATTCTAAAACTCCTTAAAGTAGAAATATTTCAAAAGTATAACATGTTAATCATAAGAGACCTGAAAGAACACATTTCTTTCCTCATGAAAATTTTGGTCAGTCATGAAGAGGCCAAAGAAATAGATTCCATAAAACGCCGAAGTAATCTATGGAAAAGCTGTGAAACTAAAACCACCACACAATCTAAGTCAAATGCCCATATTTATTTATATAATGCAAGTGACCCTCAGTGCATAGAAGATTCCTCTTTTTTGGACTGTGGTTTTTTGTTTTGTTTTTTTGTCTGAAGGAACACTAGGTGACCTATATTCTACTTAATTAAAAGCAATAGAGGGCCTTCCAAGATGTTCAAGGGGCCTGGACTGAACAGTGTGTTGACATTAGATGAATGGGCAAGGCCACCTGCTAGCTCCACTCTTGGCTTCGTGGATGATTTGCATTCCTGTGGCCTGTTGCTCGGCATGACCACTCTCAGCACTTCACAGCCCAATGGCCTGTTTAATATCATGGATGCCTTCCAGTCATGCAGTCTCCCTTCTGCATTAACACCAGCACACAATAGCAAGAGGCTTGTTCCATGATTTCTCTATTTAGAAGATGATGTTTTTACTTAATGTAGGCCACATAAAAGAAATGGAAATGCCTTCCTACAGGATGGATTAAAATTAAATAAATTTCTTCTTCCCTAAAATCTTTGCCAGATTGTTTGTTCTTTCATGAAGATCATATTCTGCATTTTAATTGGAAAATAGTGTTAGACTGAAAATATATATTTCGACATTATTAATATCCACAGAATGTTTCTATTCCGTTTCTTTATTTATTTTTTGTCAATAGAGTAAGTCAACTTGAGTGTGTTGAAATCAGACTGCAAAGGCTATGATGGTAGAAGTCTATAAACCAAAGAAATTTCTTGTTTCACAGGGGAGAAATCATAGATGGCAACAGAAGTGAAGGGAATGATTCATAACACTGAAATCAAGAATAAATTAAGAAAACAAAGAGAAAAATATTATCAAAGGAACTTGCCGAAGAGTTGATTTTAAATTATTTAAAGAACAGTAACAATAATAGGAATGTATGTAGGTAGATTTGGTACATTACCCATTAGAAATTGAAAAACAGCTTATACCTAGCACTATCAGAGATATTGACATTATGCATAAACTGCATCTTTGTTGTTTTTCTGAAATAGTTAAGGCTTCATGTTAAAATGGATAATTTATATTTAATTCTGTACTTAATGTGATAAAATATGATTGATTAATAAAATACCTGCAGCATATATATGTCCATAGCTGAAATCACTTTTAGCCAAGATGGAATAACAGATCAGATTTATTCGCCAACCTAAAAGTGACAAAACCAATTAGACAACATTTTTCAAAACAGTGGACATCAGAGAAGCTGAGTAATCCCTGAGATATATGATACAAATGAGGTAAATCCTATGATTGCCCCAGTATACTGCCCTGAGAGTTATTCCAAATCACAATGCAGTGAGTAGGAACCTAGACATTTATATCCAGCTAAAATATCTCTCAAACACAGATGTGAAATGAAGACTTTTTTGGAATCCAAAATCAGAAAGAATTCATCATGAGCAGATTCATATTACAAGAAATGTTAAAGGACATTCTCCAGACAGAATAAAAATGACTGCAGGTGAAAATACATATGCATCCAATGGAATGAAAATAACCAGATATGGTAACTACATGGGTAAATATACAAGATTAAATAAAAATTGAATTTCTTTAAAGAGAATTGACTGTCTAAACAAAAGTAATAGCAATATAAAAGAGTTATAACATATGAATAAGTAAGATGTATGAAATAAAATAATCTTGGAGGAAGAAAATGAAAATATACCATTTTAAGGTGTTTATACTGTATGTAGAGTATAATATCACTTAAATGTAAATTTATAAGTACAACAATCTTAAAGCAACCACTGAAATAATAGAATAATAGAATACTGACTAAATATCAATAAAGGAGATACATTGGAATTATAAAAACTGTTCAACTAATCCAAAAAGAAGGCAGAAAAAAGAAGACAAAGAAAACAAAAAACAGAACAAAAAGAAAACAAATAGCTAGATGATAGACTCAAATCTAACCATATCAACAACCACAATTGAAAGATAGATTTTATCAGATTGGGAAAAAAGCAAGACCAAATTAACTACATGCTTCTACAATAAATAATAATTATAAGGAGAGATATGAGTAGAAAGTAAAAGATTGGGAAAAATGTACTAAATGTGTAAAAATAAACCTGGAATAGACATATTAAATAAAATAGATTATAGAACAGACAATATTACAGAGGTAAAGGGAGTCATAAAGATAAAGCAGTCAATTCAGAAAGAGAATATAACAATCCTAAAGTTTATACTAATAGAATAGTAACAAGTAAAAGATAAATTCATAATCATTGTTAGATATTTTACTATTCCTCCTTAATAATTGATAGAATAAAATGATAAAATCAGCAAGGATATAGAAAACTTGAATAACACCATAACCAACCTGACATTTGTAGAGCACTTTACCTAAGAACAACAGAATACACATAAGGTAGACCACATCTGGTCTGTTTGTACATCAATAAGTACAAAAGTATTAAGGTGATCAAAGTACATTTTTTCACTATAATGGAATTAAAATAAGTTAGAATAAATTGAATTAGAAAGACATCTTGAAAATCTCCAATAATGAGGAAATAAAATAATACACTTCTAAATAACTATGGCAAAGAAAAAGTGAAAAATAATAGAAATTATTATTTTTTTTTAATATATTTTATTGATTTTCTACAGAGAGGAAGGGAGAGAGATAGAGAGCTAGAAACATCGATGAAAGAGAAACATCGATCAGCTGCCTCCTGCACATCTCCCACTGGGGATGTGCCCGCAACCCAGGTATATGCCCTTGACCGGAATCGAACCTGGGACCCCTCAGTCCGCAGGCTGACGCTCTATCCCCCGAGCCAAACCGGTTTTGGCAGAAATTATTTTTAACTAAATAATGAAAACACCAGATGTTAGCATTTGTGGAATTCTGATAAAAATGAAAAGTGAAACAAACAAGAAAATTTATAGATCTGCAGTTCTAAAAGTAATCACCTTGGTATTGACCAGAAGATACAAACAAACAAAGAAATAATAAAAACTACAGCCAGTATCAATGCAATAGAAAACAGAAAGAGTAAATCAATAATATCCAAAACTGGTTATATGCAAGTATCATTAAAATTAGTAAATCTCTAGCCAGACAAATGAGGTGAGAGATAGAGAGAGAGTAAGTGAGGAAAAGAGGGAGGCAGAGAGAGAGGTGGGAAAGGGGGTATGAATTCTCGATATCTGGAATGAAGAGGAAGCAAACTAGAAAGTCTACACATAAGGACAATAAAGAAATATAAACAAAATGCCAATGGGTTTGTCAAGTTAGATGAAACAGACAATGTTTGAATTACATAAACAACCAGCGTTTATAAAAACTACATAACTTGAATAGCACTGTCTATTAAAAATTAATTTTCACATGAAAAATTCAAGCCAAGGTGACTTCAAAGGTGAATTCTACCAAACATTTAAGGACAAAATAATACCAATTTTACACAGACTTTTCAAGAGTCTTTACTCATTCAACAACACCTTAATAGCATTACCTTAATAGGAAGACATAACAAAAACAAAGCAGCAAAATTACAGTGGGGTAAATTACTATTTCTCATGAAACAGAATAACAAATTCTAAGCAAAAGTATAGCAAAGTAAAAACAACATGTAAAATGGAGAATGCCAAACCATCAATGGAGTTTTATCCCACTAATGGAACGTTCATTTAACATTGCAAAGTCAACAAAATTTACAGTATCCACAGACTAACAGGAAGAAAAATGTATGATCATCTTAATAGAACCATCAAAAGTATTTGACAAAACTCATCTCCCATTCCTGATTTTAAAAACTACAAATTAAACACACACACACACACACACACACACACACAACAACAACAACAACAACAACAAAACAACAAAACAAAAACCTCTTACCAAAACAGGGAAAAAAGGAAAGCCTCAAACATACAAAAAACCCCATACATCTAACATCAATAGTGTTCTTAATATCAAGATACCAAGAACAAGACATGAATGTAGGTTCTTACCACCACTTCTAATCAATAAGAAGGAAAAGTGTTTTCACAAGCTGCTCTTTGTTTCATAATTGGATTCATCGATCCTATAGCTACCCATACTGAACTGAGCTTGCCAGTGGGACTGTCAGAAATGCCCTGTGACCCACTTGGTTGGTTGTTGTTGCAGAGACTGAACTGTTTTAGAATATTTAACAGTTACATAAACAGAGTCAAGTGTTTTCCAATGTGGTTGTCTGGTTTTTATGGCCTTGCTGTGTACTTTCCCTCTTTTTGACAGTAAACTTCTGCCTATGGCTTACAGATTGACATTTAATTTATTAGCGCTGCTCTGCACCCCTCCCTTGGGAGGCAAGACATGAAGTTTATTGTTTATTGCCAGTTTTTTGTTTACTTTTCAGGTTTGGACTACAAGGTTTAATAATAAAAACAAAGTATTTTTGAAAAAATAATAAAAGTTTTAGTGCAATAAGGCAAGTAAAGAAAAAAGGTATTTAAATTAAAATGCAAAAAGTAAAATTTTATTTAAGACTAGAGGCCCAGCACATGAAATTGTGTGTGAGTAGGATCCATAGGCCTAGCCTGCGATCAGGGCCATGTCTGATGCCCTGCAACGCTCCATGATGCTCACCTCCACACCCACATGACACTCTGCGAAGCTTCCCGCTGCCACCCCACGATGCACCCACTGCTGCCCAGCGATGCTCTGCAATGCTCGCTGCCATTTGCCACTGAATGCTCACTGCTGCTCACCACCTGCAGCCCATCGCCGCTCAACAGTCCCCGGTCCAGCCCGGCCACCACCCCACCTGCCCCCTGTTCGCTGTGGTTCCCCATTCACCATGCTGTGATTGGAGCCTGTGGGGCGGGGGGGGCAGGGGGGGAACCAAAAAGTAGTCAATGCACCTCAAGGCAACTGGTCAGTGGTCATTCTGGTCATTATGCTTATGGTCCTGGCCTTTTATTATATAGGATAATGCACTCGTAGGATATTCAATAAAATTTTTAAAAGCTACCAGAACTATTGAGTTCATTAACTTTACATGGTACAAAATCAATATTAAAAAAAGTCGAGCATTTTATACATTAACTAGGGGCCCGGTGCACAAAAATTTGTGCAGTTGGGGGGCAGGAGTCCCTCAGCCCGGCCTGTGCCCTCTCGCAGTCTGGGACCCCTCAGGGGATGTCCACCTGCTGGCTTAGACCTGCTCCCCGGGGGGATCGGGCCTAAGCTGGCAGTCAGACATCCCTCTGGCAGCCCGGAAGCCCTCGGGGGATGTCCACTTGCCAGCGGGGAGTAGGCCTAAGCTGCAGTTGGACATCCTTAGCATTGCTGAGGAGGCGGGAGAGGCTCCCGCCACCACCACTGTGCTGGCAGCTGGCAGCCTAGCTTGTGGCTGAGCAGAGTGCCCCCTGGGAGCACATTGACCACCAGGGGGCATCTCCTGCATTGAGGGTCTGCCCCCTGGTGGTCAGTGTGTGTCATAGTGACCAGTCATTCCCAGTCATTCTGTTGTCAGGGTCAATTTGCATTTTACCCTTTTATTATATAGGATAGAGGCCTGGTGCAAGGGTAGGGGCCGGCTGGTTTGCCTCGAAAAATGTCCCAGATCAGGGTGGGAGTCTTGCTGGAGTGCCTGGTGAGCCTGGGTGAGGGGCTGAGGGCTGTTTTCAGGCTGGCCACACCCCCTTCAGGGTGGAGGTCCCCCCTAGGGTGCCTGGCTCACCTGGGTGAGGGGCTGAGGGCTGTTTGCAGGCTGGCCACAGCCCTTCAGGGTGGGGGTATCCCGCTGGTGTGTCTGGCCAGCCTGGGTGAGGGGCTGATGGCTGTTTGCAGGCTGGCCACACCCCCTTCAGGGTGGGGGTCCTGCTGGGGTGCCTGGCCAGCCTGGGTAAGGGGATGATGGCCGTTTTCAGCCTGGCCATGCCCTCAGGCTGGAAGCAGGTATCTGGGATTTATTTAACTTCTATAATTGAAACTTTGTAGCCTTGGTCCAGCTAGAAGCTTCCTGGCAACCCAACGCTTCCTTGAGTGGAGGCCACACTGGCTGGAAGTAGGTATCTGGGGTTTAGTTGTCTTCTATAATTGAAACTCTGTTGCCTTGGTCTTGCTCGAAGCCTGGGTTGCCCCTGGCAACTGAGGCTCCCAGTCCCTCCTTAAGCGGAGGCCACGGCAGCTGGAAGCAGGTCCTTGGGATTTATTTATCTTCTGTAATTGAAACTTTGTAGCCTTGAGCAGAGCTCAGGCCGGCAGGGCAGGCAGGAAGCTTGGCTTTCTCCATTGCCAGAGGCAACCTCCAGCTCCATGTCTGCAGCCATCTTTGTGACAGAGTGAGGGTTAATTTGCATATTACTCTTTTATTATATAGGATGAAAAATGGGATATTGACATAAAAATAAAATGAGAATTTATTTTAAAATATGAATTAGACAAATATGAAATACTTATACATCTGACAAAAGATGTATAAAATCTTTAAGCTGAAATCTACAAAACATTGTTTAGAGAAATTTAAAAATACAAATGGAATGCTATACCTTATTCATGGCTTGGAAGACTCAATATTGTTAAAATGCCAATTCTTCCCAATTTAATGTATAGATCCAATGCAACCCCTATAAAAATTTTTGAAGTTTTTTTTGTTAGGAATTGCTAAAGTGATACCAAAATTCATATAGAAATATAAAAGTATGAAATAACAAAAAACACATTGAAAAAGATCAGTTTGATGATTCATATTTTCTGATTTCAAGGCTTATGAAGCTAGAGTAACTAAGTGGTATTGGCATCAAAATAGACAAATGTATAAATGGAACATATTAGAGTCCAGAAATAGATCCATCCATATGTAGACAACTGATTTTTGACAATGCAAGGGGAATTCAGTAAAGAACAGTTATGTACAGTTCTTCAAATGAACAAGTGAACGGTTGTGTACATATATGCAAAAAATTCATTGTGCACTTAAATAAAAAATCTAAAGTAACAAATTTATAAGACAAAATATTTGTGACCTTGGGTTAGGCAAATATTTCCTAAACATGATACCAACCTTATGATACCCAAAAGAAAATAATTGATAAGTTGTACTTTATTAAAATTTAAAACTTTTACTCTTCCAAAGATACTCTTGGGAGAATAAAAAGACTTGAAAAATGAGAAAGTATCTGACATAGGACTTGTGTTTCCATATATAAGCTTAATAATACTGGTAAGAAAACACCCCTAATACAGTCATTTCAGTCCTGGATGTTTCCTAAGCATAAAGAAAGCATACAAGATCTTGTTCATAACAGCTTTATTGGTAATAGGCATAAATTGGAAACAACACTTATGAGCAGGTATTTAGATAAGCAGATTGTGGTATATCATATGATAAATGGTAGATCATACTACTGCACAATAAAAAGGAATAAACTCTTGAATTATTTAAATAACAAGAATGAATCTCAAAAGAACTATGCTGAGTGAAAGAATTCAGACAGAAAAAAAAACACATAGCATATCATTACATTTATATAAAACTAGAGGCTCGGTGCATGAGATTAATGCACTGGAGCAGGGGGAGGATCCCTCAGCCTGGCCTGCACTCTCTCACAGTCCAGGACCCCCCTCAGGGGATGTCCGCCTGCTGCCTTAGGCCCGATTCCTATGGAGATCGGGACTAAGCCAGCAGTCAGATATCTCTCTCTCAGTTCAGGGTTCTTGCAGTCTGGGACCCCTTTCTCCTTACCACCCACCTGCAGTGGAGGTGGGAGAGGCTCCTGCCACTGCAGGTATGCTTGCCAGCCTTGAGCCCAGCGCACTGCTCCTTAGTGCTGCCTTGGAGGTCAGAGAGGCTCCCGTCACCACCACAAGACTCGCCAGCTGTGAGCTTGACTTCTGGCTGAGCAGCATTCCCCCCGTGGGAGCACACTGACCACCAAGAGGCAGCTCCTGTGTTAAGCATCTGCCCCCCCGGTAGTCAGTGCACATCATACCAACCGGTCATTCCACTGTTCAATAGATTTGCATATTATGCTTTTATTTTATAGGATTCTACAACATTCAAACTTGCTGGGGTCCCACCCCAGCAGGTCCAGGGGTCCCCAAAGGTGTGGACGGAGTTGGCGAAGAAGGAATGACATGGAGACAGCGTTCAGTTGATCAGCAGCCTAGCCAGGATCTCTAGCCAAGTTCTGGTCAGGATCTCCAGCGAAATTCTGGTTAGGATCTCCAGCCAGGTTCTGTGTCCATGTTCTCTTGCTAGGTTCTCCAGCCAGGTTCTCCAGGTTCTCCAGCCAGGTTCTGTAGCCATGTTCCCTCGCTAGGTTCTCCAGCCAGGTTCAGTCACCAGGTTCTAGTCAGGTTCTCTTGCCAATTTCTGTAGTCAGGTTCAGTCCAGGATCTTTTGCCATGTTCTCTCCAGCGAAGTTCTTCTGTCTCTAGGTTCTGTGTAGGTTCTGTCTTCTTGGTTCTGTCTTCTAAGTTCTGTGTGTAGGTTCTGTCTTCTAAGTTCTGTCTTGTTACATCTGTATTTATACCGGTTGATTCCAATCCTATCAATCTCTATTCCAAAGGTTAGGGCGTTTCTTATCTCCATTCCAGAGAGTAAAGATTACGTAGCTTAAGCATGATTGTTCGTAGTTAAAGTGATTAATTACCCGCCTGGCACTTAGTTAAGAGGTTTTATTCCCTCCCTAACTTCAGGGGAAAATCCCTACCTGGGGAAACAACCTTTCTCAGAGACCTTGGTTAAAACACATAGTGCCAAGAAGGTGAGCAAACATATTAAGAACAGTATGCCATATATGCCAGGTCCCTTGAAACAGCAAGCATGGACCGGCTCCCAGCACAAACTAACCTAAAATAACTGAAAGAAGATTAGTTAGTGATTGCTTAGGGGTTGTTGGGAGGCACTGGAGGAAATTAGACAAAGGGGGGAAGAAGATAAATTGTGGATGATGGACATGTTCATTATTTGATTGTGATGATTTCAGGGGTGTGTGCATACTTCAAGACATATTAAATGTACACTCTAAATATGTGCTACTTATATGTCAATCATATTTTAAGCTATTTTAAAAAAACTAAAATATAACCACACAATGAGATACCACTATACACAAGCACAGACGCACATGTATACATATCAAAATTGTGTACATGTAATGTCAATTATATCTCAAAAAGCTTATAAAAAAATATTCCAAGATAAATTCATAAGGAAAGAAGATAAATCTCTATTTGTCAAAAGTGTAGAGAAATTGAAGCCAGAGTACTTAGGAGAACCTGTCAGAATGTAGGCGATCCGCATGGTTTCTGGTCAGATAAGGCCATTGGATTTGGGCCTTCTGGTAGCCATACCAGTACAGAATACTTGCTGTGGACCTTTCTGTGGTGAGAAATTACAGTCACCTGCTAGAGAAAAGTGGGAAGGCAAACTTGGAACTTTGGTAGTTGAAGTGTCATCTGTAAAAAATGGAGTCATAGATAGAAAACAGACTGAGAGCTGTCAGGGCATGGGGCTTGGGGGCTGGGAGGATGGTGGGATTGATCAAAGAAGAAAAAAGAAAGAGACTTTACTTTGTGAAATGGGTGCATGCTGTAGTATTAGAAAGATGTTTTGTTGATTTGTACACTTGGAACCTGTATGGTTTTGTTAACTGATGTCACCCCAATAAACTCATTAAAAATAAGCATGCACACCAAAGAAAAGCAACCAATGGGGGGGAAATTACAGGCTGTGCTATATGAAACTGTACAGTCTGACATTATTCAACTACATAGACTCAAAATTATAGGAATTTGCTGTAAAATTTATTTCTGTACCATGGACATCCTTGCACTTTTTGTTGAAGGCAAGTCCCAATAATTCTTTAGTGAGACTTTCACAGTCTGGAGCACATTATTATGTGATTTGTTCAAATGTAAAAAGAAGACAACCAGGCATCCTAGAAGTCTAACCCTAGTTAAGCTATCATTCAAAAGTGAGTGTGAAGTAAAGGCATTTTCTGATAAAGTAAAAATGTGAGAAGTTACCACTCCCAGATCATCACTGAGAGAATGACCAAAGCAGTGCTTTGAAAGAGGATTGTGGCCAGAAGTAAAAAAGCAAGAAACAACAAGTTGCAAATGTAAAATAAACATTGGCTGTGTACATTAAAATAATTTCCTAAGAGTAATACAATGAAACTAAACTACTAGAATATAGGAATTAAATTTTTAAGGATATTCTATTCAGAAGCAGGACAGAGAATGCTTAATTTTGGGCTTTATTAACTTTTTTTAAAGGTACATTTTTGGAGCAATTACTGAAAAATAGAAATGTAATGCATAATATACCAAACGTGGAAAGGAACTGAAAAATTTGATCCAATACAAGGCCGGGAAGGAGGAAAACCAGGCATAAATAGTTCACATATTTATCATTGCAAAAATAAATAGGTCATAGATAACTGATAAAAATAAGTGCATTGCCCAGCCGGGGTGGCTCAGTGGTTTAGCATTGACCTATGAACCAGGAAATCATGGTTCCATTCCTGATCAGGGCACATGCCTGGCTTGCAGGCTTGATCCCTAGTGGAGGCTGGCAAGGGAGCAATCAATGATTCTCTCGCATCATTGATGTTTCTTTCTATCTCTCCCTCTCCCTTCCTCTCTGAAATCAATAAAAATAGATTAAAAATTAAAAAAATAAGTGGGTTGGGATACATATGTAAAAACAATTGTTGATACACTAGGTGAAGGTAGGTGATGGATAAGTGAAGATAAATTATCCTTTCTCTTTAAATGTATGTGTTTGAAATTTACCAAAATAATTTTTAAAAAAATAAACTTTTCCTATTATATATTTTGCCATGAGCTTAAAAAATCCCCCACAAAAAAACCAAAACAATAAATAGGTTGGTTCTTAAAAACTTAAAACTTAAAAGCTCTTGTTAACAACAAACTCATAGACAACAGTATGAAGTTTACTAACTACACAATGCAATTACTGATAATATGTTATAGAAATGTACACTTGAAAATTATACAAACTCATTAACCAATGTCACCCCAATAAATTTAATTAACAAAAACAAAAATTAATAAATACAACAACTTACAAATAAACACTTTTGTTACTTTTTTTTTTTTTAAAAGTGCCTCCAGAAGGCACTTTACAGGTTGTTTGTAAGTAAAGAGAAAGAAAAAAAATACCAACCAAAGGCTGTGGGAAATTATTTTTTGACAAAAATGATTACAAGTTTTTTAAAAGGTTTAGAGTAGTTAGTACTTAGTGAGTAACAAAAATTTAATAAGAAAATACATTTATTAGTGAAGTTTCCTCATAGCAATGCCTTTACTTAGAAAATAAAATTATTAAAGGCATGAAAAAGGATTGGCCTGCATGCTTATGATCAAAACATTCTAATAATAACAGTTAATTTTATTATTTCCTGGGTCATCATGACCACTTGAATAATCACTGAGCCTATGAATGGGAGAAACACAAAAACATACTCAAAGATAACTAAGGTCAAATAATGGTTTTAGATGAAAGGTTTCTTAGTGTGTAGAGGACACATTATTTTGGTAGGGGCATCCGAGGAATCAGAGGTTAAGAATAAATGAGGCACAGTGTCACTTTGCTCATGCTTGCTGTGTTTCTCTTATTTGGAGACTCCACTAGGGTGAGATGCAAATTGGCATGCTGGGTAAGAGCTGTGCAGTAAGGCAAACCTGGGCTTATATTCTGAGTGCAGTATATATTAGCCCTGTGACCTTGAACACGTTATTTTCTCCTCTGTAAAATGGGGATAATGTATCTGCTTTACAGTGTTGTTGTGGGAACTAAGTAAGAAGACCAGATGTCTAGCGGACGGAGTGTAATATTAACGCTGCAATATTGTGTGGGACAATGAGAGGCTATGAAAGCAGAGATGTCAGCATTGATCCAAGAAGTGTTTGTTAATTTTTTATTTAAACTATTTTGGGGACAATGATTCTTACTCTCAGCTGTTTGTAGTCATATTTTTTAAAAAATATGAATTTCTAAGAATAGAAAATTGGCTAAATAAATCGACTTAACAGCACAGGGATCATTTACAACTTTTTTAAACTTCAGTGATTTCATATGAAAAATGGGGATAATACCTACCCCTTGAAGTTGTGAGAATACTATGAGGTTATATAAATTTTAGCACTGTGCCTGGGACAAAGCAACCCTCCATTTTGTAAATTCATGTATAGATGCGTGGAAAAGTTTGGAAGTATATAGAAACAGGTGGAGGTCATGGTTGACTTATAAAATAATCTAACACAACTAATATGAATAGAGAAAGCAAAAATATTTTAATAAAAATTAAATGAAATAAAAAATAAATCCTTCGAAACTAACAGTAACATTCTGAATAAAAAGTCAAGAGACTATAAAACTTGTCTTCAAAGACTTCTTGAAGTGATGCTTCAAAGAAACTAGTTTGTGAGAAAAAAAAAAAGTGACTCTTAAGGGTCATTTTTTACCAAATAATTATTTTGACTAAAACTTTATTTTATTCAACTAGTTTCTTATAAAATTCATTCAACCTAATTGTTTGTCCTTATTTTGGAGTTGAAGAAAATAAGAGTCGTCAAGAGATTTATTATTATGTCAAGAACAAATTAGAATACATGCTTAATTCCAATTCCTGCATGTTGTGTTAATAAACATACGCTGTTTCCTAAAACAGTAGAAAGCACTGAAGGTTTTATTGGGCAGGAGAGTGACATCAGAAATGTGACATTTAAACAAAATCACCGTTGTTAATGTGGTCAGTGAACTGGAAGGGACAGGGCTAATGAGCCGAAAACCGGTATTGACGAGCATGGACTCATTTTGTGGTTTGTTTTATGTGTGAGGCCATACTCTCAAGTTTGGTTTAAGGCAACAGGACGTTTATTCCTGGAAAAGTTGTTTTCATACCAGAGGGTTTTCCCAGAGGTACTTACAGGGTTCCTGGTATCATTATACATGGACAGTGTGTGAGAAAGGGGTGATCTTTTCCATTTATCTTTTCCCATATTTGGATGTTGACTATAGAGAGGGATAAGGGGTTTCACTTGGAAAACAAGACAACTGCTGCTAAAACTCATTTGAAAAAATGGTACTTCTAGTAGTATGCAGGTACACAGCTTTCGGTTCCACAATTCCATCATTTTTGTTTGAACATTCCGTTCTGTTTAATTTCTACCATGAAGATATTGCAGGGCTGCAGCTCAGTACAGCACAGTTTCCTTTGGCATCAGTCACTGATAACACTTGCGTAGAGTGGGGCCTAATTCTTCGAGGATGTGAGTCCTCCCTAGAAGTTTAAGAAAACGATTTAATTTCTTTATTATAATTTATTTTGGTAAAGGAAGGCACTATTAAGACCTTCCATTACGCTAATATAGATTGCTACTCACAGTGTCATCTATGGATCAGCAGTGTGGGCATCTCCTGACAGCCCAGACCTCCTAAATCATAACCTGCATGTTAGCATGATGCCCACGTGACTGTGTTTGCCTTACAGCTAGAGAACACATGGGCACCTGTGTCCAAGAAGTAAGAGTCACAGACATGCATTGAGCATATTGGTATTAATAGGATAAATGACACTCCACTTATTGGTAGAAAAGACAAATAAATATTTAATAATGCTTGTGGGGGAGGGAATCTATCTGGTTTCTTCATTTTCTCCTTCCTCCTCCTACTTGTTTCTAACAGGTTAATAAAGATAATTCCCTCAGATCTTATACCTTTTCTAAGACTATGCCTAATGTTAGTAACAAAGTAGTAAGTCAATGAGATTACTACTTTCCTAAATGGTATAAAACTAGTTTTTTTAAAAATTAAATGGCTGAATAAGATAGCCTCAAATAGAAACATCTTCTCTTTGCAGCTTCTCTTCTTTTATGCTCGGCATCATTAGATGGGTCAGATTTCATACACTCTCCCTGACAAGCTAGGCGCCATTTTGTTTACGTCACTGCCAGTCATCACACATAGGCCAGTCTCCTTAAAATTACACGTCATATGTATTAGTAATGTATTTTTCAATTTAACCCTCATATTTTCTTATATTCTAATTGCTATTTTTTGTGTAAATAATAATATGCATTGAAATTCTGAAGTTTGTGCTATTGAACTTTCCCCATTCCTGGTAATTTCAAAAGTCTTTTGCTATGTCTCTGTTTTTAATAATTCAGGTGAGATGTAATTATAAGGGTTTAGAGGAGAAAGGCAAATGATCTTTCCAGAGTAAATATATCAGATGGTGCCAAGTATTGAAATCCCTACTGAATGTTACCTTAGCCATAGCTCTGGTTTCTCAAAATACCAGCTATATGAGCTGATACCCTGACCCAGAATGGGTAATAATTTATGTGTGGTAGCTTTCTGGCTATTAACATACCCCATAGGTGTTTTCAGCATGATATTATGGAAAGAGTCTGGAGACTGGAGTCATCCATGAATCTAGTCTGAACAATCACTGAGTGCCTGGGAGTGAGTCATCATTAACATCAGTGTCACCGTCACTGTCAGACACATGACGGAGGGAAGCACTGAGTCAGCCAAGAAGCCTTCTACAGTTACCTCATTGCAGAAATGTGAAAATGAGATGAGATGAATGGAAATGGCCTTTGAAAATAGATCATTAGCCACTGTGATGTCATTTGAAGGTTGGGTTTTACATCACACTTACACTCAAGGAACAGTAGGATTGGGCTGCAGATGTGATCAGGTTATTTGGCAAAATAAATATTTCTCTATGTAATCACTTGATAACAGGTACAGTTTAAAGTGGGAATTCTAGAAGACATTTAAGATATATTTTAATTGAAGAATTATTGTAGCAGAATCCCCAATTGGAGATATTTCAAAAAATTCTTTTGGCTCTAAAATAGTAGACCCTATGTATAAAGCAGTTTTTTGTATTATTAAAAAAAAAAAACAAAAAAAAACAACAGCCAACAATCTTGGATGTTAGAAGTTTGAATTTTAATGGAGTGAATTTGTTCTTATTTTTTACAGCCTAAGATAGTAGTATGTTGTATTCTATACAATATATTTTGTAGAGTCATATCCTTTAACTTCTCTGTTATCTGTGCTTCATGAAGCCTAGAAAATAACAATTATATGACATTTGCTAGCACTCAGATTGTATCTACCACAATACCACCTCTCTCTGCCGTTATAACTATGTGCTAACTGCCATTGCATCCAAGTATATGAAGTAATAAATAGGCCCCCAGTGCCAAGCAAATGCAAAAGCAGACAGAGTGTTTCCCCCTGCATATGGGAACCATCTCTTAAGGACTTAGCTTCGATCAAGATAGGCAGTTTGAATTGTTTCTATATTTCCTTTGTTAAGAAGCTGTTTTATTCTTAAAAATGAGCTTTGGTTTGGGTTCTTCTATGAAAACAATAGGAGACTAAAACCTGTTGCAAACTGGAGGGTTTTTACTACAAACTGGAGTTTTGCTTCTGGCGGTTTTGAAAGATAGTGTATGGGGATTATTATGACTTGGTATATTTCAAGTCCTGTACAGATTAGTCTCAACATTAGGTCCCATGCTGTCCCTGTACTGACGTTATTAGGTTTAGGCACATGTATAAGAGTGAGGGAAATGTTTGGAAATGGGCCATGGAGAAGGGGTGAGGAAAAGGGAGAAATTTAGGCTACACTGTTGCTATCAACACTTCCTCAGTGTAAGGCTATTTAATGAACTTAGTCTTCACAGATTTTTAGTAGTGTTGAAATTTTGGAAGGCCTATGTTTGAATATTCACACTGTTTTGCTATGCGGTTTCTGGTAAAAGGATAGAGAAAAAGAAAATTGAAGGGACATTTGCTATGCCTCTCACTCTCACCAGGACGCGGCAGTAGCTGAGATGGAGCACCTTGTTTTTTCTTTATCGTTGCCTGTTTTTATGTTGTACATTGAGCATAAGAATATCTGTTTTCTCTGATGTGCAGAATTATACTCTGATGGCCATTAAAAGTTTGGAAATGAGTGGTGTTTGGTATTAACCAGCTGTGGCCTTGAGTGATGAAATTCTAAAAATATGTAGTGAGCCTTCTCAAAAAGCATATGCCTTAAATATGTAGAAGTAATCAAACACATAAGACCAACCTTTAGGGAAAATTGGCTCTAGGTGGTGTAAGCATCCAGTTCTTGATTTCAAGGATTGCATTTTAGGAGCTGGAGACTTTGATATGGAAATTAGAATGATTGCATTACTAACAATTCTAAAATGAGCAATAAAATAAACATTCCTATTTTATTTTATATTCTGATGTAATAAAAATGAGCACATGCACAGGCACACAGAACGACACAACTAGGTTATTTATATTTGTTTAAGAAGTCTTAAGATTTCCAAAAGAGTCATGTGTGACAGAAGAGAGAGCCAATGACCATCGCTATGTCTATTTCCTGCCTAAAGTCATTTACTACTTGTTATTTCATACTGGTGCTCCTTCAAATGACTTTGGAGCGTAGAATTCCAAGAATCACAATAAGCTATCTAGTCATTACAGTCTTTTAAATTGTCTTTGATATTCCTATTCATAATTTATTCCAATAATGAAAACCTTTTTATTGTTACGGGCAGTGTTAGCATACTCAGGAAGGGTAAGAATAGACCAGATAAAAAATGTGCATGTTGCCCTAGCATTTTTTTGCCTGTGTACAAACATAAAATTTATTCTTGAAACTCCCTGTAAATATTTTTTACTACATCCTGTGTTAGTTCCAGTGATTAAATTCTATCCTATGCTTATGTTTACATGAAACTTTTTATTTAAATACTTGGATCAAAAATATTTATTTAGCATACTATCAGAAGATTCAACAAAAATATTTTTTAGGCACAAGTAAATGTTTTCGTTTCCTTCTTGCAGAATGTATTGACGTTACTGGATTTTCATCTTTTCTGAAATTGTTTTAATAATATTTTCAAACATTAATTCATGGATTTCTTCTTTTTGATCCACTTACAAAAAAAATATGGGGTCATTATGTCAACTCAGCACATATCAAATCTAAACCTCTCTTGCTACAATTAGAGCCAGTCTCATCCTCCTCTTGGTTCACTGCAAGAAGAGAACAGCTGTTAGACATCACCCCTTACAATAATAAGTCCCTCCTTAACATTCTCCTTTTCAGTTCATTAAAAAAATCCCAAGCTCTGAATTTTTTCTCATAGGTCCTATTATCCTAGTTTAAATGGTTGGATGCAATCTTGTAGTCACATTACCATTGCCCCATATGTGTGGAGCCCCAAATCAGGAAGATAGTCTCAGAAAGACCACACTTTATAAAAAATGTTCTGGTTGCCTAGCTCTAGCTCATGTCCATAACAGTTCACATAATTATGATAACAGAGTGAAGGTCAATTTACAGATATTTTATGACCCTTTAGTTTTTTTTCAAGATTTAGTAATTTTGTTTAAATTATTTTCTATGACCTAAATTAAGTTAAATATTTTATTAAATTTTTATTTTATTATTTAAAGTATTACAAATAGTAGTACACATGTCTCCTTTTTTCCCCATTGACCTTTCCCCGGCCTCCCCTACCCCCCAGCACATGCCCTCACTCCAATCCCCCAGTGTCTTGCGTCCATTGGTTATGCTTATATGCATGCATACAAGTCCTTCCGTTGATCTCTTACCTCCCCCCGCCGCAACCCTCCCCAACCTTCCCGCTGTAATTTGACAGTCTGTTTGATGCTTCTCTGCCTCTGTATCTATCTTTTTGTTCATCAGGTTATAATGTTCTTTATTATCCATAAATGAGTGAGATCACATGGTATTTTTTTCCACTGGCTGGCTTATTTCACTTAGCGTAATGCTCTCCAGTTCCATCCATGCTGCTGCAAATGGTAAGAATTCCTTATTTTTATAGCAGCGTAATATTCCATTGTGTATATGTACCACGGTTTTCTAATCCATTCACCTGCTGATGGACATTTAGGCTGTTTCCAAACTTAGCTATGGTAAATTGTGCTGCTATGAACATAGGGATGCATATATGCTTTCTGATTGGTGTTTCTGTTTTCTTGGGATATATTCCTAGAAGTGGGATTACTGGGTCAAATGGCAGTTCCATTTTTAAATTTTTGAGGAAACGTCATACTGTTTTCCACAGTGGCTGCACCAGTCTGCATTCCCACCAGCAGTGAAGAAGGATTCCTTTTTCTCTGCATCCTCTCCAGCACTTGTCGTTTGTTGATTTGTTGATGATAGCCATTCTTACAGTTGTGAGGGTGTGTTGTTTTGATTTGTATCACTCTGATGATTAGTGACTTTGAACATGTTTTCATATGTCTCTTGGTTTTCTGAATGTACGCTTTCGAAAAGTGTCTATTTAGGTCCTTTGCCCATTTTTTGATTGGATTGTTTATCTTCCTTTTGTTAAGTTGTCAGAGTTCCCTGTAAATGTTGGAGATTAAACCCTTATTGGAGATAACATTGGCAAATATGTTCTCCCATGCAGTGGGCCTTCTTGTTGTCTTGTTGATGGTTTCCATTGCTGTGCAGAAGCTTTTTATTTTGATGCAGTCCCACTTGTTTATTTTCTCCTTAGTTTCCAATGCCCTAGGAGCTGTGTCTATAAAGAGATTGCTACGACATATGTCTGCAATTTTGCTGCCTATCGAGTCTTATAGCATTTTTATGGTTTCCCATCTTACATTCAAGTCCTTTAGCCATTTCAAGTTTGTTTTTGTGTATGGTATAAGTTGGTGATCTCGTTTCATTTTTTTGCATGTATCTGACCAGATTTCCCAGCACCATTTATTAAAGAGACTGTTTTGACTCTATTGTATGCTCTTGCTTTCTTTGTCAAACATTAATTGAGTATAATGGCTTGGGTCAATTTCTGGGTTCTCTATTCTGTTCCATTGGTCTATATGTCTGTTCTTGTGCCAGTACCAGGCAGTTTAGAGAACCGTGGCTTGGTAATATAGCTTGATGTCTGGTATTGTGATCCCTCCAACTTTGTTCTTCTTTCTCAGGATAGCTGTGGCTATTCGGAGTCTTTTTTTATTCCAGATGAATTTTTGGAGAGTTTGTTCTAGATCTTTGAAATATGCCATTGGTGTTTTAATAGGTATTTCATGGAATCTATAGATTGCTTTAGGTAGTATGGACATTTTACTGATGTTGATTCTACCAATCCATGAACATGGTATGTTCTTCCATTTGTTTATGTCTTCCTCTGTCTCTGTTTTCAATGTCCTGTAGTTTTCCGAGTATAGGTCTTTTATATCCTTAGTTAAGTTTATTCCTAGGTATCTTAATTTTTTTGGTGCAATGGTAAATGAGATTGGTTTTTCATTTCTCTTTCTGTGAGTTCATTATTGGTGTATAAAAAGGTCATAGATTTCTGAGTGTTAGTTTTGTAATCTGCTACATTGTCAAATTCATTTATTAGGTCTGGTAGTTTTTTGATGGAGTCTTTAGGGTTTTCTATGTATAGTATCATGTCATCTGCAAATAAGGACAGTTTTACTTCTTTTCCAATTAGGATGCCTTTTATTTCTTTTTCCTGTCTGATTGCTGTGGCTAGTACTTCTAGTATTATATTGAACAGGAGTGAGTGATGAAAGTAGGCCTCCTTGTCTTGTTCCTGTTCTTAGGGAAAATGGGTTTAGTTTTTGCCCATTGAGTATGATATTGGCTGTAGGTTTGTCATATAGGGCTTTTATTATGTTGAAGTATGATCCCTCTATTCCCACTTTGCTGATAGTTTTTTATCAAGAAAGGGTGTTGGATTTTGTCAAATGCTTTTCCTGCATCAATTCATATGATTATGTGATTTTTTGTCTCTCAGTTTTTTTATGTGATGTATCACATTTATTGATTTGCAGATATTGTACCATCCTTGCATCCCCAAAATAAATCCCACTTGGTCATGGTGTATGAGCTTTCTAATGTATTGCTGAATCTGATTTGCTAGAATTTTGTTGAGGATTTTAGCATCTATGTTCATCAAGGATATTTGCCTGTAGTTCTCTTTTTCTGTGGTGTCTTTATCTGGTTTTGGGATTAGGGTAATGGTGGCTTCATAGAAAGAGCTTGGAAGTGTGCCTTCCTCTTGACTTTTTTGGAATAGTCTGAAGAGGATAGGTTTTAGTTCTTCTTTGAATGCTTGGTATAACTCCCCTGTAAAGCTGTTTGGACCAGGGCTTTTGTTTGCTGGAAGATTTTTGATCGCTGTTTCAATTTCTTTGGTAGTTATCGGCCTATTCAGGTTTTTTGATTCTTCTTGGTTGAGTTTTGGGAGCTTGTATTTTTCTAAGAATATGTCCATTTCATCTAGGTTATCCATTTTGTTGGAATAGAGTTGTTCATAGTATTTTTTCATAATTGTTTGTATTTCTGTGGCATCGGTTGTTACTTCACCTCTTTCATTTCTGGGTTTTTTTTATTTGAGTCCTCTCTCTTTGCTTCTTGGTGAGTCTGGCTAGAGGCTCATCAATTTTGCTTATCCTTTCAAAGAACCAGCTCTTGGTTTTGTTGATCTTTTGTAATTCTTTTTGGTTTCTATTTCATTTATCTCTGCTCTGATCTTTATTATTTCCTTCCTTCTGCTTACGTTGGGCTTTTCTTGTTGCTCTCTAACTCTTTGAGTTGTAGGGTTAGATAATTTATTACTATTGTTTCTTGTTTTTTGAGGTAGGCCTGTAGAGCTATGAACTTCCCTCTCAAGACTGCTTTCACTGTGTCCCATAGATTTTGGATTGTTGTGTTTTCATTGTCATTTGTTGCCATGATGCTTTTTATTTCTTATTTGATCTCTCTGGTAACCCAGTCATTGTTTAATAGCATGCTATTTAGCCTCCAGGTGTTTGTTTGTTTGTTTTTATTGTTTTTATTGTAGTTGATTTCTAGTTTTATGCCATTGTGATCTGAGAAGATGCTTGATATGATTTCTACCTTCTTGAATTTGAAGAGACTTTGCCTGTATCCCAATATATGGTTTATCTTTGAAAATAACCCATGTGCATTGAGAAGAATGTATATTCTGTGGCTTTGGGGTGAAATGTTCTGAAGATGTCAATTCCATCTGATCTAGTGAGTCATTTAGGATTGATGTTTCTTTGCTGATTTTTTGTTTAGAGGATTTGTCCAGTGGTGTTAGTGGGGTATTAAAGTCTCCTACTATGACTGTATTGCTTTCAATCTCTCCCTTGATATCCTCCAGAAGTTTTTTAATTTATTTGGGTGCTCCTGTATTGGGTGCGTATATGTTTACCAGAGTTATTTCTTCATGTTGGATTGCTCCCTTTAGTATTATGAAGTAGCCTTCTTTATCCCTTGTTATGTACTTCACTTTCAGATCTAATTTGTCAGATGTAAGTATTGCTACCTCAGCTTTTTGTTTGTTTGTTTGTTTCCATTCGCCTGAAAAATCTTTTTCCATCCCTTCACCGTCAGTCTGTGTGAGTCCTTTTTTCTGAGGTGTGTTTCCTGTAGACAGCAGATATATGGATCATATTTTCTTATCCACTCAGCTACCCTATGTCTTTTGATTGGTGCATTTAACCATTTACATTTAAAGTTATTATTGGTAGGTACTTGTCGCCATTTTTATTCTTTACACCTGTGTTCCTTCTTTGATTTCTATTTCTTCTTTTTACAGCAGACCCTTTAGCATTTCTTGCATTGCTGGTTTGGTAGTGATAAACTCCCTCAGTCCTTTTTTGTCTGTGAAGCTTCTGATTTCACCCTCAATTTTGATTGATAGCCTTGCTGGGTACAGTATTCTTGGATTGAGACCCTTCCTTTGCATGACCTTGTATATTCCATCCCATTCCCTTCTGGCCTGAAGTGTTTCTGTTGAGAAATCAGTCACTAGTCTGATGGGGGATCCTTTGTAGGTAACATTCTGTCTCTCTCTGGCCGCTTTTAAGATTCTTACTTTATCATTGGTGTTTGCCAATTTAATTATGATGTGCCTTGGTGTTGGTCTTTTGGGGTTCATTTTGTTTGGGATTCTGTGAGCTTCTTGGACTTGTGTGAATTTTTTCTTCCCTATATCAGGGAAGTTTTCTGTCATTATTTCTTTCAAACAGGTTTTCTATTCCTTGCTCAGTTTTCTCTCCTTCTGGCACCCCTATTATGAGAATGTTATTTCATTTATGTTGTCCCAAAGTTCTTTTAGGTTCTCCTCCTGTTTTTTAAGGTTTTTTTTCTAGATGCTGCTCTGCTTGGGTATTTTCTCCTACCTTGTCTTCTAGCTCACTGATGTGGTTCTCTGCTTCTTCTAGTCTACTGTTGATGCTTTCTATTGATTTCTTTATTGCATTTTCCATTTGTTCTTGGTTCTTCTTCATTTCCTCTTGGCCCTTTTGAAATGAATAAAACTAAAAAAAAAAAAAAAAAAAAAAACAAGACCGTACCCTTTTATGTAATGATGTTTACTTTGAATTTATATTAGTTCACACAAACACTCCATCTATGCTTTTGTTCCGGCCCTCCGGTCCAGTTTAAGAACCCATTGTGGCCCTCGAGCCAAAAAGTTTGCCCACCCCTGTTCTAGACAATACACTTAGGCTGCAGGTAGCTGGACTCCCCACGAAGAGAGGGATTCCTGCCTCATTAGATATTTGAACAGGAGTTGTCAAGGGGGCAGATCCTTATCCAACAGAGTTGGAAAACTCTGGGCTTTCCAATTGGCTTTTAAATGTTGCTGGCATGAGAAACACTTTATATTTGAACAATGATTCCCTAGGAAGTCTGCATATTGTTATTTCTATCAGCTCCGGGCCTCGAAGGCCACCCTGTTATGCCACCGTTTTCTAGATCTCCTGAGAAAGCCATGTTTGGGTCATTCAGCGGCTAAACTGAGTTCAGTCAGTAATAGTTGCCACCTGGGAAAAATGGAAACCCTAGTCCTGCAGAACTTAAAAAATCCCAATATTAGTGTGACTAAATGTTTTCCATACTAATGTGCAATATGCACTTATAACAAAAATAGTTTTTATAGCTAAATCAATCATTTTACTTTTATCATGTAGAAGTACTGATTATTAATAACAAAATGGAAAATTCAAGTAGGATCCTATAAAGGTTAGGATCTATAGTCTATCCAAATCTATACAATCTTATATAATAAAAGCCTAATATGCAAATCAACCAAAGAGCAGAATGACCAGTGGAATAGAATGACCAGTCACTATGATGCGCACTGACCACTAGGGGGCAGACACTCAACACAGGAGCTGCCCCCAGCCTGTTGGCCCCAGGCAGATTGGCCCTGATTGCTGGCCAGACCTAGGCACCCCGGCCTCTAGTTACATATAATAGTAATTTTAGTGATATTATATATATATATGTGTGTGTGTTAGAATAGTACTTCTCACGTCCAAGGCTGATATAAGACACTTGTAATAAGACAATTAGGTGAAAGTTAATTGCAAAGCATCTGCATTCCAACTTGGCTTTTTGTTCTTTTCCATTATTATAAACTCTTGATCTTTGAAAGAAACATGATTTTTCTAAGGAATAGTGTATCTGAGCTCTTTGGTAAGAAAATACAAGATGTGTTCAAGGAGAAAAACAATGTAAGTTAGGAAGGTAGATTAGGTATAAATGATGAAGAATCTGGAATGCCGAAACAAGGAATTCAAGTGTACTGTTTAGGCTAAGAATTTGAGCACAGTAAGTATATTTTTATTTTATGAAACAAATTTATAAAATGAATTTGTTCTAGAAAACACTGAAGACTAAAAAGTAAGCAGAGTAAATTTTAACAAATCAGACATTTTAAAAAGCAGTATATTAGTTTGTTTCTCTTTACTCTTTTCTATAAATGAATTTTTAAGCCTGATTGGGATTGTATGGGTTTTTAAACAATTGGGATTAGTTATTGATCATTGAAAAGGTAATGCATTACCAAGGTTTAAATTTTTTTAAAAGGGTATACACTAAAAAGTTCCCTCTTAGCTCTGTACTCCGGCACCCAGTTCTGTCCCCCAAAGTAATTGGTATTATCATTTTATGCCCCCTGCCAGGATAATCAAGAGCAAATGCAGCCCTAGCCGGTTTGGCTCAATGGATCGGGTGTTGGCCTGCAGACTGAAAGGTCCCAGGGTTCGATTCTGGTCAAGGGCACATGCCCATGTTCTGGGCTCGATCCCCAGTAGGACGTGTGCAGGAAGCAGCCCATCAATGATTCTCTCATCATTGATGTTTCTATCTCTCTCTCCCTCTCCTTTCCTCTCTGAAATCAATAAAAAAAAAATTTTAAAAAAGAGCAGATGCACACACCAACATACACTCACACAAACACATGGCCTTATATGCTAGCATATTTTTCACTTTTTTGGTACCAAATCTTTTTCAACAAACATTGTATCTTAGAGATCATTCCATATCAGTATATAGAGTACTTTCTCATTTATCTAAAGTTCATAAAGAATTTTATTACAGAAATGTTTTGTGCTTATATAAGCAATACCCTGTTGATAGACTATACAAAATAGTTGATAGACTAGAAAAAGGTTATCTATTGCTGCAGTAACAATAAAAATATTTCAGTCTCAGCCACTTGAATAGCAAGAAATTTTAACTCATGCTCCTCGACCATTGTTTATCTTGGTACCTTACTGTATATTCCTTCCTCAAAGGATTGAGTTGAAAGCCTTTACCATTTAAATATGAATAAATGAAAAATCTCAAAGTTAAGTTTTTCTATATCTTTGCTGGTTTTCTCCACTAGTTCTGTCTCTCTTACTAAGAGAGGAATGTTGATGTCTTCAACTAGAGATTAAAATCTCTAATACTCCTTGCAGTTCTGTCAGTTGTTGCTTTATGTCAAACTCTCTTGTTATCTGCTTGTGTTGGCTTGTCCATAGCTTTCTATTGCTGCATAACACATTACCAAATGTAGTGACTTAAATCAACTTTCACGTATTACCCCTTAGTCCCATAGGTTAGGAGTCCAGGAGGGTCTACTTTGTTCAAAAGAGAAGAGCTGCAATAGAAAACTCACTACAGCTTCAGTGATCCTTTGAATTCTTTTGCATTTCCTCTACCCACCGGTTGCTACCTACTTTTCACGGTCCTCAAAGTGTGTCCATTTCAACCCATCCAGCTTTTTTACGTGTGTTCAGTGAGAGAAATAAGGTGGTATGTGTTCATTCCCGTCTTATCCAGAACAAGATCCCCCAACTTAGAGTTTTTAAACATAAGCAATGGAAGCTGACTCTGGCTGATAAAGTATAAAAATCGTTTTGTTTTTCTAGAAGTTATTGCATAACTTACAGGATTGATGGTAGTACTGAAGGTTCAGGCTAGCAGCCATGCTTCAGGAGCATTGCTGACCATCTGGTCCCAGCAGAACCTGTCTGACCAGGGGACAGCCGCCTAGCCACAGGAGTTGGCACTGCGCGGAAGCTCAGATTCTCCACTGCTTCTGCTGCTGTCAGCGGGGAGTCAGTCTGCAAACCCAGGGCTCACACCAGTGTTCACACCTTCTCGCTCAAGTCACTCACTCCTAAACCCAAGTCTCTCATAGGTGAATCTAATGTGTGAACTTTGTAGGATGCCTCTATGCGCAAATTAAGTCAGATGCCCTCAGTGTTAACGCTGAGAGGTATAGAAGTGAGTTTTATGGGTTCTGCCTCATGAGGAAAATCCCCTAAGCATAGCTAAGGGATCAAAAGGTTCTGGGCTACCAGGAAATGTGACAGATGTCTGTTGCATTTAGCAGACATTGTATATCACAAAAGAAACTTTGCTCCTTTATTTATCAACAACGTGTAATCCATTGTGCTAGTAAAAATAATATTTGTTTTATAGACCTAGAAGGTTTTATGAAATTAACTGGTATTTTAAGTGCTTTTATTATGGCATTGAAGATTGGTATGTGAGGAAAACATTAAATATAAGTGCCTATATCTGTTTTGCACATAGAATTCATAATGACATAAGTTTCCTTTTTAGAATTATAAACAAACAAATAACCACAACAAAACACAAGCTGGATTTTCACCCTGTGAAGTGTTTGTCTTAACATGTGGTAGTTACGAACACAGACTCTGAAGTGAAAAAGCCTGCATTGTATTTGTTAATAGCTGGGTAACCTTGGGCAGCTTACTCAGCTTCTCTGTGCTTTATATCTATAAAATGGGTAAGAATAGCAGTTCCAAGCGCACAGAATTACTGAGAGGGTTGAGCAAGGTAAATGTAGAGACTAATACGGAGTAAACGCTCAATACCTTTTAGTTATGTTTAGTTTTATTAATGTCTTTTTTCTTTAATATGTTAGTAAAATGTATTCATTCTAAGGAACTCAAAAGTATCTTCAATGTTGAGTAAAAGGAATACTGACTGTTTACAACTAGGGAATATTTTCTGACTCATGATGCATTCTTGGTAGTGATTAGTGAATCAGACAACTTCTAAATGTTAAATATGTTCACCTTCTTGTATGTAGTGGTCTTAGCAGCTAACGAATCTGGAATATCTCTACTGGAAACCCAGTTAGGCTTATCTTCAAACACAAGGCGCAGGGCTCTTCAAAGTTAAGAAGGCGGGGCAAAGGTCAATGGAAACTCAGCTCAGGATTTTTATAACCCAGTCTGTGTGAGCACATGATGTGCACAAGTCCAAACTTTTGAAAAAAAAATTGTGAATGTTTCTTGGCTTCTGTGTGTCATGTTATAAAAGAGACCCAATTGCAACGTCTTTCGGTATTCTTCTCCGCCTCTGCTTAACGGGTGTTCCGTGCAGTCTGGCAAACGATGTTTCCAAAAGTTTTGAAATATTTAACTGGTGCAGTGTTCTAAACTGGCTGCTACCCATGCAGTAGGATTTGTTTCCTCTTAGTATAAATCAAACATTTAAGATGATAGCTCAGAGAAAATAATTTGAGTTTTATTGCTTTGGAAAGAGTATCTGTGTGAGTCCTTCATGCTCCATTAGTTAGAAAATATTAAAGTGAAATGAATGAGTCCTGCTATGAATCTATGATCATTTGTGGCCTGGTCTCCATAATAAAAAAATAAAAACTCTAATCTTTACAAGGCTTTAACATGTAATACTAGATGTAATAACATATAGTTTTTTGTTTTTTTCTTTCACGTGGCAAGAAGTGAAAAAAGAAAATGTAACTGCTTTTGCTTAAGGTCTTAGGAAAAGTACCTACCCTGACTAACCCAGAAACTTCACAAAGTAGAACAGTTGATTTCTGATACTTTGAGTGGGTAACAGTGTGGTTTTCCATGAAGAGGGTTAACGTCTTCCCGAGTACCCTGTGGGTTAATTCTTGAAATGGGATCCTATTTCTGGCATATTGTACAGTTTCAGTGAATGCTGTTTTTAGGCCCTATTTGTAAAAATTAGTTGCATGGCTAGATCATGTTGGTTCCATTACTTTTTAGCATCCCGCTGGGACTGCGGAGTCTCAGTGTGATTCAGAACCAAAAAGGAGAGTTTATAAAAGTGCATTCCTGCCGGGGGAAAGCTTGTGAGCATAAAAGTTATGAGCACAGGGATTCCTCCCCTCTGCCTCTCTCTGTTTCTTCCTCCATTCTCAGAAGCTTAGGTTCTAATCAAGGGAGCAGTAGCTTCTTGTCTGGTAATTATGAAGCCACAGGCGGCCCTTCCTGTAGGTTTCAAGTGTGTCACTAAAAAGGTACCAGTTTGTCCAACTTCAAAATAAGTCTATTATATTATTTTGTCTTTCTAATAAAATATATCTTAGAGCCCAATAAAATAAGCACATCGATGCATCGTTCCATCTATTTACCTTGATAAATTTTAGATTAGGCTACAATGAGGATTTTTTAAATATATTTTTTATTGTTAGTGTTACAGATATCTCCCAACATTCCCCCCCCCCCCGCCTTTATCCCCCTCCAACTAGGATTTTTAACAATGAATTAAATAATTGATTCGTGTAACTAGTTCAATGAACATGGGGATGTGTTTTTTTGCACCACAGGCTAGATTTGAGACAGATGACTTTTCAGTAATGTTTTAATTCCAGTTAAAAGCCCAAGAGGATTTCCAAACAAGAATAAAAGGGAAGGTTTGGAGCTGTCCTTGGATGAGGAAGCAACTTCTACAGCTGCAGCATAGCCGCCTGGGGGAAGGAGGCCGATACTGTGCTAGCGAAATGATCAAGAGAGGGGGCACCAGTTGTTTCAGCATTGGAATTTCCTCCTAAATCTTATATTCCCCAGTCAACTATAATCTGACTTACATTTCCCTGTCTAAAACATAAAGGGTCAGTCTAATTAAGAAAATGTGTGTCCTTAAAAATTATGTGGTGGCTGCTCTGATGAAGGAAAACTTATAAATACCCTGGCTGGTATGGCTCAGTTGGTTGGAGCATCATCTGTACACCAAAAGGTAGGGCTTTTGATTCCCGGTTTGAGCACATACCAAGATTGTGTTTAATCCCTGGTTGGGTCATGTACAGGAGGCAACCAGTCTATGTTCCTCACATTGATCTTTCTCTCAAATCCTTATCTTTTTTTTAAAGCAAACTTAAAAATGACACAACAGGGGAGTGTATTCTACTGTACACTCATATCCTTACTCGGAATAATTCACACTACCTAAGTTGATTATCCACCATGCTCTTCAAATTTTACTTAAGAAGATACTTGTCTGCTTCCAAAAACCAAACTAAAAGCAGAAAAACGATTGCCCTTGAAGCCAAAATTAAGAATTTATTGATTTACTGTGTGATTGGGATACATGTCTATCCTCTTAACATAAACCCTTAAAAATATGTAGGGACCACCAGTGATTCTCATTTTATTATAGTCACATTTTTGTATAATCCCCTCTCCTTGAGTATGGTTTGAATCTGTTAACTCACTTCTAAATAATTGTAGATGATAGAAATGATAGGGTGTCACTTCTAAGTTTGGTTTCGAACAAGACCATGGCATTTTCTTGGTCAGTCTTGCTGTCTCTCTCCACCTCTGATTACTTGCTCTAAGAGAGGGCAGCTGCCATGGAATGAGGTGGTTCCATGCTCGTGGATGAGAGGCCGTGTGGCACAGGACCCAGGGGTGCCAGCAGCTATGGGAGTGAGCGTGGAAGTGGATCCTTGCCTAGCTGGCGTGGCTCAGTGGCTGAGCATGAACCGAAGAATGGGGAGGTCACAGTTTGAATCACAGTCAAGGTCACATGTCTGGGTTGTGGGCTCGATTCCCAGTGGGGGGCATGCAGGAGGCAGCCAATGGATGATTCTCTCTCATCATTGATGTTTCTATCTCTCTCTCCCTTCTTCTCTGAAATCAATTAAAAAATATATATTTTAAAAAAGTGGATTATTTAGCCCTAATAAAGTTTTGAAATTACCAGCTAACAATTTGACTGTACCTCCCAACAGACCTTGAACCAGAGACATTTAGCTAAGTCTCATCAAGATTCCTGCCCCACACAAATTGTTAAAATAAATGTTTTGTTATTTTAAGGCCCCAAAGTTTGTGACAATTTGTTCTATGGCAATAGATAGCAAAATCAAAATACTCAAGTAAGTCCATTGTTTGAAAATAGAACATTTTGCTTTATAGACAGAGTTTAAATAGTGTATTCACTAATGCATACATATGTAATATGCACTACATTAATAATTTATATAACATGTAATTGTATTACTATACATTACATATTATTTCTTTATCTCTGTATATATTTGAAAAATAAGCTTCTCTTTCAACTCCTCTCCAGTGCCCTTTTCCAAATGGAACCACTGTTACTATTTCAGGTATCTTTCTAGAGATAGTCAATACGTATATAAGTAGGCATGGCTCTATATCTTTAAAAAATACATGGAAGCCATCTACATAACTATTATACATCTTGCTTTTTAACTTACTGGTATGTTTTATAATCAAGTTAGCAGGTACCTTCATGTTTTAAATGGCTGCCTGCCACAACTTGTTCATCAGTTTCTCAGCTGATGAATATTTGATTTATGGTATTTTGCCATAAAAGATAATGCAAAAAGGAATACCTTTTATCTGTGCCTATAGGAATACTTTTTTTAAAAAATGGAATTGTTGTACCCAAGGATATTTTTGAATTAGATCAATTTTGCCGGTTTTCCTCTACAAACTTTGTTCTAATTTCGAGTCTAAGCAGTGTTTACTTCCCCACACTTTTATTAACATGGTTCTCAAACTTTTATATCTTTTTAAAAAAATCATTATTGTTGAAAGTATTACATATGTCCCCCCATTGACCCCTTCTAGCCTGCACCCACCCCCCACCTCAGGCCTTCATCACCCTATTGTCTGTGGCCATGGGTTATGCATATGCATACAAGTTCTTTGGTTGATCTCTTCCCACCCCCACTCCCCACCCCCAACCTTCCCTTTGAGTTCCACAGTCTGTTCCATGCCTCTATGTCTCTGGATCTATTTTGTTCATCAGTTTATTTTGTTCATTAGATTACACATATGAGTGAGATCATGTGATACTTTTCTTTCCCTGACTGGCTTATTTTGCTTAGCATAATACTATATCTTTTTCAATCTGAAATTCTAAATAAACAAATGGCTCCTTTTGGCCTTAATGTTCCTTAGGTATAATGTTAATTAGAAGTGGAATTGACCATTTCCCAAAATATTTAAAAGCCTTAGTATTTCTTTTCCTAGGAACTGTATATTCATACTCCTTGCCAATTTTTTAAATTGGATCACTGTGAATTTCATTGTGATTTATAAAAGAATTTTATATATGAGGAAATTAGCTTCTCTCTATAATACAGGGTGTACCACAAATATAAATACACTTTAACAGCTGATAGCTCAATTTTGAAAATGAAATGTGTTTTAATAAACACTGCCTTTATCATTATGTATGTATACATTTTGGGGGGAACACCTTATGTATGTTCAAAAATGTTGCCCCTGTCATGTGTTTTTATATTTTATAGACTATTGAGGAAACTGAATCAGTCATCAAAAATTGGTTGGTGGAAGTTCAGCTGAGCTTAGATCACTCAGAATTTCCGAAGCGCCACCTACAGGGTATTGGCGAAAGGAGTATACCCATGAGTAAGGATGGTTTGTTCTCATTTAGTAATATCACCGAGCGAAGGCTTAGGAAAGACTGCATTCAAGGGCTGCAGTTAGTGTTACTCGGAAAGAACAGCCACAATCATAACAAAGGCAAAACTGGTCAGTGAATAAAGAGAGAAAAGGAAGGCAACTGAGAACATGGATAAATTAAAAAATAGGGGGAGGAGAGCAAAGCAAAGTGAAAGTGCATTAAGTATACCTGTTTTATCCCTGACTTTCTGACACCATGGACAGAGTCCTGAACTGCTTGTTAATTATGTAACTAAACTTACATGACTCCGTACTAAATAGTAAATACTTGTTAGTGCTCCAGGGCTGTTAGGTGCTTTAATAGGAATTCAATTCACTAACCAGTTGTTCAATTGACTCCTTCTGGAAAAGGTCTAGCCTGGATGAAAACACTAACGGGTGCATTTATTTCAACCTAGCCTGGATGAAAACACTAACGGGTGCATTTATTTTGGAAGTAGGATTACACCTCTGTGACATCAGGCATCATTAAACCCTTGAAAACAGTGAATTCAATGAAATACTAATTCTGCCGCCCTCTGGCATGTGGTCAGAGAGTGGTATTTCCAAAATGTAACGGAAGTTTAGTAACTATTTGATCTTGCAGCTACGTTATAAACTGCCACTTCTAGGGGGAAATGCTTTGGTAACTTTATGTTTGAAGGATATTTAGGGTAATTTAGCTCTCTCAACTATACTGAGGACAGACTTACTTAGTGCCCTATATAGCATATAATAAAAGGCTTATATGCAAATCAACCAAATGACTGAACGACCGGTCGCTATGATGTGTACTGACCACCAGAGGACAGACGCTCAATGCAGGAGCTGCCCCCTGGTGGTCACTACGCTCCCAAAGGGGGAGCACTACTCAGCCAGAAGCCAGGCTCATGGCTGGCGAGCACAGCAGCAATAGCGGGAGCCTCTCCTGCCTCTAGGGCAGTACTAAGGACCCCTTGGGGGATGTCCACTTGCCAGCTTAGGCATCCCCCAAGGAGTCCCGGACTGCGATAGGGCGCAGGCCAGGCTGAAGGACCCCCCTCGCCTGCCCCACCCCCACCCCCAGTGCACGAATGTCATGTACCAGGCCTCTAGTATAGCATAAATGAAGAATGAAGATAACATCTCTGTGGAACTTCAGAAAAATTCACTGTTCAACAAAGAAATCAATATCTTAGAAAATGTGAAAAATTTAAATGTGCCCTAACTGGTTTGGCTCAGTGGATAGAGCATCGGCATGCAGACTGAAGGGTCCCAGGTTCGATTCCAGTCAAGGGCATGTCCCTTGGTTGTGGCAGCTGATCAATGTTTCTCTCTCCTCGATGTTTCTAACTCTCTATCCCTCTCCCTTCCTCTCTGTAAAAAAATCAATAAAATATATATTTTAAAAAAATTAAAAAATTTAAATGTATAAGTAAACCAGTCAACAAAACACTATACTTCATGTATATCCTTTTGAAGAGACAATGATAGGTATCTGAGTGGCCTGGAAAATTCACCTACTTCTAATTACATTTCCTTCTCCCTTCAGTTATTTGACAACTGCCAATTAAGCAATTACACAAGTTATTTTCTTTAGCATTCATTTGACATCTATGACATATGTTTCTGATTCTGTATCTGCAGAGTGGATTGCTCCCTCAGAGAGAGAGAGAGAGAGAGAGAGAGAGAGAGAGAGAGAGAGAGAGAGAGAGAGAGAGACTGACTTTTAGGGGCCTTGGCATATAATTCTATTGTTATTCATTTAACAAATAAGTCATTAGCTCTTCCCTGCCCTACTTTCTTTTTTTAAAAAAAATATATTTTATTGATTTTTTACAGAGAGGAAGGGAGAGGGATGGAGAGTTAGAAACATCGAGGAGAGAGAAACATCGATCAGCTCCCTCCTGCTCACTCCCCATTGGGTATGTGCCCGCAACTAAGGTACATGCCCTTGACCGGAATCAAACCTGGGACCTTTCAGTCCGCAGGCCGACGCTCTATCCACTGAGCCAAACTGGTCAGGGCATTCCCTGCCCTACTTTCTATTTTTCCCTCCATTCTCTCTCAAGAAATTTCATTTCCATCAACTCAGTTACATAAGGCAGAAACCTAGAAATAATCCTTGACATCTCTGTCTCACCACCCATTTGTGAATTTGTGATATATCTTTCGAATATCCCTTGCATTTGTCCACTTCATTTCCACTGGAATCACTAAAAATCAAGTTATCATTAACTTCTGCCTTTCTGCTCTTCTATTCTATGCATGCACATGCATGTACACACACAGGCAATAGGATATTTATCACATTTTTTATCCATTCATCTATTTGTGGACACAGGTTGTTTCCATATCTTGTCTATTGTAAATAATTTTGAAATGAATATCATAATGCAAATATCTCCTCAAAATTCTGATTCCCTTTCCTTTGTATGAATAACCAGAGGTGGGATTGCTGGATGATATAGTTCTATTTTTTGAGGAAAATTCATGGATACACCAATTTACATTCCAACTAGCAATGTACAGGTGTTTCTTCTCTACATTCTTAAAACATTTGTTATCTTTTGCATTTTGGGGAGGAGTAATAGTCATTCTAATAGGTGAGAGGTGAAATCTCATTGTGGTTTTGATTTGCATTTCTTTGATCATTAGTCATGCTGTGCATCTAATTATATACCTGTTGGCCATTTGCCAGTTTGTTTGTTTTCTTTCCTTTTTTTTTTTTTAAATGTCTATTCAAGTAGTTTGTCCAGTTTTAATCAGGTTATTTTTTGTTGTTTGTTTTGCTGTTAAGTTGTTTAATTTCCCTGTATATTTTGGATATTAACCTCTTCTTAGGCATATGACTTACAATTATTTTCTCTCATTCCATTGGTTGTCCCTCAATGCTGTTGATTGTTTGCTTTGCTCTGCAGAAGCTTATTCCTTATTCGTTTTGATGCAATCCCACTTATCTATTTTTTCTTTTGTTGCCCGGGAGTAGGAATTCTTTAGGAGGTCACCTTTTCCTAAGGGGCACTTCGGAATACACACTGGGGAGAGTCACTCTGCTCTAGGTTCCCTGCAGCCTCATCCCAGGTTCCTATTAGTTGTAGCTCAGTGGCTCTGCCTGTGAGAGAGATGAGGCACAGAGTACCTTTTTAGGCGGACCATCAATAAAGTTTATGCAATTTTGTTGTTCATCTTTTCCAACTTAACTCTTTCCCTTAAGCTGAATCAATTTTATCTATGTTGAGTGTCCTACATTTTTCACAGTCCTGTTTTTATGACTTAAGTTGGACCTATAGAAAGAGCCTTTGAGCTTTTCATTATTATTTGAAGACATGGCTTTTGATAATAAGAGAAAGCATTTTCTCTTCAGTATCTGAATCTTGAAAGTCCAACTCTTTTGTATTTCAAAAATGTTTCTGCTCCGAACTTAATCAAATTTATTTATTTATTTATTTATTTATTTTTTTATTATTAGTTAAGGTATTACAAATGTGTCCTCATCCCCCCCATTAACCCCCAACCTCCCCCACACACACACTCATGCTCCCATCCCCCTGTTGTCCATGTCCATTGGTATGGCTTATATACATGTATACAAGTCCTTCGGTTGATCTCTTCCCCTTACCCCCGCCCTCCCCTACTTTCCTTCTGGGGATTGATAGCCTGATTGCTGTTTCTCAGTCTTTGAGTCTGTCCACAAATGAGTGAGATCATGTGGTATTTATCTTTCTCTGACTGGCTTAATACTATGCTGCGGTAAAAAAAAAGAAACTCTTGCCTTTTGCAACAGCATGGATGGAACTGGAGAGCATTATGCTAAGTGAAATAATCAAATTTATTTTAAATTCAATTAATTTCTTAAAATTCTGTGAGTTCCTTTGTTTGCTCCTGTGCTAGAGTGATGAGGACATTTAGCTCTGGGACAGATATTGCTGTAAGAAAGATTTAGGGGAGAAAATGGGAGAAAATATTTGTTATTAGCTAGTACATTTATCTTGCCATAATAAAAACAAGCTGAATTTCATAAACTTTTGGAAAGCAAAGTTATGGAATGAACTTTGGAGATCAAGTTGGATACAAATGTCATTCTTTTCCCTAGTATGTGGATTTTCCTCCACAAGAGACTTGTTAGGAAAATGGATACTTCAGAATAAAGCTATTATTATTTCAAACAAGTAAAGAATTAAGAAATATGCTAGTTGTTTCATTAAATGAACTAACAACAGTATCAGATTTGCATGCAGGTAAATGAAAAAAAAAAGTTATTTAAAAAGACATAGGTGTAAAATTTGTCCTGGAATGTCACAATGTCACAATCCAATATCTACTCTTAAATTTTTGTCCCCGTAGTCATTTGTTCCTGAATATTTTCTTGGTTTTAGGAGAGTTATAAGGTTTTTAGAAAGAATGACAGAGGTATTATCTGCCTCCTCAAGTACATAGAGTTTGTAGGAAAGACTGATTTGAGGACAATTTCTGCTGGCCTCGAGAGCCCCCGACCATCCGTTCTGTGAGTCCAATTTCTGTGAGACAGGAATGATGTCAGACAAACTCCAGAGCATGGGCATCCGTGACAAACCTGTTTGCAGAAACACCTGCACAACCACTCAAGGATCCCTTACCACAAATGCTGGTACTTGGTTTCTAGCTGGTGAAGAACACTGTATTCTCTATTCTCAACAGCTGGCTATTTTAAATTGCTTTCACTTCAGTTTTCCCCTACATCATGAAATGAAGTGTAAATTGTGTGCAATTCCCACATTTTCAATGTCAAGGCATTATAGATTCAAAGTCAGCTGTTATTTACCCACAAGTACATACCAGATTTCCACTGAGTGTTGATATTGATGTACTGTTATTGGTATGACATACTGAGAGCCTCGTCTTAAAGAGATTTCAAAAGATATGGAAGTTGCCAAAACCAGTTTGGCTCAGTGGATAGAGCGTCGGCCTGTGGACTGAAGGGTCCCAGGTTGGATTCCGGTCAAGGGCATGTACCTTGGTTGCAGGCATATCCCCAGTAGGGGGTGTGCAGGAGGCAGTTGGTCGATGTATCTCTCTCATCGATGTTTCTAACTCTCTATCTCTCTCCCTTCCTCTCTGTAAAAAATCAATAAAATATATTAAAAAAATATATGGAAGTGACAAAAACTGAACGCCCTGTTAGGTAGAAGCATAAGAAATCTGGCAGATCAAAAATTCATTCAGATTGACCTGTATTTATATTACCTATTGTTAATCAATTTATTAAGAAAACTTGTATCAGCCCACCTGGTATGGCTCAATGTTTGAGCATCGACCCATGAACTAGGAGATCACGGTTTGATTCCTGGTCAGGACACATGCCTGGGTTGCAAGCTTGATCCCAGATTTGGTGGGGGGGGTAGGGGTAGTGCAGAAGGCAGCCGATCAATGATTCTCACTCATCATTGATGTGTCTGTCTCTCTCTCTCCCTCTCCTTCCTCTCCTTGAAATCAATAAAAAAAATTTTTTAAAAATAAAAGGTGTATCTTTTCCTCATTCTGATTACGATTTCTTTACAAAATGGTGTCTGATGTGAAAGTAATTCATTTCTATTATAATTACAAAAGATTGCTGTAGACTTTCTAATAGAAATATAATTCCAAGAGAAACATTCTTTTAAAAATAATATTTTTCTATTTGGTGGGTTTTGAAGTTATAGAATTATGTGTGTATATATATATATATATATATATATATATATATATATGTATATATATATGTTTATCTATACTATAATGGGTGAAATTATTCAAAGATTTAGAAAAATAAATTTAACTATCTCCTCTTTCTTCTTAATCTCTACTCCAATCAATTTTCTTAAGGTAACCAATATTAATAGATTATATCCTATTCTTTTTTTATTAGAGAAGCATATGCATTATGAGTGTGTGTATATATATATATATATATATATATATATATATATATATATATATATATATACTAGAGGCCCGGTGCACAAAAATTTGTGCACTCGGGGAGAAGGGGGGGTCCCTCAGCCTGGCCTGTGCCCTCTCGCAGTCTGGGACCCCTTGGGAGATAATGCCCTGCTGGCTTAGGCCTGCTCCCAGGTGGCAGAGGGCAGGCCCAATCCCTAGGTGCAGCCCCTGGTCGGGCTCAGAGCAGGGCCGATTGAGGAGTTGGGGTGCCACCCCCTGCCATGCACAGAGCAGGGCGGATCGGGAGGTTGCAATGCCACCCTCAGTCACGCTCAGGGTAGGGCCGATTGGGGGGTTGGGGCACCGCCCCCTGTCACACTCAAGGCAGGGTCGATGGGGAGGTTGCGGCGCCACCCCCTGTCACCCAAAGAGCAGGGCCAATCAGGGGGTTGGGGCGCTGCCCCCTGTCACGCACAGAGCAGGGCCCATCAGGGGGGTTGGGGCTCCTTACCCTGTCACACACAGAGCAGGGTCGATCAGGGGGTTGGGGACCTCACCCCTGTCACACACAGAGCAGGGTCGATCAGGGGGTTGGGGACCTCACCCCTGTCACACACAGAGCAGGGCGGATCAGGGGGTTGGGGCACCGCCACTGTCACACTCAGGGCAGGGCCGATGGGGAGGTTATGGCTCTACCCCATCACACACAGAGCAGGGCCTGTGGGGGGGGGGTTGGGGCGCCGCCCTCTAACTCACAGAGCAGGGCTGATCAGGGGGTTGGGGCACCGCCACTGTCACACTCAGGGCAGGGCCGATGGGGAGGTTGTGGCTCTACCCCATCACACACAGAGCAGGACCCGTGGGGAGGGAGGGGTTGGGGCGCCACACCCTGTCACACACAGAGCCGCAGGGCGATCAGGGGGTTGGGGAGCTCCCTCGTATCAGACACAGAGCAGGGCTGATCAGGAGGTTGGGGCACCTTCCCCTGTCACGAACAGAGCAGGGTGGATAGGGAGGTTGTGGCCCCGCCCCCTTTCACACACAGAGCCGCAGGGCGATCAGGGGGTTTGGGCGCTGCCCCGTCATGCTGATCCCGGTGCCGGGAGGCCTCGCAGCTCCGCTGATCTCGGTGCTGGGAGGCATATTACCCTTTTACTATATAGGATAGAGGCCTGGTGCATGGGTGGGGCTGGCTGATTTGCCCTGAAGGGTGTCCTGGATCAGGGTGGGGGTCTCCACTGGGGTGCCTGGCCAGCCTGGGTGAGGGGATGATGGCTGTTTGCAGCTGGTCACACACCCTTCAAGGTGGGGGTCCCCACTGGGGTGCCTGGCCAGTCTGGGTGAGGGGCTGAGGGCTGAAGCTCCCAACCGCTCCTTTTTTTCTTTTTTTTTATTCTAGGCCAGCTTTAGCTCTGGCTCCAGCTCTGAGGCCTCTGCTGCTGCTGAAAGCAGGTATCTGGTTTGTTTAGATTCTATAATCGAAACAATGTATAACTCCAGCTCTGAGATCCCGGCTTGCTGAAAGCAGGTTTCTGGGGTTTTGTTTAGGTTCTATATTTGTAACAATGTTTCTTAGCAGCTCAAAGGCCTGCAGCGGCAGGCGGGGAACATCGGAGTCCTCCGTCACTGAAGCAAGCAAGCCTCATGTTAGTTTCAAGTTGCCTGGCTGCCGGCCGCCATCTTGGCTGGCAGTTAATTTGCATATCGCCCTGATTAGCCAATGGGAAGGGTAGCGGTCGTACGCTAATTACCATGTTTCTCTTTTATTAGATAGGATGTATTATATACATAGTTGACCTTGAAAATGAACTAAAAAGGTCTTTAGCCAAAAGGAGTTTATATGGGAATAGCAAAGGAATTGCAATTCAAGACAAGCAAACTGTGGTGAACTTAAGACAAGTCAGAGGAAACAAAGGGAAGGTCAGCTTTCATTAGGTTTTAAGAGGAAAATGGGGAGGGCTGTGATGGTTGAGTATTGGCTGCAAGCGGTGAGCAGACTGTTGTTGCTGGGACAGAAGGAAATCCTCTTTCTTCCTGTGGAGGTCTGAAAGCTTTGGTGAGAAGTGCAAACCAGCCTTCTCTTCATGGCTTCCTCACTCCATTTTGATTTAGGGGTGGGATTTTTTTGGTTTATTTTCACAATATATACAGTATATGTAAATTTTCACAATATATACATTACATGTAATGCATGCATATTATATATAACACATGCTTATGAAGTGTTGTTTACCATTTGTTATTTATTGATATTATCTTTAATATACCTATTACTATGCCTCTTGCTTTCACTTCATATATTGGTCCTCCCTTTTGGTTTTGGGTTTGCTTTTCCAGTGTTGAACCACCCTTTGTCATTTAAGGCAATTTGGGAAGCCAAATATTGATAAATTATTTTTTAATGGAGGAAAGTTCCTGCTTCTAAATTACTTTTTATTTCTAATTTTCAATATCACTTTGTCCTACTCTGTTGTTTTGGTCTAACTCCTAACAAAGGTGTAGTAAAATTCTCAATATTGCAATAGTGACGTTAACTGTGTCAGTCTTTTAAAAAACGTTATTGAATGCATTGATGTAACATTGATTAATAAAAGTATATTGGTTTCAGGTGTACAATTTTATAATATATCACCTGTACATTGTATTATATTGTGCTCACCACCCCTCAACCCCCTTCCGCTCTGGCAATCAATATACTGTTGTCTGTGTCTATATGTTCTTTTCTTTGCTAATTGTATCAGTTTTAAGCAGAGTTCTGGGATCAAAGTTATTTATAACATTTTAAATTGAATCTTGTAGTTTCCATGTTTGTCAGTTGTATGGATAAAACAAATTATGCTTTGCAAATTGAAGCCAACTTAAGTGACTCTGTGCTCTTTCCTGTATGTCCTCTCACTGCCCTTTGCCCTGGACTCACGGAGCCACTGTCGTGCACAAACACGCACACCCATCAGATTGGAGAACAAAGACGAGGAGCACACGTGTCATGTTGATATCCATCCTGCACAGTCATTATTCTAGTAAAAATACAGGAGGCTGTATGATCAGATCCGGTCTGTGCTCTGCGGAATGTATGCTAGCTCTTTGGCTGACACATCTAAACAAGTATTAGCAAGGATGTTCAGAGAAGAGATTTCTTGAATATGTATATTTTTAAAAGCTTTTATTTTCCGATGGATGTTTCAAGTCAATTTTCAAGTGTGTTCTTGTGGAGAAGTAACTTCATCACACTTATTTCAACTTTTGAGGGACAGTTGAATCGGGGTTTTAAAAGTTGATGTCACTGCAAGGAAGCTCCTCACATTGTGCTTCTCCGCAGGTGGGTCTGTCAGGAGTAAATGATGATCCCAGGGCCCTTCTTTTCCACGCACCGTCTTTTACAGAGCTGTTTCCCTTTATTAAATTTGTTAAACAGCTCATCACTTTGGTCTCTAAAGATCTTTTTCTTTCTTATTCTACAGATTTTAAAATGATACTATTGTGTCTATAACTGCAATGAAAAAAAAATACACAAGGGACCGTGTGCGAATACAAGGCACCTCCTTTGTTTGATTCTCTAGGGGCATATTACTCATATGTTAGTTTAACACATCCCCACAGGCAGCAACTTATTGCTTAAAGTTGAGAAATATGAATCCTCTCACTAAGCCATAAGCTATTCAGCTTACCAGCAATCGAATTTAAAAGATTTAGGTTGTGAGCCCAGCTGTAACACTGGAAACAAAGCATGTATAGTAACAATGACATATGGAAACATGAGGGAGCTACCACTGGCATGGCCAGGAAACGTAGACCCTTTGTTCTTCGTGAGAACATGTTACTGCACATTACTCATTCATGGTAACCTTCAGAGTTCAATTGCTATTCCATCATGCTCTCTATCTGCAAGTATATGTGTATCCCCTGCATGACATTTATAGAGTATTATTGACACCATAACATTTTTAAAAGCTTCAAATGTTTATTCCTCATCTAAAGTAGTTTGGATCCTCCCTCAAGTATATTCCCCTTTGAGATGGTCTCAGTTTTATTAATGTGTGTGATATCCTGAGTCACATTACGGAGCGGTTGTGATAATGAAACAAGGTTCCTAAAGGCCCAGTGCTGTGCTTGATCATGAGATTTGCAGTTTCCGTGTTTCAGAGCAACGTCTCATTCGATGCAGGAGTTCAGGATGCTATTGGAGGACTTCCCCGTGCCTCCTATCAGGCCAGTGGCTGGGACAAATGGTAGCTGATGCTAGCAGACAAGCTGGGCTCCCACAGCAGCTTCTGTGGCCAGTTCTCTTGCTTGCTACTAATTCCCAGCACTTTCACTCATTTTCTACGATCACACTCATTCAATATCGCCATTCTCTGCGTCCAGCAAAGGCCAGGGTCAAGAAAGCAAGGACAAAGAATTTTCCTGGGTTCCTACCCAAGCATTTAAGCTCCCTTTTCCCTTCCTTCCCCCGTACCTGTCTAGGGCAGCGGTTCTCAACCTGTGGGTCGCGACCCCTTTGGCGGTCGAAGGACCCTTTCAAGGGGCCGCCTAAGACCATCCTGCATATCAGATATTTACATTACGATTCATAACAGTAGCAACATTATAGCTATGAAGTAGCAATGAAAATAATTTTATGGTTGGGTCACAACATGAGAAACTGTATTTTAAGGGCCATAAGGTTGAGAACCACTGCTCTAGGGAAGTAGTAAAGAAATCCTGCTATTGGTGCCAGGCAAAGGATTCAAAATGACACACCTTCTCCACCAATGAAAGCAAATTTGAAAACGGACCCGTTTTAAGGATGGCATCCAACTGACAATGTGAATGTGGAGGGAAAATGTAGTAACTTGATATGATAATTCATTCAACCATAGAATGTTAAATATGATATAGATGGAATTTTTCTCCTTGTTTTTAGCTAGTATAGTCCACTAAAATTAAGGGAGTTTTTCCTCTCCAGGACTCTTGCTTAGGCCTTGTAACAGTAAGGTATTCATCATATGTAACTTCTGACAGTCTAGTCTAGTTCTGTAATGTTTCAGACTAAGTTACAAGTTGGTTCTTCACCTCACCAGTGTCTCCCTTAGCTGTATGCATAGTTCAAAGCTTGGTCTTAGTTATCTATTTACCATATTGTTGGACATAGAAAGAGAGATAAACTTTACTTGGAAAAAAAATCCATATATAGTATAATTTTTTAATTTTTTTTTTCATGGATGTATGATTTTCTTCCAACTTACTCAAAATCTATTAGAATCTATTAGAATTGAATTATTTTCTCTCTCCAGATAATATGTTTTTATGTGTTTTGTCTAGGTCACTTTATTTCCAGTTTGTAGGCACATCCAACTCTCTCTTAGGGAGGTTTTGAATTTTTATATTCAAAGGTTTACTTGGAGACTCAGGATATCTGTGTCTTAACAGGTAATAAACTCTCAGTTATTTTCAGAATATTTATGAATCCTCCTCTTCAAACTGCCTTTATGGAATGCAATCTTTCACCTTCAGATTAAGCAGTGCTCGATTTTTATTCACAAAAGGCCCAATTAAGTGGTCATCTAGGGAAGTAAAAACATTCTAGGAACTAAAATTCTCCTTTAAGGAATCCTCCTTTTCCAGGATATGAATAATGTACCACATATGGATGAGTAATTGACTCAGTGTGCCAAGAGGGTTCTTATTATTTCAATTAAGTAAGGCTTTAGAATTTGGGAAAGCTATCAACAGATTGATCTACTTGAGAAAGAGATGTGATGTGCTTACATTCACTATTATAGGCATTCAAGTGCAAGAATGCTGGGAAGAAGCATTTTAGTCATTTTAGAAATGTCATTTATCACTTCTGGCTACATGGATTAAGATGTTCCAAGTCATTTCCCCAATTCCTCTTTGTCTTACATTCCTGCTGGGTTCACAGTAGTAATCTTGAACAAAAAAGTGCTAAATCAAGTAGCAAAAGCTGACTCAGGGATTCTGAGATTTCAGACATATAGTTTCTCTTTCATCTCCCTTTCCTTTTTTATTTCTCCTGTGATTCTCGCTGAATGTTGTAGCTGAGCAGATGTTTTAGCAAACATCACACACACACACACACACACACACATTTCCAGTAAAGCCATAAATCTGTCAATTTTATTATCTCTCATCTGGCTAATGTCCTTGCTAATCTCAACTGCAGTTGACACTTTGGATCAAGAACACCATGTTGTATCACTTCTATTCATTACACATTCACATTGCTATCTGTCTTTGATGATGGGCTTCAGTGTTATTTTCAACAAAAGTTTCACTTTCAGCTAAAAAAATAATTATAAAAGTATAGACAAAATAAATTATAAGTATAATTCTTCAATAAGTGTGAAAGGCTTTAAAAGATATGTGAATACATAATTGATTTGAGTGGAATAGTTGCTAAAAGATGGGCTGATGTAATTTTCCAAGTGATATGTGTTCATATTTGCAAATTTATTCAGAAGCTATTTCCAACACCTGAGGAAATTGGCATAAAACAAAACAATTTTGGCACTTTTATCTCTTCCCTACATCAAAGGAGCAAGTTTTGTCAAGAATTTAATTTCAGTGTCTTTTAGATTTGTATATTCCACTTCCCTTTTCATTGCCCACAGTTTAATTAGTCACTTCAGGGCTTCCTAATGATTATTCTTGCTGTAAAATATTAACCTCTTTAGCCTAGTCTGCTTATCAACATTGACTTACACTTTTCCAAAAGACTCTTTGCTTGCATCACTTTACCTTTGGGGAAACCAACAGATGTTCCCTGATGCCTGTTGTATTAAGATTAAATTTCTCAGACTAACCTTAATGGGTTTTTTTGGGGCATCATTTAGTTTCTTTATAATTTTCTGACCTTATTTTTTCATTTTTATACATTTAACTTCTACTTGCATTAAATTGGTTTTATTGTTTTATGAGTACACATTCTTATTTCAAACTTTATTCCTAAATGATCTACTTGAAATTTTATCTTAGACTATTCCAACACACTCTTCTTCTGAGGCTACTCAATATACTAGTATATCTCCTCCATGAGCAATTAACGATTACATCAACCCATGTTTGCCTCCCCATGTGATTGCTGTGACTCTAAGGCGCGCTTGACCATATATCAGACCATAGGCATTCTCATTTTATGTGAGTGGTTTTGACCTTTGCAAGATCACAGAACTCCGTGTAATTTCTCCTGTACTTGGGGAGGCATCAGCTTGAATCATAAATGCCTTGAGGCTAGTGTGGGCTAGTGAGTCACTTACCAGCGAGCAAACTGGCCAATTAGTCTCTGCTTTATATTCACATTTACAGTTTTTTGTAACATAATAAAATTTTTATTTCATGTGAAAAATAACATTTACCCCAAATGTAAATTTTTGCCAATATGTAGATCCAAACAGGACTCTAGGTGATACAGAGATGTCAAGAACCTGGGTGCCTTATGTGGTTCCCTTTTTGCTTCATATATAGCTATGTGGTCTCCCTAGCCAACCAATAAAATTCACAGGAAAATGAACTATGTATGGAAATTCTCTATACAAAAATCTAGCAGAGTCCAAGAAAGGATATGATTATGCCTTCACTAAAACAAAGTATATTAATTACCTACCAGGCATGGGACCTGTTACTGTAAATATTTTACTCACTCTCAGGACCTTACCATCCATTATGACAAGATACATGCTATAATATAGTTATGTGCAAAACCCACCATCTCTTAATTAAGGTGATAAATAGGTCTCTTAGAATGATAATTACTTCCAAAAAACTTATATTTATTAATTTTATTATAAAAATCTAAAATAAGACAAATCTGTATCAGTAGAATGAATCAAAGTACAAGGCTTATTCTTTTTTTATATTTTATATACAAACATAATAAATTTTATTTATTAATAAAATATATATGTTAACTTTATATAAAATTTAAATATGGCTTTTCTTAATTATAAACCTCGTGTATAACATAAACATATTAAAATATGTTCATTTAAATAATAAAGATGCTGTGACTATGCCTAATTTTTTTAGTTTATTATGTTTAGCTACACTTTTTTCATTTTTTCTCATAAGAATTCTTAGATATAACTGATTAGAATCTTATTTAACCTTTTTTGGATTTTTGTATATTATGTGTTTGAAGGTGAAATGTGTGACAAGTAGGTCTTCTACTTTTTTTTTTTAGATGCATCCTATTATAACCTACATTTTGGCTCAAATGTTGTTAGGCTTCCACTTCTACTTTATCTAGGGTCTTCCTTGAGGTATTTATATATTTCAGTCGTGGTTTCAGTTAAAAATGTTTAGAAACAAACAAAACCCCAATACTTAGGAAGCAGGAGTTCATAGAGCCTAATCGCAGCATACCCTCCAGGAATGTGAGAAAATAGGAAAGGCTAGTTGAATATCTTTCCTCAATGAATTCTGCCCTTTTTCTTTGCTACTCTTCAGGGCTTCTAAAGTACACACTCCCCATCAGACCTGACATAGGGGGGTGGAGAGTACAAACATTATTATATAAAAGTTAATATACTAGTATATATATATATATATATATATATATATATATATATATATATATATTCATTTATTTATCATGCCTACTTTGAATACATTAATCAATGCCAGGGTGAATAGTGGAGGTGATGCCCAATAATGGTACAGAAGAAATCAATACATTGTTACATTTCTAACTTTTTAAGAATAGTACCCTTTAGTTTTAGAATCAGGGACTTAATGAGAAATGCAGCTTCAAGGAGTCATGAATACCAAAGCAGGGTGCCTGCTATTCTTGGGGTAGCATCCTTCTGAACGGCTGTCCCAGCATCTTGGCTGTTTGTAGATAACCATGATCTCAGTGTCTTTATAACATTCTTTTCCTGGGGAAAATGCTCATGGTTTAGAATATGAATAATTCATTATAAAGTATTAGTAGCATGGTTTGTGAAGGAATCAAATGCATGGCATTGGCCTAATTTAAATACAGGTAGCTGACAGTATCCCCCAGTCTTGTAATTTGGTTTGAATTTGAATATGTAAAAAGTCATTAGAATCAATAGCCTTATAACTCTGTAGAAGTATAATTTATAATTTGTTAAAAGCAAAATCACATTTTTGAGGAGATACCATTTTATAGGAAGTTGCATTTAAGGAATTTACAGCAAAACAAGTATACTAAAACATTTTTCACTAAAAGGACTTTACTCAGCCTCATAATACATGAGTGTATGAAACCAAACATGAAGTTCTCTCTTACCCCCTCCACATGTTCCAAAGGCATCCGGAACTCTATCAATTTCATCTTTTTTGGACATGCCTCTTCAGGTCCTTCCTCTCACTCAGTTTTGTCAGCTTGCTCTGGAGGCTTGTTGCTGGTTTTCATCGTCCTGTGTTAGATCCATTGTTTCCTGCAACCCATGTTTCCTCCTTCATGTTTTACCTCCTCTTTGGAGAAAACACCTCCTCTGGTAACTTCCTGAGTAAAGTTGCATGGACAATAAAAGCTTTAAAACCTATCAAGCCTGAGAATGTCATTAGCCCCTTCTCACATTTGATATATGTCCACTGGGTGCATAATTCTGCTTGAGACTTATTTCCCTTCCTCATTTTTGAGGGGTTTAGCTTTCAGGGCTTTTTAATGTTAAAATATCTTTAGCTGTTTACAGTAAACTAAAAAGCTACTTTAGTTACTGAAAATACTATGAAACTCATTTAAAAGCTAATTATTTAGCAGTCCTATAACATTCTGACTCCAGATAATTTGCATATGAACATTTTCTCGCTTTTCTCTCTTCTCTTTAAGTTTTTTTGGATCTTTGTTTCTGAAGTTGTAAGTTTTCAAAATCATATGCCTTATGTCAGTCTTTTTAAAACTATTGTGCAATAATCTGGAATATTGTATTTAACTTCTAAAACATATTAAGTTATTCCTTTGATAAATTTTCTCTACTTTGTCTTTATTAAATGTCTATTATTTGTATCCATATATTCATAGTCTTAAACTGATTCTCAAATTTTATCCTTCCTCTTCTATTTTCTTTCTCCTTGTCTTGTTTTTAATTCTGGTGATTTTTTCAATCATATTGTCCATTATTTCTATTCAGTTTTTCATTTCTGCTATCATTTTAAATTTCAAATAGCACTGTTTTGTTCCTAATGATACCTTTTTTCAGAAGGAAGGCCAGGATGGGTGGGAAGAGATCAATCAAAGAATTTGTAGGCATATGTATATATCCATAACTCATGGTCACAGATGATAATGTGAAGGCCTAGGGCAGAAGGCAGGGTGGGGCTAGAAAGTGTCAATGGGAGTGGGGGGGTGGGGAGGACATATGTAATAATTTCAACAATAAATATTTAAAAAAGGAAAAAAATGTTAATAGCAGCTTTATTTCTAACAACCAAAAACTGGAAACAAATACAAATGTCCATCAGCAGGATTATGGATTTCTAGAAAAGTATATATTTATACAAAGGAATATTGATCAGTAAAAAATGGGATAAATGACTAATACAACAATATAAATGAATTTCTAAAATATTGCACAGAGTAATGAATCAGACAGAGAAGAATACTTATTGTATGATTCCATTCATGTGACTTTAAGAGCAGGCAAACTCACCCATGATGACAGAGATCAGAACACAATTGCCTATTTGGGAATGGAGAGTAGCTGAAGGAGGACATGAAGGGACTTTCTAGGGGTGATGGAAGTGTTTTATATCTTTATCAGGGTGTGGTTACATGAATATATACACTTGGTAAAACTCATTTAATTATACAGTAGATAGATATTGTATGTCAATTTTACATCCATAAAGAAGAAATATCGCCATATAGTTACCTTAAGCTGGGTTAAAGTAAGCAAGGTGTATCTTTTGTGCATGTTTTTCATTTCCTTTACCCCTGACATCTAGAAGAGTGTTCAGAGCACAAGGAGTGCCCAATACATGTTTGAGAAAAGTTAAACAAATTGTTTAGGCAGTTTGTAGACACACAATGAGACATCCGGGTAGCTTCTTTTAGGCATGTGTTTAATTTCATACAGATAACTCCTTACACAGAGAGGGACTCCCCTTCTGTGCTTTTCTTAGACTGCCAATGATCGCTCTAGGTTTGAGCAACTTAATTCTCTTTGGTAGTCAATCACTCATCTCTTTAAGGACATTACGTTTTCACGATGTTTTATTCTTTTGTCTTTACTGGTTTTGTCTTCTCCTTGCTCTTAAATTTTTTTATTTGTTTTGGTGTCAGTTTTCTAATTCAGTACTTCTCTCATATGTGAGTTATGACAGTACCTGACTTTTTTTCCCTAGTTAAGAATTAAATCCCGTAAAGCTAGTAGTAAGTTCTATATTCAAGAATACGTCTTATTCCATAGCAGTATCACAATAAATTTTGTCAGCTAGTGTTCCAGTTAGCTTTTGCTATAAAACAAATAAATCTCAAAACGAGCAGCTTCAAATAATAACCATATATTTAAGCTCCTGATTCTGTGCTTTAGGTGAAGTGTGAACCGGCCCAGCTGATCTCTCTGGGCTAGCTCATGCCTTTTTATCAACTGCTATGTTGGCTGGCAGGAGGATTATCTAGGCCAGTGGTTCTCAACCTTGGCTGCACATTAGAATCAGCTTGGAATCTTTTTTTTTTTTTTTTTTATTTTTTTTTTATTTATTTATTTATTTTTTTTTAAATTTTTTTTTTAAAATATATTTTATTGATTTTTCACAGAGAGGAAGGGAGAGCGATAGAGAGAGTTAGAAACATCGATCAGCTGCCTCTTGCACATCCCCCACCGGGGATGTGCCCGCAACCCAGGTACATGCCCTTGACCGGAATCGAACCCGGGACCTCTCAGTCCGCAGGCTGACGCTCTATCCACTGAGCCAAACCGGTTTCGGCAGAATCAGCTTGGAATCTTTTTAAAATTCTGATTTCTGGGCCTCATCCTCCGGAAATTCTGTTTCTTTGTTACTGATGTTGTGGCCTCATCCCATAACAAAGAAACAGAATTTCCAGAGGATGAGGCCCAGAAATCAGGATTTTAAAGATTCCAAGCTGATTCTAATGTGCAGCCAAGGTTGAGAACCACTGATAGGCTGTTGGCTGATAGGATGATAGGCTGTTGGCTGAGATGCCTGTACCTTCTTCCTCTCTTTTTCTGGCAACAATTGGCTTGTTCATTTGACGGTCTCAGGATTCCACGTGCAAGAGCACATGCCCAATGCACAAGTGATTTTTAAGCATTTGTTTGGCATCATGTTTGCCAATGTTCCTTTAGCCAAAGCAAACCACGTAGCCAACCCCGAATCAGAGATGGGGAAATTGTCCCCACCTTTTTTAAAAAAATGGATTTTATTGTTGAGAGTATTACTGATGTCCCCCGCATTTCCCCCTTTGCCCCCTCCTTCCTCTTGATGGGAAGATCTGTAATGTCACACTGCTACATGCAAGGAGGAGGAGAAGAGTAAGTGGCTATTTTTTATAATCTGCCACAGAATGGTTCCAGCTGTTTTGTTGGGTATTTTCAAATGCCGGGTTCTATAAGTCTTTTAAGAACATTTTACCCAGAAAAATTTTTTTTCACAGAAATGTAAGTCTCATTGCTTCTGTTCCAAGTGAGAGGACGGAATGCAAGGGTCTCACCAGTGACCATGCTGATTTTCTCTTAATCTTTTTGTGTTCATTTTGAGGCCCCCACACTCATCTTTGCCTGTTGACCCTGAATCAAGAAGCCCTCTGACTTAGCCTCTCTAGAGAGTAGGCTTCCACTCCTTTGCTATTGTGGTAGAGAAGGAGTTGACTGGCTGTGAAGACAAAAGACGAAAACACAAAATGGGGGAAAATGTACCTATAATGCAGTGGTTGCAGTTAACAGCGAAGTGGTGTTGAAGCATGACTTACACTCTATATGATCAGGAAATAGTCTATGAAAACATCTTTTACTGATGTACAAATTTCAAATTCTGCACATTCCATTCATCAAACGTTAATATCAATATAATAGGTCCAAGACATTCCACAAAAGCTTTACCATTCTAAGTACAAGTAATTAAGTTGGGAACTCTTCTTAAAAAGATTTCTTGCAAGTCTCCTGTTTTTCACGCCACCTGTGTGTAGACGTTTTAGCGATACCAGATGCCTGCACTCCTTGATCCTTGCTAGTTTTTGCAGTGCTTCTCCAGCTGCTAGTTGGGGATTTACTTTTCTCTGGGTACTAGGGGGGATATTACTCAAGTGTAGGCTTTCAGGATTTCAACATTTTGTTTCTGTCATCTCCTTTATGGTTATTCTTATTTTTTGTGGGTTTTAAAATATCACTTCTTTTATAGGAGGGAGTGGAGAAAGTAGACATGTTTCCCTCTGTTTTTTTTTTTTCCTTTTTACTTTTACAAGCAATGCTAAAAATAACAATCCATTTACATTAACTTGGTGTTAGAAAACTATTGTTGTGTTTATATGAAAGCCAATGAAAAATAAAGTGTGGCTACAAATGGCAGCAAAAATATAGTTCATGATTATTATTTCTATTCATAAATTTTTAAATTAGAATATAGAATGGGTTTTTCCACCCAACATTTAATAGAGAAACAGACCATATGTGGGGATATTTGTTCTATTGCTTAAACCGAATGATATTTATTTGTTGGAAATATTCTTGAAATTTTGTAATTATCATTTTAAGATTAAATGCAGGAAGATTATATATAGGGCAGGCTAAAAGTAGTTTACAGTTGTGAGTATATAAAACACAGAGTTTATTCTTGTATTATTTATTAACTAGAGGCCCGGTGCACAAAAATTTGTGCACTCGCGGGGGAGGGGGGTCCCTCAGCCTGGCCTGTGCCCTCTCGCAGTCTGGGACCCCTCGGGAGATAACGACCTGCTGGCTTAGTGCCGGGAGCCGGTCCATGCTTGCTGTTTCAAGGGACCTGGCATATATGGCATACTGTTCTTAATATGTTTGCTCACCTTCTTGGCACTATGTGTTTTAACCAAGGTCTCTGAGAAAGGTTATTTCCCCAGGTAGGGATTTTCCCCTGAAGTTAGGGAGGGAATAAAACCTCTTAACTAGTGCCAGGTGGGTAATTAATCACTTTAACTACGAACAATCATGCTTAAGCTACATAATCTTTACTCCCTGGAATGGAGATAAGAAACGCCCTAACCTTTGTAATAGAGATTGGTAGGATTGAATCAACTGGTATAAATACAGATGTAGTAAGACAGCAAGAGACAGAACTCAGAAGACAGAACGAAGAGAGACGGAACCTAGGCACAGAACCTACACAGAACGTTCTCTAGAGACAGAAGAACTTCGCTGGAGAGAACATGGCAAAAGTTCCTGGACAGAAACTCGCCTCAGAACCTAGAGACAGAACCTAGCGAGAGAACATGGCAAAAGATCCTGGACTGAACCTGACTACAGAAATTGGCAAGAGAACCTGACTAGAACCTGGTAACTGAACCTGGCTGGAGAACATGGACACAGAACCTGGCTGGAGATCCTAACCAGAACTTCGCTGGAGATCCAGACCAGAACTTGGCTGGAGATCCTGGCTAGAGATCCTGGCTAGGCTGCTGATGAACTGAATGCTGCCTCCATGTCATTCCTTCTTAGCCGACTCCATCCACACCTTTGGGGACCCCTGGACCTGCTGGGGTTGGACCCCGGCATCTGGCGCCCGAACAGGGACCCCTAGGTAAGCACCCCACTCTCGGGACGGATCAGACTCCACCGTAGGAATAGGGTGGATAGTCTTCACCGACTCCGTCCACACCTTTGGGAACCCCTGGAACAGGATTCCCTTAGGTAAGCCCCCCCATTGAGAACCCCCACACTCAGGACGGATAGGACTCCACCAGGGTACTTCAGACCCCCCTATAGAGGATAAGTAGGGTAAGAAGGTGGATAGTACAGAACTTTGATTGAGAAGATGTGCCATACTGAGTCCAAAGAAAGAAGACTCTGTATTGATCGTTAGATTAAGAAGATGTGCCATACTGAGTCTAAAGAAATAAGACTCTGTATTGATCTTTTAACACATATGCTTGCTAGCAGAGGAATTAAGGTTGCTCCTAGTCAGACAGAACGTTTTATACAAGAAGTATGTCCATGCTTTTCTGAGGAAGGAAAGGTAAATGTAATGGCATGGGAGAAGGTAGGCCCAAGGAGCCTTATCCTTAACCCCACTGCAGCCTTTCCACCCCGGGAAAGTGCAGGATTGGCAAGCTCTCCCTGGGGTGATAGATCAGGACTCAGGTAATAGCGGAAAGCGCCAATCCTACTCTTAAAATGGATACAAGAGAGCATTTCGGGTTTTTCTTTTTAATGCCCGCTTTTAAAAAATAAAAAAGGGGGAATTTGCCGGGAGCCGGTCCATGCTTGCTGTTTCAAGGGACCTGGCATATATGGCATACTGTTCTTAATATGTTTGCTCACCTTCTTGGCACTATGTGTTTTAACCAAGGTCTCTGAGAAAGGTTGTTTCCCCAGGTAGGGATTTTCCCCTGAAGTTAGGGAGGGAATAAAACCTCTTAACTAGTGCCAGGTGGGTAATTAATCACTTTAACTACGAACAATCATGCTTAAGCTACATAATCTTTACTCCCTGGAATGGAGATAAGAAACGCCCTAACCTTTGTAATAGAGATTGGTAGGATTGAATCAACTGGTATAAATACAGATGTAGTAAGACAGCAAGAGACAGAACTCAGAAGACAGAACGAAGAGAGACGGAACCTAGGCACAGAACCTACACAGAACGTTCTCTAGAGACAGAAGAACTTCGCTGGAGAGAACATGGCAAAAGTTCCTGGACAGAAACTCGCCTCAGAACCTAGAGACAGAACCTAGCGAGAGAACATGGCAAAAGATCCTGGACTGAACCTGACTACAGAAATTGGCAAGAGAACCTGACTAGAACCTGGTAACTGAACCTGGCTGGAGAACATGGACACAGAACCTGGCTAGAGATCCAAAGCAGAACTTCGCTGGAGATCCAGACCAGAACTTGGCTGGAGAACCTAGCAAGGGAACATGGCTACAGAACCTGGCTGGAGAACCTGGCTACAGAACCTGGCGACTGAACCTGGCTGGAGAACCTGGACAGAACCTGGCTGGAGAGCCTAGCGAGGGAACTTGGCTACAGAACCTGGCTGGACCTGGAGAACCTGCTGGAGAACCTAGCAAGAGAACATGGACACAGAACCTGGCTGGAGATCCTAAGCAGAACCTCTCTGGAGATCCAGACCAGAACTTGGCTGGAGATCCTGGCTGGAGGTCCTGGCTAGCCGGGTGATCAACTGAACACTGTCTCCGTGTCATTCCTTCTTCGCCGACTCCGTCCATACCTTTGGGGACCCCTGGACCCGCTGGGGTTGGACCCCGGCAGCTTAGGCCTGCTCCCGGGTGGCAGAGGGCAGGCCCAATCCCTAGGTGCAGCCCCTGGTCGGGCTCAGAGCAGGGCTGATTGGGGAGTTGGGGCACTGCCCCGTCATGCACAGAGCAGGGCAGATTGGGAGGTTGTGATGCCACCCTCAGTCACGCTCAGGGTAGGGCCAATTGGGGGGTTGGGGCACCGCCCCCTGTCACACTCAAGGCAGGGTCGATGGGGAGGTTGCGGCGCCACCCCCTGTCACCCACAGAGCAGGGCCAATCAGGGGGTTGGGGCACCGCCCTCTATCACCCACAGAGCAGGGCCGATCAGGGGGTTGGGGCACCGCCCTCTATCACCCACAGAGCAGGGCCGATCAGGGGGTTGGGGCGCCGCCACTCTCACACTCAGGGCAGGGCCGATGGGGAGGTTATGGCTCTACCCCATCACACACAGAGCAGGGCCCGTGGGGGGGGGAGGGGATGGGGAGCTCCCCCCTATCAGGCACAGAGCAGGGCTGCTCAGGGGGTTGGGCCCTCACCCCCCCCGTCATGCTGATCCCGGTGCCGGGAGGCATATTACCCTTTTACTATATAGGGTAGAGGCCTGATGCATGGGTGGGGCTGGCTGGTTTTCCCTGAAGGGTATCCTGGATCAGGGTGGGGGTCCCCACTGGGGTGCCTGGCCAGTCTGGGTGAGGGGCTGAGGGCTGTTTTCAGGCTGGGAGTGACTGAAGTTCCCAACTGCTCCTTTTTTTCTTTTTTTCTTTTTTATTCTGGGCCAGCTTTAGCTTTGAGGCTTGGCTCCAGCTCTTAGGCCTCCACTGCTGAAAGTAGGTTTCTGGCCTTTGCTTACAATGTTGCGAATCTGCTGGCTGAAGTCCGGCGGTATTTGTTACAATGTTTCTTAAACTGCTGGCTTAGAGGCCTGCAGCCACAGGCGGGAAACGTTGGTTTCCTCCAACGATCCTCCGTCACTGAGGCAAACAAGCCTCATGTTAGTTTCAAGCTGCCTGGCTGCCGGCCACCATCTTGGCTGACAGTTAATTTGCATATCTCGCTGATTAGCCAATGAAAAGGGTAGCGGTCGTACACCAATTACCATGTTTCTCTTTTATTAGTGTAGATTTTTATATTATTTTCCATATGAACAATTATAAACCTACTTTTACCACACCCTGTACTATGCAATCTATAGAATTTGAACAAAATAAACACCCAAACTTATTTTTAGCCAGAATGGGTTAATAACAAAAATATAAAGCTCATAGATATCTCCAAAACTTAATCAGAAGAAAAAACTTTAAAGGAAAGATTATTTATGTGCATGTAGTTAAAATTAGTTTTTATTATGAAAGTATTTTTAATTAATCTTAATCAGCTCAAGCTACTATAACAAAATAGCATAGACTGGGTGGCTTAAACACAGACATTTATTTCTGACAGTTCCGAAGGCTGGGAAGTCCAACGTCAAGGCACCAGCAGGTTTGGTGTCTGATAATGTCACTCTTTCTGGTTTGTAGATATCTACCATCTTGCTATGCTATATATATGATGGGAGGTGGAAATAGGCATAGAGATAAACAGAGAGAGCTTGTGTCTCTTCTCATAAGGGTGCTAATCTCATCACGAGGAATCCATCCTCATGATCTAATTACCTCCCATAGGTCCCATCTTCAAGCACCATCACGATAAAGGTTATGGATACAACATATGAATTTTGGGTAGACACAATTCAGTCCATAGAAATAGTCATTTTAATGCAATTAACTTATATCGTACAGCTATACATTTTCACATATGAGTTTATATATCATGATAAATAGAAAAATAGCATGGAGGAAAGGTGGATATTTTGAAAAATATGGCATAGTAAAGTCATGTCAGTATTTAGCGATACTTGCTATTGATTGGAATATCATATTTTGTTCACTAAAACAGAAATAGTAAGTCTTTCTTTTTAAACCTCACCCAAAGATATGTTTATTGATTTTAGAGCGAGAGTAAGGGAGGGAGAGAGAGAGAGAGAAAGTAACATGGATCAGGTGTCTCCCATTTGAACTACGACTGGGGGATTGAACCCACAACCTAGGTATGTGCTCTGACTAGGAATTAAACCCTCCAACTTTTGGTGCATGGGACAAAGCTCCAACAAATTGAGCCTCCAGGCCAGGGTACAGTACTTTTCAATATACTTAAATGGAACTTTAAGAATTGTTGTTCAAGCATACTTATAATGCTCTAGGGCAGCGGTTCTCAATCTGTGGGTCGCAACCCTTTGGGGGTCGAAGGACCCTTTCACAGGGGTCGCCTAAGACCATCAGAAAACACATATATAATTACATACTGTTTTTGTGATTAATCACTATGCTTTAATTATGTTCAATTTGTAACAATGAAAATACATCCTGCATATCAGATACTTACATGATGATTCATAACAGTAGCAAAATTACAGTTATGAAGTAGCAGCGAAAATAATTTTATGGTTGGGGGTCACCACAACATGAAGAACTGTATTAAAGGGTCGTGGCATTAGGAAGGTTGAGAACCACTGCTTTGGGGTTTCCAGTGTGTGAGTTTAAGGAACTATTTCAGTTGAGACTGGAAAGAAGACAGTTGTTTTTTCTGCATTTACTCACATGCATTCGATGAAAAGAAAAAGTTGAGTTATCTTAGGATGAATTGGGCTTTTCCCCCTTTATTTTGATGCAATTACTCTGACTGGTCTTGGCTGCCCTCAAATAAACTTTCTTTGGATCTGAACTAATCTCTAAACTCTCTAAACTCTCTCTGTTTCCCTCTATGCCTATCTCCATCTCCCATCATACTTCATTTTCTTTCTCAGTTTGTTTATCTAATGAATGTCTGATTCTCTAGCAGAAACACATAAATGTTGGCAGGGTTTCCTTTCAGTCTGGATTAGGGCAAGGGAGAAACTGAACTTCTCTGGAGCCACTGACTTACTCACCAGTAAACTTAGAACTTCTCTGTGGTAGAGACCAGTGCAGGGTGTTGACTGTCTTTAAAGATTATATATGTAACTGTATATGGTGTTTCATGAAGGAGATAATAAAAGACAGGCTAGAAGACTTTTGAGGGAAGGTCAGATGTTAAGTGGTAGCAGAAGATTCTAGCTGATCAAGGAAATGGTTTCGAGTGGAACACACTCCATACAACAATTGAGAAAATTAGGGAGACTGCCAAGATTAATATCCTAGATGTTTACTAATGAGAAGTAAATGAATGTGAACTAAAAGATAGCAAATTATTTTGGTCTAGTAGGAAGGACTAGAGTTAGTTGCATTAAAAGAACAAAAGTAAGTTTGTTTTTATTTTTTCTATTTCTTTTTAAAGTTTATTTTTATTATAAAAATGCTGTTTTTCTCATGACGGTAGAAGTCAGAATTGGAGGGACAGGAAGGCTGACTTTCTCGTCACCTCACAAAATATTAATGGCAGAAATAGAATGAGGTTTCAAAGAATCTGACCTTTTCCCGGTTGGGTTCTAAAAGCAACTGATTTTTAAGGTGGAGTTGAAGATATACTATATTAAGGAGAGCTCCTGGGATCAACTCCTGAGAAAGGAAGAGAAGAAAGCAAGAATGAACAGAGAGAAAAGTGGACTAGTATCCACCCCAAAGGGAGTTCTGGTTGCATTGTCCCCAATTGGGCTGAGATGCCAAACCTTTATGCTCATCCTTTGATGTAGAAATATAGATCAATTTTTAGGATACCTGATAAAAATAATTAGAAAAATTTCCTTAACAATTAGTTTATACTGTACAGAAGATTAAATAAAAACTATGGTTAGGTAGGACATGAAACACGGATTGGCTAATGTAAGAACATTGGGCCAGGAAACAAGATAGCTTGGGTTCAAACTTGCCTCTGCCACTAATGGTTGTAAAAGCTCATGAATCTTAGCTCCTCTTTCTAAACATAGGATGATTCATTTGAGATTATAAATATAAAAAGATGTTTTCTACTTTAGTGGGCTATTTGTCCCAATTATGGAGATATGTGTATGAAAAATACAACTTTTTTTTCCAATTGTAATATCTTTTAACCAGTGTCTTATCAAAGAGATGAATTTATTCAATAGCTTGATGAATTCTTATTCCTTATTCCTCTTACTTCTAACTTCACCTACCATGAAGCAGAGGCCTTATAGAGCAATGAAAATTCAAAAGGCAGCAATAGAAGAACACAGAAGTGATCTTTGTTTTGGATGACTAGCCCTTCAATAACTTGCACCTTTTCAATCTACCACGTAGGAAAATTGTAGAGTGAAGACCTTATACTCTTTCATCTGTTTTGAAAAAGTAAACTGAAAGTTGTACTGCATTGTTATTTTGCTGGAAGAAAATTGCAAAGCACATATGATATTGATAAAAGCATAACCCCAAGGTTTATATAACAGTTCAGAATGGGTTATGAAAAAACAATAATACAACATTTGGAATAGATTTCTAAGTCAAGGGCTTGGAGAGGTGATTCAGAGGATTGCTTGCAGTGGTAATACTGATCACTTGTTATTACAAAAGCTGGCACTGTAGAGAATAGATAAGGAGATCATCAATCTTAAAAGATTTACTATAAGAGTTGGTGAGTAGACTTACAATTAGAAAGTTATTATGACTTTTCTAAATCCAAATCCTATATAATAAAAGAGGGATATGCTAACTACCCCAGATATGCTAATTAGGCATGACCAGTATACAAATTGACCATCACTCCAACAAAATAATAAGATAGGAATATGCTAATTATCCCTGATATGCTAATTAGTCATGGCCAGTATGCAAATTGACTGTCACTCAAACACACAAGATGGCCACCCCCATGTAGTCAAAGATGGCCGCCTCCATGTGGCCACAAGATGGCCACCACAAGATGGCCTGCAGGGGAGGGAAGTTGGGGGCAACCAGGCCTACAGGGGAGGGCAGTTTTTGGGGGGACCAGGCCAGCAGGGGAGGGCAGTTGGGGGCAACTGGGCTGGCAGGGGAAGGCAGTTGGGGGTGATCGGGCTGGCAGGGGAGCAGTTAGGCATTGATCAGGCAGGCAGGGGAGCAGTTAGAGGGTTATCAGGTTGGCAGGCAGAAGTGGTTAGGGGCAATAAGGTAGGCAGGCAAGCGAGCGGTTGGGAGCCAGCAGTCCTGGATTGTGAGAGGGATGTCCAACTGCCTATTTAGGCCCGATCCCTGATCGCTGATTGGGCCTAAACAGGCAGTTGGACACCCCTCAAGTGGTTCCAGATTGGACAGGGTGCAGGCTGGGCTGAGGCCCCACCCCCCCAGTGCATGAATTTCATGCACCGGGCCTCTAGTAGGATAATAAATCTGTAAGCTAGGATATGGAATACTAAACTGAAGCAAAATTAGCCACCAAATAAAAAAAGTCATTTATTTAAATATGAATTTTCACTAATACCTACAAATATATGTACAAGGATGTTTATGGATACATTATATAGTAATTATAAATGTATGTAATAGACACAAATGTGTTTCATTCTTATGCAGATAGAGTGTTCCAGGTTAGCTTCTCTATGAAGCAGATTCTGATATGGAGTTACGTGTGTAGGATATTTATTAGGAAGTATTCTTGGAATCAATATCTGTGGAAGGGAAGGGAGGGAAGCAGGACTGGTGGTCCTGGTGCCATGTAAGCCTGACAATAGCCTCTGGAGCTCATGTAGCCAGCAGAGTTGGCCCATCTTGGAGGAAAGGGCCCAGTATTTTTTATCCCGCCTCCATCAGTCACGGGGCTAGGCTGCCCTGGGGAGGGTGCAGCTCTGAAACGGAAGCAATCCTCCCAAGTGCTGCCAGCTGAAGGCTTTAGGCCAGCAGCATTTCTAATAGCCGGGGCTACTGATTCTTCCTTGAGAGAATCTGAAAGCAGATCTCCTTGTCTGCCACCTACATTGCACAGTATGGATTTAATTGATACAAATTAATTAATATCAACTACCGCTCTTTGGCTAATTGACCTCCGTATACTTTTAGTTTCCTCATTTTTTGAAAAGTGGTTATTTCCCAGGATTTTTAAAAAAAAATCAGTATAAGCCAAGAGGCTTAGAACACTCACTGTAATGTAGAACCCACTGTATGAATGTTAGTGATTCTCAAATACTAATGTAAACTCCCTGATTTTAGCAAGGATAAATTCTTCATAATGGGTGTCATCCTAATGGTAATTGCACTGTAGCTTTAGGTTTTTTGCCAATTGGAATATTTTCAAGAAAAACATTTCATTTATTAACCTGAAAGCTGAAAAAAAAATACCCACACAACTTCAAGCTTTATATGTCAGTAGCCCTTGAACGTTCCATTGTTTTCATTATGTTTTTATATGTCCCCTAGTACAAGTATCACTGTTTCTAGACTAATATATTAAAATTTCTTTATCTTAATCAAAAGCTTTCAGAAACTAAACGCACACTCCTTGAAATGCAATTTTAAAAATTACAAAATATAAACCTGGACAAATCAATAAACACAAAAGTTAACTGAAACTAGTCTGGAAATATAAATACAATCATTAGGCTTAACACTTAGCTAGTTATGTGTGTTTGTCACATGCTTTGGCAGAGGTAGGAGGGGTTTGTTTCATTTCAAAATAACAATGGCAGTAAAAGAATGTGTATGATTTTCTTTTCTTCAAACTAATTTATATGGAATATTTGTTTTTTGATGAACTGGCTTGAGGTTCATATTTCAGGGTTTGTTTGTCAGTAGGAAACTTGGCAAGAGCCCTATCCATAAAACATTCATCAGTGGTGGGGCCTGCAGCAATCAGGCTAGCTCCGCTGCACTTGACTTGTCTTCTCCTTTAACAGAAAAAAGGAAGGGACATTTTGGCTGGGACAGTTTTTATGAATGACCCTTCTCCCCACCCGACTCTATAGACACCCAACACACCACTTCTGTGTGGGAATAGATATTGAATCATGTAACCTTTGTACATACTTACAAAATAAAATCAAGTTACATTTTTTATTGAATGTTTTCACTGAGAAAATAATCTTTCATACACGGTAGGAGCAGGAGGCTTCTTAATACCACTCCTAAGACACAAAGTGTGACATTCTTGTTGGAGCAATCATGAACTAGAAGATAAATTACTGTCTTTTAAAATAAATGTTTAGAGAAACATAAACATGCCATAACATTTTGGTTGTACAAAGTTCAGCAAGCTCGGTATCCTAGTAGCTTTCAGACTGGTGGGTTGTGATAAAAGACTAAGGTTAATGATGGGAGGATGCCACCATTTTTCTCCACAAGAAGTCCTTTCCTGGTGAAACAAAATTGAGTAAGCTGGTGGTGTGGACATTTTTTTGTCTCCCAACTCATGAAATAAAGGAATCAAATACTGAGACCACTGAGAAGAGTTTAGTACTTCAAACCCGTACATTCCTGTGCGGAGTGTACACAAGAGATATTACCTAAAATGACAAACTCTCACTCTTTTCCCAAATTGAGCAATGAGAACCCTGGATAGGAATAGATGCATACATGTTGCAGAAGTGTTCACAAATATATCCCAATTCTACATTTAAAAATGGAGTTTATTAACTAGAGATATAATATAATATAACCTAAATGAAATTTAAATAAAACAGCTCAAAAGACAGTTCCACACTTAAAACTGTGAACCAGGCATGAGTTAAGGACATAATATCAACATTATATATGAGAAAAGTTTTAAACATTTTTAGTTATATAGTCCATAATTTCAGCATCTGCTTTCAGATTGGCACAAATAGCCATTTTTATTAAGGTGCCTAGAAGATAAAGCAACTTATCCAAAGAAGCGGTAGATTGGACTCAAGAATGATATAGTTTTATACTGTTCCTCCATTCTCTCCTAAATCAGCAATTCTCCCTTTGGTTCTTGGACTAGTAGCATCACCATTACCTGGGAACTTGTTAAAAATGCAAATTTTCAAGCACCACCCAGACCTACTAAGTAAAAAGCTCTAGGGTGAGACCCATCAATCTATATTTAAAGGACCTCCAGATGATTCTGGTGCAAGCTTAATATTGAGACCCATTGTTGCAGAGAAAGAAATGTTATTTTGTTAAATTATATACAGATCTCAACTTTCATATGTTTGAATTTCAGATAACATGTACTTTAGACATAGCTGACTCATTGCCAGTTGATTTCATCATATGGTGATGTCAACAATTCATCTTCCTCAGGATTATTTTCTCATCTGTATGTATTCCCTTGTTCAGTTGTTGAATATGATAATTTTTATTATGTTTAACTTGCTTTGATATGAAGAGTGAAAAGTAGAAAAATACCAAAGTACTGATATTATGTAGTGAAACAGAATTCTTATAAACTTCTTGAGTGAAATAATACCTAAAATTATTAAGTGTACCAGAAGTTGCAAGTTTTTAGTCCCACTTGCATGCTTTATGGGACTTACTCTTATTGATTTTGTGTTTAATTGTGGAAGAAGACACAAACAAGTCAATAAAATGTAAGAAATGCAGGAGACAAAAAAAATTGTGATTTTAAGGGAAATGTAATGACAGGTTGTTAAACATTTTTGGCTCTCTGGGAATGGAAATCCTCTTTAAACATATGTAGGAAAATCTTATTTTCTCTTATTGCTTTAGTTATTGATGTGTGTGTGTGTGTGTGTGTGTGTGTGTGTGCACGCGCACCTGTGAACAGCATTTAAACAATTGACCTCAAAGTAGAAATATCTATGACATTTCTTTTGGGATCAGAGAGTCTCACATCGAATGTCAGCTCTTCTTATACTACTCATGCTCTGTACCTTATTTTCTGCTGATTTCATTATTTTAAAAATAATAATCTGTTATTGTAATATTTTTATATTTTATTTAGCAATATAAGGTCTCTAAAGCCAAATGCAAGTATTTTAGAGAGATTATACACATATATATATTATTAGTAAAACTTTGTTACTTATATTTATCCTATTTTGAAGCAGAGGAACTTTCATGGAAGCTATAAGAAGAAGCCTGTAAAGGAAAAACACTAGGGTTGAATAAATTACAAACATTTTGATTGAAGAAGCATATGTTGTAAAGTAATTGCTAAAAAAGTAAGACAACATACTTTGCTCAAAAAATATTATTTATGGTTTAAATATTTATATTGTATAGCCTTTATTATGATGAATTAATATTATAAAACATACTAATTAAGAAATTTGGTCAAAATCGGTGATTCATAGTCAAGTCAATTTTCTTAAGCATCAGTTTATATCCAATTCGCCTTATAATTAAGGACATTTTACAATAGGAAAGTATGCCAATTTACCAGGAAAAAATGTTTTTAAAGATCAAGTCTTAAATCCCTTTGTAGTAAATTGATTACAAAAATGGTCAATTCTCTATTCATTCCTGCCTTTCTCAGTGTGACTTAGTAGCTTCAAGGAGTAGTCTAAGTTCTTACTCCTTGCGTTTGGATTGAACTTGGAACATTGGCTAGTGTAATGTAGTGGGATGCCAGTTAAGAGACCTTGTGTGCTTCCACTGTTTTCCTTTGAAACCTTCTCAGCTACAATGAGAACAAATCAAGTGTATCCCACAGAATGATGAGTCATTCATCCCATTCACTCCTCCAATAGCCCTAGTCAATAGTAAGAAAACAGTCAGATAAGCGAGTAAGTGCCAGGGTCCAACCCCAGCAGGTCCAGGGGTCCCCAAAGATGTGGATGGAGTCGGCGAAGAAGGAATGACACAGAGACAGTATTCAGTTGATCAGCAGCCTAGCCAGGATCTCTAGCCAGGATCTCCAGCCAAGTTCTGGTCTGGATCTCCAGCGAAGTTCTGCTTAGGATCTCCAGCCAGGTTCTGTGTCCATGTTCCCTTGCTAGGTTCTCCAGCCAGGTTCTGTCCAGGTTCTCCAGCCAGGTTCAGTTACCAGGTTCTAGTCAGGTTCTCTTGCCAATTTCTGTAGTCAGGTTCAGTCCAGGATCTTTTGCCATGTTCTCTCGCTAGGTTCTGTCTCTAGGTTCTGAGGCCAGTTTCTGTCCAGGATCTTTTGCCATGTTCTCTCCAGCGAAGTTCTTCTGTCTCTAGAGAACGTTCTGTGTAGGTTCTGTGCCTAGGTTCTGTCTCTCTTGGTTCCGTATTCTAAGTTCTGTCTTGCTGTCTTATTACATCTGTATTTATACCAGTTGATTCAATCCTATCAGTCTCTATTACAAAGGTTAGGGCGTTTCTTATCTCCATTCCAGGGAGTAAAGATTATGTAGCTTAAGCATGATTGTTCGTAGTTAAAGTGATTAATTACCCACCTGGCACTAGTTAAGAGGTTTTATTCCCTCCCTAACTTCAGGGGAAAATCCCTACCTGGGGAAACAACCTTTCTCAGAGACCTTGGTTAAAACACATAGTGCCAAGAAGGTGAGCAAACATATTAAGAACAGTATGCCATATATGCCAGGTCCCTTGAAACAGCAAGCATGGACCGGCTCCCGGCAAATAAGAAAATCTAAAGCCAGTCCCTAGCCTTTCCACCAACTGAATGTAAATGCTAGAGAAAGCTCGCCTAGGATTAGTCAGGCTTGGCTCAGATTAGGAGTGCCATCCACCTAACCTGCAGACTCCAATTCAAACACAGTCCAGATTCACACGTGCATGAATGACACTGAGCTTTTGCTATTGGTGGCAATTAGAGTTGCCATGGGCAAAGGGAAGATTTTTTTTTTTGCATTGTGATTACTTGCATTCATGGTTTATGCTGTAATAAAAGGAGACATTTACATGATAATCTGTATAATACTAAAAGGTGTTAGTATTTTTTATATTTTTGCAGGTTTTGCTCTGGCACTTGAAAATTTGTTTGCAATTTTTGAATAAGAAAATGCTTCTGATAATTAGTACATTGAGTTATTTAAACTGAAAGACTGATGAAGATATTCATGTGGAAGGCCATTCCATCTTGTTTTCTTTGTCTGAATTTCCCTTCATAAAATATTTGTTATTTATCACTTTCTTTGGTACTAGTTTAAAATTTTAGCCGGAATATGCTGGTTTGTATCTGATTTTCCATAATTTTAAATATTGAATTAACAAATGCATACTGCTCAAATAGCTTCAAGATTTTTTAAATTATTTTTTTAAATCACCATTTATCCCTCCTATACAATCTTCCACTTCTCTCCAGTCCTCTTCCTGCCACAGTCACCACACCGCTGTCCGAGTTCATTTTCCTTGTTTAATAAGTGACCACTGTTCAGATTATTTATCACAAAATGCACCCTTGCTTTTTGGGGTGAAAATATACACAAGTAAAAAATAAATAATAGCAATCACTGCAATAATAGAAAAGATTCCATTTGATAATCTCACAGCCACACAAGTGCATCTGCTATCTGGACTATGAACTCATAAATAACCATAATCAATGGTTGAATCTTTGAAAGAGTTGCAAACTAATAATAAGGGACTTTGGTATTTGATGGAAAATTTATCAACTTCTTATTTGCCTACACTAAAGAGATTATTTTAATATACAAATTCAAAGCCAAAGCTAGAGATGATCTTCTCTAATGTTTTGGAAATCCCAGCATTCTGGGATTAGTGGACTTTCACAAGTGGGCCTGTTTTTGATGGAGTGTCACCTGTGGTAGTGTGGTCACAGGAGCAAGGTTGCTGTTGACTGGCTGACTTTCCCCAGTTTGAGGCATTAGCTGATTGGCTTTTGTAGACTCACCACTGATTGGTGGACTTTCAAAAGCTTTGGGGTGTCATTCATTTGCTAACTTTAAGAAGCAAGACTGTTGTTGACTAGTGGGTTTCAGAGCAGATGTACAGATTCGAAGTGATCTCCTATTTATTGGTGACTACTTGTAATGACTTACAACTCTGGCCTAAACAGTCTTTTAACGATATATGAATGTGAAAGATAACTACTTTAAATTCTCAGTCACCCCTGTTGTTCTTCCCTCAGTCAAAATGTGGAAGAAACCATACAGGATTGTCCAGATCTTTATTTGTGAATGTCATTTAGGTAATTTAAGTGCCAATACTGTAGCAGAAAAATAGGTCTTTTAATATTTTTATAATTTTTTGACAAAAGTTGAATAAAGAGCATTTATGGTATCCTATCAAATTTAATACAGGACACAGACAAAACCATTAAATGCAGGACGTATACACGCAGGAAGTCATTTTATCATTGCCATTGGTAGTTCCTTTCTATGTTTTCTAAAAGATAACAGAATAAGTGCAGGGATTTTTTTATTATTATTATTATTTCCATAGAATCCAGACATGTAATTTTCTGGGCCATGAGCCCTGACTCTTTTACAGCTTCTTAATATATCTTGTATTTCAATTCCCTCTTAACAACTTCTGTGTTCTTTTCCATCGCAGCTCTGAAAATCTGGGATTAATTCTTATGTAAGAACTGTTTTGTTATGAAAGAAGCTATGTCTCCATAGATAAAGCAGCTGTAAAGCACATTTAACCATTTACTTTAATATGCCTTTGGTACTCTTGTGTTGAAAAGGGTAGGCTCATAGAGGCATCATCTTTTCAACTTTATAAAATAACAGTATATATGATTCCAAGATTTTTTTTCAAAATTTCTTTATTAAAGTATCATTGAGTTTATTTACACAGTGGTTGCAACTAAAGCCAAAAATCACAATATTTTTACTTTCTTATGTTAGGTTCCAAGAAATATCTTACATTGTTCATAACATCTAAATACTGCAACTTGACCTTGAAATAAAACCCAAATGAAACGTGGAAAAGCAAATTATACCCACATTCTGTTGGTGATAAAGAATCATTGCATTTCACACATAACATATTACTTTATATACATAACATGTTATTTTAATATATTTTTCATTTAGTTGGTAGTATTTAAATATTTTTCCATGTTGATAAGTTAACAACTGGCTTTAGTTATAGGCTTTCTGTATTTTAATATTTTTCATTGATTTTTAATATCTACATAGTAAATATAATTGTCACAGCTGTTTTAAATGTAAAATGCTTAACTTGGCAGACCATAGTTTAAAGCAAAATTGAGTTTCTAATCATATAAACTTCATGAACTAATTGGTGATAATAGATATGAAATAAAACAAATTTTATATATTATGTCATTTTTTTTGTTCTTATGATTTTAAACAAAATTGCACATAAGTCCTCAATATGTGTTCTAGCTACTATTACTAAATAACAAACCACCTAGAGCTATAAGTAATGACCATTTTATTAGGCTCACAGATTCTGTGGATCAGGAATTAGGAAAGGGCATAGAGAGGACAAATGTTTCTTGTTCCACAATGTTTTGAGCCTCCGTTGGGAATTCTTAGGGATGATTGTGGCCTTGAACATCTGGCGCTGGGAGATCTATTTCCAAGATGGCTTCCTCACTCATATTCTGGGTCTGGGCTGGGTCTGTTGACCGAAACACCTACCTATGACCTCTCCATGTGATGTGGACTCCTCAGAGCATGGTGGCTAGCTTCTGAAAGCAGCCTCCAAAGGGCAAGTGATAGAAACAGTTCAGGAAAAATCTACATAGCCTCAGAAGTCACAACACATCGCTTCTATAGGGCTCCATTGGTTAGAAAAGCGTACAAAGGTTGGCCCTGCATCAAGAATCGGGGACATAGATGCCACTTCTCAGGGTAGGGGTTTCAACGAACTTGTGGACATATTTTAAAACCATTACAGCCTATGAGTAATACTTGATTATATATCAGCACATTCATTTTTTGACATTTTGAAATATCTAATATCTTTATCACAGACTATCTCTAAGATGAAACCCTGTGGTTCTTACCTCCTGGGGTTCACATCTGTGTGATCCCTTCTCGGTGAGTGTGGGCAGAATCTGTAACTTCTAATTGATGGGATAGGGCAGTGGTGGCAAACTGCAGCTAGTGAGCCACATGCGGCTCTTTGGCCCCTTGAGTGTGGCTCTTCCTAAGCCTTAGGAGTACCCTAATTAAGTTAATAACAATGTACCTATATAGTTTAAGTTTAAAAAAATTGGCTCTCAAAAGAAATTTCAATCGTTGTACTGTTGATATTTGGCTCTGTTGACTAATGAGTTTGCCGACCACTGGGATAGGGTGATAGGATGTTATTTCTGTAGTTACATTCCATCATATGAGGTGCTGTCATAGAAGACAGGGGGTAGAGACACTTCTCTGGGTACACAGTCATGTTGGAGAAGCCCACCTGGCAAGAATTATGGGTGGTTTCTAGGACCTAAGCTGGTGGTTAGGACCTGAGGGCAGTCTCCAGCCTCTAGTCAGCAAAAAGTCAGGACTTAATCAGACAAATGGGCTCTATTAACAACCCGGATGAGCTTCAAAGTGGATTCTTTCCCTTGAGAATAGAGCCTCCAGTTGAGAATAGAGCCCATTTACCTCGAACCCAGCCTTGTGAGACCCTGAGGAGAGGGCCTAATTCAGCTATGTGCAGACTCCTGACATATTGAGATGTGAGATAATAAATATATGTTGCTTTTAAGTTTGTGGTAATATGTTACACAATGAAAGAAAACTAATACAATATTATTGCAGGTTTCCATGATAAAGAAATATACAAGATAAACTCATCAAGCAAGTTGTCTCTATAAATATGTTTTCTATTCAAATTTAATATCTATATCCAATATAAAAGTCATTAGCCTATTCAATATCTACTTTGTTCAATATTTTTCAAATTAAATGTTGTGAAAGTATAAACCATCTCATTTAAATTTAATTCCTTGTAGAATATTAATTTATCTAAGAAAACATTATAATTTTTTCAAAATATTATTTTCAAATTTCAAGATATCACAAACATGTACAGTAAGTTTTTAAAATTCCCACAGTATTCAGTGTTCACTACTCTCTATACATCATAGCAGGACTTCTCAGCCTCCATTCTCTTATATAATTCACATATGCTTAGCCTATACTTTTCAATATCTCCCTCTGACCCAGGGGATTGGTATTCTGACAACGTCAGATACCTCACAGGACTAGGGACATAGGACTAACTAGCTGGTGAGACCAAGAGACCAGCAGGGGCTGATGGGTAGATTGCTTTTCCCATCATCACCACCTGAGACCAGAGAGAATGAGCTCTCCCTTGCTGCTTCTCACAAAGCACATTTTATTTTATCAGCTGGCACCCTGCATGCTGTCCTTGAAAGGGAGATAGCAGTTTTATGTGGCATCTGGAAAAGATCAAATAGAGAGGTTTGTTGCTGGTCATCTTGCAGATTTAACCACGTGTGAAAGTGAGAACTCCATTCTCAGAACAAAGGTCTCACACACAGCAAAATGAGATTATGGCAGAAGCTGGAGGTACAATGTGGAGACTGACTTAACCCATTCTAGCTTATTTTAATAAAATGAAAAACTCAGGAAATTTTAAATAGTACAGGACACCAGGACAAATATACCCCAGGATTGAAGCAAGAAAACTTGGTCTTATTGACATAGGTGATGGGAAAGGTCTGGAGGTCCCAGACTTTTAAGCTGATGAGAGGGGAAGAAGGAATATAAATTAACTGTCTAAGTAATATTTTAGAATCATTATATTCAAAACTATTTTATAATTAATACTTCATTTCATCATAAAATTCTTATCCACTGCTGCTAAGAATTTCATAGATGGCAAAATTTTTAAGAGACCAAGTACATTTTCCTACTGTGATTTTCTAATTTAATTTTTAGATAGATTTTATACTTTAATTCATATATCTAATCCAGGGGTCCTCAAACTTTTTAAACAGGGAGCCAGTTCACTGTCCCTCAGACTGTTGGAGGGCCGGACTATAGTTTAAAAAAAAAAAAAACTATGAACAAATTCCTATGCACACTGCACATATCTTATTTTGAAGTAAAAAAACGGGAACAAATACAGTATTTGTATTTGCATGTGGCCCGCGGGCCGTGGTTTGAGGACCCCTGATCTAATCAGTTGATGAACACTATCATATATGGTGATAAATCTCCCACTTTAAGAGGACAGTATACATTAAGTGAAACTGTTACAGTTCTGGTGCCAAACTGCTTAGCTAAATGCTTCCTAGCTATGTGACTTTGGTCAAATCTTTCTGTGGTTCTAATTCTCCTCTTTCAAAAATGGGGATTTATTTTTTAAAAAATATATTTTTATTGCTTTCAGAGAGGAAGGGAGAGGGAGAGAGAGAGAGAAACATCAATGATAAGTAAGAATCATCGATCAGCTGTCTCCTGCATGACCTACACTGGGGATGGAGCCCACAACCTGGGCACTTGCTCTGACCGGGAATCGAACCATGACTTTCTGACTCATAGGTCAATACTCAACCACTGAGCCACGCCAACCAGGCCAAAACGGGGATATTAAAGGTAACGACCAAAAGGGGTTGTTATGAGTAAATGAGTTAATATATGAAGAATTGTTAAGATAGTGAATGACACACAGAAATCAATCAATACATGTAAGTTAAGTGTCACTTTTTTGTTATTATTTCAATCAACTTTCCTAGAAGCTTGAAAAAAATAATACATACCATGTATTTAATATTATATAAATTAAGTGTGCTTGATTGGATACACAACTTTTGTTATTAGACTATATTCCTTTTAACATTTTCTAGTCAGCCTGAAACTAATTAAAACATAGTTTAAGAATAAGAGAAAAATAACATTTTCTGTAGAGACAGTACTTACAAAGGTTAAACCTTTATAAATTATGCTGCATGACAGATTTTATTTTGTGTGAAAATATCACCTCTACCACACACGGTTAAGATGGAGAGGTAGAAAAAAGAAATCTAATTTTATCTGGCTACTATTGTAAAAAGATTTAAAAAATATTTGAATACTAAAGGAGCTAGCATAAATTCTGTGAACTAATTTTGGTTATTTTCTTCTGAACTAATGATAATAAAAATAAACAGATCCTCTTAATATTAAAATTATGATTATAAAGTAATAAAACACTTAGGCAGCCTTATGATATTTATGGGCCTCATACACATGACTACGGTATTGTGAGCGTCACTATGGTGATCCCAGGAATATAACTCCTTGACTTGAGCTTTAAAACTCTGCCTGGGAGATCTGGTCTTTAATGGAATTTCTGCAGCTCAATGAACAGCAGTAATGCAATAAGGGAACTGGCTTATCTGAAGAGGTTTTCAATTTGTAAGAACTATATTTTCCAAAGGTTCAAGTGTTTGTAAAAATAGAAAAGAAATGAAACCTAAAATGATCCATAGTTTTGATGGATTTCTTTCTTGCTTAGTGTGATTTCAGCAAAGCAGCTATATATAGCTTGACAATTAAAAATGTAGGCTCTGAAGTCAGTGTCTAGGCTTCCGTCCAGCTGTCTTACTAAGGAGCCACGTGATGCTAAGTGACTCAGTTAACTTCTCTGCATTCAAATAATCTAATCTGTACAGTGGAAATCACAGAACCTATCTTTTTTTTTTTAGTTTTGTTTTGCTCTTCTGATCATAGTTTTTTTTATTGACTAAGTTATTACATATGTGTCCTTATCCCCACATTACCCCCCATCCCCCCCACTCATGCCCTCATCCCCCTGTTGTCGGTGTCCATTGGTTAGGCCTATATGCTAGCATATAAGCCCTTTGGTTGATCTCTCCCCCTTACCCCCACCCTCCCCTACCTTCCCTCTGAGGTTTGACAGTCTGATTGATGCTTCTCTGTCTCTGAATCTGTTTTTGTTCATCAGTTTGTGTTGTTCATTATATTCCACAAATGAGTGAGATCATGTGATATTTATCTTTCTCTGACTGGCTTATTTCACTTAGCATAATGCTCTCTAGTTCCATCCATGCTGTTACAAATGGTAAGAACTCCTTTTTTTTTAAATTTATTTATTTATTTTTTTATTGCTTAAAGTATTACAAAGGGTATTACATATGTGTCCTTTTTTCCCCCCCGCCCTTGACAGTCCCCTAGCCTCCCCTACCCCCCAGTGTCTTATGTCCATTGGTTATGCTTATATGCATGCATACAAGTCCTTCGGTTGATCTCTTACCCCCCTCCCTCCTGCCCCCCAACCCTCCCCAGCCTTCCCACTGCAGTTTGACAATCTGTTTGAGGCAGCTCTGCCTCTGTATCTATTATTGTTCAAAAGTTTATAATGGTCTCTATTATCCATGAATGAGATCATGTGGTATTTTTCTTTCATTGACTGGCTTATTTCACTTAGCATAATACTCTCCAGTTCCATCCATGCCGTTGCAAATGGTAAGAAGGAACTCCTTTTTTATCGCCGCATAGTATTCCATTGTGTAGAGGTACCACAGTTTTTAATCCACTCATCTATTGATGGGCACTTAGGCTGTTTCCAAATCTTAGCTATGGTGAATTGTGCTGCTATGAACATAGGGGCACATATATCCTTTCTAATTGGTGTTTCTAGTTTCTTGGGATATTTTCCTAGAAGTGGGATCACTGGGTCAAATGAGAATTCCATTTTTAGTTTTTTGAGAAAACTCCATACTGTACTCCACAGTGGCTGCACCAGTCTGCATTCCCACCAGCAGTGCACGAGGGTTCCTTTTTCTTTTCATCCTCGCCAGCACTTGTCATTTGTTGATTTGTTGATGATAACCATTCTGACAGGTGTGAGATGGTACCGTATTGTTGTTTTGATTTGCATCTCTTGGATGATTAGTGATTCTGAACATGTTTTCATGTCTTTTGGCCTTTCTTCTGTCTTCTTGTGAAAAGTATCTATTTAGGTCCATTGCCCATTTTTTGATTGGGTTGGTACAGTGGTCAGCAAACTACGGCTCGCGAGCCACATGCGGCTCTTTGGCCCCTTGAGTGAGGCCACGAAGTTTCAGTCGCACTGTATGTGCATGCCCACACGTGGTATTTTGTGGAAGAGCCACACTCAAGGGGCCAAAGAGCCGCATGTGGCTCGCGAGCCGTAGTTTGCCGACCACTGTAGAATCAACATCATCAAGATGTCCATACTACCCAAAGCAATCTATAGATTCAATGCACTCTCCATTAAAATACCAACGGCATATTTCACAGACCTAGAACAAACTTTCCAAAAATTCATCTGGAATAAAAAAAGACCCCAAATAGCTGCAGCAATCCTGAGAAAGAAGAACAAAGTAGGTGGGATCTCAATACCAGATATCAAGCTGTATTACAAAGCCACTGTTCTCAAAACTGCGTGGTACTGGCACAAGAACAGGCATATAGATCAATGGACTAGAATAGAGAATCCAGAAATCGACCCAAACCACTATGCTCAATTAGTATTTGATAAAGGAGGCATGAACATACAATGAGTCAAGATAGCCTCTTCAATAAATGGTGTTGGGAAAATTGGACAGATACTTTCAAAAAATTGAAACTAGACCACCAACTTCCACCATACACAAAAATAAACTCAAAATGAATAAAGGACTTAAACATAAGACGGGAAACCATAAAAATACTAGAGGAATCCACAGGCAGCAAAATCTCAGACATATGCTGAAGCATTTTCTTCACTGGTACTGCTCCTAAGGCAATGGAAACTAAAGAGAACATAAACAAATGGGACTACATCAAAAAAAAGGAAACCATCAACAAAACAACACAGCAAAGGAAACCATCAACAAAACAACAAGAAAGCCTACTGCATGGGAGAACATATTTGCAAATGTTATCACCGATAAGGGTTTAATCTCCAACATTTACAGGGGACTCATATTACTTAACAAAAGGAAGATAAACAACCCAATCAAAAAAGAACCTATCTGTGAATGAGATAATGTGTACTGAAAGTACTTAGAATGAATAGTTTCTGGCACGTGATAAGGTCCTTGTCACCTTCATTGTTATCATCATCATTGTTTAAACCAGTGGTTCCCAATCAATGGTGGTTTTTGCCTCCCAGGGGACATTTGGTAATCTCTGGAGATAGTTTTGGTTGTCCCTAGTTGGAGGAGGCTACTGGTATCTAGTGGATAGAAGCCAGAGATTCTGCTGATATTCCTGCAATGCACAGGATAGCCCACACAACAAAGAATTATCAGGCCCCAAATATCAGGAGTGCTGAGGTTGAGAAACACTGATTTAAGTTATTCTGTTGTTAGAGATAAAGTTTCAAGGCCAAGAAACATTTCTAAAATATTGCAAGTGATGCTGGTTAATTATAATATTAACTCTATATACTTTAAGCTTCTGTTAAGCAAACTATTAATTACCAAGAATCAGAAATCTCTACGAATATCTAACTACAGCATAGGGAAAAGTTTCTGAGGGAATAATAAAATAAATAAGTTAACAAGTGTCTTTTTACAACATAGAGTAAGAAAGTAAAATAGAAGACCTTGGAAGAAAATGAATGAGCTGGAATGGGATAGGAAGAGAGGAATCTCAAGAAAATGATATAGGGCTCCTGTTCTACACACTGCTCCCCCAGGCCTCTGGTGTGAGACATTTTAGTTAATTTCAAACTTGAAATGAATGAGTGAAAAGTTATCCAAATATCACATAAAATTTTTAGAAGTTATACAAACTAATATTGCATTACACAGTAACTATATATTATTGCCTTAAAAATTCATATGCTTCCATATTGATGCATTCCCATTTGTGAATTTAGTGGAGATTTGAGGCTAGAAAAATTCAGGGCATTGAATAATGCTAGATATTAAAGTACTCTTATGAGTAATATATATATATATATATATATATATATATATATATTAAAAGCATAATATGCTAATTAGACCTGACGACAGATCAGATGACCTTCTGGATGAAGCCGAGGCTGCTTGGTCCTGGGTGCCCGCCAGCAGCTGGAGGGAAGCCGGTGCTGGCAGCCAGAAGGAAGGAAGGCCTACTCTTGCACAAATATATATATATATATATATGAATGTATTTTTATTTATTTCAGAGAGGAAGGGAGAAGGAAAGGTAGAAACATCAATGAAGAGAGAGAATTATCAGTTGGCTGCCTCCTGCATGCTCCCTACTGGGGACTGAGCCTGCAACTCAGGCATGTGCACCAACTGGGAATTGAACTGTGACATCCTGTTTCATAGGTTGATGCTCAACCACTGAGCCACATCTGCTGGGCTGTGGTTATTTCACATTTTAAGTGAAATGTTCTGGGAGTGATGGCATTCTAGTAAGGAAGGGATTCCATTATCCAATCAATCGGTTGTGAATTCTTTAGAGACTTGTATTCCAAGAGAACTATGGGAAACTGTTGGCAAGGCAACTACTTTTTCCATGATGGGAAAACTTCCTTCAGTTATAGAGTAAAAGTTCCATTAGTTTAGATCAAAACAACAACAACAAAAGTGGGAAAATGTACTAATGCATATGCCAGGTCATAAAGGGGGGGGGGGGGAGCAAGAGAAGGAGAAGGAGAAGGAGAAGGAGAAGGAGAAGGAGAAGGAGAAGGAGAAGAAGGAGAAGAAGGAGACGGAGACGGAGACGGAGACGGAGACGGAGACGGAGACGGAGACGAAGACAGAGACGGAGACGAAGAAGAAAAACACTGGTTAGGAACTGAAAAATCATAATTCCTATCAGAAACATAGTTATTTTGATAAACTTACAGTTATAATAAATCCATAGCTTGAATGGTTTATAAAAATAGATATCCCACCACCACCATCACCACACATGATTATCAAGATGAACTACCACTCTGCAAATTTTTGAAGATGTAGAACTGAGCATTAAACCCTCAAGTAAGGCAAAGTATACATACTGCTAAAGTTATTAAGAGAGTTCTTTAACCTTATGCTGTTCCCATGGACAGTCCTTTTAATGTCATCAAACTTTGAAAAGGTCCTTGGGTTTTACATTTAGGACAAGATTGATATCTCCGTATATTGTACAAATCTCATGGGATGCAGAGTCAGAAGACTTGAGTTCAAGTTCTAGCTCTGGAGAACCTCCCTGGGAAACATTTTAACTTCTCTGAGCAAAGATTTCCTTTTCTACAAGGTGTTAGGAGAAACAAATGGCCATGTGTGTTAACAATGTATTTTTATTATTTACTAGAGGCCCAATGCACGAAATTCATGCAAGGGACTTGGCCCTCGCAGCCCCGGCTGCCTTGGCCAGCCCTCGCAGCCCCAGCTTCGTCTGGACAATCGTCTGGAAGGTCATCTAGACAGTCATTCTGCTGTTTGGTCTATTTAGCACATTAGGTCTTTATTATATAGGATTATTGAAAATCATGAGATGAAAAAGAAGAGCAAAGGCTTTGGCAGACACAAATTTGAGTCTACTTCTTACACTTGCCTTTTATTTCAGTGTAGTTCAAGAATTTGGAGTTTCTTCACCTGTTAAATGGGGATGGTGATTCATACACATAGTTAAAAAACCCAGCAAAGTGCTTTATCTGTCTAGTCCAGGGGTGGGCAAACTTTTTGACTCGAGGGCCACAATGGGTTCTTAAACTGGACCGGAGGGCCGGAACAAAAGCATGGATGGAGTGTTTGTGTGAACTAATATAAATTCAAAGTAAACATCATTACATAAAAGGGTACGGTCTTTTTTTTTTTTTTTTTTTTTTTTTTTTTTTTTTTTTTTTTTTTTTTTTTTTTTAGTTTTATTCATTTCAAATGGGCCAGATCCGGCCCGCGGGCCATAGTTTGCCCACGGCTGGTCTAGTCACTCCATAAACACCATCTTTCCTCCCCTGACCATGGAGAACAGGGAAGGTACACTTTAAAAAACTTGGAGCTTTCTATAAAAGTCTGACTTGCAAAATAAACACTTTAAAATGAATCTCTTTAGCACCTTTGGTAGATTTATGTGTTTATGTTCATCTGTGACATAACTGAAAATGATTATTTTACCTGTAATATCTATAGTGAGATAACTAGGGAGATAAGAATATCATTAAATCGGGTAATTTTTTTTGAAGAATTTTATGTCAAAGTTACATCTATATCTTGATGGTTCTTGGTAGTAATGCAGCCTGCTGTCAATTGATCTTTCTCTCCTCTCCCCTGCTCCTTCCCTTCATCATAATGGGCTCAGTCAGCCCAACTCTCTTGAGTGTGGCATCCTTCCTGAAGTCTTCTCTTATTTTCCCAACAGAACGTGGGTGGAGTCCACTCCTTTTGCTTCTACAGTTCTCAACATATATTATCACTTGGCGCTCATCAACATACTGCTGTCATGTGGATAATTGAGCAGCATCATAATTCAGTACCAAATCAAAGTATTATTTTTGTGTTAAAGACTGCCTTGTTCACTATTACTCCCCACACAGTAGTGTAGTGTCCTATCTAATAGTAATGATATGCAATTAATTACTCAATAAGTATTTGATGAATATGTAAATCCTGCTATAATTTTTTATCAAAACTATATAATTTTGGAATTTAATTTCTTACATTTCTCTGATTAAATTGTATCTGCAATACCTACTATTTCTAACTAGTTTTCATCTGATATTGCCAGTTGAATGCGAGATCTTTAAAGTCAAAAAGGCATATCTTACATATCTGTTTATATTTATTTTCCCATTAGCTATTGAGTACTGGATTTAAAAAACACATAAAAATATCTTAGTGGATTAAACTAATGTTCGATAGAAGTAATTAAATTTGGGTTTTACAGATTCCCTTTAACTGTGGCAATGTCACATACATTCTTAACAGTGAACTGATATGATTCAATAAGAGGAAAAAGAAAGCTAAGGCTTACTAAGCACTGACTATGTGCAGTACAAAACACAAAGTCCTTTGGATTTGTAGTCAACATTGACTTGTCTTCTCATACAATGGTACTTGATCCAGTTTCAAAGAATGATACCGTCCGTGGGCAAGAGTTAATATAATTTACCTGTTAAGGTCTGTTTACTGTAACACATCAAAATGTATCAACTGATGGATAAAAACATTTTCCAAATAGAGTCTGCGTTTGTAGGCAATGGAATTAAAAGATACTTTTATAAGTATTGCCAAAAATTGTGTACACTGCAGCCATCTAATAAACTAATAACAGTGATGTCTGTATCTTTTTTATATAATATATTTGGCAAAGCTAATGTTTTTGGAATCTTCTGAGTTAGTAAAAGAATAAATAGGCTTTTACATCTGGAGAAATGTGGTCTGCAGCTTTGTTCTGATTTCTGTATCTAGTGCCAGGTATCCATAACCTGAGGTGGGGTGTTACTCTGGTAAAACAGATCATTACTTATTCTCAAAAGAATGCTCTATTTCAGGACAATGCTATTGTTAATGGAAGTTTGATTTTAGTGACCAAATGCCAAAAATGTTTTAAAACACTCTGTTATCCTTCCCATCAATTTAGATCAACTAGACATAACGTCTGTGAGAAGTTTTCTAAATTTTTCAGCAATAAAACTGAGATGATGAAAGCTTTACTTCCCCTTAGATATCATCCGGGATTGGTAACCAAGTTGTTTCCGTTCTTTCTTTTGTATTGTTTAAGGCTGGAGCATATTACTCTTGCGATACTTGCCAAAGTTCTATGACATCATTGTTTGAGACTCACCATATGTGTCTTTGATCCCTGCCCAGTAGGTACTTTGACTACATGCCAGTTTGGCATTTACTACTACCACAATTTAATTTTTTTCATTTGCTTCTGATTCTATCCATGTTGCCATCATACAGACTCTTAAATACTCATCTTTGGGAACAAAGGGAGTTTGAAGATAAGCTGTTTTAACTGGACCTTCTCCCTCAAGGACTTGGCACTCGAGGGGGTTGATACTGTCAATCTACTGGGTTTGGGGTTGACTGCTCTCTGGAATACAAACCCTTCCCCATTCTGTTTTTGAGAGCCTTTGTTTAGGATATAAGCAAAGCACAACTCTATAACCTATTGTCATCATTTTATATGGAGGAGAGGGAACATGTGTGGGATGGGGTATGAAGAGTTATGTGCTTCAGTTTAGTTTTCTTTCATGTGGATTAATGAAGATATGAGAACTATGTTGTAAGATCCTCAGGTTCTCTGGGATAAATTTAATATTCTTAGTTCAGTTCAGCATATGTTGGCTCCTACCTTCACTTTCCCAGAAGGTACAGGAACTCCAGAATGTTTCGAAATAATATGTGCAAATACAATAACCATAGGAACATTTACAAGTTAGAACTGTGGTAAATATTATATCTGAAACCAATACAAAGTAATATTAAATGTAAACTATAACTGAACAATAAAATTAAAAGGGGCCAGGCTCCCCTCCCAGATAATCCAAAATCAACACTGCACTATGGCAGTGGCTTTCAAAGAGGAAAGAAGTGCAGTAGAGAGAAGTCAACAGAAGAACAGAGAGACAGTGGATGGGTCTAAGATGTTTAACATTTCTGGTTGACAGATTGGATTTGGGGTGCACAGTTAAAGAGAGAAGGTAGTTGAAAACAATTCAGGACAGACAGGTAAAATAAAATATTTTGCCCATAACTTAAAAGTGACTTAAAGTCACTACAGAAAACAGAAAATTGAGTTCCTTTTAATTTGCAATGAATTTTTGTATTTTCTTCTGTTTGAATGATTGAAATGCCATGAAATACAAATACAAGTCATATGATGCAGTGAGAGTAATATGGAGTGCAGGTCAGGATATGCCACTAACCAAATTCGTGATTTTTAACAAGTGATTACTGTTCGGATGGAGTCACGGTCTCCTAACCTATCATATAGGGGGAGAAGATACATTACCTACCACACCTAGAGCTCTTTAGATCTGCAATAATGAAGATGCATATTGAGAATTTTCATTTTAATCATGGGAAAAAAATAACAGGCAAGAAGTACAGTAATACTAACTGCTCAAATCCAGGCATTTTAGGCATTACTGATTAGATTTAACATAAAACTGTACTTTCCAGAAAAAGCACATCTATTTTCATCCCCTTTTATTTCTAAGATTAAACACTCTTATTAAGATATTTGGTCTTCAATATTGCAAATGGTTTTGGTATTTGAAAGAACTACATGTAAAATCTTTGGTTTATAGCATTTTTCCATATGAATTGCATTAAGATAAAACTGTCAACAAATATTTTCATATGTATAAGATTTTTTAAAGAAACTACTACTATGCTAAATTAAATGGGATGCTTTTTGAAAATCTTCATATTCAGAAAACTAAGCAGTGAAGTTTATATCTAGGTGTTCGTTTTCTCAATAGCAAAGTTGCATACAACAACTTGGCTTACTTAGAGGTCATATGTCCCTGAAGTTTAGATTTCAACTGTAATTGTCAAAATTTTTTCAAGTTTTGAATGACTGACTCCATTGCAGTTACTTTGTTGTTCAAATTGGGTCCTTTTAAATTCTTTCAAATACCGTGTTCCCTATTATAGAATTACACCAGGGGGAGAAAATAGGCATTGATGTTGCATTTCAGCTGTGATAGGAAAATAATTATCCATTGAGCTCTGCTGAAAACAACATATGAGAGAGATTTAGATTTAGCCCTATGTATATATACCTATAAAAGTCTTAATGGGAACTGTTGGCACTTTAGAGAGTTTTAAGGGTCTCTAATAGTTGCACAACTTCACTTAGGGAGCTCAGAGTATGTTCTCCAAGGTGACTGACTATCTGTGGCCAAAGCTGTGAGAAATTTAAGATCTCCTTAGTCCAATGGTCCCCTGGACCATTTTAGTTCTGTTTCACTAAAGAAGATACCTCTCCCCTTATTTGCGTTTTTTTGTCCTTACACCCTGATTTCTGTTGCTAGGGGTAGTCACACCACCTTCACAAGTAGTAATGATGGCTTGTTTATTCTGGGTGCTAAATTCTAAGTGGGATTATACTACGTTTTACAATGTAATCTTTGTACCCGTCCATCTGGTTGTGCAACTGTGTGTGCATTTGTCAGCTCCTGATTTATAGTTGCTGCAACAACTGGTGGGACTGATTGGTATCCCTAGTCATGCACACATGGTAGTATGAGACGATTCTTGATGAATATGTCCATTCAGTTGCAGGCTGATGGACCTAGAGCAGTGGTTCTCAACCTGTGGGTCGCGACCCCTTTGGGGGTCCAACGACCCTTTCACAGGGCTCACCTAAGATCATGGGAAAACACATATAATTACACATTGTTTTTGTGATTAATCGCTATGCTTTAATTATGTTCAATTTGTAACAATGAAAATACACCCTGCATATCAGATATTTACATTATGATTCATAACTAGCAAAATTACAGTTATGAAGTAGCAACGAAAATAATTTTATGGTTGGGAGTCACCACAACATGAGGAACTGTATTAAAGGGTCGCCGCGTTAGGAAGGTTGGGAACCACTGACATAGAGTGTTAGAGTGGGTCCATGTGATGCAGGTGTGCTTGTGAGAGAGGGGAAGGCGAGGAGGTGGTCTGTCCCAGGACCTGCTTCCCAACCTCCTCCCTACCAAGATCACATCACTCCTCTTCTAAAGTCTTAAGATTTCTTTCAGAATTTTCAGTTCGAATGAATTTAGCCTTTAGGGCTTCAATAATTTTGTGTCACGTGTCTTTTAAGCAACTCAATTCCATTTCAGTTGTACTTGTAGGGCCAACTTATTGACAACTTACTGACTTACCAAGTCATCTGTAACAATTCTGCACCTTCACTATTTTCTTCTTTATTCGATTCTTGTATATGTATTTTAACCTTGCAAACTGCCTCAAAATATTTTAAAATCGAGTGAGTTCAATGCTGGACAAATCGACACTGTGAGCGCAAAAGGCTGCAGCTGGGAATGAGCAAACTCACCAACACAAAGCACATGCCCTCTTCCCTTTATTAGACCCCTTTCCTGCGGCGGACGATCTGACTCAGGTGAGAAGGCGGTTAAGTGGATCCTGTGCAGATGCAATCGGCCCTGCGCAGCGTGAAAAACGCGCCGCACCTGAACGTCCGCGGGCTCAGTTCCTTCCTCTCTTCTCAGGTTCCGGTGCTGCGGGCGCCCCAGCAGGTACCTCCGGCGCCCGGGCACGGCGCGCCCGGCTCTCAGCCTTGTGGGCGCCGCCGCAGTGCGCAGAGCCGCGCGGGTGCCCGCCGCGCGCACGGGCAGGCGCGCTCCCGAGCGGGCGCAGTTTCGCAGCGCGGTGCGCCCCGCATCCCTCTCTCCAGGCTCCCGCCTATCGCAGACTGCAGCCCGGCCCCGCCATGGGGAATGTGCCCTCCGCGGTGAAGCACTGCCTCAGCTACCAGCAGCTGCTCCGGGAGCATCTCTGGATCGCGGATTCAGTGCCAGGGGCGCTCGACCCCGCGCAGGTACCACCTCGCGGCCCAGGGTGTCCCCACCCTCTTGCGTACGGGCCCGCGGGCCTCTCCCCGTGTTATGTCACCTCTGCACCCCATGGCCCGCCCTTCCTGCAGCGGTCTGCGGTGCGGGGCCTCACCCTTGACAAGGTTTCCCAACATCTCTCTGCTGTAAACATGTAGACCCGCTCTACAGAGCGGACCCAGCAAAGTCCCTACCTGTGGCCATTTGCAGGTCCCCTGAAGGAAACTGTTCCATCTGTTTTTCCGTCGGAAAGGACGCATTATATAATATCATTTGTGGTTTTAGGCAGTCGGCCAAGGACAGTGTCCTTATTTTCAGTTCCTTTCGTGTACTGAGCAACAAAGAGGACACATTTGCCAGAATGTGAGGCAGAAAAAGGAAAGAAGCCAACATAGAAGGTTAGGGAGGCATGGTAGGAAGAAATGAGCCATCATGTCATTCATTGTTCCCCATGTAGTTATGCTTCAACGCACTTGAACAGGCTTGAACATAATGGTAGAAAACACGGATTTCACACCAAAATTTAATCCCATGTAATTCCTGAAAGCCCATTTTTAGAGAAAAGCAACCTGAGTATCCACATACATGTGATTTAATGCATTCTCAACCAGAAATGGCAGGTAAACGTGGAAAATATATATATATATATATATATATATATATATATATATATATAGAGAGAGAGAGAGAGAGAGAGAGAGAGAGAGAGAGAGAGAGAGAGATATTTAATTTTCCTTTAAAATTTAAATTTCACAAAGTAATAACTGATAATTGTTACATGAATGTTAAAACATGGCAAAGGGGAGAAACACGGAGGATTTAGCAATTATTCTTTTGAATTTTACTAGATATAGAAAATGTTGATTCCTGATTTATCTTGTGAACAAAATAACTTGCATTATAGTATTTTAGTAGATAAGCACAATTTTACTATGTTGCCTCTAAATCAACTATTCTAATGTTCAAGTTTCCTATAGTTTTTCATTTTGAGTATTCTCAGTTCAGTGTATCAATATGTGAAATTGGAATTTAGCATTTGTCATTTGTGGATTCTTAAAAAGATACTTTGCTCCCACTTCCTTAGAAGGTGGCCATAGTTCTATGACTCAGAGCCTCTGCTGACAATGTAAGAGCGGGAACGTTATTCTTTATCTTATATGTTCACAAATTTTTCTAGTTAATTTTCGTACATTCTGATTTGATCATTTTCATAACTTTTAACTTTCATATTCATTCTGTTGCATAATCAATTAGAAATTCTCAACTTTTGTTTCCTGAGGCTGAGACTTCATATGCCTTTTGCTTCTGGGTTAACATTGTGTTTCTTGCCTGCCATGTTCTGATTTTGTGGGTTCGGGGGACAGTGACCAAAGCTAGGGTGCTGTGTGAGGATTTCTGCTTTGCCCCGTTAAGATGTGGAAGCTAAAATAATTAAAAATGACTAGGATGACTGATCAAGAAATGTGAGGCATAGGATTTTGACATCCATCGCCCCAATGCAGACTTTTTGTTCTTTTTTGAGGAATAGCAATACCTTCTCTAAACATCGTCTTTTTACCCCTCAACTGCTTTGCCTAGGATACTCCTATTCATTCCTCAAACACAGCTTAAACATCAACTTGTTTTGACCAACTATTTTCTACTTTGAGAGGAGATGCCCCATTTCTGGTCTTTTACTGCATTTCACACAAAATTCTATTTTAGTCCCAGTCTTACTGCATTGTAATTTTTTAGGTCTTATCTGATTTGAACTCCTGGCAGCATTGACACCTGACACTTGACTGTAATTTAGGGCCTTCCTTGGCTTCTGCTCAACAACACCCTTAAGTGCGTTAAGCCCCACCTCTGGCTCACAGTTGGAACCAGAGTGGCTCAGTGGCCTGTATCTGTCTAAATGTTCATGTTCCTTATGGCCTCTTATCTACACTCAAAGTTTCAGGTACTGTTTGTATATCAGTGTCTTCCAGATTTGTATTCCCATCTCTCTCAAGTTCCAGTCCAGGTGTTTAGCTACTCACTTGACATCGTGACTTGGATATCTCAAAAGCAATTCAAACTTAACATTTCCAAAAGTGGACTCGTGTCCTCCCCTTTAGGACCCCACACCTTCTCTAATATTTTCTATCACAGGAAACACCATCACAATTCATTTAGTCCTGCAAGCTGCAAACAGAGAGCTCTTTATTTGCATTTCTCTACATCCAAGGCGTCATTAAGTCCTGCAATTTTACCTCTTGAATTTCTCTTAAATCTATTTTTCCAACTTTACTGCTACTCTCAATTTTAAAATGGCATTATCTCTCATGGACTCCTAGACTATTGCAATCCTTCAACCCACTGCCTGTATAGCTAGTTGGGAGATGTTCTTTTCTTTCCTTTTTTAAAAATAGAATCATGCTATTCCTTTTTTTCTCCCCTTTTAAACAAATTTCTATGAATTGCCCTCACTTTCAGGAACGAACACAGTACTTTTAGTGTGTTCTCTGAAGCGTCGAATGGTCTTTTCATTGCATCTCTCTGCAACATCATTTTAAACTATTCTCTCCTATTCTTGCCACAGTGGCCTTCTTTGAGTTCTCTAATAATGTTTCCTCTGGCAACATAGTCCTTGCTTGTTTTCCCCTCTTCTAGGAAGATTTTTTTGGCAACTAACGTACTTTTATTCATTCTTTAGATCTCAACTTAAATGTTCTTTCTCATGAAATCTTTCTTATTCACAAGGCAAGTAGCCTTGTTACCATATATTGCACAGTGCACTAATCTTTATATATATAATGTGTATTATATGTACTTTTTTGTGTGATTATTTGATGTTTAATTTCCTGCCAGACTCTTAGCATCATGTAAGTAAGGACAGAATTCACCAGAGGATTCTCAGTATCTACTAGTAACAGAATGCCCTGTTAGTTTTTGAAAGCCAATAAATACTTGTTGAATGAAAAAAATGAATGAGTGTTTACTCTTCTAGGCCTTAAGCATCACATATGTATGGGGACCATGAAATTCTTGTCAGCACTTTTTAGGGTTCAAAGCAGTGATTGGTATATTACAGTACAAAGATAAATATTTGCAAAATGAATGCTAAAGTGATGGAATGAATACATGGTGTCAGTGAAGTTTGGTCTTAGTGATAAATGACAAATATTATTATTGTTTGTGTCTAACCTTTTCATCTCATAGAGCAGTGATGGCAAACCTTTTGAGCTCGGTGTGTCAGCATTTTGAAAAACCCTAACTTAACTCTGGTGCCGTGTCACATATAGAAATTTTTTGATATTTGCAACCATAGTAAAACAAAGACTTACATTTTTGATATTTATTTTATATATTTAAATGCCATTTAACAAAGAAAAATCAACCAAAAAAATGAGTTCGTGTGTCACCTCTGACACGCGTGTCATAGGTTTGCCATCACTGTCATAGAACCTCGTCATGTTTTGATGAGGGTAGGAGTTGAAAATAGATTTTAGAGGCTGTGAAAAGATAGCACAGTGCTTAATCAATTGTTCAGCATGAATCTGCAGAGCAATCCTGAATAAAATCCCCTGTGATTTGAAAGGGGATTATTTGTTTGCAGTTGGGACAGACAGACTATATTTTGAAAGAATCATGTGCTAGACAGTAGAAGATTGGAAACCCAGACCCTTTTCTGTGACAAATTTATTCTGGGATTTTGTGCAGGCAGTAGTAGCCTGGCTAAATCTTAAAATTTCAGTTTATACATTAGAGATAGTAACATTTCCCTGATAAATTATTGGGATATAATTAAATATTGTGTGTGTTTGTGTGTGTAAATATACATAGACATATTTTGAATTTAACAATTTATTAAATAAAAAATATATCAATGTGCATGAAAGGCTTACACTACCACAGCTCCACTAATTAAAATATTTGAGTCTGTGGTTTTTTTGCTAATGCCATTGGTTTTGCAGAAAATTTCCTTAATTAACCAAAAGGTTAAACTGAATCATTTTGTGACTTAAACTGTCTCTAAGGGACTGTTTTATTTTGGTCCCATTGAAAATGGCTATGATGAACCTGGCTGAATTAGTATATATTAAAGTTTTGATTATACTTAAGTTTTCTAGTAGAGCAATCCCTTTTTTATTTCCAAGTGCTGCTTAAGCAGTTGCTAAATTTCTTCACATATTAATATCCCAGTGCAAGCATAAAATTCCCAAGAACCTAAATTCTAACACAAACAGTATTTCAAATGTATTAGATTTATAAAAGCAAAATTATAGATTATGAGATTAAATTTATAGTTATTTTACATCGTATCCTGATCCTTTAACTTATATTTGCTGTCCTCAAAAATTAGGATTCAAAGTAGAGTATTTGGTGTTACAGGGTCTCTAGAATTTGCCTAAATGTATTAACTTCCTGCTTAAAATTAATCAGAGGATAATGTGATTATATGCTTTTTGGTTTGCAAGTATGCACTTGTTAGTACATTTACTAAATCCCTTAGAATGACTAGGGAGGTTTTTTCAGAAGGGAGCAGAGTGCCATTCCATTGTTTGTTTCCTATTTGTCTCAGGTGTTTCTCCCCTCCCCCTTTTTCTTTTATGTTTTTTTTTTTTGGGGGGGGGGATGATATATTTTTATTATTTATTTTCCCTATGCAGTAGTTTGTTAATTTTATACTGCTTTTACTGCATTTTTAATTGTTCTGTCAACACACAACCTTGTCTTATTAATTTATATACAGACAGTCGTCGGGTTACATTGGACTTGACGTACATTGTTTCGTGGTTACGTTGCCATCTCCCATTTATTTATTTAAAAAAAAAAGTTCTGTCATTTCAATGTATGTACATATGTGCTTTATGTTTTTTATTATTTATTTACCACAAGTAAAGGTTATAAATTGTTATCTTTCTTTTAATTTTTTTTTTTACTGTTTTACTTCATTACACTGTGTATGTGCTCCATGTGAGTGACGTAGGTGCTTATGTAGGTTGGTTCCGACTTATGGCGAAAATCACATTACATTGTGCAGTAGGAATGGAATCTGACGTGACCCGAGGACCTACTGTATACTGGTATAAAAGCCTACGCGACTGATCAACCCAATGACCAGTCGAACAGTCGCTATGATGCACACTGACCTCCAGGGAACAGATGCTCAACGCACAGGATCAGGCTCCGTCCTGTCTGGATTGGGCCTGCGGGGATCAGGCCAAAACTGGCTATCCGACATCCCCCGAAGGGTCCCAGTTTGTGAGAGGGCGTAGGCCAGGCTGAGGAACCCCATGCACCATGCACCGGGCCTGTAGTGTATTATATAAATTAGTACTATTACAGATATTAAAATGGAACTATAAATACCTCAATTAACTGCCTTCTGCTTTCATATTGTTTACATTAATTCTCTATGTGGTGTATTTATATACATGTAAATTAGTACTTTAATATATGCATAATCAATGTATATTTATATTATGCACTTTTTTTTTCTTTCCTTTGCTCCTCATTCCTTTCTTTATTTCTATTTTTTTATCTGAAACTAGGAGCCCAGCACGTGATATGAAATCGCACAGCGGTGGCCACTACCTCTCTGGCCCTTGAAGCAGCCACAGCCGATGCTGATCAGGACCTCCCCCAGCGCAGGCACACAGAGGTCCCTGTGCCCCACCCCCAATGCTGCACACACAACCTCCTCCTGTCCCGTCACCCCATTATGGCGTCCCAGTTAATTAGCATATTTCATATATATATATGTATGTGTGTGTATACACACACACACACACACACACACACACTAGAGGCCTGGTGCACAAAATTTTGTGCACTCAGGAGGGTCCTTCAGCCCGGCCTGTGCCCTCTCACAGTCTGGGACCCTTCAGGGGATGACCACCTGCTGGCTTAGGCCTGGTCCCTGGGGGATTGTGCCTAAGCTGGCAGTCAGACATCCCTCTGGCAGCCCAGGAGCCCTCGGGGGATGTCCACTTGCCAGCGGGGAGCAGGCCTAGCTGCAGTTGGACATCCTTAGGGCTGCTGAGGAGGCAGGAGAGGCTCCCACCACCACCGCTGTACTGGCAGCCATCAGCCTGGCTTGTGGCTGAGCAGAGCTACCCCTGTGGGAGCACACTGATCACCAGGGGGCAGCTCCTGCATGGAGCCCCCTGGTGGTCAGTGTGTGTCATAGTGACCAGTCATTCCCAGTCTTTCTGCTATTAGGGTCAATTTGCATATTACCCTTTTATTATATAGGATAGAGGCCTGGTGCATGGGCTGGCTGGTTTGCCCTGAAGGGTGTTCCGGATCAGGGTGGGGGGTCCCGCTGGGGTGCCTGGCCAGCCTGGGTGAGGGGCTGAGGGACGTTTTCAGACTGGCCACACCCTCTTCAGGGTGGGGGTCCCCGCTGGAGTGCCTGGCCAGCCTGGGTGAGGGGCTGAGAGTCATTTTCAGGTTGGGCACAGCCCCTTCAGGGTGGGGTTCCACGCTGGGTTGCCTGGCCAGCCTGGGTGAGGGGCTGATGGCTGTTTGCAGGCTGGTCAAGCCCCCCCCCCCCAGTGGGGACCCTCACCCCATGGAGGTTTTGCCAGCCTGGGTGAGGGGCTGATGGCTGTTTTCAGGCTGGCCACATCCCCCTTAGGGTGGGGGGTCCCCACTTGGGTGCCTGGCCAGTCTGGGTGAGGGGCTGAGGGCTGTTTTCAGGCTGGTCAAGCCCCCCGGGTGACGAAAGTTCTCAGCCTCTCCTTTTTTTTTTTTATACTGGGATTTATTTACCTTCTATAATTGAAACTTTGTTGCCTGAGTGGAGCTCAGAGCCAGCCAGGGTGGGCGGTAGGGGAGCCTCCTGCTTGCTCCAGCTCCGTGGCCACGGCTGGCTGAAAGCAGGTATCTGGGCTTTATTTATCTTCTATAATTGAAATTTTGTTGCTTTGAGTGGAGCTCAGGGCTGCGGCAGGCGGGAAGCCTGGCTTCCTCCATCATTGGGGCAACCAAGCCTCCTGTTTGCTCCAGCTCTGTGACTGCCGGCCACCATCTTGGTTGGGTTAATTTGCATATAGTCACTCTGATTGTCTGGTGGGCGTAACAAAGGTATGGTCAATTTGCATGTTTGTCTTTTATTAGTGTATATATATATAAATATATATATATGTAATTTTTCTTCAAATACAACTATTGGCTTTATATTTTCTTTAGTAAAAAATCTGATGAATTCTTGCAGTTTTTCTTTGTTTGAAATTGCATGTATTTCAATACACACATACATATATAATTTGCATAAATATAAATGAATATTGACTATAAATATATATTTCATATAAAAATTCAACTACATGATATCAGTACAAAGTGCAGATTTTTTCAACAGGTACAGTGCAAGCCAGAGACATTGAAATCTGCTATTAGTCTTATTTTTATTTCTTTGATAATAATGTATCTCATGTTTTCTTTTCATTGTCTTTGATTTCCGACAGTGTGACTATGATGTGTCTAGATTTACTTTTCTTTGTATCTGCTAATAGTTCATAGCACTTCTTGGATCTGTGGCTTGATGATTGCTGGCTTTCATATGTTTTGGAAAATTTTCAATCCTTCTCTTCAAGTATTGCTTCCGCTTCTTTTTCTGATCCTTCCCTTGGACCTATAGTTTGAAGAATCTCAGAACTTTTCTTGGGACCAAGTTATTTCTTACACCCATTGTTTGATTTTTCATTCTTTCTTTTCTCTCCATGTTCAGTTTGAATATATTTTCTTCTCACCTGTATTCCATTTCACTAATTCCTTCTTTAGCTTTCTTTAATTTGCTATTAATCTATTTTATTGACTTCTTAGTTTTAGTTACATATACTTTTTATTTTTTATCTTCATTGTTGAGAGTATTATAAGTGCCCTCCATTTCCCCCCTTGCCCCATACCACCACATTCCCATCACAGGCCTCCACCATCCTATTGTCTGTGTTCATGGGCAATGCAATTTATATTTGTGAGTTAACATATTTATATGTGATATTTAAAACCAGTTTTTAGCTATCTGCCACAGTTCTCTATTTTATCATAAATACTTGAATATTTATCAGAGTTATTTGAAGTTCCATGTCTGATAACTGACTTCAGTATTCAGATCTCCTGTGGATCTGTTTCGTGAATCTTCTTCCTGGAAGGCTTACTCATTTTTGGGTTTATTGTGACATCTGATTTGAAAAAATTATACACATAATTTGAGTAAATGAGTGCACTATCCTTCTCCAGAAAGGATTATTACCCCTCTCCCCCATTTCACTCACTCCTCACACCCTGCCTGTGGCAATTATCATTTGTTCTCTGTATCCATGGCTTAGTTTTTTGGTGTTTTTTTTTAGATTTCATATATAAGTATGATCAGACAGTATTTGTCTTTATTTGATTTACTTCATTAGCATCAAGTCCATCTATCTTGTCCCAAATAACAGAAATGTCTTCTTTTTATGGCTGAATCATATTAAATTTTGTATATATAAATCATATGCACCACACTTTCTTTATCTGTTTATGGACACTTAGGTTGTATTCGTGTCTTAGCTTGTAAATAATGCTGCTATGAACATAGGGTACAGATACCTTTGCAAGATAGTGATCTCAGATATGTACTATCAAGAAGTGGAATTGCTGGACTGAATGGTAGTTCTATTCTTTTAAATATTTGAGCATCTTACATACTGTTTTTCATAGTGGCTCCACTAATTTATATGCCCACAGCACACAAATGTTATGTTTTCTCCACATCCTCACCAGCACTTATTTCCTGTCTTCTTGATAATAGCCACTTTAACAGGAGTGAGAACAGAAAGGACTATCTTTTGTTTCTAGCAGGCAGTAAATGTAAGGATAACTTATTTTAAGCTGGCTGGATGCTGAGTTGGTTTGAGACTGGACCTACTTCATTTCTGAGGGCCAGTGCTTTTCTCCTCACCCTTACTTTTATTTTTTAGCTCTTCAGGGGTTCGAATTAAAAAGGCTTACGGTATTTAAAAGGCTTATGGTATTATCTGGCCAGGCGTTTCAGTTGGTTTTGGTCCCATACACCAAAGTGTTACCTGTTCAATTCCCGCTCAGGGCACATTCCTAGGTTGTGGGTTTGATCCCTAGTCTAGGTGATTATGGGAGACAACTGATTGATGTTTCTCTCTAACATTGATGTTTCTTTCTCTCTCCCCCTTTCTCTCTCTCTCAAATCAATAAAAACGTATCCTCCTGTGAGGATTAAAAAGCCTAAGGTATTTACCACGTTGCCTCCTCCTTGTTGGAACCTGAACTGAAAATATTCCCTCCTTGGCCTCCAGGCCTTCTGGAAGCTCTGATGATCTTCCCAGCTGCTAATGTGGAATTGGCAAATGCCTGGAGAGGAAAGTCATGCTCAATGTTGGTATCACCACTTATGTTTTTCTTCTGCATGGTATATTGGCCACTGAAGTACTCACTACCTTGGCAACTCTAAGACGATCAAACAGCTGTTTTTCATTAATATTTTATCCATATTTTCTGGTTTTTCTCAGTAAGCAGTTTGTTCCAAACAAGCTAGTTGAAAGATTAGCAGTATAACAGTGGAATATAAAAAATACCAATTTTGCAATATAATGAGGATTGTAAAAATATATTTATTTACCGTATTATAAAAATTGAAGTGGATACAGTCCATGTAGTATGAACACTGTTTAGAGTAATTCTTCCTTAATTTATTTTTACAATTTTGTTGAGATACAACATTGTGTACCTTTAAGGTTTACAGATTTGATACACATTCATCTTTCAAAATTATTAGCATCATAACCTTAGCTAATGCTTGCATCATTTCACATAATTACAATTCTTTTTTGTGGCAAGAACATATAAGATATACTCTCGTAACCACTTTCAATTATATGATACAATATTATTGACTATAATCATTATGCTATACATTAGATTCCAATTAGATTCCAGCAATCTTATAGCTGGAAATTTGTGTAGAGCAGTGATGGCAAACCTATGACATGCAAACTCATTTTTTTGGTTGATTTTTCTTTGTTAAATGGCATTTAAATATATAAAATATCAAAAATATAAATCTTTGTTTTACTATGGTAGCAAATATCAAAAAATTTCTATATGTGACACGGCACCAGAGTTAAGTTAGGGTTTTTCAAAGTGCTGACACGCCGAGCTCAAAAGGTTCGCCATCACTAGTGTAGAGTAACAATTTAAAATTCAAAAATAATAAATGAAAAGATTGGCTGCTTCATAAAAAGGAATACTTTATGGAAAAACGGACTATTGCAATGATCTCCACAATAAATATAAATCATGAGAGATAGAGAAGATATTTTAAAAATGCCCAACTTCAGTCTTTGGCTCCAGAAAAAACAATATCTTATTTACTCCTTCTTTATGTGTGACATAGTTTACTAAATTTGTTGAATTAATAAATCAATGAATGATTACAGTTCCTTTATAATATTTTATCTCTATTGGTATGAGTTTACCTCAAATCTTTCTATTTCATGGACAGGAATTTGTTATACATTTTATTATTATTATTAAGTATTATTATTCTTTTTAAATATTTTGCTTCATCTCATCCTGGTTTATTTATTCATAATCAATCTCATTCACTTAGTAAGCTTTTTAGAAGTCTACATATTTTATGAGTTTATTAAAAAACGTTTTTTTAAGTTTGTTGGTCCTCTTGTCCAGATGCATATGCTTGTATCTGTGCGTTGCATATGTGTGATGTGCTTAACTGTTGATTTCTATTTTTTGAAAAAATTATTTTCTGTTTTTCTGAGTTCTGAATTAGTATTTTAATTTTCTTTATTTGAATATTTAGCTTGTGTCATTTTAGTCTTTTAAAAAGTAAGTGCCTTAAGACAACACATGTCCATTTCTCTATTATTTTGCTTTAAATGTGTTCCTTATAAGCTACTTGTCTGATTGTCTCAATCTTTAATTAGATGAATTTAACTTTTTTTATATGTGATGTGACTATTGATATGTTTATCTTATTTTCTGCCGTATTTATCAGCCTCACCACTTTTTATTTACATTTGAGAGTGTTTATACATTTTAGTATTCTTATTTTACATTTAAATCAATAGTATTGTTTGAAGCAAAAGATTGATTTCACAGAATGAACTCATTCATTTTGAGAAGTCTGTTTCATTATTATCATCACACTGTGGTTTCTCAAACAGCATGTTACCAGGTACAATGCCATTCTCAGAATCCTCTTTGTTGACATAATATATCTGACAGATGAAGTAAAAGTGGGGAATTCCAAAGACTTGTAGTTCTGATGAAGCCAAAGGCACAACAGAGTTAGAAAGTTGAAAACATAGGCATATATAGTCAGAGACTATTAATAAGTAAGCAGTCAGTCACAAGCAATAATAAGCCTTTTGTATGACCATGCAAATTAATGGCAGCTGAAATGTCGTGAAATTCCAGTGAATTGCACTGGAAATCAAATATTGGATGGGTGGTTCACCAGGACATTGACTATTCTGCCAAATAGTGTCAAAATTTGGGGTGAAGGGAATAACGGTAAACTAAGTTCTAATGATTGCGGTACGTAAAGGATACAGGTTTTTAAGCAGGGGTATAGGGAGGTATTGCCAAATCACATGGATCTCAAACGAGCAGGAGTTTTTATACAAGTCAAAGGGATTAACCATCTTGAAGATGTAATGGAAACTAAAGATACCATCTATGAGCTATTCATTTAGCAAGGTGTAGGAGACTGAGCAGTCTCCACATGAAAGGTTTATAGGTCAAGGTGATCGAGGCTTCATTTAAGGCCAGAAGATGTTGAGAATATTCACCAAATAAGTTAAAAATGTGTTGGAGTTTGTTATGATAGAGCTGGGTTTCCAGCTGGAAAAATAAAGACTTGAGTTTTAGCAGAGAACTACGTAGGGTTCTACAGAAGAAGTAGATGATTGTTGGGGATGATATATTGGGAAATGACTGAAGAGAACAGAACTGTGAAATAAGGGGGGTTACCAGGTGAATGATCCCCAGCAGCTGCTGGATATGGGTCTTAGCATCAGCCAAGCCTTGGATTTATTATTGCATTCCAAGAGCATGGGGACTCTAGATCTTGGACTCACCTTGAATTTGAATTGACATTACATGCTTTTGAGAAAAAAATAAAGCATTTTGTTAAGCTGTTCACATATTAATATCCAAAAGGCAATGACTGGCTCATGAATGCTGAGACCAAGGGACACAAACTCTGAGGGTTGTGGCTTGGTTTCTGTGCCATTGGGAAGTGTGCGCTCTGGTATTTTATGAGAAAGGCGGCCTTTTTATGTCTTACTCATATTTCTTTTTTAATCAATTAAAATATGTTATTTTATATGTGTTTTCTATCCAAAGAACTTGTATATAGCTACCCCTGTTGAGTATTCAATATGTACTAGGTACTGCCTAACTACTTAATGTGTAATAACTCATTTAAGCCTCACAGCAATCTGTGTTATAGATTTAGTACTTGAGATGCAGAAAGGTGAAATAACTTGCTCATGGTCAACAACTAATGAAGAGCAGAGCGGGGAACTGAATTCAGGAAATTCTAGTTTCAGACTCCCCAATTTTCACCACCACACCAGCGCTTCCTGAACTTTCTGAGTGATTGAAATCACCCGAGGTGTTTATGAAATGTACTGGACATTCTGACTCAGTGGCTCTGATTTGGAGCCCAACCATCAGTGTTTATACTTCACATAATTTTAGAAAACCCTGTGCCCGGTGATGGTGCCACCCTTCGATGCCTGTATCTGCTGTCAGCGGGCCTGCTGTCTTACCATGTTTCCTCTAAACTGCCTTTCCAGAGCTCCTGGCTCCTGATCACGAAACTCCTATGAGTTTCAACTTCCCTTCTATCCTCTTTGAGGTTGAGACTAGAGTTCTGCCTGGAATAGGATTGCACTGGATACAAAAGGAAAAACAACTTGGTTTCCAATACATTTCCTGTTCCCTCCAATCTCCAATACTTTCTGTCCTTGGATTTCTGTTGGCTCCTGTATTCCTTGCTTTCTCTTACTCCAGCTGGCTTTTGCATCCTTCCCTCCCCCGATCCTGTGTTCTTGTTTTTTTCATTAGCTCTGAACTCCTCCAAGTCTTCTGGCTTTCTCTATGCTTATTCACTCTGTGCTGTAACTTTCCCTGACCCTTTCTTCTCTCCTTGTCTATTCCTTTCCAAGTTTAGCTTTTATTTTTGTTACTTTTTATTTTCCCTAATCAACTAAGGGGCTAGAGTCACTAGACTGTGCAGACCCATAATTTTGTGGGCCTCTCTCATGTGACAGATGGTATTATAAGAGATAAAGCAAAATCACATATTTAGATATTTGAACAGAAATTCTGATTTGGAATGATGGCCCAAATTGTAGCCCTAATACTGAAAGCCACATAGAATCTCAGTTTCCTCCTGCAAGTCTCTGTATTGTTAGTTTATAAGTAGGAGATGCAAATTGGTTGCTATACAGGTAAGCCAAATTTAACCTCTGGAAATGGGCTTGTTTGATCTAGACTACACTTAAAAGTCAAAATAAGCCCGTCAGAGAAAGATACATATCACATGATCTCACTCACATGTGGAATCTAATGAATAAAATAAACTGAGGAACAAAATAAATCCAGAGGCACAGAAGCATGGAACAGACTGTGCAATCTCAGAGGGCAAGTGGGAAAGAGTGGGTGGATGAGAAGAGGTCAACCAAAGACCTTATATGCATATATATGCATAACCCATAGACACAGACAATAGGGTGGTGAAGGACTGGGGTGGGGGCAGACTAGAAGAAGTCAATGGGGGAAAAGGGGGACATATGTAATACTTTCAACAATGAAGATTTTTTTAAAAAATTGAGTACATATGAATGCCTTAAGCAGGACTTGCACTCTTTATTCATACATGTAGCTGCTTGGGCATCCAGATTCTCTTCCTGAGCCTATGGATTTTTGATTTTGTGGACCTTAATGGACAGTGACATGGGGACACTTCAGTGAGACCACCCAGAACATTTCTGAGCACTGGCATCTTTTTCAACAGTGTAGTGCCTAGTCATTTCTATTCAGCAGGCAGGAAGGAAGTTGTCTTTAAATTACCAAAAGTTTCCCATCTTCCCTTTTGGACAGTCACCCTTTCCTGAGTGATGAGAATTCATTCCTAAATGAACACTCAGGTGTTTTTGAATTTCTTCTCACTGATATAACCATCCTGATGAGCCATTATTTGTTATTTTCTTAAGAAAATAATGTTGATTGACAGATCTTGATCCCAAAACATTCATTCTGAGATCAGACTCTATATAAAGATAACTTTATATAAAAATGATTTAAAACATTTAGATTCAAAGTTTATATTTGAAACTTTTTTTCGTATCATTTATACAAAAGCCAAGTAATCACAGAAGTTCTCTAAACATGTAAAACACAAAGGCTATTGTTTCTAGCCAACGAGAAAGGGACCAGGGCTGTGAGTTCCAAACACACTTTAGATAGGTGGAGCTGATATGTCCTTCCCTGGTCTGGAGAGAGGAAGAGCCCTGTTCCAGCTGTCTTGGTATTTGCAAGGTGGTGAGGACCTTGGTGGGGAAAGAGGAGCCACATGTTGTGGGAGATAGAACTGCAAGCGCTTTCTGTGCCTTAGGCACTGTCCAGGACACACCTTAATTCTTCATAGCCGTTTTTCTTTGAAAGTTCTTTGCTTCGTTCCTGTTTTTCTTTGTTTGTTTGTTTGCAGTCCTTTCTTGCAATTCAATTAAAAACACACACACATTTTTCTAACTCACAGCAGAGGGAGTTAGTGATAATGGTGATAATAGCCTTTGTGTTGGAGGTTCATTTGAGGTCAAGTGGAATTTGGATAGATAGAAGGCATTCTTGGTTAGAATAAGATGATTGAAGATTTATGGGCAAAATTAACATGGTGAAATTATGGAGAGTTGTTTAGTTATAAATATATATGTGTATGAATATATATGTATCAGTATACATTTGTATCTACCTCTCTCTCTCTCTCTCTCTCTCTCTATATATATATATATATATATATGTATGTGTGTGTGTGTGTGTGTGTATATATATATATATATATATATATACACACATATACTAATAAAAGGGTAATATGCTAATTATACCAGATGTCTTCTGGACATCCTTCCTAACAAAGCTGGGCCTGAGTGAAGCTGCCCACTCCGTGGTCCTGGGCACCAGCGCCTACAACTACGGCCTGGGAGAAGCCAAATCTGCCCGCCTGCGGTCCTGGGCACCTGCAGCTACAGCCGACCCAGGTTCAGGGTGCCTGTGGCTGGCCAGAGGGAGGGAAGCCTGGGTCCTGGGTGCGTGTGGCTGGCCAGAGGAGGGAAGCCTGGGTCCAGGGTGTGGGGCGAGGCAGAGGTGGTTAGGTGCAATCAGGCCAGCAGGGGAGCAGTTAGGGACAATCAGGCAGGCAGGCAGAGGTGGTTAGGGGCGATCAGGCAGGCAGGAAGAGGGGTTAGGGGCAATCAGGGAGGCAGGCAGGCAAGCAGTTAGGAACCAGCAGTCCCGGATTGTAAGAGGCATGTCCAACTGCCAATTTAGGCCCGATCCCACAGGGATCGGGCCTAAACCAGCAGTCAGACATCCCCCAAGGGGTCCCAGATTAGAGAGGGTGCAGGCCGGGCTGAGAGATCGCCCCCACACCCCCTCCCCTGCCCATGCATGAATTTCATGCACCAGGCCTTTAATATATATATATATATATCCATCCATCTACTTCTATCATATATCTAATCTGTCTCTTACAGAAAAAAAATAATTTAAAGGCCTCTAATCTTAAAAATTGCCTTTTTATATTTTATTTGAAGATGGATGCTCACTTTTCGCAGGTGGTGAAACTTTTCTCATAACTGTTTCTCATGTTCTTCACATCTCCCCACCCCCACCCAACCCTAATTCTTGTATAGTGATTAGTGGACACATGCAAAGCTTCCTACCAAATATGTTTAAATACATTGAAATATTTCTTTATTAAGTATACTAGAGGCCCGGTGCACAAAATTCGTTCACTTATGGGGGGTGGGGTCCCTCAGCCTAGCCTGTGCCCTCTCACCCTCAGTCGGACATCCTTAGTGCTGCTGTGGAGGCAGGAGAGGCTCCCGCCACGTCCGCTACACTCACCAGCCGTGAGCCCAGCTTCTGGCTGAATGGCGCTCCCCCAGTGGGAGCACACTGACCACCAGGGGTTAGCTCCTGCATTGAGCATCTGCCCCCTGGTGGTGAGTGCGTGTCATAGCAACCAGTTGTTCTGCCGTTTGGTCAATTTGCATATTAGCCTTTTATTATATAGGACTAGAGGTCCAGTGCATGAAATTCATGCATGGGGGTGGGGGTCCCCTCAGCCCAGCTGGCACCCTCTCTAATCTGGGACCCCTTGGGGGACATCCCTTTCACAATCCGGGGATGCTGGCTCCTAACTGCTCACCAGCCTGCCTGCCTGGTCGCCCCTTACTGCCCCCCCCGCTGGCCTGGTTGCCCCCAATTGCTCCCCTCTACTGGTCTGGTTGCCCCTAACTGCCTCTCCCTGCCAGCCTGGTTGCCCCCAACTGCCCCTCCCCCCTGCCAGCTTGGTTGCCCCTCATGGCCCTCCCTTACCGGCCTGGTCACCCTCAACTGCCCTCCCCGCCAGACTGGTCACCTCCATCTGCCCCCACTGCCGGCCTGGTCGCCCCATGCAGCCTGCTGTTCAGTCATTTGGTCATCCCTCACTAACTAACCTCCCTGCTGGCCTGTTCGCCCCACGCAGCCTGCTGTTTGGTCATTACTGTTACTGTGACAGCATCCCAGACAATTTGCATATTCCTTTATTATTAGTATAGATAATATTTGCAGTGTTAGACTGAGTTCTTTTCAATGGGTGAAACTATATTTTACTTGCCTATCTGTTATGCAGAAGACATAAATAGATGTTATTTAAATATTTATAGAACTAAATAGCTTGTATAATCCATAATATAAACTTCAGGTGCCATTAGCCAAATCAACTAATTTTCTAATTGGCAAATATATGTATTTATCAAAGATATTTTTGTAAATTAGTAGTTTTGTAAATTAGTAGTTTTAGCTCTTATTTAGTTTTCACATTGTACTAAAATGTATATTTTTAAATCCAGGTGCTAATTTGGGAGATTGAAAACCTTGTGTGTGTTTTTCTTGGCTATCATTGTAAAGGTCTGAGAAAGCAGAATTTAGCTTTTTATTCACCTTTCATAAATGTGTTTTTATTGAGTTAATTCACACAGGGTACAATACGCATCTTCTCATAACTGCGTTTTACAGAAGTAGTAGAAAACCCAGTGGTATAATGACACCCTCAGGGCGAGGCAGCTTCCTTGTTGCAGTGTCTAATTCAAGTCTCTGGTTTTGGATTCTGTGTTCAGACTGAATATCCCACTGATAGTAACCGCATCAAATGTCACCTTATGCTTGTAACTTTCCAAGTCACGCTTCCTTGGATTTGTGAGGTAGGGAAATGCAGATGGCAGGAAACTTCAACTGTATAAAAAATACCTTTAATGTAAGTTTCACTCTATGAAATCAGCATTTATACAGTCTTTTTGGTGAACTTCATTAACAAGCGATGGGGTCTAGGAAGCTTGGCAAATAAGGAGGCAGGAAACCCCAAAGAGAACACGCCTGTCAGACGTCTTTCCTTCTGGGGTTTCCTTCCAAATGTTTTTGGATCTTGAAGGAAGCGGAGTGGCTTTCTGCCACCACTTTCCTACATCTGTAACCCACGGGGTCTACAGTCTGGCATTCACTTTTGAAATTCTTTCCCCAATCTGTATTTATTTCACTGTGAAATAGAAGCCGATCATTGGTTAATGTTGAAGTCCAAATACGAATCTTTTTTTAGTTAGACACTATTTCTACTTTTTGAGAATTTTGATTTAAGGGCTGAGAAGTCTCTGATTTTTTAAATGCCGTGACACAGTTCAAACCTTGCATTTTACAGAAAGCTGTGGACCTGGTCAAACATAAAAGCTGAGGGCAATTTGGAGCTCTGTTTGCCTAGGTTTTCGGGCTGTACTTAAAAGACATTTTGCAAGACCTGTGGAGAAACAGATGGAGTTATTCAGACTTGCACTCCTGAATGTCTGCTATCACTTAGTCCCCATTCCCTCCTGACAAGATTTTAATATTTAATTTAATTCTGCTGAATGTATGCTCTAGAAAACATTGAAAGGAAAAGCTGAGCTAAAGGAGGTGAAACATGAGCCTTCATAAATACTCATCTCTAGAGAGCTACATCTCTTAAATCTCTGTGCTCTTTGAAGAATGTACAGATGTCGACCTTTTGATGGGAAAGACAGTGGTAACTTGTTAACAAAATTGTCAATCATTCACCTTAATAAAAAATCATTATTTAGCGGCATTAGTATTATTTTAGCATACCTGCTCTATCTAGATTTGCAACAGACTTGCTGCTTTGGGACAAATGTAAGAATAGATTAGATGCCCTTGCTGGTTTGGCTCACTGGATAGAGTGTTGGCTTGTGGACTGCAGGGTTCTGGGTTTGATTCCGAACAAGGGCACATGCCTGGGTTGTGGGCTCGATCCCCAGAAGGGGGCGTGGAGGGAGGCAGCCGATCAGTGATTCTCTCTCATCATTAATGTTTCTGTCTCTCTCTTCCCTTCCTCTCTAAAATAAGTAAAAATTATTTTTTTAAAAAAGATCTCACCTTTTAAAAAAAAAGAATAGATGAGATACAAAATTCTACATTTTTAAAAATTTAAGTTCTTTATTGTTTAAAGTATTACATGAGTTTCCTTTTTTCCCCATTGACCTCTCCCAGTCTGCTCCCACCTTCCAGCACATGCCCTCACATTTCCGCCCCCCACCCCATGTGTGATATTTATCTTTCTCTGACTGGCTTATTTTGCTTAGCATAATGCTCTCCAGTTTCATCCATGCTGTTGAAAATGGTAAGAATTCCTTCTTTTTTACAGCAGGATAGTATTCCATTGTGTAGATGTACCACAGGTTTCTAATCTACTCATCTGCTGTTTCCACTTATGCTGTTTCCAAATCTTAGCTGTGGTGAATTGTGCTGCTATGAACATAGGGGTGCATATATCCTTTCTGATTGGTGTTTCTGGTTTCTTGGGATATATTCCTAGAAGTGGGATCACAGGGTCAAATGGGAGTTCCATTTTCAGTTTTTTAAGGAAACTCCATACTGTCTTCCATAGTGGCTGCACCAGTCTGCATTCCCACCAGCAGTGAAAGAGGGTTCCCTTTTCTCTGCATCCTCGTCAGCACTTGTCGTTTGTTGATTTGTTGATGATAGCCTTTCTGACAGGTGTGAGATGGCACCTCGTTGTTTTGGATGATTAGTGATTTTAAGCATGTTTTCATATGTCTCATGGCCTTCTGTATGTCTTCTTTTGAAAAGTGTATACTTAGGTCCTTTGCCCATTTTTTGATTGGATTGTTTATCTTCTTTTTGTTAAGTTGTATGAGTTCCCTGTAAATGTTGGATATTAAACCCTTATCGGAGATAATATTGGCAAATATGTTCTTCCATGCAGTGGGCTTTCTTGTTGTTTTGTTGATGGTTTATTTTGCTGTGCAGAGCTTTTTATTTTGATGTAGCAATCCCATTTACTATTGCAACAAAAAATTAAGATACCTAGGAATAAGGGTTCTATTCCCAGTCAAGGGCATGTATCTGGGTTGTAGGTTTAGTCCCGGGCTTCGGTCAGGGTGCATAGGAGGCAACCTGTTGATCAAACAAAATATAATGGATGAGAAGGAAAACATAATGACAAGGGAGTTGTTCTAACACCCACAATATACATCTAAGAGAAGAACATTGGGACACTTCCCTTTGAGAAACAAGGAGTTCAGGAACCACAGCCACTCAGATTATGGCTGAACATTTGAGTTGAATTTACACTATCACAGATGCAGCTTGATGGGGCTCTGCTGTGTCCTTCCGTTTCTGCTCAGCATTTCTAAAAACTATGCTGGAAGTGTGGAATGTGGAGGTGGCCAGGGGTTCTCTATGGCCATGGCCGGAGTTAGTATTTCTCAGTTTTCCTCCCCACAGCAGCTAAGTTTGTTCAGATGGAGCATGGGGCTTTGAAGCTGCACTGTCCACCTCTGATGAAGCCACATGCCCCACGATATTAGACACCACCTTCCCTTCCCTTGTTAAATGCAAGGTCAAGAAAACCCACTTCTCAAACTGTCGACAAAACTACAATACTTGTCATTAACTTTGTATGAACTCCTACTTACCTCGTTTTGATGAAGCCACACATAAAACTAGGTATCAGATTATTTACTCAAACTACATGTAATAACTTTCTTCCATTTTCAGATTCATAGTATAGTTAGAGATATTTTCTATTAACCAGTAGGGACAGTAGAAAGTGCCGAGAAAGGACTCTTACTAAAAGTTTAAAATACTTAACATGGACTGAGACATACTATAAAATATTTCGTTAAATTTCAGGAAGAAAAAATAAGTATGAAAAAATTAGATTTGTTCCTAGTCACTCATAAAGTATACAATTTTCATATACCGTAGAAATCGCAGAAATTGAAAACCAGAAATACTGAGCATATTCTTATATATTTTTGCTGTTTGTATTACTGCTTTTGCAGAACAGTTATATTTGTTCTATATGGTGTATGTTTTATTTTCTATATTTTGGCTTTAACATTCCTGCCAACACATTCTTACAACACTTTTATTTATTAGTTATCACCAATAAAAATTTGAATACTTTTCAAGTGTTGGTACATTTTTAGTTGCTCTCATTTTCACAAGGACATACATTAATAGCTCTTAAACTTATACTTTTAAATATGTTTATTTGTCAACATGTATATGCATAAATATATACCCACTGAAAATGACAGCATCCGTATCCATGCATATTTGTGAGTGTGGGGATGTAAGTCTTTATGCATGTAGGTTTATGTGTGTGAATATATGTAAATACATCTTTATTAGTTTGGGGTAAATGATGGTATATCAAATACTTTTGGGGGGTTAGAATGCCCAGGGGGAAATGATAAGATGGCCAAAGAGAAGTTAAGGACCTGGAGCAATAGAGGACTTTGTGTATGAAATTGACCTAATGAGACTTGAGAGGAGGCACTGAGAAGTAGGCATGTGCGAGAAGGCATTGGTTAAGATAATCTCCACAATGCCTCCTCTGTCTGTCCTGCCTACCTGCCTTATAGTTGAATGATCAATGTGTTCTGTCATTTTTATTTTTATTTTTTTGGTATCCTTGACCCTTCAGTATAATTGGTATTTCTAAAATACCACTGGAAATTTCAAAAGGATAGAAAAAAATGTTTAAATGTCTTTGTGAAACTTATAAAGAGATTTTATAGAATTGTTTGAGTTTCTAGTGTTATTGTTTAAATTCCATCCATTAATTCCTGTAGTGTATGCAGAGAAGACTAATTTGGATGGTCTAAGTGAGGAAATATAAATCACACAAACATAAAATAGTGGTATTAGAAAGGAAGGGGTTAGAAAGTGCTACTAAAGCTACGGAATGATAATGGAGACTATTATAAAAATTGGAATTGGAATTTTTATTATTTTTGTAATGGATGGAGGGATTTTATCTATTTTGTAGTTGATGGTGATGTACTATTACTTAAGCATACTCATGTAGTTATTTTTTTAATATATTTCATTGATTTTTTACAGAGAGGAAGGGAGAGGAATAGAGAATGAGAAACATCGATGAGAGAGAAACATCGATCAGCTGCCTCCTGCACACCTCCCACTGAGGATGTGCCCGCAACCAAGGTACATGCCCTTGACCAGAATCGAACCTGGGACCCTTCAGTCCGCAGGCCGACGCTCTATCCACTGAGCCAAACCGGTCAGGGCTCTCATGTAGTTATTTTTTAATTTGGTTTAAGCTAGACCGGTGGTTCTCAAATTGTGTTCCTTGGGTCAGCAGCATCACCATGGTCTGTGAGCTGGATGGAAATGCAAATCCATGGGCCCAACCTGACCTAATGAATTATAATCTCAGCATATGGTCCCAGTGAACTGTTTTATCTGGCTCTACGGTAGATTCATATTCACATTAAACTTTAAAAAATACGAATCAATAGTGCATGACTAAAGGACACTATGATCTACACAGGAAACAACTTGGGATGAGGAGCTTGGGTTTTGTCTCGGTTTTATATTGTAGGGGCCTTATTTCTTATATCTAAAGAAGAAGCTACCATAACTACGATTGCAGAAAAAAATAAGATTGAAGTTTTAAAAATGACTTTTATGAGATAATACAGTTTAATTATATCGACGTTTTATTAGGAGTTTCAGTGAATAATTTGTATAACTATTGCACACTCTTAGTTTAGAATAAGCAGTTTGTTGGGATATTTTAGTTTACTGAATGGATTAAATAATGCTGCTGAAATGAACTCTTTATACACAGAATAAAATTAAACTTTATCAAACAACCCGATGGATTTTGCTAGAGGTTAATTTTCCAACTAGAAGCTTAGTTTGCTTAGCTGGAAGGCATAAAGACTAATTAGTCATTGCATATAACTGGTTCATTAACTATTCCAGAGGGAAAATTGAAAACAGCCGCTATGATTTATTTTTTAATAGAAATTTAAAAGAAGAACATTGATTTAGTGCCTAAAATGGCCGATAAAGGTTGCATCCAACTTTAGCAGAACTGTGCAATTTTTTTTCTTTGTTTTTGATGTTGCAGCCTGCAGATGTTAGCTGTTTTTGTGAGGAAATAATGGTGTTAGCTATGAGTTTTCTTGGAAATAAAGAGCTTAAAAGCTTTGGAGTGCTGGACTCATGGTCCGCACAGCCAGATGAACATGGATGGAATGTTAGGTGAAGCCCACGGGGAGTCATTCTACAGCAGCATCTGGAAGGGAACAATAAGTGACTGGAGGGTGTACTTTTCAGGCCAATGATTAAGAGGCGATTAAGTGAAGGTGTTAGGATGTGAGGGAGGGAAGGAAGTACTGAAGGTGTATATATAATATGGAACGGAGGGATTATGGAAAAGACTTAACAGAATGAACTGTACATCACAGCTGAACTTCTACAAAGCTGGAATTGGAATTTGGACAGAACAGCTATAGGTATCGTGTGAAATAGAACATGAGATTCACATAATACAGAACATACTGGGACTTTTTTTTTTTTTAACAATAAAGGACAGTGATGATGTCCAGTTATTCAGAGCCACTGGAAATCATTTCTTAGAGTTGGAAAGACATCCTGCTATTATACCTTTAGTGGTCTTACTCTGGTTATATTGGCCTTACTTTAAAGTCTCAAGAAAGCTCTGGGCTTTGGAAATAGAAATCCATGCCTTTGATCAAGTGAGTAGTTTTAGTTTAGCCATTTGATACTAACTCATTCATAATACATACAGACAGTGCTTCTTTAAATTGCTGTATGTAATCATATCTTCCTGCCCATTTCTCTTGCCTACTGATAATTCCCTACTCACAACTGTGAATAAATGAATGAATTAGTGAATGAATGAATGAAACTCTGTTTGGCTTAAATGACATGGGATGAAAACTATGTTTTCCCAAAAAGCTCATGTTTATCCTTAAAAATAAATCTAGTTGTGTGTTTTTTTTCTGAATATGTTTTTCTTCTGATATTTGAGCATCTGACAACACAAGAAATTAGAGAGGAAGGTAAGGCAGCATTATGGAAGCTACTGCCCTTCTCTAGCCCCAGGATCCTTCCCAGCAGTTACTTAAAGGCCTTTTCATCTTAATGAACTGGGATTCTGCAAACACAGGCTGAATCTCTACTCAAGGCTCAAAATCTATAACACTTGGATTTTATTAGCCAATATACTTAAATGCTCTAACACGCAATTTCAGTTTCTCTGACCTAAAATGACCACAGATGATTTCTTGCTCAAGTGCAGTGAGGATGATTTGGTCATTTAGGGACTATGTGGTCATTAGGGACTCTGACTCTTCCTTCTTGTGACCCTGCCCTCCTGTGGGTTCTTTCCATTTAGCTGCAGGATGGGGAAAGAGAACACAGGAAACACTCATGTACTTCTTACCACTTCACTTCAGAAATGACACACTTTCGCTTGACTCCATTGACCAGAACTCACCTGAATTGTCAGACTCAGATGTGATGGAGGCAGAGGTGTGTATTGCAGTCTCTTCCATATAGACTTAACCTTCCTGCCAGATCTCTAGGCAGGCCCCTTTTCTGGATTATAAGAAAATGTAAAACTACTTGGGCACATTCAAGGACAAACTAAATGGGCAAATTAAATAGAAGGTTGTAGATATAGTATTTGCTCCACAGTAATATCTCTGTACTCCCCTCCTGTCCATCGTTGGTGCATCTCTGGCTCTTTAGGCTGTATTCCCTTGGGATGATGATTTTATCAGATGGCTCTGAGAAGTCACAAACTAAGGAATTCCAGATTGCTAGCATGTGCCTTAGGATTGGTTCCACCGGTAGGTAAAAGATAAGGGGGTGTCTCCCTGCCCCAAACTTGTTCTGTGGTACCTCTGGATGAAGACAGCACTCGGATAACCAGGTTCGTAGTCTGGCAGATTATGGACAAGGTTAAGCAAATGTTGATGAGATTTGGGAAGGAGCAGCAGTTTGCATACTTCTAAGAATGGTGGACCTATTTAGAGATAGAACATTTTAAAAATGTTTTTTAAATTTATTTTTTAGAGAGAGAGGGAAGGGGAGGGAGAGAGGAAGAGACTGAGGGAGGTAGAAAGAAAGGGTACATGGGAGAAAAAGTTGTTCTGTGGGAAAAAAGGACCTCAATCTGGAATGTATTGATGGCAGGATCCCCCTTTTTAAGATTTTTATTGTTTTTGAGAGAAAAACATGGATGTGAGAGTGAAGCATCCATTGGTTGCCTCCCACACACACCCCCAACTGGGGATCAAACCCATAAACTGGGCATGTGTCCTGACCAGGGGTCAAACCTGTAACCTTTTGGTCTAAGGGACAATGCTCAACTTACTAAGCCACACTGACCAGGGCAAGAAAATTTTTTAAAAGAGTTATGAAGCAGCTTGAGGAAAGCAGGGTTAAAAACAAGGCTCCTTTTTTTCACGTTGCCTGAAACTTACTCCCATTTCCACAAAAAATGTTCCAGAGAAACAGAGACTGGAAAAGGCTCAGTGTCTAGGGTGGTCCAAATGCTGAGATTGAGGGGTTCTGGGAGGATTGCTTATTTGGCACCATTCTTGTTCATCACAATCACTGGGAAGGACTGTGAGAATTATATGCAGGGAAGAGATCGGAACCTGTTCTGCTACTATGTGAGCTCTGTATTCTTATAGGAGTAGAAGGCGTACATATTGTAATTAAGTATGTATTGCTTCAAAATACATTTACATAGGAAATGTAAGTGAGATGATAATATAATTTATGATGCAAACATGGGTACTCTAAGAGCAAAAGGGGATAATATTAATTACCCTAGGACAAGTATAAACCAGGACCATCTCTAACAGAAAGGGATGTGTGGTCACCAAAGTTTAAGACAGTGCTACTGCATTCATGTAACAATATGTTAAGGTATTTAACAACCCTCAACTTAAGAAAATGTCATCTTCACATTCAACCTACCATTTCAGTTAATCCCTGTGTTAAATAGAAATAAACAGAAACACTAATCTTTGTAGGGTAATCCAAGTAAGGCAAGAGTAGTACTTTATTATTTTTTTAAAATCTTTATTGTTGAAGGTATTACATAGGTCCTCCTTTTCCCCCCATTAACTTCTTCCAGCCCTCCCGCTCCTGTCCCCCCACATCCCAGGCCCTCACCACCCCATTGCCTGTGTCCATGGGTTATGCATATATGTATACAAGTTCATTGGTTGATCTCTTCCCACCCACCCCCCCCTGCCTTCCCTCTGAGGTTCAATAGTCTGTTCATGCTTCTATGACTCTGGGTCTATTTTTGATCATCAGTTTACTTGGTTCATTAGATTCCATCTATGAGTAAGATCATATGATACTTGTCTTTCTCTGACTGGCTTATTTCGTTCAGCATAATACTCTCCAGGTCCATCTGTGTATTGCAAATGGTAAGAGTTCTTTCTTTTTTATTGCTGCATCATATTCCATTGTGTAAATGTGCCATAGTATTTTTATCCACTCATCTGCTGATGGGCATTTAGGCTGTTTCCAAGTCTTAGCTATTGTAAATTGCACTGCTGTGAATATAGGGGTGCATATATTCTTTCAAATGAGTGTTTCGGGTTTCTTAGGATATATTCCTAGAAGTGGGATGACTGGATTAAATGGGAGTTCCATTTTTAATTATCTGAGAAAACTCCATACTGTCTTCCACAGTGGCTGCACCAGTCTACATTCCCACCAACAGTGTACTACGGTTCCCCTTTCTCCACGACCTAGCCAGCACTTGTTGTTTGTTGATCTGTTGAGGATAGCCATTCTGACAGGTGTGAGGTGCTATCTCATAGTGGCTTTGATTGGCATCTCTGGGATGAGGAGTAGTACTTCAGATTGACACCAACAGGTGGAGTATCCTGGTGCTCACTTGTTCAGCTTGAGAATAGAAGGTTGTGGAATGAATTAGGCACAGTCTTTAAGTATCTGACGCACTTGTAAGTACAATATGGGTACCAGCTGCACTCTATTCAGGCACCACAATTTATTGAGTGACCCCACAATCCCCGTTATATGGAGAACATTTATATGGCTAGATTTTGGCTTACATGGAATGAACAAATACACACATGATGTGATTTAAGAAGGATCAGAAATTCAGAGGCCCCAGACCACCCCTCACCAGCCTGCTCACATTCCCAGCATTAGAGACACCTCTGGGGTTCAAGATACAGCGCCTCTAAAATGAAATCGGCCACCTGGAGAGGAAAGGATAATAAAGCCAGTAGCCACATTATCAGCGGGGTTCAGAGCCCTAAGGAAACAAAACATAAGTTTTAATTAGAGTTGGGGTTAGGAGAGATCATAGTGTTAGATGCAGAGCCGGGTGAGGAGCTAGGGAGAGAGGCTGAGCCGGGGTTGCTAATGGCATGTGCTGTGGGGAGCACGGAGGTGCTGCCAGGCCACCTGAGATGGAGTGTTTTGCTGTGGGCTGGCCTGAGGTTAGCTGTCACAGCAACAAGACAGAAGAGGCAAGCGCTCCGGCTCAAGAGCTCATAACCTAAAGTGGGAATCAGGTTAAGCACAGTCATATACTTTAAAGCCTAGTAACTGGGGAAAAAATAAATCTTTGTATAAGCCTATTTAGTATAAATTAGTATCTGCAGGTGAGGTCTTACTTTTGGGTGGCTGGGGAGCAAAACGGAGAGAACAAAATATTGGTATCATTAGGGTGATTGAGTTTTACTTTATGAAGTGTGAGAAAGCTTCTTGTAGGAAAATATTTAGTAGTATTCTGGGGGAAGGTAGGAAGGAGTTTAATAGAGAAGCAGAGTTTGAACACATTTAGCAATTTACTTGCCTTTTCCTGAAATTTCTCATAAGTATTCTGACTCTGCATTGTACATTGTCAAACTTCCAGGGAAATTATGGACCTAAGATCGTCATCTGTCCTGCCCAGCCCTGGAGTCAGAGACTGAGTTTGTCAGAGTGAAAAGTTGCTGTACCCTCAGGGTCTCCTTTTGCCCTCTCTACCCTTACCCTCCGAGGCCAAACCACCATCATCTGTCATCGGGATTCTAGCTATAACCTCCTACCTTTTGGCCTCCTTTTGTCTATTCTCAGTGCAGCAGTCCATGTGAGCCAAGAAAAACAGACCATGTCTTCTTCTGCTCCTACACTCTCCAGGCCCCCACTGCCTGGAACAGTGTTTACCTGTGCCTTCCCTATGCCTCTGATCCCTTATCCTTTTATTCCACTCATTTCTTTTATCCATTTAACACTGGTTTTCTGGACCTTTCTAGAACAGTTAACACACAGGTACATTTGACCAGTCAATCCAGGGAACATTGCACAGGCTGTTAGAAAGCTCTTTCCCGAGAGATCTGTATAGCTTTGTGCCCATCACCGACACCCATCTCCTTCCGTTCTTTTCTCAAACCACGCTTTCTTATGTAACATTGCAACATGTCTCCTATCCCCAGTTCCTCTTTCTCTTCCTTCCTTGATTTTTTTTTCTTCATAATACTTACCACTAACTACTGTACATGTTTTTCTGTACATTGTTATTTGTAAGCTCCATGGGTTCACTGTTGCATGCCAGGTCTCACCAAAGAATGCATAATAGAAAGCTCAGCTTATTAATTGTCACAGGATCCCATGGGGCCCTTGGAAAGTTGATGCTGATAACAGTCATCACAGAACCCCCCACGGTTCCAGCACAGTAGTAGATATTTCGACCCTCAGAGTGTACTCTACCCCACCCTCCCCAGGGGAACCTTTGTAACAAAAACAGGTGTATCTAGACCACAGCACCTTCTGTTCTTAAAAGCAGCGATCCAAGTGTGTGGCCCAGCTTCCTTTTGTTGAAACGTCCTCCCTGCCTATAGCTCTCATTCCACGTATTTTTGAAGGTTTTCCTTGGACATCTGTGCAAATATGATTCTAAATGTCTTCCTCAGAGTTTCAGGTAGCATTATGTATAGTGAATTTTTGTATTTTCAAAACTATAATGTGAGTGTGACACCCTCCATTATTTGACTAACTTCTGTGAACTCTGGATGAATCGCATACATTTATTTATTCCATAAGTATTTACTGAGCATGTTCTAGATCAGTAATGGCGAATCTTTTGAGCTGGGCGTGTCAGCATTTTGAAAACCCTAACTTAACTCTGGGGCTGTGTCACATATAGAAAGTTTTTAATATTTGCAACCATAGTAAAACAAAGATTTATATTTTTGATATTTATTTTATATATTTAAATGCCATTTAACAAAGAAAAATCAACCAAAAAATGAGTTCGCGTGTCACCTCTGACATGCGTGTCATAGGTTCGCCATCACTGTTCTATATGCTAGACTCTGTTCTAAGGGCTGGAATACAGAAGTGAACTTAAAAGAGTCCATACCCTCAAGGGACTCTTTGTCTAATGGGAAGAGACAGACAATAGACAAACAGATATACATATAACATGCAAAGTGGTGTTATATCATAATATAGATAAAAGCTGATAAAGAGTGGAAAGGAGTCTTGTTCTATATTTTTAAATAATATGTAGGCTTTTTAGCAAGCAGAGATCTAAAGGAAGACAGTCATGGAGATATATGGGGGGAGAGCAGTCCAGTAGGGGGAAATGCAGAATTCCTAGGTCAGTGGTCGGCAAACTGCGGCCCCTTGAGTGTGGCTCTTCCACAAAATACCACGTGCGGGCACGCACGTACAGTGCGATTGAAACTTCGTGGCCACACTCAAGGGACCAAAGAGCATTATGGCTCATGAGCCGCAGTTTGCCAACCACTGGCCTAGGCGGTCAATGAACAGCAAGGAATTCAGTGTGGCTGGGGCAGCAGTGAAGGTGGTGTGGGAGAGGAGCTAAGAAATGTGGTAAGATGCAATATTATGAAGGACCTCAAATGCCATGCTGGAGACTTTGGATTTTTCTCTGAGGAAAATGAGAAATCATGGAGGCTCTTGAATCAGAGGAATGGTGTGATTGGACTTGTATTTAAAAGTATTCGTGAGGCTGTTGCCTTGGATAGTAAGTGTCAAAAGTGGAAGCAGAGAGACCACTTATAATGCTCTTCCAATAATCGAGGAAAGAAACAATTATTTTGAAAATAGAACATGTGTGGCTTTTGGTTTTATAGCCCACATATGGGTGGAAGTCATATGACGCTTGACTTTTTCTTTCTGACTTATTTCACTTAGCATGATATTCTCAAGATCTATCCATGCTGTCACAATTGGCAGTGTTTCATCTTTTTGTATGGCTGAATAGTATTCCATTGTATACATGTACCACATCATAATGACCCAATCATTTATGGAAGACACTGGTTGTTTCCTTGTCTTGGTCACTGTGAATAATGCTGCAATGAACATAGGGATGCATATGTCTTTGTGAATAAAAGTTTTTGAGTTTTTTAGGTATATACCCAGAAGAGAGGTTGCTGGGTCATATGGTAACTCTATTAATTTTTTGAGGAACCTTTATACTGTTTCTATAGTGGCTGTACCAGTTTACATTCCCACCATCAGAGATTTGCTTTTTCTCCTCAACCTCTCTAAGAAAAACAAACAAACAAAAACTACTAGACACAGACAATAGTATGGTGGTTACCAGAAGGAAGAGGGGTTCAGGATAGAAAAGAGTGTCAAATATATGGGTGGTGGCACACAATGCAATTTATAGATGATGTATCATAGAATTATACACTTGAAACTTACATAATTTTATTAACCAATGCCACTCCAATAAATTTAATTTAAAAAAGGAAAATAGAACTGATTTGCTGATGGATCTGATGTGGGGTACAAGAAGCAGGGAAGAGTCAGGAATGAGGCCACACGTAGACTTTAGCAGTTAATTTAGTCTGTTGGACTGCTATAATAGAATACTATAGACTGAGTGGCTTATAAACTACAAAAATGTATTCGTACTGTTCTGGGGGCGGGAAGTCCAAATCAAGATTACTAGTAGATTTTAATATAATAATTTGGTTGGGGTGACACAAACTTTCAGTCTATAGCAGCAGTGTAGAATGAAAATATGCCATTTATTGAGATGAAGAGACCTGTAGATGATAGGTTGTAGAGGCATGAACTAAGTCTCACTTTTACACAGAACCACTCTTAGCCCTGGGTAAGCAGGGCCCCTACTCTAGGCTTCATTTCTCAAGGGGCCTTTGCATTGGCATAATTTTTCAGAATTGTCTATGCCACCTTCTACTGCTTTGATTACTGTCAGTATATTTCATTGCTCTTACAATTTGAATGTCCCAAATGATGTGGTTTCTGAAAATTCCATTGTATATATGTATAGATAGATTTGAGGTCAATAAGCTTTTTCTTTCTATTACCTATAACAGCAATTAGAATAATCAGTGTACTCTAAGACTGATGACAAAATGAGCAACTGAGTAACTTTAAGGCTATGTGAAGTTTCTTGTCTCTTTTTCTCAAGGGAACAGATCAACTTAAATCTTATGGTGTGGTGTGAATGTTTAACTTTTTACCTACCAGCTCTGCATTCCACAAGATCTATACCCCAAACTACTCTATGAAGTTGATAGGATACTCCCTGGGGTGAACGAAGAAATTAAAATCTAGCTTGTGCAGAGGATATAAGGCTTTTTAGATACTCTTGCCTGTGAGCATGTGATGCCAATCAGAATTACTAATGTATTTAATTTGCCTTTCAAATTTATATTTTTTCCATAAAAACATTTCCAACAAGTAAATAGCTGTGACTCCTGTGTTCATTTATGGCATTATCCAGCCAGGTTTTGAATATGGGCTCTTATTTACCCTCATGATGGAGTGCCCCTCTGTTGCCTCTCAAAGGTTCAAACTGAGGTTGACATTGCCAAGTGGAACAGGATGGGTGGAGTGGATGGTGTCAGCACTGGAGGTGGATAAAATTGTTGGCAGACTTCAGAATGGGATAATGTCTCCAAAGTGTTTTGAGCTCCTTACTGAAAGACCTTGAATAATTTCCATGTATTATTTTGATTGCGGCAAGAACTATGTAAGGTAATCTGTTCTGCTATCAACAATGATTCCTTTCATTGCAGATTTTTAAAAAGTAGGCATATTTTTAAATGATAAATGGAATAACTTCAAGCTGTCCTTCTTTCACAGTTATTATGAAAAACCTGACATGTTCAAGTTAGCCCTAAGAAAGGCAAACAATAAACACTAAATATTAACTCTTCACCAGGCAGTGTGCTAAATGCTCTATATTCACAGTCTCTTTTAATCTTTACAACAAGCTATGGGCCACTGACATTTGGCTTAGAGGAGAGGTAAATTTCTACTTTAAAAAGAGGAGAATGAGGAAGGGTAATTACATGATATTCTCAGGTTTGTGCATCGGTACATGGTAGAGCCAGGTGGCGTTTTCTCTGGTTTTTCACTACTACACTGGATGGCTTACTACACTATCCTTTTAGGAGAAAATAGTCTCTTTTAATTGTGTCTAAGAGACTGCTGTTTGTTTCAGTAGTGATATTAGAAACAAAGCTACTCGAATAACTAATGTTTCATTTTAGGAATATTTTAACTGAAGTAACTCTTTTAAAATTGAATCTATACCAAAATCGGCTATGACTGTATTCTAGCATATGTGCCCAGTCAGAATTAAATGAATGAATGGGAAAAAAATTGCCTGTGACTCTTATTTGTCTGATGGCTACTGTATACAACACTATTCTTGGCATTGCCACAACCCTTTATAGGTTTTATGATCTTCATTTTATAGAGGAATAAATGAGGTACATAATGGTAAGAATGCTTCACCATACCAGTTATGACAAATAGATTATTGTCTTGCCTGCCATTTTCAATCATTGATCATAGTGGGTCCCTGGAGCTAGATAGTAGTATCTACCGGATAGTATTTACCTGGTTAGTATACTGAGGTAGATGGCTGTACTGGGAAAATTAGGAGAGACCATACCTGGACTTGTGTGAAGACGTCCATGTTTGATTAATGTTGTCCACCCTGAGTCTGAAATGGAGGAGTGGTAGTATTGACATTTTTGACCAGTACAATGTCCTACAGAGATAGATTTCCTATGATATTTTTTCAGTCTATTTAATACTTTGAATTCTGTTCTGGGTATTCAGCAATCATTTTTGTTTTGTTTTGTTCTGCTTTACAAAAATGTCCTCTGTATTAATTCTATAATTTTTAATGCACTTTAATTGAGTATCCTTTCATACTGTTCAAACTTGAACTATTTGTTCATGTAATGGATCAACATGATGTTCTGCTGAATATCCAGATTCCTTGAACCATATTATGAGAGCTGATAGGAGAATTAATATATCCCTGTGAAAATTCTACAAACATATAATGTCTGTCCTAAACAAATGAGAATTGTTTATGTTCTCTTTTCCACCAGGTATAGAAAAGAGTGTGATCTCCTGATCAGATAGGTATAGTTATAGATGTAGATGTAGCTGATATAGACGTAGATAGATATAGATATAGATATAGCTATAGATATAGATATAGATATAGATATAAACACACACACCTGAGGCAGTGTTAATTAGTTTTTGAAAGTTACCACAACTAGCACAGAAGCACAAAAGCTACAGTTGGGATTGAGGTTGTAGTAATACATTGTCAACCTTCAAAATCTTAACATCTTCTTGGTTTTGCTGATAAAAGTAGGTTTACCAGAGAGTAGAAAAGTGGTTGCCAGGGACTAAAGGGTGGGAGAAATAGGAAGAGGTTGGTAAAAGGGTACACACTGTGTTATAAGATAAATAAGGTCTGAGGATCTAGTGTATATTGTATAAGGTCATTATAGTTGATCGCACTGTACTGTCTATAATAATAAAAGCATAATATGCAAATTGACTGAATGGCCGAACAGCAGAACAACCGTCTGGATGACCATGCTATGGCACCCACTGGCACCAGGCCATCCAAGGCAGGTGCAATGTGATTGGTCGGCATCCCAGCCATCACCCCACAGAGGGAGACCCAGGCCACCGGCTGGCAGGGTGATCAATCAGGGGGCTCCACAATTGCCGCAAAGAGAGAGGCTCAGGCCACCGACCGGCGGGCTGCGTCGGGTGGGTGGGGCCTCCCTCTGCGGGGCAATCAATTGTGGGGCTCCCGGACTATGAGAGGGTGCAGTCCGGGCTAGAGGGACAACCCCCCCTCCAGTGCACAAATTTCGTGCACTAGGCCTCTAGTATAATTGATATTTGCTAAGCAGGTAGGAATTAGAGATTGTTACCCAAAAAAGGGTAAATATATGAGGGGGTAGATGTGTTAACTGGATGGGAGAATCCTTTCACAATGTTTGTGTGAGTTCATCACATTGTATACTTTAAATATCTGACAATTTAACTTGCCAGTTAAACTTCAGTAAAGCTGAAAAATAAAGTGGATTTATGATGGGACCATCACCCCTGTGCCCTTCACTCTTGATACTCAAGAATGGCAATAATCGCTGTCATTTTTCCCACTTTTCCCATGATACTTTTTTCTCTATTCTTTTCTTTCTCTTCCCCTCCCTTTGCTTCTCGCCCTCCCTCCCTCTCTTTTTCCTTGACTATCTTGGCTGAACAGGAGGAATAAGCAGTTCCAGAAACTCTCACTTGCCCTTCCCTACCATAATAGCTCTTATATCATAGGTCAAGGAAAAACTGTACTATAGATGCTGTTCCAACCACCAAGTATGCCTATTCCAATTATACATTGAGACTGGGAAATGACCAAGGGGAAACAGAGGCACATGACTCCATTTATATGGCCCACCTATTCCCCTTTCTAACAAGGTGTGGGGGGTGTATAATGACACCGTGGGTCTCCAAGTATCAATGTCAACTTGGGCCTTGTGTCCAAGAGCCTGCAATGTTTGGTATTCCCCTCTACCCAGCGTACATTTACTCAAATAAATGGTTCCTTTGGGGAAACATTAGATAAAATACTATATAGAGTTGCCAGAGTAGTAGAGGATCTTCCTTATAGGAATCTGGCTTTTTCTTCAGGCAGTTGGTTTTTGTTCTGTAAACCAGGTAAGGTAATTTTTATTGAGGCAGCTATTGTCACCTGACTGATTAATTACATCCTGTATTTATTTCAATTGTGTAGATCACCTCAGTATTGTTGAAATGTTGGGTTGGTAATTCTTTGCTTGTGTAGGCATGTCTTGTGCATTATAATATGTTTAGCAGTGTTCCTGATCTCTACCCACATGGTGCCAATAGTGCTCATTGTGACAACCAAAAATGTCTCCAGACAGGGCCAGATGCCCCCTGCAGCAAAAAATACCCTGATTGAAAACTAGTGAACCTTTTAACAATTGCATTGCTACAAGTTACCGAGGAGTATTAATATCCCACATTTTTCCATGGATGAGTACTAACTGAAAAATAAATAACAAGTAATCTTGCTTTGAAACCTGTTTTAAAGACTTCGTCCACAGCTAACTTATGATACCAATTTTTTAAGGTCTCGTTCCCAGGAAAAAGATTCTCAGGTAAAGAGTTGTGTGCAGGAAGTTGTTGCTGTTGATTCCATGCCTGTGGGAAAGTGAGGGAAGTAGGACTAGGTAGAGGGAGAACTGGAATCATGATATAGTCACACCAAAAGCTTCTGTCAGTCCCATGGGGCTTCCTGGAGCATGTATGGCCTTTCGGAGTTGTCCTACCTTGAGAGAAAGAGGTTGGGCTTTTGCATTCCTGCATCTACCATTCATTGGATGGTCACATGAAGGAGATGTGACTTTGGGTACTTTCTGAAAAAGGGTTCAAGGAAATGCATCAGCTGCCAGAACTTCAGCATCTGGGAATGTCTCCATCCTGAAAGGGTAATGGAGCAGCACACCAAAACCTCCACTATAGGCCATTAATAGTAATCATAGCATAGGGTAATATTTCTATCCTCCTCTGATTCTGCTACCTTTAGCACACGTTTCATCCTTTCAGAACGTCCAAAACTGTTTATATGTCATGCAGTATAAGATACAATAATTTATTAGATTGTCTGTTTTGTTACTTTCTAATAATTTTTGGCGTATGTCTGTAACTATGCAGCTACTGAGGCATTTTGATTTATTTTTGCCAATCAGAAAATACATATTATATAAGGAAGTGTTCTAATGGAGGAACTTTATTGAGATCTAAAAAATGTACTCAAAGTTCAAATGGATTCTGTGGATGGCCGAGTAGTTTCTTTATATTTGATAGTATTATAAACCAGAAACTCATAGCTTATCTCTGATATCATTTCCCAATTTGTCAGTGTTATACAACCAATATGGCATAACTAAGCAATGTAATAACTAAGAGTCATGTACTTAGTTATTACATTGCTTAGTTATGCCATATTGGTTGTATAACACTGTAAACAATGTAATTGTTTTTGTACATAATATTAACGACCTAAATTTAAATAACTATTTAGAATAATGTATAGTTAGCTAAAATAGTAAGGCAAGCTTCCCCAGCAAAAGCACTGCTATAGCACCTTGGGGATATGCACTCTAAAACTCTGACAAAAATATCTATTTTGACAGTTTTCTTAAACTTAGTGGCTATAAGGTCATTCTGCTTATACAAAAAGCTTTATATAGTTAGTTGCATTTTCTATTTTAAATCACTGTTTTCAGAAACTTATCATTCTAAAAATATTGTCTTGGTGAGACTTGGTATATTAAATGGCATATCACATTTTATCCTGGGAGATTCAGCTTTTCCAAAGATATATATATATATATATATATATATATATATATATATATATACACACACACACATACATACACACACACACACACACACACACACACATACATATACTTCAGGCCCGGTGCATGAAATTTGTGAACAGGTAGCGTCCCTAGGCCTGGCCAGTGATCAGGGATGATCGGGACCTTCCAGCTGGTGGCTGAAGCCTTCCTTCTAGCTGCTGTCTGGGGCCTCCCTTCCCTGGCTGCAGGCTGCCGGCTAGGGCCTTCCTTCATTTCATGCCATCCCCTGGTGGTCAGTGAACATCATAGCAAGCTATAGAACTCCCAGTATCATGGTCAAATGCTCACAAGGACACCTTGCATATTAGCCTTTTATATATATACTAGAGGCCCAGTGCACAAAAATTTGTGCACTTGGGGTAGGGGGTCCCTCAGCCCAGCCTGTGCCCTCTCGCAGTCTGGGACCCCTCGGGGGTGACCACCTGCTGGCTTAGGCCTGCTCCCAGGGGGATTGGGCCTAAGCTGGCAATCAGACATCCCTCTGGCAGCCCGGCAGCCCTCAGGGGATGCCCACTTGCTAGCAGGGAGCAGACCTAAGCTGCAGTTGGACATCCTTAGTGCTGCTGAGGAGGCGGGAGAGGCTCCCACCACCACTGCTGTACTGGCAGCCATCAGCCTGGCTTGTGGCTGAGCAGAGCTCCCCACTGTGAGAGCGACTGACCACCAGAGGGCAGCTCCTGCATTGAGAGTCTGCCCCCTGGTGATCAATGTGTGTCATAGTGACCAGTCATTCCTGGTCTTTCTGCTCTTAGGGTCAGTTTGCATATTATCCTTTTACTACATAGGATAGAGGCCTGGTGCACGGGTGGGGGCTGGCTAGTTTGCCCTGCAGGGTGATCTGGACCAAGGTGGGGGCCCTGCTTGGGTGCCTGGCCAGCCTGGATGACGGGCTGATGGCTGTTTGCAGCTGGTCACACCCCCTTCAGGGTGGGGGTCCCCACTGGGGTGCCTGTCCAGTCTGGGTGAGGGGCGGAGGGCTGTTTTCAGGCTGGAGGGCGACTGAAGCTCCCAGCCTCCTTTTTTTTTTCTTTTTTTTAATTCTGGGATTTATTTACCTTCTATAGCTGTCACTGGAGCTGAGAGCCAGCTTTAGCTCTGAGGCTCGGCTCCAGCTCTGAGACCTCGCTGCTGAAAGCAGGTATCTGGGCTTTGTTTAGCTTCTATAATTGAAACACTGTTGCAACTCCAGCTCTGAGGCCCGGCTGGCTGAAAGCAGGTTTCTGGGGATTGTTTAGCTTCTATAATTGCAACATAGTTGCTTAGAGTGCAGCTCAGAGGCCGGCAGCGGCAGGCGGGGAACCTTGACTTCCTCCGTCACTGGAGCAAGCAAGCCTCCTGTTTGCTTCAGCTGCGTGGCTGCCGGCCGCCATCTTGGTTGGCAGTTAATTTGCATATCTCGCTGATTAGCCAATGGGAAGGGTAGCGAAGTTATGGTTAATTACCATGTTTCTCTATTATTAGATAGGATACTAGAGGCCCGATGCACGAAGTTCGTGCAAATATAGCCTTCCTTCCCCCGGCTGTTGGCACCGGCTTCCCTCTGGCACTCGGGACCCAGGCTTCTCTCCTGCTGCCAGCAGGCACCCGGTACCCGGGCTTCCCTTGCAGCCCTGGCTTCGTCTGAAGGTCCTCCAGTCTAATTAGCATATTATGACTAATAATATGAGTGCTTGACTGCTTCTGTATTTACAGAAGGCAAAAACAACCTTAGTGGTTTCAAAAATATAATTGAAGACCCTGAGAAAAAGAAAACTTTTCATACTTAAAATCGTTCAAACCAAACATTTTCTTTTGATTTTTTAATTAACACTTTTATGATTACTATTAAACGTTAATACAATAGTAATAATAGTAATGAAAAATACTAGAGAGTTTTGGCTAATTTTTCCTAAGACTTATTTTATTTTCTTAAATTGCCATAAATTCAAGAATAAATCATTTTATTTCTGAAAACTAACTAATGTAAATAGCAGCCACTGTTTAAAGAAGCCTAACAGCATATGCAGGATCTCATGTTCTGTGAATGCATAGACATTTTTCTTTTTTGAATTCTTTTCATTTATTTTAATGTTTTTATTGGAATAGTTATTGGATTCTTGCATTAAAAATTACTATTCTTACTGTCAAAAATAAAATAAAAAATATATACTATTCTTGATTTCTTCAATTTGTTTCTCCTTGTGCTTCATCTAACTTTTGTTTTGTTTCTGTTATTTATTACCATCCATGTTTCATAAACTGTTCACATAATCTATTTTAACATTTCTATTTGTAATCGTCATATTCTTTTGTATTAAAACATTAATGGATGACTATGTGACTATTAAATGCATATGTATGCATTTATTGTTCAAGATACTTTTATTTATTTATTTATTTAAATATATTTTTATTGATTTCAGAGAGGAAGGGAGAGGGAGAGAGATAGAAACATCAATGATGAGAGAGAATCATTGATTGGCTGTCTCCTGCACACCCCACACTGGGGATCGAGCCTGTAACTCAGGCATGTGCCCTTGGCCAGAATTGAATCCAGGACCCTTCATTCTGCAGGCCGACATTCTACCCACTGAGCCAAACCAACTAGGGCTCAAGACACTTTTAGAAATGGAATTTATATAACTTGGAAGTAAATTTATGTGGTAGATGTTAAGAGCCTCATTTTTTTAATTCTAATAAATGAAGACAATCTCATATTGTTTGTCATTCTGTTATGTTTCATTTATTATGACAGATGCCCTATTATACTATTCTTATGCTTTTATTGTAACTTCTTTATTTATCTAAGTACTCATAAAATTTACATATTTCCAGAAGGAATATTTGATCGTGCTGTATATCCACATTGACATCCAGCACTATTTTCCATTGAATGCCAAGAACAAGCATTAGCATACATATTAATGTTCACGTTTTTAGAGCTTGTTTTTAATCTCTGTTCAAACATTGCCTGAAAGCAGTTGGGCAAAAGTACTGCACGTATTTCACTTTTCCTTCTGTTCGGCCAAAAAATGTTGAAAAGTAAGTGGTTGCCTTTCTTTACCTTTTGATTTAATAAAAAGCCAGAGCTTGCCCTTGAATCAACCTTGGGACATGAATATTCTGAAAGAAAAGTTTCAAACATTAGCTTTGTTGACTCAGCCCTTCATCCCAGAAAGGCACCCTGGGAGAGAAATACCCTTAGATTGCTCCAGAGGACCCAGGTTCTCATGGGTATCTGCTTCATTAGTGATAATGCGTTATGTGTTTCTCCTTGTATTTGATTAAAAGAGGAATTAATATCTAAGAAATAACAAATATCAGAATGTGGAGGGTTTAATGTTACCCCAAACTGCAGCATGTATATATTTCTGAGGAGATGACAAAATTAGATTCTTTTGGAAAAGTGTCGAACATCTAATGCCCCTTAAAATGTCAAATTTAATTTCAAAAGCAAATCATACAGTTTCCTAATTCAGATTTTATCTGTGGAGTGGGAGTTTTTGACTTGATCATTGATAGCAGTTCTCCATGAGAATACTGGCTATGAAATGGGATACTTCAGTATCCATACAGACTTTTTACACATAAAATGACTCCTTCAGAAATGGAGTGGAACATGTAACAATTTTTCTGAAAATTTCTACTGTGGATGGTGTTATTTTCCTAGGGAAAACAGTAGTACTTGTCTTTCGAGTAATAAGGAATCCTATCCGTCACCATCAGAAAGGGTTGATTATATGTATAGAAGCCAACTGTTATGACTGCTGTAAATTATATATCTGTGTGTGTTATATAACACATAATGTAATAATATATATGTTATATATATAAACACACAGAGGGATTTCAGAGAAATCCCCATCAAAATAGGTCTTCCATTTAATTTTAGGTAAGAATGAAAAATGTGAGTAAAGCAGTCTATTTATGTTCTACAGTAAAGAATGATTCATTATTATTTTTTCAACCAAAACTCAATATTTGGTGATGTATTTAATCTCATCCTAAAGAAAACTAGAATAGGAGCCAGGGAACTTAGAAAGACATTTAATCTCTCTTTCATTTCTACCTACCTCATAGGGTAGCTTCGCAGATGAAATGTAGATAGAAAAGTGCTTTGGAATAATAAAGCAGCATAGGAGTGCAAGATAGTATTGCTTTTGTCCTTACTCTATGAAAGTGAACCATTAGAAATCTGATTCCAATGTGGGCATACACTCAGCCATAAAACATGGCTTTTTGAAACCCTCATTCTGGATAATAAATCTTTTGTTTTTCAATAGTATCATACACTATCCCACATTAAACAGGATATACTGAATTCAGTAACATGGGACATTCAATGCCATAAAAATAAACTTAGACTATAGGCCTGTTTAAGGATGATGTTGCTGACACCTGCAGACAATGTTTTTAAACTCAATTCCTTGAAACTTACAAGTCATTTATAAACTCATATACTCAGAGTATAAGGAAAGTAAGCTTGAATGGGCAGGGATTTTTGTTTATTTTTATATATTTAATAACTATAATAATATTGGCTAGTGTGTGATGGCTAAATGAAAGGTCAACATTGCTTTTCTAAATCGTAGATGTGAATTAACTCATTCTTTCATTTATTCATTTAACAAGCAGTTACCAGGTAGTTGGGAGGTATCCACTTTGGTGACTCTGAAGGTTCATATGAAAAATGGGAAATATTAAAATGGGAACATATTTAATACTTTCAACAATAAAGATTTTTTAAAAAGAAAGAAAAATAGGAAATTGGCAGGCAAAGAAGTAATTACGGATGAACTTTAAAATAGGTCTCTACATAGTATTATGATATCATATTAATTAAAGCACTTAATTCTATCTGGAGAGGTCAGAAAAGTTTTTCTTGAGTAGATGATAAATTGAATCTTAGGTAATGAGTAAGAGTTTTGGTTAAGGACAATAATTGAGTATTAAGCGAGGTAATAGTGTTAAGAAACAATTCTTCATTGATCTCTCATATTTCTTCATGTCTTACTAGCAAGGCACTGATCACCTTTCTTTGCAAATACCTTTTCAAGGTGTTTTTCTTGCAAATAGTCTTGATGGATAGAGACAGTGTTCCTTTCTGGAGGAAAGGGCTGTTATGCTTACTGGTCATGATGAAGTGTTCAGGTTCCCCAAGTAGAGCTCCTGTAATGCTCAGGGAACAGGTGAAAGAAAAGGTTGATGCTCTGGCTACTGTTATTAAGATGAAAACAAAGCCTTTTGTCTCTGATTCAAGACTCACATATCTTCTGCCAGCATCCATAAAACTGTGGCAGGGTTACCTAGCATATAGAATAAAATCTCAGCCCTTCACAGGTTTTGACAGTTTTGTTGATGAAGATAATGCTAAGGGACACATGACTTTCTGAATGGGAAGAATGAGGAATTTTCAGGTGGATTAAAGGAATTTGAGGAAAGTCCATGGGAATTGGTAACAAACATGTTGGCCAGACATTATAGTCTTTTTTGAGCAATAAATGCTCCTTTACTTAATTGCCTGCTAATGATGAGGGGTTGGGATGATAGTTGCAGTCTGGTTTCTGGGAAGTAGGTACAAAGGCCTAGTGGTGCCATGGTCATGCTAACTTTGCTCGGAACAGGGGAACTTCCTTGGCTATTGGGTAGTCAGCTTCAGGTCCACCCATAGTAACAACTAGCACTAAGATGAGTCCTGTGTGGGTTGACGGTTCTCTTCCTCTTCCCATCAGCAGTTATTGGGAATGTAGAAGGAAGAAACTTGGCCAACATAATGGGCTTTCTGACAGCTTAGCTTGTCCTGTAGTCTGTCATGCCAAACGTAGATACAATTGGAGAAGGCAGCAAAGGCCTCTGTGATGTTTTGTTTGTTGATTTGTTTGTTTGCTGTGAGTCCTGGCTGCTGTATGGGAACTTTGGCCCTCTTTGGGAGACTTCACTGGGGTAGACAAACTCCTGTGAGAAACTATTGAGGGGTCATTGACTAACATGTGGGTCCTACTGCCTCAGGTTGTATATGTAATCCTGAGATGCAACCCACTGGCAATTGAGAAGAGACCCAAGGAATTGTAGTAAATTTTATAGTCAGCCTTGTAATCTTGCAAAACTCCCTTAGCTCTTATAACTGGATGAAGATTTAAGAGATGTTCTCTTGATAATGAAGTTTGTGCAAGTTAAGTCCCTGTCAGCCAGATGGAACAAACCTTGTTATCCTGATGGAAAACAATGCAACTCAGGGGTTCCCAAGGTTGAAGTAGATGGTGTCATTAATTATGATTATGAGGTTCAATATAGGACTTGGTGTGGAATTATAACATTACAAATTCATTTCATTAAGCTGGTCAGCAGCTGCTATACTGCCTGAAATTGAAACTAAATGTGCCTTGCTTACTAATTTGGAGCTGATCTCTCCCTCTGTGTCCTCTAATTCCCAGCCTTCCCAATTCAACTGCTTTAAGGAAAATGATTATTGGTTCTTCATGATCACTCATCTGAGTATGCTGGAGAACTTTGGGGAAGAGCAAGAACTCAAACTTTTATGGCTTTCTTGGATAAAAATGCCAAAATCCTCACCCTACTCAGACCTGTGGGTATGGGAGTCCTGATTCAATTGATGGAGTTTGGGCAGTGTTCACAGTGGGCAAGGAGAAGCCCAAGTAACCCCCTGGGTGGGGCCTTTGGGGTCAATTCAGTGTACTTTGGTTGCTTCCACAGCTGAATGTATAGTAAAAATTAGTGTGTGATGTGATTGCAAGTCTATGTCTCATAAGTGCCAGAGGGAATCATCTCAATTAGGAAGAGCATGTTGTGAAGTGAACATACCTTTGGGTGGCGGGGTGAGGGGGTTCCTCAGATCTTTCTGACCTCTTTGAGCTACAAGTCCCTGTTACTGGAGTTTTTACAAATTGGAACTTCTGACAAAGTCAGGCAGCTTCCACCTAGAAGTGCTGCTTGGGGATGTGGACCCCTACTGCCCTGATACAGCTACCAGGTATCTTTTGAAGTCAGGCGTTAGCTTGCTGTTGAGCTCTTATTGAAAGTGGACACCGGACTCATGGAGACCTTGTGATTCTCTGGCCCTATTTCCATTGGGGGAGGAAGGGTCAATGTGGGCTCAAGATTAACAAGGTAGGACAGTTCCAACAGACCTCACTAATGGAATGGAAATTTATATTCAAGAAAGTGGTCAGCCTGTCCCTAGTGCAGTCTCAGCTTTACACAGAAAAAGTAGCAGTTGCCCTCTCCTGCTCACGCCACTGCCAGAAACAAAGGTACTGGCTCAGTGGGGCCTTCTGTTCACAGTGCTTTCCCTAACTCTTGGGCCTGGTTGGATGACGTTGTGGCTAAGCTGAAACCTGATGATGTCCACTGGGCTACTAGTTGTACATCTGCAGCAGCTGTGCAAAACTGAAAATGTATGTGCTCTCTCTACTCAGCAGAACTCCTAGCCATTCCCATATTGTTACTGAGTTGGCTTGTAATCAGTGGCCTAATTTATGTACCTGATGGATTAAAACATCTTTGGGGGAGGGGCTGATTCAATCATCTGAGGCCCATACTCTGATGAGGCCCATTGGAGTCACACTGCTGAGTAAGTCTCCATCACCTGGATGACTACCATTGCTGATCAGTAAACTGTAGTGCTGATTATGGCAACATATCCACTGTCATAAAATAGGCACAAAGTAAACCTAAGCTTCTGATGCAGCAGCCACTACTCCCTGGGATTTACTCAACTGCGTGGATCCAAGGACCCTTGGGAGGTGGAGGCATTGCTGAAGTCAGTACTGGGGGTTGGCCTGATTTTCCTAGTTGGAGTTCTAGTAGCCTTAATTAAATATCTTATGGTATAAGTTGTACAGATTTGACCCAGGCCTTTGTTCATTGGAGGGGCCAACAGAGTAATTTACTGTCAGGAGAATTTGCCCTACACAAAGATGGTATAAAAATGAGGAGTGGATATGGAAAATAATTGTCCATGGGTGTTTTGAATTTCTATATGTTGCAAGTAGAGGCATGATTGCCTTTCTTCCAGACTATCTTTACAAGGATTTTTGTATGTGGAATAGCTCTGAATGATAGAAATATACTTCTGGAACAAGGGGTAAGTGTGCTTAAAACCTTGGATCATAGAGATAGTGTCTTCCTTTGAATCAAAAGGCAGGCATGCTCATGGGTCAGGCATAATAAACATAATGTCTACCTCTGTTGCCAAGGAAGATATTCTTACTGTATATTACTAATGATTCAGGTTGTCTATGCTTGGAATTCTTTTCCTAGAATGCAACTGATTGCCTGTGCAAGCATCATAGGGTCCACTTTGCTTCCTTCGGTGAGAGTTGAGGCTTGGGGAATCAGCACAAGTACCGATCCTCTAGCTACTGCTATTTGTGAGTTAATAAGTTTTCTTCTTTTCTGACCTAGGAGTCTGTCTTTTGTCAGCATCCAAGGCAGGCTCGCTTGTTAGCTTGCATGTAGGGCAAAATTGCACACTCGTCACTCTTCACAATTAGAAGCTATAAGAGATACAGTCAAACCTCGGTTCTCAAATGTCTCCCATCTTGAGCAGTTCAGTTCTCAACCAAGTTGTGAAATGAAAAAATGTCTCAGTTGTTGAACAAAACCGGTTCTTGACCTGACACCCCTTTCATGCTGATACACCAGCAAAACAAAAAGTGTCTCCCAGGCCACAGAGGAGAGAATGTGCCAGTGTGAGTGGGGTGTTTAGAGCCAAACCTTGTCTTGTTAACATCTCAGGAAATTGTACTGTGAATATTTTTGTATTTTGCGGGTGTTTTTTCTTTTGTTGCTGGCACAATTTTAAAACATAAAGAGGCTATCAAGAATGCTAATGTTGCTAAAGGTGTGAAAGAAACAATGGTCAGAAGCAATTGAAGAGGTAGAAATACTGTTATTAATTTGGATAAAGGAAAAGGAGTTAGCCAGTGACAGCATTTCAGGGGCAATGATATGCAGAAAAGCAAAGATGCTGCAGCTGACCTCCTGAAAGACATACCTGGAATGAGTGCTGAAAAAGATTCATTTAAGGCTAGTAGGAATAGTTCAATGAACTTAAGAAAATAGTGATTGTTTATTGATTAAACAGTACATTAGACATCTACTGTATATAAGAAAGGTTAAAATGGAATCATTTGGGGGTCTGGAATGATCAATTCAATTTTCATTACTTCTAATGGGAAAAAATGAATCCGTTGTTGAACAAATAGCTTCTCAAACAGCCTTCCGGAATGAATTAATTTTGAGAACTGAGGTCCACTCTATACCTCTACTCTCAGTGGTATGAAATAGCTGACATTTATTTTTGTCCATAAAAGTAAAAAATATTTTCTTTTTCTTCTTGGCATGGAATTCTTATTTAAGCAGTGATTTGGGGATGTAGGCACCTTTATATATTTATTTGGTTTTCATTAGCTTCCAGATTTGCCATACTCATCTGCATTAAGCTGGCTGAGGGGAAAAGAAGATGGGGGAATGTGTGTGGGATATTTTCATGGGCCAAGCTTAAAAATGGTACATATCATTCACTGTCATTGACTAGAACTTGTTCAAACATTACCCTTGGATGGGGAGAAACGTGGTCTAGTCCTATGTCCATGAAGAAGAGAAATGAGTTTGGTGGAAAGTTTTTTTCCACAGATGGAAGCTATTTCCAACCAACAGATGTGAAAATGAGCAAGTCATGTCTTTAGCATGGCTAAAATCATAGGCTGCATGAAGTAGAGTGTGGTAGATGATGAGAGGCGAGTCATGAATCACCTTTTACCTTAGGTTGATCTCTCTGAAGGTGACTGGCAAACGCTGAAGGATTTTAATCTTGGAATAACAAGATTAAGGGAGAATATTTATGAAGCTATAGCAACAGAGTGAAAAAAAAATGTCAATTTTAGTGAAGCCAGTGACAAAAGAGATTCACTAATACAATAAAAGTAATTATTGAACACACCCTGAGAGTCATGCATGGTGATGGTGATACAGGAAAATTGGACTGGAACACACTGTGTTCCTCTAGGCAGGATGGTTCTTGGGTTCTTTGTCTGGTGGAATCGAAGAATGAAACCATGGAATAGAGGTGCTTTAGCAAAAGGTGGAAATTTATTGAGAAACAAGCGTATGGGGGGTGGGGGGAAGAGTCCCGCTAAGTCCCTTTTCCTTCAGCGTATAAAGGCTGCAGATCTTTGTGCCTTGATATCCCCTCTGATTGGTCACTGCCCCCCTTAGATTGCTTACTATAGCAATTCCAGAGCTCAAACCTCAAGTGAAGTAGGAGGTTTCCTCCTTCTTCTTATTGTTTCCCTATTTCCTCTGGGCTTTCTTCTTCCCTCTCTGAATGAGGAGCTCCCTTCCCTTTATTCTGGAAATGTCTACCTTTCTGCAGTTCTCAGCTCCCTTATCTTATGGAAATGTACCTTCTGCTACTCCCAGCTCCCTTATCTTATGGAAATGTACCCTTTGCAGTTCTGTAGCCCTGTGCTTTTTCCATGGACCCCTTACTTCCTAAAATTTCCTAAACCTGCCTATTTCACCCCTAAAAACTCCTTTCAGTGGGTACTAGATATTTGCCAAAATAAAACCAGTAACAAATGGACCAGTGAGATACCTGTGGTCAGAGAAAAGGTGAAGAATAGTAAGTGGTGGGGAAATGCCTGAGGAGAGGCACGAGGTAGGAAAATTATGGGGATCAGGTTTAAATTATTGAATTCCATGAGCTTGTACAACACTTAGGTGGGTATGCCAAGCAGGTATTGTTTATGTGTAGCTGCGTCTCCTTAGAAAAGTCAGTACAGAGTTGGTCATCCCCAGGAAGAGACTAAAGATCACCAAGATGGGGCGCCCACATTACACATATTCAGCGAGTATGTGTTAGTTGACTTTTGTGTTATTTATTTTTCTGTTAAAAAGGAAAAGTTGTTACTCTTTGATTTACTGAACATATTTTGACTCTTTTCTGATTTCTCAGGTATTCAGGTAGAGTTAATAAGTACCCGTAGCTGAAAGATGTAATGGTAGCATTAGATTCAAGAAGAAATCTAAAATAATATTAAGTGAGCATATATTCTGCTTTTACTGAAATGGCTGTCATTGGTGGTGGTCTGTAATTTCTTCAGATTGCTTGTTACTTCTGCTAGCTACAACAATGATGCCTTGGGAGGTATCAAGCTCTTTAATTGTACACATCATATTGCTATCAGCTTAAAAAACATAGCTCCCTTTTCTTTCTGGTTAAACATTGCTGTTTTATAAAGGAGTACTCCTCCTCCATGTATGCTCCGAGCTAATTGCTGTTGCAAATACAGCTTGAGTTTTAAATCAGCAATAATGACACCACATGGCTTAAGATTACCTAGTTCTGTTTTTTGTTTTTGTTTTTGTTTTTCATCTTTTGCAGTTCTAGGACTGGAGGTAATAAGAAAGAGGAGTGAGCTTCTCTTTATTGACTCCACTTTTCTATGCCATCCATGCCTGTTCTTTACTGCCTGGTTGAAATGATGGCCACTCTGGAAATGAAGCATGATTTCATGACTGCTATCCCAGACTGAGCCTAAAGCTCAGGGTGGCCATACTTCCCCTGTCCACCCTCCACCCTCCAAGTTAACCGTGTGCATCACAATCTGCTCAGAAGACACAGACATGAGAATTCTGTTTTTTTTCTTGGTTAATTTTTGCATATTAAATTGCCCAAGTTCATGGAAATGGTGGAGGGTGGTATGTAAACATTGTAACAGGAAGCATCTGGGTTCTTCTACTGAGTTAGTTAGAAGAGGATGCTAATAAAACCAAATAACTGCTTTGGACTCTGAAAGAGCCAGTGAGCATTTTTCTATAGAAACAAACTGGATTTTGCATGCTAAACTGTCACTTCACTAGTGTGTTTCCTTGTTACAAGGACAGGGTGAAACTATAAATTGGTTGACCTAAATTTACAAAGCCTTGAAGTACAGGTCCTGCTGATTAGGTTGATTCCATCAGCGATCCCTGTGAAGAACCTGATAATGAGTTACCCAGACTTAACTTGGCTCAGAGATACCAGGACATTGTGCTAGTACAGTCTGAGAAGGTGTAGTCTACTTCTAATTTTAATTGCAATGTGACATTTAGAAAGGCTGTTCCTATTTTTTCTATTTTAAACTAGTGTCCTAAATAGGTGTGTCCATACTACTTAGTTTAGGGACACAGGCTCCAGAGTCCAGACCCTCTTGCCATTTCAGATTTGGCAGAAAGGTAGGACAGGGTGTTATGTTGGGCTGGAGCTCGGCTGTTTCCAGTGCGATGTCAAGCGCGAGGTCCTATTGGGCTGGGGGTTCTGTGTTTAGGTGCTGGTTGTGCTGTATGATACAAAAAAGAAAAAGGACACCTTCATTTCTAGCCTCCGCTTTCCAAGCACAAGCCGGAATACCAATTCCACATTCCTCAAGGACCAGGGGATAGAGGACACCATCTTGTATGACTCTGCTTGGTAGAAGTCTATTAATACAAACACCTAATTTTTCCATGAACGCTAACAATGGTTAGTTTATCATCACATGTAGAATTACTCAACAGGTTTGCTTTTTGGATTCCAAGTAAATCACCATTTCCATGTGTATCTTAGAAATTAATCTTTGAATTTTATCGTAATTAGGTTGAATATCATGAAGTTATAAAAAAAAAACCACCTCATTTTGCCAATAACATTAAATTGGTATTTAGATTATGTAGTATTATTGCATTGATTTCTTACCATTTTAAAATTCTAGGGTGAGAATTTAATTTTACAAATTGTAATAGTTTGACTTTTCTAATCAGCAAGTTTAATGGTTTAATGGTTGTCTGTTTTCCTTACCTTGTATTTTCCATTACAGGAAGCATCCCAGTTATCTGGACTCCCCGAGTATGTTAAAATAGTAGAAGTTGGACCTCGCGATGGATTGCAGAATGAAAAGGTAGCTTGATATCACTTTGGCACAATTTATTTTAAATGATAAATATTCATATTTTTTAAAACTCTAAAGACATATTTCATATGCTGCAATATAATAGTTGTTCTCAATTGCTAGTCGAATTTATAAATCTTAACTAGGATTTGCTTTCAGTTAAGAAGTAATTTTCTATTTATGTTTCAACAGACCCTATACACATTAATTATAAAATAACTTTCAATGTTTTTCTAGGTTATAGTTCCTACAGATATAAAAATTGAATTTATCAATCAACTTTCCCAAACTGGCTTGTCTGTAATAGAAGTGACCAGCTTTGTGTCTTCCAAATGGGTACCACAGGTATGTAATCCATAACTCCTTATCTGGGTCCTTAATTCAGCCTTGCCAAGATTTAGAAAACAATGTGATGTGCATTGTGATATAATTATTAATTTGTCACCTTCTTACAAAATTATAGCGCATACACTGAGGTAAGATTAAGGAAAAACCTCTTTGATGAAATATCTTATATAAATTAAGTCCTAAAAAGTTATTTAGACTTCCATGTTGATCCCACCTGATTATATGGCTCAGCATCATGAGCAGAGGATAAGGCTTGTCCCTGACATCTTTCACCCCCACTCAGTTTAAGGTTCCCCTGAGGTTCTGCCTTTAACAGTTTTCTCTGTCCTCTTTTGCCTATCCTTCCAACATTAATAGTCACTTCTAAGAGGGTACAAACCTGTGTTTCTAGTCCTCCTCTTTATGGTGAGCTTCAGCTACATGTAACACCAGTACCTCAAACCAGTGGGTTCAAAATCACTCATTGTCCATCCTAATGTATGCTAAAAGCTCAATTGTTCCCTTTGAAATCTTGGACTTGAATGCTCAACGGGTTGTCTCCTATATCTCTAGTCAGTGACTAGCAGCTCATACAAATTCTTAGTCCTCTGTAAAGCATATTTTTACCTCTTCTTTTCAGTCCCATTGATACATTAGTAACCCACACCCTTATTGACCAATTATTGTGATAGTCCCTTAAATGATATCCATACGCATTTTTTCTCTTTTTTATTTCTTTATATATAGGATGTCTCCCAAAATGTACACACACTTTGAATGATTATAAAGCCAGTGTTTATCAATATACAGTTCATTTTCAAAATTTAAAATAATCTTAACAAAATGAATAATTTTTTGTTAATGCCTATTTTCAAACTGATGAATGCTCTGGTCCAGGCACTGCTGATAATGTGAAGCAATGATATCACAAACATCAAGAATCATTTTGTTTGGTATTTTTTGCCCCCAATTTGTCAACTATTGCCAGTTTTGTACCGTAAACTTTATCTTATATGTATCTCCATAACAAAGTCTAGTGGATAAATAGTCTTTGTTCAAACCTTAGTCTGGCTTCACCCAATATTCAAATCATTTAAACCTGAAAAGGAAAGAAAATTAAGTTAGTTGTCAGCTGTTAAAGTGTGTATATATTTTGGGGGGACTCCCGCTGTCCCCCCAAAATGTATACTAGTATATACTTTGAATGATTATAAAGGCAGTGTTTGTACTTCAACTGTGTTTTCAAACTTCCAGTAGCATTTTAGGTTGAATTTCTTTTTTTCTTTAATTTATCTTTATTATTGAAACTATTACACATGTCCCTTTTGTCCCCATTGATCCCTTCCAGCCAGCTCCTGCCCCTGCCCCCCAGGCCTTCATCACACCATTGTCTATATCTATGGGTTATGCCTATCCTATCTAATAAAGAGGGAATATGCTAATTGACCCTCACACCATTGCAAAGATGGCGGCGCCCACAGCTAGTAAGGAGGGCATTTGCTAATTGACTGCCCTGCCCTCAAAGATGGCTGTGCCCACAGCCACAAGATGGCCAGCAGGAGAGGGCAGTTGGGGGCAACTGGGCCGGCAGGAGAGGGAAGTTGGGGGTGACCAGGCTGGCAGGGGAAGGCAGTTGGGGGCGATCGGGCCAGCAGGGGAGCAGTTAGGCATCAATCAGGCTGGCAGGGGAGTGGTTAGGGGGTGATCAGGCTGATAGGCAGAAGCGGTTAGGGGCAATCAGGCAGGCAGGCAGGCGAGCAGTTGGGAGCCAGCAGTCCTGAATTGTGAGAGGGATGTCCAACTGCCGGTTTAAACCAGCAGTCAGACATCACCTGAAGGGTCCCAGTTGGAGAGGGTGCAGGCTGGGCTGAGGGACAACCCCCCCACAAGTGCATGAATTTTGTGCACTGAGCCTCTAGTATGCATATGAGTTCTTTGGTTAAACTCTTCCCCCTACACCCACCCACCCCAGCCTTCCCACTGCAATTCATTAGACTGTTCCATGCTTCTATGTCTCTAGATCTATTTTGTTCATCAGTTAATTTTGTTCTTTTGATTTCACATATGAGTGAGATCATGTGATACTTGTCTTTCTCTGACTGGCTTATTTCCTTTGTTCAAAGCTTAGTCTGGCTGAAAAGAAAGAAACATCAATTGAGCTGTCAGTTGTTAAAGTGTGTATACATGTTTTGAGGACAACCTGTATTTTCCCACTCCTAAAATAATCTCCCAGAAATACCAACCTTCTCGAACTTCTTTAGAGTTCCCTTCTCCCCATTAAAAAGGTCAGGAAACTTCAGCCTGGTATTCAGGGCTTTTTCCCTGGCCTCTTTTTCCTTTCCTTAACTCTGTTTTCCTATTTCATTTTGCTGAAATCCTGCCAAATCAAATTGCTTTTTGTTTTCTATTGACAAGCCCTGCCTCTTTGGCTCTATAGCTCTTTATTAATACTTGCTCATGAGCATCTCAATTTCTGCATTGCCTGAAGTTATAACAGGATGATGTACAAAGTCTTAAAACATTAAAGCCTTTTTAATTGCAAGACACTGGAAGCAGCCCAGCCGGCATGGCTCTGTGGTTGAGCATAGAACTATGATCCAGGAGGTCATGGTTTGAATCCTAGTCAGGTCATATGCCCAGATTGCAGGCTTGATCCCCAATGTGGGGTGTGCAGGAGGCAGCCGATCAATGATTCTCTCTCATTATTGGTTTCTATCTCTCTTTTCCTCTCCCTTCTTCTTTAAAAACAATAAAAGTATATTTTAAAAAGACATTGGAAGCAACAGAAACCACAGTATAATTATTAGTATTAGTAATATGTCACTTGTCACAGAGTCAGTATTCAAATATCATTTACTTTCGTTCATTCTCCAAATAGACCATAATTTTTCATTCATCCCATTGTCACTGTTTATACTCACATTTTTTGTAAATGTGTTTCAATAATCTCCTTCCTTGGCTATAAGCCTTTTAGAGGCAGTGATGTGTCTCTCTTGTTTATTGTGTCTCTTGTGTTTGGTGCCTAGTGAGTAGGTGCTCAGTAAGTAATTGTGAAATGACTAGAGGCCCGATGCACGAAATTCTTGCAAGGGGCTCGGCTCTCACAGCCTCAGTGGCTGCCTCGGCCCTCACAGCCCTGGCTTCGTCCAGAAGGTCACCCAGAAGGACATCTGGAAGGTTGTTTTGCTGTCCGGTCTAATTAGCATATTATTAGCATATTATCTAATATAGCTTTTATTATTATAGATTAGTGAATCAATTAGCCTGAAAAAATGGCACATTACTTTCCATTCTTTGGTTTGGACAAGTGACTTGCTCTTGGTCACATATTTGGTCCTGTCTAATGAAGGTCACAGATGTTTTCCTGAGGAAGACACACATAGCTTGGTGAGACTGTACATATTTTCTCTTTGTGAAATGCTAGCTATTATTATTTCACTTACTGTCATTAATTTTAAGAAAATGTGAGGCCTTTTTATCATCTCCAAGACTTCATGAAATTGCTGCTGCGTTTGATTCAGCCGGTGCTCACTCCACAGACTTGATTATTGGTGGAGAGACCCTGGAGTCTGCTGTCACTTTAGAATTAGGGTGAAGAGAGGGAACGGTTCATGGTAATATTAACTAATGACTAATGAAAGTTGTATTTCAGACATTATATTTTACTAGTCCTCCTCAAGATATTTTTATTTCCCAGTAGTTTTCTAAAACTGCCTACAAAGTGGTCTTCTTTCCTATTATAATGCTCATTGGTCACATTTATTATTAAGCAATACTGGAAATTGATTGGTGGATTATTGTTCAGATTGATGGAGGACACACCCAGTGACATTTAGCAGGAAAAGGATAGGCCCCTTTCTAGAGGGCCATCCTTCTTCTTGCTAAACTAGTGAAGAGAAAAGATGGATACAACAAAAGGGAAGCAGTCCTCTGTGAGCAGTAATGGGAAAATGCCTTTTGGCCTCACATTAAGTAGATACATGTGATGGAGCCATACAGTAACATGATTTATTCTGGACTCGGTCCTGCAGTGAATTTAGGACTTAACCTATTGAGACTTAATGAGCTCTTCCTAGGCTCAAAGTATTATGGAATAAATGACGTAAGTCCCCACACAGCTCTTGAGGACAGCTGCGGTGATGTACACGTTCCTCTGGTCCTGTCTTCCTGTCTACATTCCTCCTTGAGCTTGAGCAAGTGACATAACCTCTTTGAACCTGGGAAATCCCAGCAGTGGTGCCTGCAGCCTGTGAGGGTCGGGGCAGCAAGGCCTGTGACTGGGTCCCTGAGTGTGAGTGCCCAGAGCACCAGACTCCTGACTAGCGTCAGTAATGAATGCCTGATTGACAGACAGACTGACTGAACTGTCCTGGGTGCCACAGAAATTCACTGCCTTCTCTCTTTTTCTTCTCTCTTCTGCCTTTTTCTTAAAGCTTAAGGTATGTGTTTAGTTTAAATATTTGACTGGGCCCAATCTGAGTAATTTAAGATACTAAATACATTTCACTTTTATTACTCATCTGGTTACATGCATTTGTAAACAACAAAAAAAGTTTTTTAGGTAAATCATGTATCTATAAAAGCAGTGTGCCTGAATCAAAGACATGATGAGATTCATATTCTAAAATTACACTGGTCACTTACTACAGAACATATCAAGTGTATGTTAAAAAGCAATATTGAGCCCTTGTTGGTTTGGCTCAGTGGATAGAGTGTCAGCCCACACAGACTGAATGGTTGTGGGTTTGATTCCAGTCAAAGGCATGTACCTCTATTGCAGGCTAGATCCCTGGCCCTGGTCGGTGCATGTGGGAGGCAACCAATTGATGTGTCTATCTCACAACGATGTTTCTCTCCGTCTCTCCCCCTCCCACTCTCTCTAAAAATCAGTGGAAAATATCCTCAGGTGAGGATTAACAATAACAAAAAAGGCAATATTGAGAATATTCCACTTTGTAAGTACCGCGCGCTAACCGATTGCGCCACTGGAGCTCCGAGAACGTTCCACTTTAGCTATTTTATTTTCCACAGTTGTGTTTGTGTTTTAGAATTCACTGAGCTTGACTAAGCAGAGCAAATTTTTTTTGTCGCTGCAGGTCGTCTCATTATGTAACTGCTGATTTCACTGGTTTTATACCAACAAAAAAGGCCTTAAGTCAGCAGAGCTAATTCATAGTGATAATCCCTCTTTTGAAATTTTATATCTTTCATATTTTAGAAGACGCTGTTATGACCTCAGATTCATCTAACTTAAAGTCATGTCTGAGATTTGTGACAGAACAATCTTAGTGCAACAGCTTGTGTGTAATTGTCTGAAGTAACTTCTATTTCTTCTCAAGACTGAGCTTGGCCCCAAACTGGTATTCTGTTAACTCTGCATCTTCTGTTTCTTCCCGTCAGACCTAGGTCATGGGAACAGCTCTCTAGTTTATGTTTAGATTGCTGCTTGTTCACTTACTTCTTTTTTTAGTGTTTTAAAGTTTTTTTACAGTTTCCCCTCCTACTGTTTTGTTTGGCAGTGGCTTTCTAACTAAATCAGCTAAAGAAAGTTCCATGTAGCAGGGTGCCATATAAAACAGGATCCCACACCTATACTCCAAATGGCCAGAGATGATAAAATACCTGCCATGAAAAAAAATGTTCTTTACAACTTATCTAGAAAAAGGTTTTCTTAGAGTGACTTACAAGAACATTTCAAATAAGTCCAGCTAGCCCCCCAATTCAGTGTGACAAACAACAATAACAGCTGAAAGAAAACTTGTTTATAAAAATAGACAGGTTTACGGCAACTTAGAAATGTGGCTCCTAGTAGTCAGCTATTTAAATCGTGATAAATACATTAATTTTAAACAGTGAACTAGAGTTTTACATTCATCCTGAATTTAGGAATTTGGCTTAAGCATTTTCATTCACATGAATGATTCACGTGAACATCATTTATTTAAAAATAAGAATACATCAAATGTATACAATGCTATATGTTTATGTAGGTCATATGCAAAGTCTTGGTTATAAATATTTGCTCCCCATTTAATTAATTTTTACTACAGAATGGATGGGTCACAAATCTTGACCTGTCAGCAAGGGATAGAAAAAGACTTTCTCTGTAAAAGTAAAAGGAAATAGACATAAAAGACTGTAACAATTATTTACAAATCAGTCTAACACTTGAATATATGGCCCAAGTACAATGTAAGCAAGAAGGAATGTGTAAGCTTTTCCTTACCCTCCTTTTACTGTGTGCTGCAATTAATTCTTTATTGGTAATGAAAACACACTTACTGGATTGAAGTTTAAGATTCAGATTTTCATTGATGAGATGCAGGAGGCTGTAGTTTCTGTTACTGGGTTTCCTCCTGGCTTTATTCCTGGCTCTGCTCTTTTTGAGGGGGATGGGTGTGTGAATAGGCAAGGAAGGGGGTAATTTAGTGGGGATGTTGATTTTGTGTGTGAGAGAGAAAGAGGGAGAGAGAAACAGAAAGAACGAGATAATGCCCCTGGGCATGCAGACACACAGAGCCCCCAAATTATTTTGCTTATGAGGCACAGTTAGCTGGCAGGGCAATTTTATCATCTGGGAAGTATTCCAGGGTGAGTCTCATTCATTATATACCCCAGATGAGTTGGCCTCTGCCATCTCTCCAAAGAGGATCCTAGTAAAATTTACCAAGACCACAGTTCCCGTTTTATAGGGTTATAGGATTCCTTTTACTCAGCTAGGTTGGGAGGAGAGTGGGCTGAACGGGGAGTAAGATTTAACCCAAACTCCATTCAAAGGAAACTGACTTGGAACACTCAGTTCTGGGTTTAGTACACTATACACTAAGTTTGCCCCTCACGTAACCCCTGTCATATTTGGTACCCTTATGCTTTCCACATGTTATTTCTATAATAGAGTTGCTTCTGTTTGATTACGGCAGTTAGCATTAGGCTCCAGCCAGTTCAGATCACCCAGACTAGTCATTGGTGAAGTACATCTCCATTTCTTCTTCTTTTTTCTGGAATTGCCAGCCCGGAGCACACACTAGTGCTGCTTCCTGTAAAAAGCTTGTATATATTAAAGATGTTTAAGGGTATATTCTTATTAAGTAGAGGCCTGGTGCACAAATTCGTGCATGGGTGGGGTCTGGCCACGCCTACCTGATGGGGACCCATTGAGCTGAGCTGGCCAGGGAGAGGGGTGAGGGTGGTTAGCTGATCAGCCCCGCCCCCAATTAGGGTGTTGAGATCCGATTGGGGGTGGGTCTGGCGGGGGTGGGGGGCGGCGCAGGCCGATCAGGGCCCGGATCAGGCTGGTTGCCTGCCACATAGCCACCGGTTGTTCAGTCATTCTGGTCGTTCCACCGTTCCAGTCGCTGAGCTTTTATATATATAGATAGTTTCTAAATATACTAGCCTGGTTTCATTTTTTTTTTTAATACGTTTTTATTGAGTTTAGAGTGAGAGGAAGGGAGAGGGATAAAAAGATAGAAACTAGAAACATCCATGAGAGAGAAGCATCCATCCACTGTCTCCTGCACACCCCCTTGGGGATTGAGCCTGCAGCTAAGGCACATGCCCTGACTCAGAATGGAATTGGTGACCTCTCGATACATGGGTCAATGCTCAACCACTGAGCCATACTGTCCAGGCTTGTTTCATTTTTCAACTTATTTGAGCATGTTGAATTTCTTCCACATCAAATAATAATTGCTGTGTGTTCAAAATTTGGTCTCAGAGAAGGAATAAAGACACCGAGTTCTCTAGTCAATGACCTTAGATGGTTATTGAAAGTTAAATGAGGATATAATTGTTCTATAAGAACTATATACACATAGAAAAAATATATTCATTCCTTAAGAAATAGAAAATAAACATACAATAGGTTCCACCTCGTTTTGCTCCCAGCATTAAATGGAATGAACCATAGACTCTTTAGACTTGTCTGTAAGTCTAATTTTTTTTTTTTTTTTTTTTTTTGCGTTGACCATGTAGCTTGTGGAGAACATTCCAGCTGTATGTTTGTGCAAATGCATGTGTGCATGTGTATTCGAATAGGTGCAATTGTCATGTATTCTTGAAAACTAGTAAAATTAATGCTGGTTCTTTTTATTATCTGCATAACAAATAACTCCACAGTTTAGTGGCTTAATAACACTTGTTTGTACTTGTGGTTTCTGTGGATCAAGAATTCAGGATGGCTCAGTTAGGTATCTCTGGCTAGACGTCCCTCTGAGATGGTGGTCAGAGATGGAGCAGCGGGGCTAGGAGTCTGGGAGCTGAGGGCTGCTGGGCACCTCTCTTTCCCACTGTGTTCTCAGAGCCTCTCCTCATGGTCTCTGTATGGCTGAGTGTGTACTTCCTCACAGCACGGCAGCTTTAGACAAAAAAGTGACTGAGAACTGCAAAGGGGAGTGTTGTAAGAGGCAGGGAAAAGTGGTGTGCTGTTTATAACCAAGCCTTATAAATTTTATAGCATTACTTTTAAATAATATATTCGTTGAGCCAGTTACAAAGGCACCCAGTTTCCGAGGGAGGAGGACAGACAGCACCTCTTGATTGGGAAGGGTAGTTTAGAAGAGCATGTGTGAGGGGAAATATCATTGGAGCCATTTTTATAATCCATGACACTTACATGTTTTTAAATGGTCTAATTCCAAAGTTTGACCGCCAGAAATGAATAGTAGCAATTAGGTTTTTCTGGCTTTTTGTTAGCACAAAACATCCTGCATTGTTTTAAGTTGCTATATTAACATGTTCATTGGAATCTTCTCCTTTTAAATGAAAATAATTGCGTTTAATTAACCCAGTTATATGCTTTTTCTCACTAATAATTAAAGAATAAATAAATTAAGAGAAAAGCAAGTTCTGCATTTTGAAAATCCCAAGTTTAGAAGGGAAGGAAGGGAAGGGAAGGAAGGGAAGGAAGGGAAGGGAAGGGAAGGGAAGGGAAGGGAAGGGAAGGGAAGGGGAGGGGAGGGAAGGAGGGAGGGAGGGAGGGAAGAAGGAAGGAAGGAAGGAAGGAAGGAAGGAAGGAAGGAAGGAATGAAGAAAGGAAGGAAGGAAGGTCGGAAGGAAGATCTCAGCACTGGCAAGGCTGCTAATTCTTATCTCACTCCTACTCCCTTTATAAGGTTGTTTTGCCTCAAATGGGGTTCAGGGTGGTATTGGAGGGAGAGGTGTGTTGCCTAGACAAGTTGCGAGGTGAGGGTGAGAAAGCTGCACCCACAGCCCCTTCAGATCTTCCTCCCTCACCTCTGTCAAAGGCAGAGATGGGGTCGAAGCAGGTTGAAACAGTCCTAGGCATTTGCTTTCCTAACCTTTTCTACTCTGGAGTAAAGCCACCTTTTCCCTGAATACCAGCTTCTAGCATGCAGCCCAAAGTAGAGAAGAGGTCCCAGTAGGGAAGAATCACCTCCTGCCAGAAGATGGGGCAGGAAAAAGGCCAAAAATAAAAAATAAAAAAGCCAGAAAACAAGAGGTAAACATTCGTGCTTGCAGTTTACCCTCCAGATAAACCCTGAATCCCTGCCATCCACTCTGAAAACGGTGAGCACACACCGCGCGGGAGTCAAGGCCTTCACTGCAAAATGTTATTTCTATACCCAGAAACTGTGCCTCCACGTCTAGACCTGCTCAGCGGAGTCCTAGCTTCCTGACCGACACCTTTGCAGAGAGTCTGGTATAGCCTATTTGGCATGCCTGGCACGCTCACACCATTCAGTTCCACGTGTTAAATTATTTAGGTAATGTCTACTTGGAAAGAATAAAGAACAGGAAGGTTTTTTGTGTGTTTTTTTTTGTCAGAGCAAAAGTCAGTGTACTCCAGAAATGAAAAGGAGCAATTAGATTTTTGTTTGCTTTTTAGTTTCTTTTATTTTCTTTTTCTTAAATATGTTTTTTATTGATTTCAGAGAGAGGGACGGGGAGGGAGAGAGAAACATCGATGAGAGAGAAACATCATTTGGCTGCCTCCTGCACATCCCCTATTCAGGACTGAGCCCGAAACCTGGGGATGTGCCCTGACTGGGAATTGAACAGGCAACCTCCTGGTGTGTGGGATGGCTCTCAACTATCTGAGTCACATCAGCTGGGCTATTTTATTTTATTGTTGACAGTATTGCAGATGGCCCCAATCCCTCCCCTTAGCCCCTATTTCCCAGGCCCCTTTTTGTTAGCGTAAAACACCCTGCATTATTTTAAGTTGCTATATTAACATATTCCTCTAAATTTGCAGTCAAATTTTTCTCCTTTTAAAGAAAACAATCACATGCATTCTGAATACTATACTAGGTACTCTTTACAATGTGGCAGTGTATCTGATTGATATTCTATACTAGTGTTGGTTATATAATAGTGAGTGTCACTGGCTATAGCTTTACAGTGATAAACTCCTTCCTTCCTCTAATCCAGCCGTGGGCAAACTACGGCCCTCAGGCGGATCCGGCCCTTTTGAAATGAATAAAACTAAAAAAAAAAAAAAGACCGTACCCTTTTATGTAATGATGTTTACTTTGAATTTATATTAGTTCACACAAACACTCCATCCATGCTTTTGTTCCGGCCCTCCGGTCCAGTTTAAGAACCCATTGTGGCCCTTGAGTCAAAAAGTTTGCCCACCCCTGCTCTAATCAGTGGGTTGTGTTTGTTTAACCATTTGTTTTTAAGCAGTGATCAAACCCAAATGTGTTATTTTTAAGTTGCTTCCTTGTACCATTAGCACATCATTGTTACTATAATCACTTAGAGCGAGCAAATTGCCCGAGGCAGTGTTTGTCAATCTTTTTCATCTCAGGGAACACATAAACTGATTACTAAGATTCTGCTGCACACCCAAAATATATTATGTTCTTTGCTGATTGGACAAAAAAAATAGGTATAATTTTGGTTCATATCACACCAGGTGCCTACTGTTGTGTTGGCTGTTGTCATTTTTTTTTTTTTTTTTTTTTTTGACAATCTAAGGGAAAAGAGCTCAGTGCCCCTGACTAAACAGGTACTGCATGTTTTAAAAATTCTTGTGGCACACCAGTGTGCCCATTAGGGCATAACTGACTGAAAATTTCTGGCCTAAAACATAATCACAAATTTTTAAAACACCTTTATCTCTCACAGAAAAGAATACAAAATATGAATATATACTTTTTGTTATTGTTATTCGTAGCTCAGATGTAGTTTCATGACAGTCTGCAAAGCAAAGCAAAGAAAGACTTGTAATTAAGAGCAATAATGCCAGGAATTTTACTGGTTAGATTTTAAAATTTTTCACACTGAAGGTGTAATTCTATATGTTTTGGATGTTTTTCCCCATGGCACCAAAATTCCTGATTATTATCAAAGATTTATTAGACTCAGTATGCACTACTTTCTAATTACTTAATTTGATCAAAATTTTGATTAACAAATTGGGTTTTGGGGTTCTTAGATTTATAAGTAAAACCATAACAAAATTTTAAAGGAAATACTTTACCTCCCTTTTAATTTAATTATATTGTTTACCATTTACCAATTGTTTTTCCTGAATTTTCCCATAAAAGAAACTTTTAAAGCCACTTTTTGTTAAAATTCATTTTCATGTTAAAATTCATGTTTTGTGTCTGATTTAAATTATCTTAAAATTTGGTCTTGTAGAACTATCTGTATGCATTAGTAGCAGAAAGGGCTGTGCATTATATCCTATGTAGTAAAAGCCTAATATGCAAAGTGTCTGGTCAACCAGTCAGCCATTCAGCCAATCAAAGTGTAATATGCTAATGATATGCTAAGGCCACTCAACTGCTTGCTATGACATGCACTGCTACCAGGGGGCAGATAGTCGACTGGTCAACCAGTCACTATGACGTGCACTGACCACCAGGGGGAAGTCAACTGGTCGACCAGTTGCTATGATGTGCACTGGCCACCAGGGTGCAGATGCTCTGACCGGTAGGTTAGCTTGATGCTGGGGTCCAGCCTATCTGGACTGAGCGAGATGGGCCAGACATGCCCTGGAGCCCTCCTGTGGTCCCTTCCTGGCTGGCCAATATCCCGCACCCCTCCCCAGCCCTGATCGTGCACCGGTGGGGCCCCGCGGCCTGACCTGTGCCCTCTCACAATCCGGGACCCCGTGGGGATGTTGGAGAGCTGGTTTCACCCCGATCCCGCAGGCCAGGCCGAGGGACCCACACTGGTGTACGATTTCGTGCACCGGACCTCTAGTAATTACATAAAAGCTGAAGGGAGGTACAGTTTAGTACAGAGAAACTTGAATCTAACTTTTTAATGTTCCTTTTTTGCATTACTCTGATTAGTTGGTTGATAAACATTGCCAATCTTATTTTAGTGTAAACTCCTTCTATTGATATGACTCCTGACTAAGCCTCCTACGTGCAGTCCACTGTAAGATACTCAGAGTATGCCCTCTGGGTGAGGCTGGAAGGAATTGAAGTCCTGCTAGAGTGCTCAGGGATGACTCTCACATGGAGAACCATAGCCATTAGTGAAATCTGGGTTTAAAGTGTAAAGTGTTAAGAAATTAGTTGTGAACTGGTTTGCTCATCAGTTTTAAGTATGTGTTCAAGTAGCACTTGTTTTAAAAAATGTATGATCCTTGTACATGGAGCATTGAAAATGAAAATATGACACCACATATTTTTAAATTGTTAGGCTATGATTTTGAAAGATATTTTATTAATATGTTTATAAAGAATTATGTTTTCTAGTTAAGTTTTTAAAGTAATTTTTTGAATATTTTAGACAAACACACACATTGATCTGAAATTGCCTGATTAAATTATTGGTAAGTTCTCTAGGCATAACATGTAGTAAACAGAGAATTAGATAAATATGAATGCTAAAACCACATTATATTTAAAAAATAACCTTAAATAATAGTTAAGATTTATATTTACAACTTAGGCATGAATGAGACATGTCTATGTTAACATTTCACTTATTCCACATTTGATAAAAAAAGACTAGATTTCTTTTATTTTTTTCACTTAAAGTATACCTGTACACAGGAAGCATACATTAAAAAGCATTTTATTTTATTATACTTCAAAATTTTTATCCACATTTATGGAGCTTAAATGTTCAATTTATAGAATTTATTGGTGATTGTAATTATAATTTTTAGAATATTAGAATATTTTGTAACATCTATGAATTTTAGATTTTTGTTCATTGTTAATATATAGAAAAATGCTGTTTATTTTATAAATGTCTTGGACAACTTCTGTGTACTCACATTCATATTTTCCTTTTAAAATGCACAATTAGGTGCTCTTTTAAAATATCAACATGTTGAAGCAACTTTATGCTGATAACTTTAGAACATAACACCACTATTCCCGACCTCCTTTTACTGCTCTTATTTGGGACCCACTAGTAAATTGTAACACTATTCTTAGTCAAGGCTGATGCATTTTATATTGAATTCAGCTTATGGTACATAGTAAGAAACGTATTTCTGAGTAACCCAAAATAGTTATTTCCCTCAAGTCCTCCAGGTTGCAGGTTTCCTGAGCTTTTAGTGATGTTATTATGTCTATTGTTTAGATATAACAACATATCCATTTTCTGGTGGAACAATAGAAAATCTGAAACCTGATTCTTACTCATCATATGGTTTGGCAGTTTTTTTTATCACTTTATACCTTGGAATTTTTTCCCCATTTTTTTTTTCACCCACCCACCCCTTCCTTTTACTGTGTCTCTACTAAAAAAACACATTGAGTTCTTTGTTGAACTCCAAAATTGAATAACGTATAGTTGCTCACAATAACCATAATATCTACATAATAAGGCACTTGTAAAGATAAAATAGATAATGGAAATCAAATCACTGAAAAAATTAAAACTCATACAAAAGGTTTTTTAAGTGAAGTGGATATCTGTAAATGAGTTATAATAAAATCAAACCTAGGGATACATAAAGCAGTTTGTCACTGGCCACTCTGGCCAACCTTTCCAAGCTCTCCCTTCAAATCTCTCGTAGGCCTTTCGGCAAAGATCTAGTTCCGCCTTCTTTACTATTTACCAAAACAGACACCTCCAGGTCCATATACTATCCAAATCATTGTAGTGTAAGCATACAAGCCATTGTAGTGAGCACATTGCTTGTCATGTCAGTAAGACCTTTTTTGCTGTAGCCCTTTCTTATTGCCAGTGTTTATTGGCAGTGAGATAGTCTCCCTCAAACAACCCCGGCTTACCCTCCCTTCCCATCAGTGCAGCTATTCACTGTGGGCAGAGATGGCTAACAGCAGGAAGTGTAAATTTTGAAGGGAAACTCCATTTATAGTCAGTCTAGAATGGGTACAATTAGATGTAGTGTTTTAACAATCACTTCTTCCGTGCATGGGAAATAACAGTGTCAACAGGGTTATTATCAAACACAAAGGCATGATATATGAGAGACAACACAGTTGAATGGAAAGGAAATTATACTGGGAGCTCGGAGACTTCTTGCCCCTGCTCCAGATTGATGTTGGGAACATGATTGTTTTGACACGGGAAGACCAGGAGGGTGGTCACAAAAGGCACTGACCTGAACAAAGAATAACTAACACTTATTTGTTATGTTTATCTTAGGAAACTGGGAAATGTTATTTCATAAAATGACTTTGGTTTCTCTGTCTGGAACTTTGGCCTCCTAGTTTATAACCCACAAATCCATTGGGTAGACTGGGTTGATTTTACAATTTAAAAACACAGATTTGTGCACATGATTAGGTTATAATTAATGTCTTGTCTGCATTCACAGTAGAAGAGTAGGGATCCTATGCGACTTGCTTTGGTCACTCTTGAGAAGCCTGTGTGTTCCATCGATAGAGGGCAGGACCAAAGTCCTTAGGACACAATGGTAACGTTGACTAAGGAAGTACTACAGGAAATTGTACACCAGACCAAATTAGTTTTAAGGCTTCTGGATTTTAGAAATTTTCTGAGTATGGTGTCAGACCATTTTAGCAGTGGCAGCCAAGACAGGGTATTGGGTAGGGGAAAAAAAAAACTGGATGTTCAATTTTCCAGAGATTTCCTGTGTTTATTATTGTAAGACTGTGATTTATTAAAACTGTCTTACTTATTCAAGCAGACCAAGGTTTCCTCTGTGCTACTGAGGCTAAGATATATGGGGTTTGTGCAAAGAGTCTGTGAATGAGACAAGGTTATAGTACCCAGGCTACAATGGCATTCATAGTTGGGTAGAGCATTTTCACCTGGGTTGTCAAGAAGAGCTCTGCTCCCATTTTTTCTCATTACTGCATTTACAAATGGATTGCCTCTAAAAGGGGCTACTGCTCAAATTGAGTTTCGAGTTATAGGATCTGAAACCACATTATTTACACTTTTAGAGCAATCGATGGCATGTGTTGAAGAAATTGCATGTTCTACATCCTGTCCTTCTGCTATGCTCCTGCGTATAGAAGGCACTATCATCCGTTATGTCTCACTTGGCCAGTGGAGAGTGTAGACAAATACTACTGACATTTCCTGCTTATATTTATGTTGTCCTGGGTGATGATGGTGGTGGTGGGCAAACAAAAACACAGGACATTTAAAATATTTTAAATCAGGGGTCCTCAAACTACGGCCCGCGGGCCACATGCAAATACAAATATTGTATTTGTTCCCGTTTTGTTTTTTTACTTCAAAATAAGATATGTGCAGTGTTCATAGGAATTTGCTCATAGTTTTTTTTTAAACTATAGTCCGGCCCTCCAATGGTCTGAGGGACAGTGAACTGGCCCCCTGTTTAAAAAGTTTGAGGACCTTTGTTTTAAATGATTCAGCAAACTGTATTCGTGAGCAGGGGAAAATGAGGGTTATAAGTCTATAAGTTTAAGTCTATTTCCTGGAAAAAAATTGAAATGGTTTATTAGGCAGAGAATTCATGAAAATAAATATACAGTTGATTCTTGAATTAGGCAAGGGTTAGGGTGCCAAACACCCAGGCAGTGGAAAACTCATGTATAACTGTTGACTCCCCCCAAAACTTGACAATTAATAACCTACTGTTGAGCAGGAAGCCTTATAGATAGCATAGATAGTAAATTAATACATATCTGGTATGTTACATGTATTATGCACCATGTATTCTTATGATTAAGTAGAGAAAAATGTAACTAAGAAAATCATAAGGAAAAGAAAATACACTCACAGTATTTATTTTTAAAAATCCTCATATAAGTGGATGCACACAGTTCAAACCCACGTTATTAAAGAGGCAACTGTACTCAGAAACATTGTGGATCTATCAAGAATAAGCTTAGCTTCTGGCTCTGTACATTTTGAAACCTGTTTCTCCTCAAATATTTACACACTTCTCGTTCCAGATATTGTAGGTCAGGATGAATATGGATTGTTGGCTTAACTTGAGACAGTTTTAATAGGAGATACATTGAGTACTCTATTTTGTTATATATTTTAAGTATATGAGAATATTTATACCAACGTTTTTTTAAGAGTGCTGCAATTGTGAGCTTCCCGCCCTGAGTGGATAAGTCTGTGTGTGGATTCAAACATAAGGAAATACAGCAACCTAAATGATTTAAATGGTATTCCAGTCTTTGTGTGTGTTACTTGAAGACAGTTACAGGAGACCCATTCTATAAAGTAACTCTGTTTAATTGCTTTTTGTCTTACTTCTCACACTTTTTCACTGCTCCAGAGCAGTAAAAGCATCTCACCACCAAAGCATATGTCTTGAACCCCATTTTGTATCTCCCCAAACTCGTTACTATTTAGGTAATTTAGATTTTTCTGACTATCTCATCCTGCTTTTCCTAGCAGTTCATAGTTTCCCCCTTCTCCTCAATATACCATAAGCACTCTGATGCCGGTCTTGTTAGAGGGCAGGGGAGGGAAACAATTTCAACTCTTTCGCAGGAGAATAGAGTGAAGGATAGTGGGTAGTGTTCACCCATCTATGAAGCTTGACTTGGTCGTATTGACTAGACTAGGTCAGAGAAAAGGGGATAAAAAGTAGAGTCCAATATACATGTTACAAGTCCAGTTGTAAGAGAGGAGTCCAGTTAGATAATTTCACAGATAGCACTTTACAGGAATCACTGTAAAGATTCAGTATCTTAACTTTTTTCCCCTCCTACTCGAGAAACACTTGAATAAATTTTAGATGCTACTCGAAACATTTTTCCCATTTAAAAACACAGTACTAACTCACACTCTTAATGCTTCCCCGTCACACAGTCCAGTCACCTCAACTTCAACAGAGCCACAAAGATGCATTGAGTATTTTCTACAGTGATGGAAAACAATTCCTCTCACATACTTTGGAATCTTGTTAGTTACTAATCTCAAGTTAAAATAATCAGTGTAGCAGTTTTATGAATGATAAATGTGTATAAGGGACTTTCATATAAAATTTGTAATAAATGTAGCTCTGGAACTTAGCAACCTAAACAGTGATGTATTTTTATAATTGCATTTGTTCTGGGAAACGGAAAAACATGTTAACCAGTGATTGTTTTTTAAATGAATAGAAGTGAATTTTTCTAAAAACTGGATTAGAAATTCTCAGTTTCCTCTGCACTTTCACCTAAACTATATCATAAATATTCATTTCCCTTTATTGAGTATCTCAGGCAACATATATTCTGTTGGAACTGAACAGAATTTGATCAGTGTATATTCTGTTTCCTCAAACAATTGTGTGTGTTCTTTTAAGAGAAATAAAGGGTAATAAGTATTTTTACTTTTCATTTCAATGGACTTTAAAATGAAATAATTATATTACTTTAAAAATTAAATTAATTATGTAAAAACTCACTATAATTATCTGCAGAAACTTTAAGCATCTTTTTAAGTTTAATCTTATTAAATGCTGTCCTTTTACAGTACATTAGAAAGTTAAATTTATCATAGAAAAATGTATGTATATATGAATAGTTTTGCTCTATGAATATTTTTGAATAATTTTAAGCTCTATGAATAGTTCTGCTTTATGAAACTCTATGAATATTTTGCTTCAAAGAAAAACAGGCCCCTGAGTTATTTATATATGGCGTAGACAAGATTTAGTTGAAATGGTTGTCATTGTTCTCATTTAGGTTGCAAAGAAAAATGTTTCTTTATCTGTGCTCCATGGAACTGCAGATCACATGGTACCTGTACTGTTTTGTATTTGATGCACACACAAACACACACACATATATCTTCCCCCACTAGCCTGTGTATTGGCTGCATCGGTTTTATTTTTCTATGCCATGATGTTAGATATGCAGTAACTGTATAAAATGTTGAAATGAGTCAGTATTCAAATATTAAAATGAATTATAAAAATCATGATATTTTAAGGTCCCATGATATTTTGAAATTAACTTTTGTATGCCCCAATGGTAAATTTTATAGTCTATTACAAAATGTAGTTGAAACTTCCAATATTTTCCTCTCCTAAACTTATGGGCAATCTGTTGTCATTTTTTAATGACGACGTACTCATGCATTATCATAAAATTCTATAATTTTAGGGAATTTATGTGAGATGACAACATTTAATACTCAAACTATATTTTAGCCAGTGCTGTTGCCTGGAGAACACATTGAAATCCTAAATATTTAGGAGAGTTATAGCATTCAGATAAAAACAAAGTATTAGAAGAGATCTACATATGTATAATGTGTAGAGTGTCCAAATTTAATCACACTATGATAGAATGAGTAGCAGATATAATAAAATCTCTTAACTATACACCTGTTACATTCTAATCCTTGTGACACTTTGCATATTTTTAAAAGACTCTTGGAATGTTGCACAAATATTGTGATTATTTGAATGCATATCAAAATATGAATGCCTTTGAATTGATTAACCATGGTATAGCCTGTTTTGTTGGCTATATAGACATATACATATTGCCATTTCCAGACTGAGGCAAGATAATGGCAAGGCATGTTACCAACCAAATTGTGGGGATATCTATGATTTTAAATGAAAAATTACAAAAAATGTTTAAAATATTTTAATAAAACCAGATGTAGAAAAGTTATAATATTGGAAAGAAATAGGGATAGAAGGAGTCAATGGAGGAAAAAGGGGGGCATGTAATAATTTCAACAATAAAGATTTGTTTAAAAAACAGTTTTCTTATTGTTTGAATAATAAACGTTAGACATCAAAAGAACATCAAACTTAAAGTATATTTGTACACCTAAGAATTAAATAAATGATGAATAAATAAATAAGGCTGGGACTTTATACCTCTCATTGAAACCTGCTCTATTTTATTTATTATAATACAATTATATCTTATCAGCATTTCCTAAAGCTCTTTCCATAATTGTCTTTATTGACCAAATTTAGACAGAATACTGTTATTTTTTTAAAATATATTTTATTGATTGTTTACAGAGAGGAAGGGAGAGGGATAGAGAGTTAGAAACGTTGATGAGCGAGAAATATCGATCAGCTGCCTCCTGCACACCCCCCACTGGGGATGTGCCTGCAACCAAGGCACATGCCCTTGACCGGAATCGAACCCAGGACCCTTTGGTCTGCAGGCCAACGCTCTATCCACTGAGCCAAACCAGTCAGGGCAATACTGTTATTTTTTTAAAATACCTCATTATATTGTGACTACTTTTAAAAAGGAAATAAAATACTGATTTGGTGGATTCTAATTAATATATTTATCATAATTTCATTAAGGTATCTTTAATGATTATCAAAGCTTAGTTTTCATGACCTAATAATTTAGTTACTTTGTTTCTGTCTATTTTCTGGTTCTACTGATGAAACATCTTGAGTCATTATTCCATTAGATAAATTTCTTCATTTTGGTTCAACGTTTTTGTTAAATAACATGTAAAATGAAATAATCACTTACAGGATAATAAAACCTACATTTCTTAAGGATTAAATTTTGTGCCCTTTGTGCTCTTTTCTGATGCACATACTTTACCCTAATCTGTGTATTGGTTAGAGAAGCACTCTTTATGCCTATTTGTTATCATGTTAATATAAATATCTCTAATATTTAAGCATACTATGTTTAGTTAGACATAAGTGTTCATAGTACCGATTAACATTATTCTCTGGTAAGAGAGTTAGATTTCATTGCAATATCCTAAAACTAGTTGTGAATTTGCTTTTCTTTCTCCTTAAAATTAGAAACAAAAGCTCTAAAATTTTTATTATAATTTGTGTGTGCATGTTTACATGTACATGTCTGAGAGAAAACTTGTGCTTGCAAGAGAGGGAGTGAGGGAGGAAGAAAAAGAGAATGAGTGACACTCTAGCACAAAGGCTAAATTCATGAAGATGCAATCGAGAATTGTGTTGAAATATGCGAAGAAAACATAAGATATTTTGAAAAGAAGGTTATATAATACCAAGGGCAACATTTTTAAAGGAAAGCCATGGCCTTATACTAGTAGCCACTGTGTCCCACCCGTTTTTTTTGTGGTTTTTTTTTTTTTGGGGGGGGGGATCTTTTCCCTGTGCCATTTCTCTACAACAGAACTTATCAAAATTGCCTCTCTACTCTCTAGCTGCCCTTTGCATCTCTCCCAGATTACTCTTCCTAAAATACTGCATTTGTCCCAGGCGTCTCCTGTTAATTAAACACCCACTCCGTGTGGCTTTCTATTCCTTTCACAGCATCTGGGGCTTTTAGGGCAATGGGAACTTAACTCAGAGACATCACAGTGGCTGGCTCTTCTCTAGCCAAACATCAGGTTCTTATCTCTGCACCTGCCCTCCTCTTTTCCAGCCCTGTTGATTTTTTTTTTTATTGTTTCAGCCTTTTTGGCTGTGTAATGAATTTCCTGAGAGCTTAGTGGTATAAATAAACATTTGTTAAACTAACAAAATCTGAGGATTGAAATCAGAGCAGAGTAGTATAGAAGGGCAGGTTGTCTCTGGTTCACACTGTGTGGGGCCTCATCTGGTACTCACATGCTGGAGGATAAAGTCGTCTAAATCTCCCTTGGATCACAAATTTAGGGGGTCATGCTGATGCTGACTGCCCTCTATGTGGGCCTCTTCATGTGGCCTCTCTGCAGAAGCTTAGCTTTTCCCACAGCATATCAGCTCATTTCCCCACAATGGCCTCCCTCAATGAGAAACCCACATGGTAGATGTATCCTTTTCTAAAACCGTGCCCCAGAAGTCACATAGTATTATTTCTGCTGTACTCTATTGTTGGAGAAATCCCAACCCCTGCACCCCAGATTCAAGTTGAAGGTAAATAGAGTCCACCCCCCCCCTTTGATGGGGATTGGTGAGGTTATGGAAGATCATGTGAGACTGGAAATATGGTTGTGGCAATATTTTGGGAAATTTTAATAGTCCATGGTCAGAGATCACAGGGACCTACCAGCCTTTCTCCATTCTGACCTCTTACACTCTGTGCTCTCATTTATAACCAGTATATTCTTTTGGATTGTTATCTTTCCATGTGCATCTGTTTTATCTCCCCCACTATATTGTGCATTATTCAGTGCAAGGACCTTACTTTTCTGTATTTATATTTCCCACAGGGCCTACCATAGGACTTTATACCTATTAGGTGCTCAATAAACATCTGGATTAAAGTTAAATCAACTTAGAATGAAATGAGAGACTTAGCTTTTATGCAATGGAGATGACTACAGTGGATAGTCGTAAATGATGCAGCTGTGAGGTGGGGGGGATATTATCCCTATGTACATGTAACCCCTAAGAAATAAGTGTGCAAGAATCACATTTCAGATAAATAAATGCATATGAAAAGAATGAAGCATGAAAGCTTACATGTCAATAAGGCATGATGGTAGTCAAAGAGAGGTACTCTTTTTGCCTCTAAATATTTAATTTTAAATTTTTATGTAATTGTTCCAAACTATATTCATTGAAAGTATTAAATTTAATTCTACTGGCATTTAATTGAGAGTCAATAAGACCAATTGAAGAATAAGAGTAATATTATAACAATTTCATATTTTTAAAAGTGTAGTTATTAAGAAAAAAATTATACTTTGATTGTTTTACTTTTATTTCACTTTTAAATGAAAAAACAATACATGTTCATTACAACAAACCAGTATTGTAGAGAAAACACAAGCCTTCCCTCATCCATTCCTATATTGAAGATACAAATTTTGGATTGGTATATATGTTTTCACAGCTTTATCCATGCTCATTTCATATAATTTTCATTGTTTACATATTGTTCCTCATGTTTATTGTTCATGCCATAATTTATTATCCAAAAATGTGTGAAGCTCAGGATTATGTCAGTGGTAATTTATCTATATGATGGTTATGGGATTGGATCATCAATTATTGTTCTAGGCGGCTAAATTATACAGTTTGTGGAAACTAGTAAATCTTATATTTTAATTCAAGGTTGATTATTTTTATGAGTCATAGAAAATATAGAAAAATGAAGTCTTGCAGGATAAGTTAAATTTTCCTGTTGTATACTCCATTGTGTTTTTTTGTTGCATTATGAAAACACACAGTAATCTGATGACAGTACAGCATAAAGCGATATGAATATTACTAAATAAAACATATATGCAATATACTGGTTTCTCAACCTTGTTAAATTATCCTAACAGAGATGTGTAATTTTCACTGTACTAAGCATTATAAAATTTCATACACTGAAAATTATTTGGATATAAAATTTTCATGTGGAAGGTAAATGCATAACATAGTGTCTTTCAAACTCTCCCCAATCTCAGGGGTATTTGAGGCTTGGTCTGTGAAATGAAAGAAAGAGAATAAAGATCAGTAAATAAAAATAGTAGAATTGAGGATTCATGATCATTTGTAATAACTTTTTTTGTTTTTTTGTTTTTGTTAATTCTCACCCAAGGATATTTTTCCATTGTATGTTTTAGAGAGAGGAAGAGAGGGGAAAAGACAGAGAGAGAGAGAGAAGCATCAATATGAGATAGACACACAGATTAGTTGCTTCCTGCACTCAGCCCAACCGAGGTTAGAGCCCTTGACCAGAATTGAACCCAAGACCCTTCAATTTGAGGTTTGATGCTCTATACACTGAGCCAAACCAGCTAGGACTGTAATAACTTTACGAATTAAGTTAAACCCAGATCTAGGTATTCTATATTTATGGAATTGAAAACAACATATTTTTAGTGATATTGGTATAGTTTTGTTATTTCAAACATTGATTTATAGAATATACATTAATTAATTGCATGCAATTATAATCTTCCTGAAAAACTAAAAGCATGCTTCATAGAATATTGAGTGATATATTTACATATAACTATTATGTTTTTAAGATGGCTGATCACACTGAAGTGATGAAAGGCATTCAACAATATCCAGGAGTTAGATATCCTGTCCTTACTCCTAATCTTCAGGGTTTTCACCGTGCTGTAAGTATGCTACTAATTTTTCAAAAATCAGTGTCTTATTATTTTAAAGGTCTTTACAAAGTTAAAATGGCGTCAAATGTACCTCACTTGTTATCCTTTATAAATACTATGCTAATATATTCACATGAATACCTGGAGATTAGTAACCTCCTGGAACAATTAGGGATTAGAGTGCTCTGTATAAATGGTTCTTCCAAGTTAACCATTCAAAGGAATCAAAACACAAAAATACAATTACCCATTTTAATGAATTTTTTGGATATTTTGTGCATTCCTTTTAAATAAGGACCGGAATATAACCTAACCATTTCTCAGTACAGTATTGTAGTTGCTAATATTGTAGTGAATGATTACTCTTGTCCACTTTTGGGGTCAGCTTTCTGCTACTGCTGTTCTCTCCTCTGGCTAAAGCCAGTCGCTGTCATTGGAACCGCCTCTCACAGCCTTCCTGTTCCTCTCTGGCTTGTTTCCTTCTAGTCCTCTGCAATTTAGGGATTTATATGCAAAAGCTTTAGTAATTACACATAAAAGAATTAGTGCAATTTTAAGGAAAGGTTTAAGGTGTTACGCTTCCATAGCTTTGGTGTAAAAGTTTCGCAGCAGCTGTTTCTGATGTTAATGGATATTTTTCACTTTTGTATTTCGGACTCCATTGCATAAAGTTGAGCTGGTGGGTATTAGTGTGTCTTGTTAAAACCACTTTAGTTTGATTCGATATAATGATTTGTCACATTGTAAAGAAAAAAGAGGCATTTTAAGAAATTATAAATATTGCTGTCTTTTGGGCCTAAAAAAAGCAGGGAATGTATTTACCTTGAAAAGATACTGAAAGGACATCCCATAATAGCTTTTGAAAGTCAGTAAAGGAGTGAAACAAATGTTGGCTTGGGCATGAGGCAAGCCTGTGCTCAAAACAAGGCTCCAGAGTGTTGAGAGCTTTGTGACCTCGGGCTAGTGATTTAGCTTCTCTGTCTCCAGTTTTCTCAACTGTAAAACGGCATAATAATACACAGTAAACAAGATTGTTGATTTGAAATAGGATATGCAAAGTACTAACAACAATACTGGCACATAGTAAGCGTTCAATAAATTTAATGTTAGAGCTTAAAAATTTATTTGGAAAAGTGGAAGCCTATGCACACACACACACACACACACACACACACACACTTTAAATTACAGGAAAGATGACAGAATTTATTGTTCTTAATTTATTAATAGGGTATCAGAAAGAGAGGAAAATTTTGGCACAATGCTAGAGATACATTCATAGAAAGTCTTAAATTTCAGCTGGAAAACTAAGAGGCTTGACATTTGAAAAAAGTCACTAGAGAAGCCTGTGGGAAGGAGTGAAGATGGTAAAAGAGACCAGAAAAAAAAAATTGATTAGGTTAACTGGTTGGATTTAAAGACTGGCAAGAGGATTAGGCATTAGACACAGAAGAATATGGTGGTAGCAGTCAAGGGATGAACCAGTGGAAGCTAGGTTAAGAGGTGGAAGAGCCAGGCCAGTGTGGTTGAGTGATTGAGCATCAACCCATGAACCAGGAGGTCACAGTTCAATTCCCAGTCAGGGCACATGCCTGGGTTGTGGGTTCGATCTCCAGTGGGAGGTGTGCAGGAGGCAGCCAACCAGTGATTCTCTCTCATCGATGTTTCTATCTCTCTCTCCCTTCCTCTTTAAAATCAATAAAAAATATGTATTTTTAAAAATAGGTGGGAAGATTTGGGACATTATCTAAATGAGGAACTGGGGAAATGTTTTTCTGTTAGACTGTAAGAAGGGAAGAAAAGGAAAGCATTTACTGTACTCTATTTTAATAATTGGTCTAAAAATTATGTTTTCTATTGATATTAAGAGGTTTTATTGGGTGCTAGTATTTTCCATAATTAAGGTGAAATATTTCTGAGGGTGACGTCATTTAGGAAAGGCAATATTACATTGGAACATCATTACTGTGTTTTCTGTGCCTCATGTATTTATGAGTGTTGTGGTTTCTGGAATTATTCTGTTATTATAAAATATTTTTACATTTCAAAAGAGAGTATGTGGCAATATGAGAGGAATGTAATTTTAAATTCTAAGGCAGATGTTAAAGAATACAAGTATGCCTTTATAGAGTAGTTTTAAACTTATTAGCTTTTGCCTTTAAATTATGTTTTTCAGGTTGCTGCTGGGGCCACAGAGATATCTGTTTTTGGTGCTGCATCTGAATCCTTTAGCAAGAAGAATATTAACTGTTCTATTGAAGAAAGTATGGAGAAGTTTGAGGAGGTTGTTAAGTCTGCAAGGCACCTGAATATTCCAGCTCGAGGGTATGAAATCCCACAATTCTATTTAGTTAACATCAGTTGTTAAAGACCATTTATAAACTATCTAAACATTATTTTATCCGTCATAAAGGTATACCTAGGGCGTCTTATTTGTGCTTTATGTAATCAGGGCCACTGCTATATAGTCGCAAATCTCATTAATATCAGTTAATGATTAGTGTTCCTACGTCGTGCAATGTGTAATGCAGTTGGGATCCAAGGAACAAGCATGCAGACCTGATGTTGTTACTCATTTTATTAATACTGAAATATCTAAATGCAGCCATCATTTTATCTCAGCCCAGTGTGATTTAATAAAGTGGTATAAACTCATACCAGCATTTAGAAAGGAATCATCTAATGTGGTTTCCAAATACTTAAAAAAAATTTTAGGAACCTTAACTGTATTCCTTTAAAGAATATTTTATTTAGAAGTCCAATAGAGTATGTAAAACAAATGTGAGTCTTTGAGCTACACCGGGAAGTTGGGCCCAGCATTTCACCCAGTCAGCCTCCCTCTCCGCAGCTGACTTTTTCTGGGTGACCCCAAAGCTGGGTATATAGAAAAGGAAAAGAGAAAGAAAACCTCTCTCTTGTCTGCTTCCAGGACCAGTAATTGCAGCATCTATTGCAAACAGGTTCTATGAAATGTATAACAAGCCCTTTATTACTTAAAGAAGTTGTTGGCCTGGCTTGTGTGGCTCAGTGGTTGAACATCAACCTGTGAAACAGGAGGTCATGGTTCCATTCCCAGCCAGGGCACTTACCCAAGTTGTGGGCTCGATCCCCAGTAGGGGGCGTATATGAGGCAGCCAATCAATGATTCTCATCATGGATGTTTCTATCTCTCCCTCTTCCTTCCTCTCTGAAATAAATAAAAATATATATTTTTTAAAAAAGTTATTTCTAAAACATTAATTTTCTATTGAGTTTTATTATGATGGATATGTTCTAAACAGATCATACCATCTTAATAAATTCAAATGCATAGCATTTTTAAAAGAAGGCTGAGTTCTGCAATTGAATTTAGATGCAGGTTGTACTTCCTTTTGTTTAGGTGACCAAAGTTCCTGGTGGCAGGAAATCTTCAGCAACTAATGAGAAAGACAAGTGAATCCAATTTTGAGGGACAGTATTAGAAAAGGATTAGAATTCAGCTAAGGTTATTGGAAGGGCAAGTGGAATTAGACTGTGCCATCGTGAACTATCTTGGTGGATTTCATACTTTTGTTTAACATTTTTATTTCTATGTACTATGTTTCCAACATGAATTTTTTTAAAGATACAAAATTATTTTTGTAAATAAATATATGCATAACATGCAGACACATAGAAGAAAAAAATTTAAAAATGACATAATGTATTCCCATAGACAAAAAATAAAGGATGTCTGTTACTAATGCAAAGTTATAAAACCACCATAAAAAAGAAGGGCTGTACTGTAAGATTCTAAATTAAAACATAAGTTGTTTTGTCTCCTTTAGATGAAAGAAAAAATAAAGGAGCTATTCTATTTCCATAGCATGTAGGTTTGAGAGGAAAGTAATTCTCGCTGGAAAATTGAAAAAAAAAACCCACATAAATATGAGAAGTAAAATGCATGTGCAGCTTACACATCAACTAGGAAATTCTCTTAATGTTGAAGGATGGATGTAAACATAAATTGTATGATATCAGATTTTTATTATCTTAGTTTTCCACTTATAAAACAGAGTAGGTACTGTAATAAAACTAACAGAAACCCTAAATCCTTTTTAATATTGGTTGTTGGATAATTATTACTGATGTCCCAGCAATAAAGAAACTTGTAACCATCTCACAATGTAAAAAGCTTCCCAGACTTTGACAGGAAGGGCCTACAAGTACAAGATGGAGAGGTAGCACTTGGTCAAATGAGTTAGAAAGTACATTGGAGACTTACGGTAGAGTTATACTATAGGCACATGTATACTGCTCAGTGCAAATCTGGATGTTTTGGGACAGATTTTCTGAAACACTATTCACTTTTAGAAATATGCCTTTCAGTATGTGAGTTCGCTATTTATTTGTGCAGTTGAAAGGCATCTTCTTCCTGCCCCAGACTTTTAAAGAGTATAAATTAGATTTTGTTTTCACTGGAGATCTGGGCTTTAGGTACTCATTATTAAAAATCATAGGCCACTGGTACTCATTTAAAGAAAAGACCATACTCACTCAACTACTTGAAGCTAAAGTAGATGCTTCAGCCTGTCTTTCTATGGCAACAGCTGCATCCACATGTTCTTGATCATCATCCAGAAAATTTATGTCGTCAGCTGTTGGATTTAAAGGCCATAAGGCACTATGCATTTTATAAATGCTCACCATTTAAATTTTTATAATAACAGTAAACTTTCATTTGGTCAAAACAGCAGTTTTTATTAAAGTATGAATGCCAATGTTTGATTTCCTCTCTCCTGAACACACTTATGCACATCCATGTGTACACATTTTTAATACATGCTCAGAACTTTAGATAACATCTGGGACACATTGGAAAAAGACAGCATGCCAAGTCATTGACATAAAATGCCGAGTCAGCTAACTACTGCTCTATATACATTATATGTGAATGAGCAGTGAAATGTTTACATTTTGGACTTCATTCTTTAATGTGTAATTCACATGACATGTTTAAAAAAATCTGAGTTATATTTTTATTATGTCTAAATTTTTAAAAAGTTAAAAAGACAAAGAAGACTAAGTGCTTTATAAATGTAATCATTTTCTCTCTATATCAATGTCATTTATTGAAAGAATCATCTCTTCGTTGCTAAAGATCCTTTTTAAAATTGAAATCCTTCAAAATATCAACATAGTAGCTCTACTGTAAAATATAAGACATTCTGGTCTTATTCCTTTTTGTTTAAAGTAAGTGTCAACTCTTTAATGAATCACGTGCACTAAGTGTTTGTGACAAGAATCATATGCTCAGGCTCTTTGTAAGAATATTGATTTAAAAAGGAAACTATCACTGAGGCACCCTTAGCAATTTTGCTATTAAAATGCTTATAAATGCATATGAAAAATTACAATTCACAGGTCAGCAGTAGTGTATATCAAAGCACAACCTTTTTACATAATCATTTTAGGCCTCTTGTTCTGACTTGGAATGACTTGATCCATGATTAACCTCCTGAAAGTCTGAGCCTACGGGAAGCTAAAAAACAAAACAAAACTGTACTGTAAAAATAGTTGTAGGACCCAAACAAAATTATTCACCCATTGTTTATAAAAATTTTAAAATACAAAAGTAATTGACTGGGAACTGTAACTGCAGTATTTCTTCTCAAATTCCCAGAAAAAAATTAAGATACAGAATAATAAGAACAGGGAATAAAAGGTAAATTAGTAATTAAACTAATAATGACAGTCACAGATAATGTTTAGATACAGAAAAACAAAGACAGTTGTAGGATGTGATAATGGTTTACTCATAATTTTAAATGAGGTAAATTTATTGGTTTATAACATTATACAAGTTTCAGTTCTACATTATAATTCAACTAGAGGCCAGGTGCACGAATTCGTACACGGGTGGGGTCCCTTGGCCTGGCCAGCGATCAGGGCTGATCAGGGCTGGCTGGCAGAGGGGAGGGACTGTAGGAGGTTGGCCGGTCCGGGGGAATGGACCGTGGGAGGTTAGCCGGCCAGGGGGAGGGATTGTGGGAAGTTGGCTGGCTGCAGAAGGTTGGCTGTGGGAGCACACTGACCACCAGGGGCAGCTCCTGCGTTGAGCGTCTGCCCTCTGGTGGTCAGTGTGCATCATAGCTACCATCCAGTCATCCGGTCATAACGGTCACTTAGGCTTTTAGATAGATAGATAGATATATAGATAGATAGATAGATAGATAGATAGATAGATAGATATCTGTATTCAATACCACCAAAAGTCTCCTTTTCATTCTTCATCATACATTTGACCACCTTTATCCATTTTGCCCTTCCCTTAATCCCCTTTCTCTCTGGTAACCACCAATTCATTGTCTGTATTTGTGAACTTATTTTTGTTTTGTCTTGTTTTGGTTAGTTCATTGCTTTCTTTCCTTTTTTAAAAAGTATTCCACATATGAGTGAAATCATAATATTTTTGTTTTTAATTCTGATGTATTTCATTTAGCATAATATCCTTAAGGTCCATCCATGGTGTCGCAAATAACAATATTTCATCTTATTTATGGCCATGTAGTATTCCATTATGTGTATACCACATCTCACATACACACACCCCCACATACGCCATATAGGTGCCATATCTTCTTTTTAAAAAAAAATATATTTTATTGATTTTTTACAGAGAGGAAGGGAGAGAGATAGAGAGTTAGAAACATCAACGAGAGAGAAACATCGATCAGCTGCCTCCTGCACATCTCCTACTGGGGATGTGCCCGCAACCCAGGTACATGCCCTTGACCGGAATTGAACCTGGGACCTTTCAGTCCGCAGGCCGACGCTCTATCCACTGAGCCAAACCGGTTTTGGCGGGTGCCATATCTTCTTTATCCACTCACTGACTGATGACCGCTTAGTTTGCTTCCATATCTTAGCTAAATTATCTAATAAAAGAGAAACATAGTAATTAGCCATACCTCCGCTACCCATCCCATTGGCTAATCAGGGCGATATGCAAATTAACTGCCAGCCAAGATGGCGGCCAGCAGCCAGGCAGCTTGAAGCGAACATGAGGCTTGCTTGCTTTAGTGATGGAGGACTCCAGCGTTCCCCGCCTGCCACTGCCGGCCTCTGGGCTTGCAGTTTGAAACATTGTTACAAATATAGAAGCTAAACAAAACCCCTGAAACCTGCTTTCAGCCAGCCAGGATCTCAGAGCTGGAGTTGAAACAGTGTTTCGATTATAGAACCCAAACAAACCAGATACCTGCTTTCAGCAGCCAGGCCTAAGAGCAGGAGCCAAGCCTCAGAGCTAAAGCTGGCCCAGAATAAAAAAAAGAAAAAGAAAAAAAGGAGTGGTTGGGAGCTTCAGTCACCCGCCAGCCTGAAAACAGCCCTCTGCCCCTCACCCAGACTGGCCAGGCACCCCAGTGGGGACCCCCACCCTGAAGGGTGTGTGACCAGCTGCAAACAGCCATCATCCCCTCATCCAGGCTGGCCAGGCACCCCAGTGGGGACCCCCACCCTGATCCAGGACACCCTTCAGAGCAAACCAGCCAGCCCCCACCCGTGCACCAGGCCTCTATCCTATATAGGAAAAGGGTAATGAGCCTCCCAGCACCGGAATCAGCGGAGCCGCGAGGCCTCCCGGCACCAGGATCAGTGTGACAGGGGGCAGCGCCCAAAACCCCTGATCACCCTGCGGCTCTGTGTGTGACAGGGGGCGGGGCCACAACCTCCCTATCCACCCTGCTCTGTTTGTGACAGGGGAAGGCACCCCAACCCCCTGATCAGCCCTGCTCTGTGCCTGACAGGGGGGAGCTCCTCAACCCCCTGATCGCCCTGCGGCTCTGTGTGTGACGGTGCGTCGCCCCAACCCCCTGATCGGCCCTGCTCTGTGTGTGACAGGATGCTGGGCCCCAACCGCCCCCCACGGGCCCTGCTCAGTGTGTGACAGGGTAGAGCCATAACCTCCCCATTGGCCCTGCCCTGAGTGTGACAGGGTGCAGTGCCCCAACCCCCTGATCCGCCCTGCTCTGTGTGTGACAGGGGGCGGTGCCCCAACTCCCATATCGGCCCTACTCTGTGAGGGACAGGGGGGAGCTCCTCAACCCCCTGATCGGCCCTGCTCTGTGCGTGACAGGGGGGAGCTCCCCATCCCCCTGATGGGCCCTGCTGTGTGTGTGACAGGGTATGGAGCCCCAACCCCCCTGATGGGCCCTGCTCTGTGAGTGACAGGAGGCAGCGCCCCAACCCCCTGATTGGCCCTGCTCTGTGCGTGATGGGGTGGCGCCGCAATCTCCCCATCGACCCTGCCTTGAGTGTAACAGGGGCGGTGCCCAAACCCCCAATCAGCCCTACCCTGAGCATGACTGAGGGTGGCATTGCAACCTCCCAATCTGCCCTGCACTGTGCATGACAGGGGGCGGTGCCCCAACTTCCCAATCAGCCCTGCTCTGAGCCCTACCAGGGGCTGCACCTAGGGACTGGGCCTGCCCTCTGCCACCCGGGAGCAGGCCTAAGCCAGCAGGTCATTATCTCCCAAGGGGTTCCAGACTGCCAGAGTGCACAGGCGGGGCTGAGGGACCCCCCGTCCTCCTCCCCCCTCCGAGTGCACAAATTTTTGTGCACCGGGCCTCTAGTTATAAATAATGCTATAGTGAACACAGGATATATATACCTTTTTTTGAATTAGGGTTTTCATATTTTTCAGATAAATACCCAGAAGTGGAATAGCTGGATTATATGGTAGTTTTATTTTTAATTTTTGGAGAAACTGTTTTCCATAGTGGCTGTACCAATTTACATTCCCAACCAACCATGCCTAGAGGCCCCTTTTCTCTACCACCTGTCCAAGGCTTGCTATTTCTTCTTGATAATAACCATTCTAAAAGTTGTGAGGTGATATTTCATTGTGGTTTTGATTTGCATTACCCTAATAATTAATGATATTGAAGAGCTCTTTATATGCCTGTTGGCCAACTGTATATCTTCCTTGGAAAAATGTCTATTCAAATTTTCTGCCCATTTTTTAATCAGGTTGTTTTGTGTGTTTTTTATTGAAACATTGTATGAGATCTTTACATATTTTGGATATTAACCCCTTATTGAAAATATCATTTCAAATATCTTCTCCCATTCAATTGGTTGTCTTTTTATTTTGTTGATGGTTTCTTTTGCTGTGCAGGGACTTTTTAATTTGATGTAGTCCCATGTGTTTATTTTTATTTTTGTTTCCCTCGCTGTTGGAATCAAATCCACAAAAACATTGCTAAGACCAATGTCCAGGAGCTTGGTGCCTATGTTTTCTTCTATATAATCTATGATTTGAGGGCTTACATTTAAGTCTTTAATCCATATTACTGGTTTTTCCTTTGAGAGATAGAGATAATTTATAACTCAATGCATTTATTAAAAAACTTGCAACCTGATGTTTGCTCGTCAAACCATTAGGCCATGATGTACATACTGTATTTCCTATCTTTCCTTGTCTAATGCAAAGTGTCATTTTGGATTCGGATCCGGACCCTGAAGGTAATAGCACTCCGATTGAGTGAGATAATGAGCCTCTTATTTAGGACTCAGTTTTTAAAATACACAGTGACTGGCAGGCAGTGTTTCTCATGACTGATGTAACAAATACCTTCCATCGGTCTGACTTACACCAATGGAATTCACTTGCACACATGGCACCATCTTCTTCAAATCATAATTTACCGAAATACGTTACAAAAAAACTCTAAAAAACAGACATCTGTTAAAATTTTCATTCATACATGTGGTCTGTATGAGAGTTTGTACTTTTTTAAAATCTTACTAGTAGATATTATTCCATCACTGCTATGTGCTAGAATAATACATACCCAGCAATAGTTAATATGTATAAGCTGTGTTTGAACAGTCATATCTAAATAGCCATCATGAAGAGCTTTTGAGGAAAGAATGTGTTTTGCATTTCTCATAAAATTAGCATTTTAGAGCAAATGGAGAATTTTAGCAGAATTGTTTCTTGAGACCCAAGGGACAGTCTTGATTTCTTATATCATCTACAGTGATAAGTGCACAATAGCCTCTCAACCATTTTTTGTTGGTTTATTAGTAATGGAATTTTAATGGAATAGGTTGATATATTCTGCACTAGTATGTCAGAGCAGCTCATATATTTAATATCTTCATTAGACATTGCATGCCATCTCATCACTCTTGTCATTGTTTGTCTCTTCTGATGTTGGCATGGATGACTCTTCACTTCAAGTGATGGTGACATTTATTCAAGATTTTACGAATCCTTTTTCTTTTGTTTTGCCAAGATGGTTGGAGGAACGTGAGGTGACTGTGGGGAGGTAGACTTGAGTAAGGCTTAAGTGTAAGTGCTTTTTTGCGATTCAGTTCTACTATGTAAAGTTGTTACAGACTTGGATGCCTTAGGTTTGCTATTTATCATGATTTTCACAATACAGATGCTCCTCAGTTTACAACAGAGTTGTCCCAATAGACTCATCATAAATTGAATATATCCCAACTTCAGAATGCATTAAGTACACCTAACCTACTGAACATCATAGCTTCCGCTACCTTAAACATGCTCAGCACAATTTCATTAGCCTGCAGTTAGGCAAAATCCTCTCACACAGTGACTACACAGTCGAGTACCATTTGTTTACCCTCACGATCGCATGGCTGACGGGGAGCTGCAGCTCACTGGCTCTGCCTGGCTTCATGAGAGGGTGTTGTACTGCACGTGGCGAGTCTGGGAAAGATCAGAATTTGATATTCGAAGTGTGATTTCTACTGAATGCCCATGTTTTTCTCACCATCCTAAAGTCAAAAACTGTAAGTCGTACCTACGTAAATCAGGTATTATCTGTACTGATAAATGGCTTCAACAAACGCACATAAAACAACTCTCAACTCATTCTGCAGAGTTTATTTTAACACTGCGCTTTTTATTAATTTTAACACAATTAGCTTCATTATGATTGGGGATTTCTTTATTACTCTGTCATCCTAAATAATGTTAAACTTGGTTCCAAATCTGAACTTCCGAATCTGTGCTATCATCTCTAGCTATAGGAGTTAGAATATCAATAGCCTGCATCTAGCTATACATTTATTTTATAGGTAATTTTATAGAAAATTATTCAGAGGGTGGAAATGACATTTTAACAAACATATTGGTGCATTAATTCATTCAAGAAATAATGAGTGTTTTCTATTATGTAGTGCCTTGTGGTACTATGTGGAATATGAAAATGAAAAAATTGTCTGATTTCAGTGTTACCAGAAGAATGGTAATAATTATTATATTGCTCAAAAAAAGGCAAGTGCAGTAACAGAGATACAGATAAATCCTATTAAGTTTAAAGTAATACTATTTAAAATTTTTTGGCGTTATCTGGAGAAAGTTCATGAAGAAGATTTTAACTGCAAAATAAAGTCATTAAAGATAGGTAAATATATGAAACATACTCAGAAATGGTGGCCTTTTTAATCAGGGTAGGAAACCTACAAAGAGCAAAGGAATAGTGAAGAGAAATCTCAAGCAATGTTTGGGTAACAGGAAGAAGTTTACTTTTACTGGAATAGGAGTTTTGGAGGCTGTGAATGGAAGAGAGAAAGAAAGTTACACCGAAGCCCAGCTGTTGTGGCACAGTAGTTGAGCGTCAGCCTATGAATCAGGAGGTCACAGTTCAACTCCCAGTCAGGGCACATGCCCGGGTTGCAGGCCCAATCCCCAGTGTGGGGCATGCAGGAGGCAGCCAATCAGTGATTCTCTCTCATCATTGATGTTTCTATCTCTCTTTCACTCTCCCTTCTTCTCTGAAATCAATAAAAATATACTTTTTTTAAAAAAAGAAAGTTACATTGAGTTTTCACAAATTGCTGAACTTGAATATTAAGCTTATTTGGTAGACAATGGCAGGCCCGTAAAAGATTTTCAAAGTGGAAAAATATGTAGTGAGATCTATTCTCTAAGAATATCATTTTGGCAATAGGACCTGCAGGGAAAATGAGCGGTGAGAGACTAGAGGCAAGGAGAGCATGTAGGAGACGTCTACGGCTGTCCTGGAGAGGGGACACAGGGGCTGTTGTGTGTACTTGGGCTGTCATTGGCAGAGGCCACATGCTGTAGAGGCTGCAGGAAAAGAATTAGCTAAACTTCGAATATGTTCTCAAAGGTGACCTTTGAGTGACTTAGCAGGACAGACTTTGAAAATGACTCTGGTGTTTTTTTTAAAATGGAAAATGCAGGGGAAATAGGGATGAGCATCATTTTGGGCAGATTGAGCTTAATATGTCATCTGAATGTGGCAAGCAATCGATTCATAATATTCATGAGATTGGAAGTTGTCCCTGGAGTTATCTTCAAATGGTGAGAGAGAGGAGGACTGAGCTGATGCAGGGACTCCTTTTTCTATTCCCATTGCAAACACAAAAATATAACAACTTTTAAAGCATATAGCCATTCTAAGAAAAGAAAAGAAAAGTCCCAAGATTTTATCAAAAAAAATGTGATTAGCATGCCGATTGATGCCACTAACACATGGGTATCCATCCTAGCTATAGTCCCTCATGGCTTAGAAATAGGATTTTAATGTCTACATGAGAAAAGATAGATGTTCTGCTAAAACATGGATTTGTAACTGAGCATTCTTGGAGCCTGAAAACACTTGCTTGCCAATGCAGTCACTGGAACCTATGCCATGTATAGTGTGGATTTATAACACATGGGTACTGTAGAAATCCAACTAGAAATTAAGGCAGAAATTTGTCCAGGGACTGGTAAAGATCTCAGGGCAAGGGCAAAGAAGTCAGGTTTCCTTCTTAGGGACATTTAAATAATACAAGACTCTTGTGGAACTCCAACAGAAACTAAAATCGCCAAGAGAACACACTAAGTAAAAATTATAAATTTAACCACGAGCCTTTCAAAGATGGGTAAAAATGCTGTGGCATAGTAGCCAGGAAATTCCTGAGATTAGATACTGTCAGGTCTCTTGAATATCACTTTTTATATAAGGGATTCAATCAGGCACTCCAGATAAGGCGGTATTACTAATAGCTGAGTGGTTTTCAACTTAACAAATAATGGAACTTTAAAAATAATTTTAAAATATTAAAGATTGGATTCCATTTTCTAAGTCTCTGATTCAGCTAGTTTGGAGAGTATCCTATTCACCAGGGTTTTGTTTTGTTTGTTAAGCTCCCCAGGTGATTCTGTACAGCTGAGCTTGAGAACCACTGTCGTAGATTATTGGAAAAGAGTGGAGGTCTAGAAACTGCTGTTATTCCAAGTAGACAAAGCAGCATATTTTCGCACTCATGATAATGCCTTCCTTTTTGCCAGTGGTTGGCAAGCTTTTTCTGTAAAGGCCAGAGAGTAATGTTTTAGGATTTGTGTTTCTGATGGTCTCTATTTCAACCACTCAGCTATGCTGTTACAATACAAAAGTATCCATGGGTTATAGCTAAACAGATGGGCATGGTTTGGTCCAATAAAATTTATTTGCTAAAGAGTGGTGAGGAGGACTTGCTTTGTGCCTTAGTTTTCTGCCCTGTTTTAGAGTGTTAAAGTGCAGTGACTGAACACAGTTGAGAACCATCACATTCACTTTGGAGAAAGTAGCCCCCTGTATAAATAGGTTAAAGAAGTGACTACCCAACTTAGAAAGATGGAGAATATAGAAAGATGAAATGTGGAATGTGAAGACCAGGCAAGCCATAGGCCTGGAAAAGACTAGGAGGAAAACTTGAGTGAATAAAAATGTACTCAGAGAGACTTAGGGTTATGGCATAGAGTAGTAGCTATGGCCAGGTAATAGAAATACAGGAAAGGTTGGTTTCATATTGTTTTGCATTTGCTATTTTTTGCTTATTGTGTTTTTCACATTTAGAGGAACAGCATATAAATGGATGGCTTGGGTTTTCTATTTAATCACATCTAGATATGTTGGGTTCAGATTCAATGTACTTACATTTCCAACACATTATCTATAATCATTATATCTGAATTAAAAAAATAATGCCATGTGATCCAGCCATCCCACTTCTGGGAATATAGCCTATGAATCCCGAAACACTAATTTGAATGAATACATGCATCCCTATGTTCACTGCAACTTTATTTACAATAGCTAATGTTTGGAAACAGCCCAAGTTCCCATCAGTAGATGAGTGGATGAAAAAGCAGTGGTACATTTATACAACATAATACTATGTGGCCATAAAAAAGAAGGAAATCTTAGTTTGGTGACAGCTTGGATGGACCTGGATATTATTATGCTAAATGAAATAATCCAGTCACAGAAAGACAAATACCCTGTGATCTCAGTTATATGTGGAATCTAATGAACGAAATAAACACGAACAAAATAGAACCAGAGGCAAGAATACATGAACAGACTGACAACTGTAGTCAGAGGGGAGGTGGGTGGGAGGACTGGGTGAAAGAAGGTGAAGGGATTAGTTAAAGAACATATATGCATAACTCATAGACACAGACAACAGTGTGGTGATAGCCCTAGGAAAAGGGAGGTGGGCTAGGTGGAGGTGGGCAACGGGGGAGTAAATGGGGATGGAAAGAGACTTTGCTTGGAGTGATGGGTGTGCAATGCGGTGTGCAGATGATGTATTTTTGAGTTGTACACTTGAAACTTATATGCTTTTATTAATCAATGTCACCCCAATAAATTCAATGAAAATATTTACTCTTTTATATCCTTAGACCTAACCTTCTCTAATGTTATGCTTGCAGAAGTACATTTTTCAATTTCACATACCTTGATCACATGTATAGATTAATCAAACAATAAACTTAGTTTCTAGTAATTAGAAAAGCAGAGAGATGGGCTTCCTGTCCATTAGGACTGTCAAATTTTACTTGAATTTGCCCTCTTTCTCCTTCCCTGTCCTCATAATGGCTTATTTAATGTCAAAACACAACTTTATTCATATTTACATTGAAATTAGGTTACATCTTTAGAATCAATGGATATGGATTGAATTATTTACTATATATTATATTTTCTTACTCCAAAACCTGTAATGAAATCCATAGTATATCTTCCAGTTGACAGCATTTTAGAATCAAGGAAATACGATTTTTTCTTCTCTTCTGTTTTTGCCTCCACCTTTCTTCTGGTAACCACTTCTAGCATTCCCAAGGAGTTACATTTCTGGAAAACAAATCTGATCTTGTCAATAACTTACCTAATAATTTTGAGTGCCCCCAAGTAAGTTTGAAGGATCTCAAAGTTTAGACTCTTGGCATGGCATTCAAGGCCCCTGCTATCTAAAACCTCTCATATTCTGGTCTGAGGATCTGGATCTGCAGCCTCATTTCCCACCACCTGCCTCTTCCTCCTGTGAATTGCTTCATTCCTGACCATCAGATGCATCATGCATGATTTTAATACAAGCGTTATAAAGTCTCTGAGGAAAGTTTAATAAAATAGGATTGGCGTTGAGCTGAAAATAGTGAAAGCAGACTTTTTCTAAAGCTTGATACTTTAAGATGGAAATGTATCATTGTCCTTGCAGGAAAGGCTTGACTTTTAATATTAAATTGTTGAAGAAGCTTATAGAATATCCTTATTTGGAGCCTTTTAAAAGCAGACTGGACGCTCTTCTGTTTGGGATGATTTAGGTACAGCCACGAGAGATAAACAAGATGAACTTTGAGATTGTGGCCAGTTCTAAGAGTTTTGGGGTGATTAATGACTCTCTAAATGAGGCCAAGACATCCAGATGGGAGTGAAGAGCAAAGTTCAGTTAGTCATCTACATGATCTTTCTCTGTGGTTCCAAAAACCTGGATAGTTAAGAGTTGAATGTGTATACTTATTTAAATCAAACTATATTTCCCTGGTATTTTCCGCTTTGAATGTACACATGTTGCTATAGTAGAAACAATCCCATAGGATAAGCACCTATATTTTATTCCCATCTACCATCAAATAACATATATCAAATTGTAATTATTAGGAAGATAAATATGTGAGTTAAATTGAAAATGTTCTGAAATTATTTTTGTTTGGTCTGAGCATAAAACTATATTGAAGGATGTAAAGTAAAATTTCTTGATTTTTTTTGGGGGGGGTATTGCTTTATTTTTATAAAATGGAAAATAGGAAGTGGCTTATCCACTATACTCATATTTATATGGTTCTGTACTTTAAATCTAGGTATGTGTCTTGTGCCCTGGGCTGTCCATATGAAGGAAGCATCACACCGCAAAAAGTGACAGAAGTAAGATATGCCTTTGGTTTTCTGATTCATGGTAAAATGATGTATGCTATTTTTAAAAGGATTCTATTTCCCTCACTATTTAGTGCATCTGCACAACAGAGACTAAAGGGAACCATGGAGTGGGAGTCATGTGATTGCTTAACTAATAGTTTCATTTAACACCGAGGACCTATATATTGCCTGTAACTGTTCAGAGTTAAGTAACATTTGAGTTTCATCTTTTGGGTGGTCCAAGGTGGAGGGAATAAAAGTGTCTGCTTTGCTTCTCGGTGGGCAGACCGCAGTGAGTGCCCTTCCTGCCAGTATGTCCGGGCAGTTTGTGCACACTTCAGCTTTGCCTTGGTTGCTCTAGTAGCATTCCTTTGTTCTTCTCCTGCGTACTTTCGGCACATATATGGAGTATACACAGGACTTTGTTCCTTTGGGATCCTATAGCTCTTACTGCTGAGATTCAAGATGCTATTCCAGAACGATTTACAGGGATAGATTAGTCAGTTAGAACTTCTTATAAAAGTTCAATTTCACTCACTGTTCCTGTTTCTTAATAGATAACACTGGATGCAAAATGCTCAGTCTTTGAGATTGTATTAGACTATCTCAGAGACTCTTTTATATATGAAGTATATTAATGTGCACCTGTTCATGTTCATAAATTTGTTAATGTGGTACTAAAGCAGTGAAGATGGTACAGTTAGAAATCAAAATTTAGGCTGGGTAAACTTTCAGTTTGGCTAAAGCCAGTCCTATTTTTGTGTATTTGAACTTTTGAAATGCAGTGCAGATTTTTCAAATGAGGGAATAGCTCAGGGTCCATTATTTAAGCAAGACCTTTGCACACAGAGGCAAATATACCATGAGATAACGAAGCAGTTGTAGTCCTTCACCCTCATGGGATCCTTCATAGACTGTTAATGTGAATTCACAATTACGTATTTTTGTCTTAAAGAGCACTTCCAAAATAGTGTAATTTCAGACTCCACAAAATCTAACCCAACTCTGCCTGTACACCAGACCCCTTGCTCTTCTGCCTCTACCGTCTCTGGATGGACCACACCTACCCCCGGTTCTCCATTCCTGCACCAGAATGCCTGAGCAGTTGCTGAAAAGAATTATGTGACAGGCAGGTTAGAAACATTACAGATTCATCAGCAGCAGCCTTTAATAGCCTTCTGTGTTATTCTAATATATTCTGTAGCCAACTCACTCTCTTACTTTCTGAAGTGACTGATGCAACCTGTTTTCACTCTCTTGTCCTTTAATTCTCCAGTTCTTCCCCTCACTTAGTCCCTGTTTAGATTCCTTCCCGTTTGCACTTGAACATGTTCAAGCCTCTTCTATCTAAAAACGTTCTCCCTTAATTTGGCATCCTCACCTAGTTATGGACTCTCTTCATCCTTCCACATCTAAGTTTCTTCAAAAGACTGTCTACCGTGGTGGTGTCCATTTCCTCTTACGCCCCTCTTCATTATACCCGAGTTGACTTCTAAACCATCCATCACTCCACTGAAGTCCCTCTTTATAAGATCACTACTCAACACTTGGACCAAGAAATGCAAGACTCGGTTTAGTCCTCCTCTTATCAGCAGAATTTGGGACTAGTGGCCATTTCCTCCTTCCTGCACCCCTTTTATCCCTTTTATTCCCTTGACATCACACTTTATGAGTTTCCTCCAACCGGTGAGATTTCTCCTTTGAAGTTCATTCTCCTTTCCCTGGCCATTAAGAAGTTCTAGCATTTAACAGGCAGTAGAGGAGAATGAGTATTATGCTTTTGTTAAATCTGAGTTTTCATCCAATAATAGTCTTCTGAGTACCCTCCATCCTCTTTTTGATACTGCCTTTCTGAAAATCAAATCTGATTATATCACTACTAACCCAAATTCTGCCATGGCTTTCTAGTGCTCTTATGATAGAATCCTCAATCAAAATTCTAAACTTGGTGGATTTGCGAGGCCCTGTAGGATCTGCCCCATGCCTACCTCTCCAGCTTTGAGTAGCTTCATCCCCTTTTGGTTGTTGCTTTCTCCTCACCCTGTCCTTTGCATTTCACTTTTCTCTTTCCTGGAATGCATTTTATATGTCAGCTTCCCACAACACACTTGCTTCTGCATTTGATATTCGACCTGGAGCCTTCTTTTCATACTCTTCCTTCTCAACCTCGTCAACAAGTTAATGCTTACTTTATCTTAAGCTGTCACTTGGGTCCTTGCTGCTTGACAGATCTAGGTTAATTTCTCTTGCCACATGCTCTTAGAATCTTGTTTCTCTGTTTAAAAATTCCCATTGTAGCTGTAATTACACATTTCCAAATGGAATTGATTAAGGTCTGTCCTCACTTGACCCCAGGCTCTATAACAGCATGAGCCATCTCAATATTTGTCTCCCTATTATATCCTAGCACCTAGCACAGTGCCTAGCAAGCAATGGCACCGAAGAAATACATAATGAATGAGTGACCATGTGCCAGATTGTGTACAAAGTTATTTATATATTTTCCCATTTCATTTTCACAGCCAAATATGTCATTATTGACATCATCTTTGTTATTGTAATTCTTAAAAGTTAAAAAAAAAAGGATTAGAAAATATGTGAAGTAAGGGTGTTATGGGCTGAAGTTTATAAAGTTTAATTTTCTGCCCAGATCACCTGACTAACATGGATGACAGCTGAGATTTAGATCCAGGCCTGTCTTGTTCCAGAACCCATGCCTTTGTTAACATTCCATGCTGCCTTCATGTCAATTCTTATTGTCCTTCAAAGTAAAGTTAGTCATTCAGTTTGAAGGAACCTTGCAGTAGATCTCTTTATAATATCATTTCTTAGCACTTGAGTCAAGAAATGAAAGATCATATTATATGTCCATTTATGAGACAGAAAAATTAAGCCAGAAATATTTTGATCCTCTACCAATTATTAAGCTACTGAGTGACAGAACTGAAACTGGTATTGATATTTCTTGACCCCCTCATCTGACTCCTTAAGAAATGCTACTTCCAAAGTAAATTTGTAATGCTTACCTTTGATTAAAGAAAGAGTTGAGACAAGTAAGCCTGCCATAGTTGAAATTGTAGTTTATAATTCCTAATGGAACATGTGAATAGATAGTTATGACTCTAAGACAAACTTGAATATTAAAATATTAAACTTGAATATTAATCTTGAATATTAAAATATAGGTAATTATACTAATGCCATTCAGAGCTTTATATAATGCTTAGGATTTAATGAACAAGGAAATGAATCAGAAAATTAAAATGTTTCCCATGGATACATCACAATCTTAGTTGTGATGTTTACCTCCAGATGATGTTTGCTGAAGAACAACAGGGCCTGGGTCTGTTCGTTTCCATTCTTTTACAAGCTCTTCAACTATCCCCATAGGTATCTAAGAGATTGTATGGCATGGGCTGCTATGAGATCTCTCTGGGAGACACAATTGGAGTGGGAACTCCAGGAAGCATGAGGAGAATGTTGGAAAGTGTCATAAAGGAAATCCCACCCACTGCTCTTGCCGTTCACTGTCATGACACGTACGGACAAGCCTTAGCCAATATCCTCACGGCCCTTCAGGTATTTTGTGTTATTTGTGTCTATGTAAGGTGTGTATCCTAACTTGTAATATAAACATGCTAAGAGCTTCAATAAGATAACATTCTTAAATGGCTGTGGATTTATATTTAAACAGGACGTGACAAGCACTCAACAGGTATGTCAATTGCACATTTTTTTGTGTGGTTTTTTTAGAGCAATGATATCTCTTATTACTGGTCATTTGATTTGATAGAATTCCTGAATTTGTTCTTCTGAAGGTATTAATCCTCTTAAAACTGCTTCTGCTTTTTTCAACTTCCATGTGCTTCCAGACATAAAGTTTAATAGGTTGAAATAGGATAGCGTTTTGAAGAGTACAAAGCACAAAGGTAGTAGAGTGTACTGTTGTTATCATGTAACTAATGTTCTTTTTGATAATTTGGTGCTTGATGATGAGAAGATGTGGTGCTGAAATGTAGAATATTTTGTTTAAGGTGTTTTCCTGATGTTGGCAAGCATACTTTTGAAAGAACCTCTGGTTTTTGTCAAGTATATTCTGTTATCAGCGGTTCTCAACCTGTGGGTCGCGAACTCGTTGGGGGTCGAATGACCCTTTCACAGGGGTCGCGTAAGACCATTGGAAAACACATATATAATTACATATTGTTTTTGTGATTAATCACTATGCTTTAATTATGTTCAATTTGTAACACTGAAATTGGGGGTCACCACAACATGAGGAACTGTATTAAAGGGTCGTGGCATTAGGAAGGTTGAGAACCGCTGTGTTAGGTGATTAAAATGAAGAGATCTAGAAAGTTGGAGGATTAAAAAAGTGTTTATTAAATTCTAATAAAAGCTCAGTTATTTTGAATACATTTACAAGAATAGATATAAATAGCATTTAAAGGGTATTGTTTCAAAACTGTTAGTTTCTTAAACTCGGCTAAAAATAGATTCATTTGAAGTTCTTAGAACACAAGATTTTGACGACTAAAGATAAGACTCTATGAAAGTTCTTTGTCGGAGCAGAAAATCAGTAAGTAAAGCTTCATGTCACAGTCCTAAAGGCTATAGTCACTTGGCAGAAGTTAAAAAACCATGTGAAGATCAAGCCACACAAGGGCTTATTTTGACTTTGTAGCATATGTGCACAAATACTTATTTGCCCACTGGAAGCAGGCAAGGAACATTGTATTGAATTAGGAGAGAAAATCATAATCCCATGGAATTTGGGGTGTGGGAATTTTTACAGTTTTCCTTCTCTAGGAATTTTAGTTTCTAAAACAATAGAGAACTAGGCATCACTTCCGGATTTTGGGATCAGCTGCGACTGTAACTTATTAAGTGTTCCTGACCAGCAAGTTCTTCAGAGGTGTGTCTCAGCCTGTCTCTGTCCGCTCGCCTCTCTCTCTGTCTCTCTCTTTCTCTCTCTCTCTCTCATTTCTCTATATGAATATGTCCTCTATGTGGCAATACACTGGGTAATATTTTATTCCTGTATTATTACATAATAAATGATAGTTTAGTGCTTTGGGATACAGGCAGGGCTACAGTGCAAAAACCTGGGAACCCAAACCTCTGCTTCTGGGCAGTCTGCCTCTTGAAAATGACCAAGTGCAAAGTATTTCCGATGCCATCTTGTGACTTTAAGAGCTCGGGAAGGCCCATCTGCGGGTGTGTGTGTGTGTGTGCATGCGTGCATGCGCATGTCTATGAAAAGAATGCTTCAAGCAGATGAAACAATGTTTGTGTAAAAGGACTTGGGAGAGGGGAGAATCTTGTCCTAGGAATGGAAAGAAGACAACTATTTGTAGGAGAAGCTAACCTTTAATAACATTTGCTGAATTAGTTGAATTACATAGTTTCTGTTTATAGAGAGACTAGAGGCCCGGTGCACAAAAATTTGTGCACTCAGTGGGGAGGGGGGTCCCTCAGCCAGGCCTGTGCCCTCTCGCAGTCTGGGACCCCTCAGGAGATAACGACCTGCTGGCTTAGGCCTGCTCCCGAGTGGCAGAGGGCAGGCCCAATCCCTAGGTGCAACCCCTGGTCGGGCTCAGAGCAGGGCCGATTGGGGAGTTGGGGCGCCGCCCCCTGTCATGCACAGAGCAGGGCGATCGGGAGGTTGTGATGCCACCCTCAGTCATGCTCAGGGCAGGGCCAATCAGGGGGTTGGGGCACTGCCCCCTGTCACCCGCAGAGCAGGGCCGATCAGGGGGTTGGGGCGCCACCACTCTCACACTCAGGGCAGGGCCGATGGGGAGGTTATGGCTCTACCCTGTCACACACAGAGCAGGGCCCGTGGTGGTGGTGGTGGGGGGGGGGGGTTGGGGCGCCGCAGCCTGTCACACACAGAGCCGCAGGGCGATCAGGGGGTTTGGGCACTAACCCCTGTCATGCTGATCCCGGTGCTGGGAGGCCTCGTGGCTCCGCTGATCCCGGTGCTGGGAGGCATATTACCCTTTTACTATTTAGGGTAGAGGCCTGGTGCATGGGTGGGTGCCGGCTGGTTTGCCCTGAAGGGTGTCCTGGATCAGGGTGGGGGTCCCCACTGGGGTGCCTGGCCAGCCTGGGTGAGGGGATGATGGCTGTTTGCAGCTGGTCACACACCCTTCATGGTGGGGGTCCCCACTGGGGTGCCTGGCCAGTCTGGGTGAGGGGCTGAGGGCTGTTTTCAGGCTGGGGGTGACTGAAGCTCCCAACTGCTCCTTTTTTTCTTTTTTTATTCTGGGCCAGCTTTAGCTTTGAGGCTTGGCTCCAGCTCTTAGGCCTCCGCTGCTGAAAGTAGGTTTCTGGCCTTTGCTTACAATGTTGCAATCCTGCTGGCTGAAGCCCGGAGGACTAAAGAAGGTTTCTGGGGTTTTGTTTAGCTTCTATATTTGTTACATAGTTGCTTAGAGTTACAGCTCAGAGGCCTACAGTGGCAGGCCGGGAACGTTGGAGTCCTCCGTCACTGAAGCAAGCAAGCCTCATGTTAGTTTCAAGCTGCCTGGCTGCTGGCCGCCATCTTGGCTGGCAGTTAATTTGCATATTGCCCTGATTAGCCAATGGGAAGGGTAGTGGTCGTATGCTAATTACCATGTTTCTCTTTTATTAGATAGGAAGGATGAGGACTGAAATCCTGGGTCATTTTCCCATCCTGTAACGGCTGCACAGCAGGGCATGACACAACCTAGGGCCCGAGCAAGATCATGGGTGAGAACCTGTATGAAGCTGAGATCCCCAAGAGACCACACCTCAGTCAAAGGATAAGACAGCAACAACTCCATCTCTCAAAGGGAGAAGGCAAGCACATTCATTCTCATGGCCTTGGCTCTGAGTGGAGGAGAAATACAAACTCCCCCTCTGTCCTTCATATTCCTTGACCCCCCATCCCCATGTGGGTTTAGAGTTCAGATTCACATTGCTGCAGAATTTGAAAGATTCAAGAAGGTAAATTACTTTGAAAAGGCTTGGGGTTAGTAGCACCTTCAGGTATGAAGAACCTTTTCGGAAAGAATGCATCTTCAGTTCAAGCCCAGCTGGTGTGTGTGTGAGTGCATGTGCATGTGCATGTGTGTGGGTGTGTGTGAGCGTGTGGGGTGGATACTCTTCAGCAGCTCCTGTGATGGTTAGTAGGAAGTGTGACTATAAGCGTCTGTAAGTATTTTCTGTTCTTTTGCTATGTGCCAGGCTCTCTGAATAGATGGAGGGCGGAGGAGAGGCCAGTTTGCTGGTACCTCTGAAATAGGTAAAGAGGGTGGCAGTGGCTTGTGTAATAAGCAACATGACATTAAGCCAGAGAGGCTAGTATAAGTGAACAATTGAGGAAACGGTCAAAGAGTACAGATCTGATGAGGAAGCTAAAATTTAGAGTTGGAGAGGTTGTTTTTGTTTGTCTTTTCTGCCATCCACTTTCACCTAATTTAATAAACCAGTGACAACGTGAGAAAGAAATATACACTGCTGCTCTCTTTGAAACTGTGTGTAGCTCAGACAGTCTTTAAACATTTGGGGACTTTTATGTTGTTAAAGATGGCCAAATGTGGTCCAGAAATGTCATTGTAAGCACACGGTATACTGTCCCAAGCACCACCGAGGAAGGCAGGGTCTTTTCCTCATCTCCTATCCCGCCCCCCAGTAACAGCAGCAACAACAGCAAAATAACCAGGTTTACTTCTAGTGGGGGAGGGAAAAGTGTCATGGAATAAACTGTCAGCGTTTCAGTAGAAAGGAAATCAGAGAAAGTTTCACTTCATTATGAACAGGGCCAACTTTGGCTTCAGGAAACAGTGGCCGTACTTCATTTTCTAAAATGGAATCTTTGAAGTGGCTTCTAGCAAAATTGGTGTAGGATGTGGAGTGGATATCATTTGCTTTAATTTAGGGGCTGAGAAACAGTTTACAGTGCTCCAAACTGGATGTTAATATTAAGGCAAGCAGACATGTAATAAGTGGAAACTTGGCCACATGGTAGGAAACAAAAGGGAGTTATAAATAGAACATCCCCCTCAGTCTGGGAAGCACATACTAATCGTGGAGTAGAGGGCAGTAGAGGAATTTTTCTTGGGTTTACAGGTTATTGTATTTTTAATGACATATACATATGACATAGGACGGTAGGTAGATGGTTATATGGAAGTCAAGAATTCATAATTACCAGATTCATTTAATATAGAGAAATAATTCTAAGACTATAGATTTCAGTGTGGGATACTTATAACTACTCAAAACCAAAAGAGCGAGAAAATGAGGTGAGAAGAGGCACAACATGTTAGGAATAGAAGAAACGTATTTGGCCTGGTATACTTGTCTTAATTTTTTATGTAAAAATCGAGCTTCACCCTTCTATGTACTCGCAGTACCTAAGTAAAACACCAGGGAACAAATTGTTTAATCTACTTACCCACCAAACAGTTACACAGTCTCTATTTTTCTCCACTCAAATGATTCTAGTCTTTACAATTGGGTAAAAACAGAATAAATCAAATAAGATCCCACAGCACAAATAACAGTACCATGTTAATGGGTAGCACAGAGACAAAGCAGAATAGGAATTATTTAACTTTCTCCTAAAGAGACATTGTGCACCTTTTTTTCTCTTAAACTTAATAGACTTTTTAGCTTAATGTGCTTTTTCCTCATAATGTTTTCCGTATGTTTATTATTGTCCTTTAGAAAAACAAAATTATTTACCTAATTTTTACATCAAAGCATTTATTTTTTATATGGACTTTTACTAAATAAACCATGTTCATATGCTACCAAACAGCACATACTTTTTCATGTAATTTGTTTTTGGGGTTCTTGAGGAGAATTTTTAAAAATTCCAATCGCAAGCCAAATGAGTCTGTGTCTCAGCTCTGTATCCGTAGAATGCACACTGCTGAGACAAGATGCAGTGTTTCTAGAACAATTGCTTTTGTAATAATGTATTTGGTTAATGCTATTATTACAGTCATTGCAGTTAAAGACTAATAACAGTAATAATAACTTGATTACACAATGTATTTGTGATAAGAGCCAGGAGACATAAAGCATTATGTTACAAACGTGTTTTGTAAATACAAGGTGGGGCAAACGTAGATTTACAGTTGGTTGTACAGAAAATAATACAATAATTAATAATCATACAAGAATAAACTGTCTCCCGTAGCCACAACTGTAAGCCTACTTTTGTTCTACCCTGTATATGCACTAGGCATTATTCATTTCTTTTACCTCTTTTAAAATACTAAATAGAAATTGATGAATAAGAAAGAAAAGAAAAAAATTGAAAATTGGAAGCCTTTAAAAAAGTTTTTTTCACAAAAAGCATCATTGCCCTGGCCAGTGTTGTTGAATGGTTATTGTAAGCCTTTGCACAGAAAGGTCTCAGGTTCAATTCCTGGTCCAGGGCAAGTAGTTGGGTTGCAGATTTGATCTCTGGCCCTGTCGGGGCTCCTGTGGCAGCCAGCCAATCAATGTGTCTCTCTCACATTGGTGTTTCACTCTCTCTCTCTCACTCCCTCCCTCCCTGTCTTCCAATCTCCCTAAAAATTAATAGAAAAAAATATCCTCTGGTGAGAATTAATTTAAAAAGTGCATCATTAATTCATTCACGAGATATTTATTTTATCAGACAGTTCTGGATGTTCGATTTAGATGTTAAAGTTTTTAGATGATACTGCTGTGAGGAAACTGTTGAACTCTCTATTTCCAAAAGCTCTTTGAATTTGAGGATTTTTTGCTATACAGTAAACTTTCTCCAGCATGTTATTCTTTTCAGAAATATTCTTACAGGAAGATTGGGTGATGTATGTTATCATCAAAAAAAGAGGAAAATAAATTTGTCAAAAGTTCAACACTGTCCAGTTTTCCAGTGTTCCTAATGTATAAAAATCAATGACAAAAGATGAAAAAGTACCTTTAAAAATTTGTTTTCATGTAGTTTAATTGCTTATATCAATCATCAAAAAATAAGTAAACATTTGATTAATTTTGTTTATCTCCAAAATATTTTTATTAATATAAACCTCTGTCTGATTTTGATAATAGGTCATCTATCAGTTTTTGTCTTCAGGGATAATGCAATTTTTATCTACCTCTATATATCCACAGGGATTTAAAGGGTGTTTGGAAAAAGCTGCTTCTGAACTAGATGGCATTGTAAACTGGCATTCAGTTAATCAACATTGTAACACATGTGGAATTCTATAATGTGCTAAAAATGAGTGTTTAATCTTTATGTAATGGATTATGTTTAGATCTAAGCTTGAAGCTCACCCTGCGAGAAAACATATCCAAATCTGCTCTGCCTTCCCCATGCTGATCAAATAGGCAAATGTTATACATATTATTGGGGTTTTTTCTCGACTTAAAATTCTGATAGGCAGAAAAGCAATGAGAGAAAATACTGGCTTCATTTGCAGAAGTTTTCTGCTTTCTTTTTAATTGTGGTTTAACTTTTGAAATCATTGCTTCCCCACCTATATCATCTCTTTTAGTTTACAGTTGATTGACACTCTGGGATAAGGAGGTATGCATAGGGAATGATATTTATGCTTTGTGATATCCATTACTGCACTTCACAACTCATAAGATCCAGGAAAATCCCTAACACAGGTAGTTAGAATACCTTTCTTGGGACCCAGAGATTAAGTAGGTCAGAAGGGGAGCCCTAGTGTGCACAGAGAGGTAGAGCCATGTCCATGCCGCTGAGAGAGAGCAGACGGAGGAGAGCTGAGCTGCATGAAGACTTTACTCCCCACAAGGCTACATGTTGTGCTTTTTGCTATATTTTCTTGAAATTCCCATGTCCTTCCAGTGGGTACTTTTTTATTTCCACTTAAGACTTGCAAGCAACATTATGATAGGACACTGACTTTTCCATTATCTATAAAATATAATATTTGGAAAGTCTCATATTTTCCTAGATTTCCATTTCCTCACATGCAAAAGAATTCTATTACACTAGAAAATAAATCAGAGTACATATTCAGATCTCTTTTATGAAATTATCATCAATTCAGAGCCTAAAGCCATAAAAGCAAGGAAATAATATAAATTAGAAGAGAAATGAGATATAGAATAGAAAGACAATAGAAAAAAATGAATGAAACAAACAGCTGCTTCTTTAAAACAATAAAATTGGCAAAGCAGATATAGTTAAATCAAATATCATTCTCTTCTTAGAAATTTTGATTTTATCAGGGTAACCATATTATCCAGAAATTACTGTATATTAATAGGTGTCTTTTTAAAAATATATATATTTTTTATTGATTTTTTACAGAGGGGAAGGGAGAGAGATAGAGAGTTAGAAACATCGATGAGAGAGAAACATCGATCAGCTGCCTCCTGCACACCCCCAATCGGGGATGTGCCCACAACCAAGGTACATGCCCTTGCCCGGAATCGAACCTGAGACCCTTCAGTCTGCAGGCCGATGCTCTATCCACTGAGCCAAACCAGCCAGGGCAGGCGTCTCTGTCTTTACCTTGGAACCAAGTTGGTCAGTTATCCTGGGCTGAGGCTGTTCTTTTCTTTGCACATAATAATGCAAGCTTTGAATCAGGAAGATAGACTCATCTTGTTTAGTTTTACTTGTAAAAATAACCATCCTTAATTTAAAATTAATCTTGCTGTTATCTTCTGGGGAAAAATAACATTATCTATTCATATCATTACTAGAGGCCCAATACACAAAATTTGTGCAAGAGTAGGCCTTCCTTCCCTTGGCTGCTGGCTCCGGCTTCCCTCCAGGACCTGGGATCTGGGCCTCCCTCTGGCCACCAGCAGACACCTGGGACCCGGGCTTCCCTCACAGCCCCGGCTTCATCCAGAAAGATGTCCGGTCTAATTAGCACATTACTCTTTTATTATTATAGATTTTCTTACCAGTCTACTGATTTTTTTTTTCTAGTTAGGACTTAACTTTGGATTTTGTATTATTGGTGGGGGTTGAGGCCAGCTTTTATGATTCTTTTCTTGATTTAACAGATGAAAATTTCAAAAATCAATACCTTTTAGAGTACCTCTCTTATCCATTCTGTGAATATTTCATCTTATTACTTTAATATTTTCTAATATCTTGTATTCAACCAAGTACTTGTCACATCTTTCTCAATACATGTGGCTTTAATTGGGAAATGTTGTTTTGCCCTATTGTTTGTATAAAAACACATTTTTTCATTTTCTAATTTCTTTTCATGTTTTTCTCTTAATTTTTTCCTCTCTTGAAAACTTATATTTACAAGGAACTCTATGTACACACATTCTTGCCCTTGAATATAATATGACACAGACCTTTTCTTTTAGAACACTGATTTGATATTGGTTAATGCTCTCATGACCTTTTTTTATTTTATAATGATGTAACCAGTTAATGGTTATGTAGCCACCACTGAACACATACACACAGTTGAAACCACTAATAACCGTAATAGCCAAAAGTCAAGAATCTTTAGCTTTATTGTTTGAACAGCTTTCTCAAATAGTTCCAAATATTTTTAGTTCTGGGTTTGAACTTTATGGCAGTAATACCATCCATTGGATCATAATGGATCATTTTTATAAAATTCTCACTTTAGAATACTAAACTTATTTAACATATCAGTCAAGGTTACATTCAAGACATTGGAGGAGGAGTTTAGTAAGTGCAAGTCAAAGATGTGGAATCGCAGTCTGAAACCTACAAAGTTTTTTTCATATTTATAAATTTCTACTATATAGAGCAGAATATAAAATGGAAATTATGTCTATCAATTTTTAATTATGATATGAATTATTTTAAAATGCTAGTTTAATGAAAAAAATATTTATTAGTTACATTTTGTGTGATAGCTTCTCTGCGATTAGGCGTGGTAGACAGTAAAGAAACAGGATAGAACACCATCCCTTTTCTCAGTTTTTCCAACTATCAAATAAAATGTGGAAATTATGTACACTTGATTAGGCAAGAAGTTATTTTCATCTAGGTTACACCTTTGGTTATACTGACTTAAATTTTTAAAATCTGTATCAATTTTGTAACTTTAAGAGTAGCCTTGGCTGGGGTGGCTCAGCTGGTTGGGCATCGTTCCATAAAACAAAAGGTTGCCATTTTGATTCCAGGTCAGTGCACATGCCCACAATTGCAGGATTGACCCCCAGAAGGGTGGGTGCAGAGGGCAGCTGATCTATGCTCTTGCATCAGTGTTCTCACTCTGCCTTCCTCTCTCTCTAAAAGTCTAAAAATTAAAAACAACACAAAAAATTTTTAGAATAAAGCGATGGCTACATATTCTACTAAAAACTTTTCAATAAATAAAAATATTTTGTAATAATTATTTTTTCCACTTTTATTGAGATACTATCAACATATATCACTATATAAGTTCAAGGTATACAGTATTGGTTTCAATTGCATATACTTTAAATCATTAGCACAGTAAGCTTAGTTAGAATTCATTATCTCATATAGATACTTTAAAAAGTAAAAGCAGAAAAGAAATAAAAACTTCCCTATGAGGAAAACTCTTAGGAATCACTCTCTTAACTTTCACATGTATATACAGCAGTGGTAACTATTGTATGGTGTTGTATAGGACATCCCTAGTACTCAATTATATCATAACTAGAGGCCTGGTGCACAAAAATTTGTGCACTTGGAGGGGTCCCTCAGCCTGGCCTGTGCCCTCACGCAGTCTGGGACCCCTCGGGGAATGACCACCTGCTGACTTAGGCCCGCTCCCCAAGGAATTGGGCCTAAGCTGGCAGTCAGACATCCCTTTGGCAGCCCGGCAACACTCGGGGGATGTCCACTTACCAGCAGGGAGCAGACCTAAGCTGCAGTTGGACATCCTTAGTGCTGCTGAGGAGGCGGGAGAGGCTCCCACCACCACCGCTGTACTGGCAGCCATTAGCCTGGCTTGTGGCTGAGCAGAGCTCCCCCTGTGGGAGCGCATTGACCACCAGGGGGCAGCTCCTGAGTTGAGCGTCTGCCCCCTGGTGGTCAGTGTGTGCCATAGTGACCAGTCATCCCCAGTCGTTCTGCTGTTAGGGTCACTTTGCATATTACCATTTTATTATATAGGATAGAGGCCTGGTACATGGGTGGGGGCTGGCTGGTTTGCCCTGAAGGATGTCACGGACTGGGTTGGGGGTCCTGCTGGGGTGCCTGGCTAGCCTGGGTGAGGGACTGAGGGGCGTTTTCAGGCTGGCCACACCCCCTTCACGGTGGAGGTCCCCACTGAAGTGCCTGGCCAGCCTGGGTGAGGGGCTGAGGGCTGTTTTCAGGCTGGCCACAGCCCCTTCAGGGTGGGGGTCCCCGCTGGGGTGCCTGGCCAGTCTGGGTGAGGGGCTGGTGGCTGTCTGCAGGCTGGCCAAGCCCCCAGCAGGGACCCTCACCCCATGAGGGTGTGGCCAGCCTGGGTGAGGGGCTTATGTTTGCAGGCTGGCCACAGCCCCTTCAGTGTGGGGGTCCCCACTGGAGAGCCTGGCCAGCCTGGGTGAGGGGCTGATGGCTGTTTGCAGGCTGGCCACAGCCCCTTCAGTGTGGGGGTCCCCACTGGAGAGCCTGGCCAGCCTGGGTGAGGGGCTGATGGCTGTTTGCAGGGTGGCCACAGCCCCTTCAGTGTGGGGGTACCCACTGGGGTGCCTGGACAGCCTGGGTGAGGGGCTGAGGGCTGAGGGGCTGAGGGCTGTTTTCAGGCTGGCCAAACCCCCTTCAGGGTGGGGGTCCTACTGTGGTGCCTGGGCAGTCTGGGTGAGGGGCTGATGGCTATTTGCAGGCTGACAAAGCCCCCCAGCCACCCAAGCTCCCAGTGGTGGCTGGCTGGAAGCAGGTATCTGGGATTTATTTATCTTCTATAATTGAAACTTTGTTGCCTTGAGCGGAGTTCCACAGCTGGCCAGGGCAGGTGGGAAGCTTGGCTTCCTCCATCGCTGGGGCAACCAAGCCTCTTGCTTGCTCCAGCTCCGTGGCTGCCGGCTGCCATCTTGGTTGGGTTAATTTGCATATAGTTGCTCTAATTGGCTGGTGGGTGTGGCTTGGGGTGTAGCAAAGGTATGGTCAGTTAGCATCTTTGTCTTTTATTAGTGTAGATTTGAAGTTTGTACCTTTTGACCACCTTCCTCTAATTTTCCCATCTCCCATCCACCACCCCCAAACTCCCACATCTTTTTCTATGAGATTGGTTGAATTTTTATTGTTATTGTTTGTATCCTTGCTTGCTTGTTTAGATTCCATATAGAAGGTAATTCAGTATGTGACTTTCTTTATCTAACCTGGCATAATGCTCTCAAGCACAAGCACCATACATATAGTCATAAACGGCAGGATTTTCTATTTTATAGATCTATAATATTGGTTAATATATATCTATTATGTCATGTATCATATATGTACATATATACACATATCTATATCATATATAAGTATATATCATATCATATACATATACATATATATATATATATATATATATATATATATATATATTGGTATTTTGATAAGAATTACATCGAATCTATAGATTCCTTTGGGAAGTATGGACAGTTTAACAATTCTTCCTATCCATGGTAATATATATATTAAAAACTTCCTTATCATCTATTGATGAGCACTTAGGTTTTTTCCATGTTTGGCTATTGTTAATATGGGGGTTCAGATATCTTTTCAAGTTAGTGTTTTAGTTTCTTTTGGATATATTCCCAGAAGTGAAAATGCTGAATTATATGGTAGATCTATTTTTTAATTTGTTGAGGATCCTCCATACTCCTCCATAATGGCTGTACCATTTTATAATCTTGCCAACAATACACAAAGGTTCCTTTTTTTCACATCCTCAGCAGTATTTATCCTTTGTTTTTTAATGATGGCTATTCTAACAGGCATTAGGTGATATTTCATTGTGGTTTTGCTTTGTATTTTCCTAATGACAGTTACATTTTTTTGAGGCAACTCCATGCTGTTTTCCACAGTGGCTACACCGATCTGGATCCACAACAACTGTGCACAAGGATTCCTTGTTCTCTGCATCCTTGCCAACACTTGTTGTTTTATTGATGATAGCCATTCAGACTAGTGAGAGGTGATATATCACTGTGTTTTTGATTTGCATTTCTCTGATAATTATTGATGTTAAGCATTTTTTCCTATGTCTGTTGGCCATCTGTATGTCCTCTTTGGAGATGTGTCTATTCAGGTCCTTTACCCATTTTTTTAATTGGATTCCTTTTTCTTGGTGTCGAGTTGTCTGAGTTATATATAAATTTTAGATATTAATCCCTTATCAAATGTTTCATTAGTGAATATATTCTTCCATTAAGTGAGTTTTCTTTTCATTTTTTGATGGTTTATTTTGCAGTGCAAACCCTTTTTAGTTTGATGCAGTCCCATTGTCTATTTTTTCTACTCTTTTCCATGATTGTGGAGATATATCAGAAAAAAATATCACTAAGAGACACGTCCGAGATTTTACTGCCTATGTTTTCTTCTAGGACTTTAATGGTTTCAAGTCTTACATTTAAGTCTTCAATCCATTTGAGATTAGTATTATATATGATGTAAAAAGATGGACTAGTTTTTTTTTTTTGTTTTGTTTTGTTTTTCGTGTATCTCTCCAATTGTCTCAGCACCATTGATTGGATAGACTATCTTTACCCCATTGCATGTTCTTGTTTCTTTGTCAGATATTACTTAACCATATTGATGTGGATTTATTTCTGGGCTCTCTATTCTGTTCCACTGATCTATGTGTCTGTTTTTATACAAAAACCATGCTGTTTGATTACTATGCCCTTGTAGTTTTGTTTGATATCAGGTAGCATAATTTCCTCCAAGTTTGTTCTTTCTCAAGATTGTTATGCCTGTTCAGGGTATTTTATGGTTGCATATAAATTTTTGAATTATTCTAATTCTGTGAATTGAATCATTGGTATTTTGATAGGAATTACATCGAATCTATAGATTCCTTTGGGAAGTATGGACATTTTAACAATTCTTCCTATCCATGAACACAATATATGTATTTGTATCTTCTTCAATTTCTTCCTTCAGTGTCTTATAATTTTGTGAGTACACGTCTTTTACCCTCTTGGCTTAAATATACTCATTCCTAGGTATTTTATTTTTTGGTACAATTTTAAATAACAATTTTAAACGTTTCCCTTTCTGATAGTTCATTATTGGTATATAAGAATGGAACTGATTTCTGGATATTAATTTTGTATCATTTTCTTTTTTTTCCCTCCTCTAACTGGATAATTTCAAATGCTCTGATAGTTTGCTGATTCTTCTTCGTGGCCAAGTCTGTCTTTAAAACTCTGCATTAAGTTTTTCTATTCATTTACTACATTTTTCAGCTTTAGGATTTATGGTTGTTGGTTGGTTTTTTAATAGTTTCCCTTTGTTGCACTTCTGTCATGTCTTGTTCTTTTAGTTCACTAAACTTTTTTAAGGGAATTATTCCGAATTCTTTTGTCTGGCAGTTCATAGATCTCCATTTATTAAGGATTGGTTATTGGAGCTTTATGAGTTTCCTTGGTAGGGTCATATTGACCTGATTTTTGTGACCCTTGATTCTTACAGTGGTATTTTGCATTTGAGCAAGTAGTCTCCTCTTCCAGACTCGGCAAGTTTGCTTTGGCAGATACACTTTCTCACCATTCAACACAGTTTGGGTTTCTAGATGTGTCCGCTGGTAATGTCCTTCAACAGGTAGGGCTTGCTCTTCAGGTCTATTTTGGGGAAGGCAATCGTTTGATCTCTGAGGTCTGGGGTGGGAGGTATGCCCCTGGCTGAGCACAGATGGTCAGGACTTCTGGCGTGGTTCCCTGCCCAAATTAGGCTGTAGGATGGGCTCTGTGGTTGCCTGGATTCTCTGGTCAAGCTCACTAGATGTTTGTGACTATGTAGTATACTCATTATGAGGGGGACCTATGAATTAGCTTCCCTGCCCTGGCAGGAGAGGACCCAGGGCCTGCATGGTTTATTGTTTGGGGACCCCAGTCAGGCAAGAGTGTGCCTGAACAGGTGAGGCCACCGGTTTTACTTTGCAGACAGGGAACGCCATGGCGTGGGCTGTCTGTTTAAATGCTACTGTAAGCAGGGTTGTTGGATGGGCTACAGAGCTTCCCGTGTTCTCTGGTAAGGTTCTCTTATCAGGAGGGCAGAAGGCTATATTTAGCAATATGTGGTCCTACAAATCAGCTTCCCTGCCAGGACTCAGTGGGAGAGGCAACTCCAAGGCTACTAAGGCTCTTTGTTATAGTCTTATCGCTAGCCAACCTGCGCACCAAGTTTCCTGCCCCAACAAGGCAATTGGCTTTACTTTCAGGGTGATCAGCTCTGCTTGTGTGACTCTCAGCTCAAGCTGTTGGGTAAGGTAGTACCTTCCAGGAGTTCCTGCCAGCACTCTCGTCAGATGGGGCCATACGCAGGCTCCACAGTGGGAAAAGGATATGACTCAGCTCTCCTGCCTGGGTGGGACTGGGAGGACCTACTTTAGCAACTCCCAAATTTTCCCAAGCAGGTTTTCTGGTTAGAAGGGGTCAGAAGCTGTGTGTACCAGATGGAGATGCTATGTTTGCCTTCTGCCTAGATGTAGCAAGAGGCCTTCTCCATGGCCATCACTGGCTTTTCTCTGAGGCTGATCGGATCTGCCTGCCAGCCTTTCTTTGTTTTTTGTTGTTTTTTTTAAAATATATATTTTATTCTGCCAGCCTTTCAACTCCAGTGTAGCTAGGTTACACAGCTCCCAGGTCTTCTTGCTAGCCCTTTTGGTCAGATGGGCCTGGAGCCACACTCTGCAGCAGGTGTGACTATGATTCCATTCTTCTACCTTGGCATAGTCAGACCAGTCTTTAAGGCCCCAAATCAGGCAGACCTGATCCCTGCCAAGTTCCCTGGTCCCACTGCACCACCCCCTTGGTTCTGCAGAAGAGCAAAGCTGCTGGTTGAGACTACTATTGGGGCTCTTCAGGTAGGAACTTAGTTTGCCAAGATCTGAGTGCTAGTTGTTACAACTGCCTTTCCACCTATTTACTCACAATCAGATTCCAAGTGGTTGGGCCCCTCAGATTCCCCTGAAATCTCAGAAGGAAAAAAACAGAGTTGGAGATCCCTACAATTCTGAGAGGGCTAGATGGCACCCCTGGACTCTCTTTTTTTCCCCTGGAGGTGCCATAGGCTAAGGGGAGACCTCCTGCATGGTACTGTGCTGGCCCGGTGGGCATTCCTCTCACCCTTCTAATGTAGTGTCTCTTGGTTTCTGTGGTGTAAAGGGTGTTTCAGCTTCAGTTCATGTTCTAGGATTCTGTCAGTGATGTCTTATACATGAATAGTTGTTACTTATTTTTCTTAAGTGTGTGTGGGGGGGGCGGGGTAAAATCAGGAATGCCCTATATTGCCATTGCTTGGTTGCATCTTTTTCTGATATAAATTAAAAATTGTATATCCTATTTTCTACTTTATTTTCTATATTTATCTTACAACTGAAAGTTTGTGTGCATATTTATGTGTTACATATACATATATATTTCAAACAGTGAAGTGCTCTAGTACTAGGGAGGATGCATATAGAGTAAGCTCAGGTTACTGACCTTAGAGAGTTTCCAATGGAAGCACATAGAGTTATGTCACAGGAACCTGGAAGAGACACTGTTTGGACCAAATTTGAGAAAGTTTTTTGTCTTGTTTTTATACTTTTACTGGCATTGTACAACCACTGGATATATTTAATTTGGGTGGTTTGATTAATGCCTTGTTTTAGGAAATTCATTCCAAATTCTGTTTAGGAGATGGACTGGGATGGGGTGCTGCAGAGATGAAAAGGTGAAGTTATAGAGACAAGACACACAGACACTAGGAATGATAACAACAATGATCATTCCCAGGAATAAATGATGAGAGAAAAGACAAAATGAAGGACACATGTGAGAGCTGTCATTCCAATTTACAATCAGTTGAGAATTGCTTCTAAGTATATGTAAGGTGAGGGTGGTGATGAACAAGGGTTAGAAAGAAGAGAAGAGAGTAATCACTCTGACACTGCAAATTGGGAAAAAACAGGTGGAGCCAGTAGGGTACTTTCCAAGGCATTGCTACTTTTGTAAAAACAAATCCAGGGGCCTGTTAATGACCGTAATCCCCATGTTTCATGAAATCATATTTCACAGGCCACAGCTTTTAGGCAGTTATCCCTCAACAGTGGAAATAATTCCTATGGGCTTCCTCAATCTCTCAGGCAAATAGACCTCTGGAAGTCCTGCCTGCCAAATAATACAGCATACATAGTCAAATCTGAATTATACAGTTATTACTTAATGAATTAAATTGATTGTTGATTAAAGCAGTTATAAAGGGGTTTATTGGTTGTTGTACAATTTCATTTAGATATAGTTGACATACATCACTCTGAGTTTCAGATATCAGTATGAAGGTCTGACTTTTCATATATTGTGAAATGAGTTTACTTAAGAATAAGTTTACTTAGTAATTTAATGAATGTAATTAAGTAACTTAAGTTTACTTAACATTTTATTTAGCACCCATCATCTCAGATTGATATAATAAGGACACATTTTCTCTTCGTAATGAGAACTCTGAGGATTTACTCCCTTAATTTTCTGGTATATGATGCAACAGTGGCAATTACAAACATCATGTTGTATATTACATCCCTAATATTTATCTTACAACTGAAAGTTTGTATTTTTTGACCAACTTCCTCCAGTTTCCTCTCTCTCCCTACCCCATGCCCATGGTAACTAAAAATCTAATCACTTTTTCTCAGTTAGGTAAGATGCATTTTCTTAGATTATGCATACAAGTGGGATTATACAGCCTTTGCCTTTATCTGTCTGACATATTAGACAATATAATGCCCCCAAATCTCATCCATGTCTTCACAAATGGCAGGATTGCCTCAATTTTTATAGTTGCATAATATTCCTTTGTGTATATATACATATATACACATATATATGTTTACACAATCAGTCTACCCTACAACTTCTTTATCCATTCATTCATCGATGGGTACTTGTATTGTTTTCATATCTTGGCTATTGTAAATAATGCTGCTACAAACATGGGGTGCAGATATCTTTTCAATTTGTTTTTTTTTTTTGTTTTCTTTTCATATATATATATTCTGTATTTCAGAGTACAGATCTTTCACCTCCATGGTTAAATTTATTCCTAAGTATATTGTTGTTTTTGATGCTACTGTAAATGGGATCAATATTTTATCTCCTTTTTATGTAGGAGCACTACTGATTTTTATATGTTAATTTTGTTGATTAGACTAATTTTTGATAAAGTCTTAAGTTTTTTTAATATATGTAATCATGTCAACTGCAAATAGAGACAATTTTATTTCTTCCTTTCCAATTCTGATGCCTTTTTTGCCTTTTCTTTTTTCTTACCCGATTGCCCTGGCAAAGACTTTCATTACTATGTTTAATAGGAGCGGGGAGACTGGGCACCCTGGTCTTATTCCTTAGAGGAAAAGCTTTCAACCTTTTCCCCATTAAGTATGACGTTAGCTGTGGGATTCTCAAATCTGGACTTTATTATGCTAAGGGACATTTCTTTTGGACCTAAATTGTGGGGTTTTTTTTTTCAGGATCAGATGTTTAATTTTATCAAATGCTTTTTCTTATCTATTGAGATGATTATATATATTTTTTATTCTAATGTGATGTATCAAATTGGTTTGCAGGTGTTGAACAATTCTTGCATTCCGGGTATAACCAACCACTCGTTCTCGGAAAATGATTCTTTTAGTGTGCCATTGAAATTCGTTTGCTTGTACTTTATTAAGAATTTTTGCATTGATATTCATCAGGAACATTGGTCTGTTTTCTTTTCTGGGAATGTCCTATTCAGGCTTTGGTATCAAAGTAATGCTGGCCTAGTAAAATGGGTTTGGGAGTATTCCTTCCTTATTGATTTTTTGGAAGAGTTTAAGAAGGCTTGGCACTGATACTTCTTTAAATGTTTGGTAAAATTCACAAGCAAGGCCCTCTGGCCCTTGGCTCTCTTGCTGGAAGGTTGTTTTTTTATTATTATCACTGATTCAGTCTTTTTACAAATAATTTGTTTGCTCAAACTTTGTATTTCTTCCTGATTACGTCTTTAGTTTTTATGTTTCTAAGAAGTTTTCCATTGCTTCTAGGTTGTCCAGTTTGTTGCCATGTAGTTCATAGTAGCTCCCTATGTTCCTTATATTTATAATTTTGTCCATTAGCGTCCTTTCTCTTTGTCTTTGGTTAGTCTAGCTAAAGGTTAGTCTTTTTGTTTGTTTGTTTTTTTCATTGTTTTCCTGCCCTTCATTACTTATTTCTGCTCTAGTCATTTTATTCCCTTCTTCCTGCTAACTTTGGACTCAGTGTGTTCTACTTTTCCTAATACCTTAAGGAGTGGAGTTAGGTTGCTTTGTGAGGATCTTTGAACTGCTTTTGCTATAACTCATAAGTTTTGTTATGTTATGATTCCATTTATGATTCCATTTTCATTTGTCTCAAGATACTTCCTCATTTCTCCATTGATCCATTGGTTTTTTCAGGAGAGTGGTAATTTTCATGTATTTGTGAATTTTTTAGTTTTCCTTTGTTATTGATTACCAGTTTCATACCTTTGTAGTCTGAGGAAAAAAACTGGTATCATTTCAAAGTCTTGTATTTGCTAAGACTTGTTTTGTGGCCTAATGTATGGTATCTTAGAAAATGTTCCAAGTGCACTTGAGAAGAATGTATGTTTAGCTGTAGTTGGATAGATTAGCTGTATATGTGTAATAGTGTTGTTCAGCTTCTGTGTTTCTTTATTAGCTGTCTGGATGATCTATCCATTGTTGACGTGTGGCATTAAAGTCCCCTAATGTTATTGTATTGGTGTTTATTTCCTTTTTTGCTCTGTTTTCACTGTATATATTTAGGTGTTCTGATATTGAACACATATGAATTTATATTTGTTATATCTTCTTGGTAGTTTGAATGCTTTATCATTAAATAATGACCTTGTCTCTTTTTACAATTTTTGGTTAAAATCTATTTTGTCTGATATAACTATAGCTACCCCTACTTTTTTTGTTTGTTTGTTTTTTTGTTACCATTTGCTTGAAATATCTTTTTAAGCCCTTCATTTTCAGTCTATGTTTTTAAGGCTAAAGTGAGGCTGTTGTTGGCAACTAATCATTGGATCTTGTTTTGATCTATTCAGCCATGCAGAATCTTTTAATTGGAGAATTTAATCTGTTTACATTTAAGGTAATTATGGACAGTTAAGGATTTACTATTACCATTTTGTTTATTGTTTTGGGGTGTTTTACACTAGTAGGATCTGTTGTTCTTTGTTTCTTATCCCACTGTCTTTTGTGTTTGGATGTCTTGTGATGTAAGTATACTTTGATATTTTTGTCTTTTTTCCCTTATGGGTACCGTAAGGATTTTATAACTGATCTTAAAATTATAAGAACCTATTTTAACTGACAAAAAACTTGACATCAGTGGAATTCCTATGTTTTATAGTTTCACTTCTCCTCCTCACAGTATAGTTTGTTGATGTTACAATTTTTGATATATTTTATGTTGTGTAACTAATAATAGATTATTGTAGTTATGGAGGATTTTACATCATTCATGTTTTAACTTTTAATCTGGAGTTGCAATCTGGAGTTACTATTACCAGTGAGTTTTACATTTCTTATGTTATTATGTTCTTAGTGTCCTGTTAATTCCATCGAAGAATTTCCTGTAGCATTTTTTTGTAAGGCACTTCTAGTGGTAGTGAATTCCTTTAGCATTTGTTTACGTGAGAAAGTCTATCCCTTTTTCATTTCTGTAGGATAGCTTCACCAGATACAGAATTCTTGGTTAATAGGGTTTTTTTTCCCCTTCCAATGTTTTGAATATGTATTTCCATTCTCTTCTGTCCTAAAAAGTGTTTTTCTGAGAAACCCGATAGTGTATGGGGGTTCCCTTGTATGTAATTTTCTCCTCTCTTGCTGCTTCAATGTCAGTGTATGTACACCAAGCATGTCAAACTCAAAGGCTAACATGGGCAAAAAAACCAATAGCTTCCATTTTCATAGAAACGTAGGTTTATTTCGATAGAGACATGCTGAATACAATGGGCTGGAATAAATGAGTAATCGTTAACATAAAATTATAGAAAATTTTAATAAAAATATTTTTGCTTGAACATTAACTTACCAGTCACTGCATAACTGCACAAATAAGTATTATGCAAATAAACCTATTTTCTTATTTTCTGAAAGCAAGATAGTTCCTGTTGCACACACCAAACAAGTCAATCCAAGACTAATGATGTGGCAGCCGGCTGCTAGTGGAGAGAAATGGTGTGCCTGCGCGTAAGGCACATAAGGGAAATGAATGCAACACGATTATAGTAATCGGTCATTAGCGAACTTTGTAGTTCATTAATAATTATGTATAACAGGATATTGTAAAAATTAAGTTATGAAATTTGTATTAAAACGTTTCTTACATACCGTTATATTGGCTGGGCTGCGAGTTTGACATGCTTGGTGGACACTGCATACCCTGGTCAGGTGAAGCCACTGCTGTTTCTCTGTGGATGGGAAAGCTGTGGGCTGTGCTCTCTGTTCAGGGTGCATGGTAAGTAGGCCTGTTGGATGGACTACACAGCTTCCCAGGTGCCCTGGTAGCCCCTTTGGCAGGCAGGCTGAAGGCTATATCCAGCAAGGAGAGGGGCATGGATTAGTTTTCCTGCCTATGAGCATTGGAACTAAAGAATATAAGATGCTTTGTTTTTGAGCCTTAAACTGACCTGCACTCCAAGTTCCCTGGCTGAACAATGCCACTGTCTTTGCTCTGTAGACTATATCTGTCTCCCCCCTACCCAGCTAACCTGTTGCTCAGTTACACAGCTTCCGGGTGTTCTCTCCAGTCCTTCTGGTCAGATTGGGCCCAGCATCCTAATCTGCACTGGATGGGGCTGTGATTCAGCATGGGCAAACCAGGCTCTGTGATTAGCAGAACTCCTCACTTGAGGAGCTGTATCAGGCAGACCTACAACCCATCGCTTTCCCTGGCCAAATTGCACCACCAACTTGGTTCTGTAGATGAGCAAAGCCGGTGATTATAACTACTACTGGGACTATGCTGGTTGTTGTAGGTCCCCTCAGTCACAATCAGACTCCTAGTAGTTGAACCCCACAGATTCCACTGTGAACCCCATGGGTTGAGACGAGAGTAGGGGCTCTCATGCAGTGACCCGCAATCCCGGAGGACCTAGATATCCTCCCTGGGCTCTCTTTTACCACTGGCTAAAAGGAGCAAAGCAGTCAAAGTGTAGCCACTCCTCTTACCCTTCTAATGCAGTCTGTCTTGGGTCTGTGGTGCAGAGGGGTCCTTCAGCCTCACTCCTGTGTTCTAGGATTCTCTCAGTGGTTGTCTTGTCCATGTATAGTTGGTACTTCTTCTTCAAGGGAACAACCTGTGTTTCTCTTGGTGACATTAGTCCTACTACTGATTAGTTTTCAGATATTTGGAAAATATGGGTAAGTGCAAAGAAAATTAATTACTTATAATCCCACCACAAAGGAAAAATTACCATTACTTACTAAATAGGTCATTTTCACACAAACATGTATGTATAAACAGTCATGCACCACATGACATTTCAGTCAGTAATGGAGCTGACAAATTCCTATCACCTAGTGACATTGTAGCCACTATAACCTTGTAACTAACTCAGTGCATTACTCCTGCGTTTGTGGCGATGCTGGTGTACACAAACCTACTGTGTTGCCATTCACATAAAAGTATCGCACTTACGTTCAGTACACAATACTTGATGATAATAAATGACTGTTACTGGCTTATGTACTTATTGTACTATACTTTATTATCTTCGAGTATACTCTTTCTACTTATAAAAAAAATCCCTGCAAAACAGCATGCCGGCAGTAGCTTCATATACATCATTTTCTCTTGCGCTTGATGTAACCTTTGCTGTTCGGTACAGTGACATGGTGTGCAGGCTGTAATGTTCACACAATGACAAAGCCACATGGTAATGCATTTCTCAGAACATATTTCTATTGTTAAGTGGCACATGACTGCATATATCATGAAAGCATGTTTTTGTATATTCTACTAAGTAAACCTGCACCTCATGATTCCTATCACCCTCTCAATCTATGTGTGTCTGAGGGTAGGCTGCAGTACTAACTATGGTGGTTAGGAAGGCAAGAGTGATTTAAGCAGAGACCTGAAGGAAGTGAGTGTTAATTCACCTGGGAGAAGAGGGAATGGTGATAGCAAAGATTCTACAGTGTGTTCAGCAATGTGGCCAGTAAGGTTGGAGTTGTGTCAGTAGAAGAGGATACTTCTAGGCCATTGTGAGTCCTTTGGGTTTTACTCTGAATGAAATGCAGAAAAATTGCAGGACTGTGTAGATCTGGCTTGCATTTTAAAAGAATTACTCTGGCTGATCTGTTGAAAAAAGATGTAAGGAAGGGCATAATTAGAAGAGGGAGACAAGTTAGGGGACTACTGCAATTGTCCAGGCAACAGATGATGATGGCTTGGATCAAGGTGGTAACTACTGAAGTGGTAAGAATCTTCTTGATGCGTTTTAAAATTTGAATTGATTTCATAATGCACTACATGTGGAGTTTAAGGAAGAAAAAGGAATCAGTGATGTATTAAAGTTTTTACCTGAACTTTGATGAATTTCTGTCAACTGAGATGGGGAAGGCTAGCAGTAGATAAGATTCAGGAGTGAAGATCAGCATTCCAGTTTGGGCCATGTTGTAATTAAGAAATCTAAACCATCTACATTAGTGATTTTTAACCGTTTTCACCTCATGGCACACCAAAAAAAATAGGTTTAATTTTGATTCTTTCTCACCAGATGGTTCTTATTGTGTTGGTTGTCATTTTTTTGACAGTCTACAGGAAGAAGTCAGGTATTGCATGCTTTAAAAATGCTTACAGCACACCAGTTGAAAATCACTCATCCAGATGGATGTCGCGTAGACAGTTGGATATGTAAGAACTGGCTTGGGGTGAGAAATCTATGCTACAGATACAAATTTAAAGTGTATGAATACCTTGATCAACTTCCTGGTGAAAAACTTTCCCTGCAGACCATGGAAAATATGTTTACAATATCAATTTCCTGAGATAAAAAGTTGAGAATTAGATTCCTTTTACTCTGATCTCATAATAACTACAGATAACTAAATAAAGTTCACGTTTTTAAAGAAAGCATTTGCTTTAGTAACCAACACCAACTGTTTTCATTGAGGCCCAAAGAATATGGTTTCTCTTCTATAAAAAGAGAAAACCTTATTTGTTTTTCTACCTACTGGTAGACATTTTAGAACACTTCCTCTTGAAAATACACAAGGCTTTATTGGATACCAGACCTTAGAGTGAACAGTGGTAGTAACCGCATCAATTGTAAGAATGCCACCAAAGTTATATTTTTTAAAAAATGAAATATTTAAAAGGAACTCTTTTTTATTGATAAGCCATAACTTCAATAAAGAGGTAAAAGCAACTTTCTGAATTTTAAGTAAATGAGGAGACAGTGTTAATGCAAAGCAGTTGTGACTTAGAAATGTGCATATGTTTGCTAATGTGGTTATGGTGTTTGTTTATTTAAAATCATGTAATCCTACTGTAGGAACAGGAAACAATAATTGTGTCCCTGTCTGAAATTCCAGGTGAGTGAGCTCATGGGTGGTATTGATGGGAAGAGGTAACCAAATTACAAAGAAGTGAAAATAAAACCATTATTCCTTTAAGGAAATTGTATTTGTACATTAAGCAAAAAGCAGTAGGAGTGGGCAGATAAACAGGGAGCCTTTTATGGCAACTATGTGTATTTTCCCTTCATTCTTGGTGCACGAAGAGATGGAAAATGTTTAGATAAGGAGGCACTGATGGCTTCCTCATCTTAAATTGTGAGATTTCACATGAAAATCCTATTTCGCTGTGGATTTTAATGAAGTTCTAGCTTGTTTCTCAGAGTGAGTTCATATTCTTGCATCACAAAAATATGCTGGAACTAACTTATAAGTGGCCCTCACACTGACAGAGCATGCTCTACGATCTGGTTTGCATCTTGTATCCCCCTACCTGTTTTATTCCTGCAAGCATTTGAGAAACCTATGATCTAAAATTTTAAAGGAGAGACAGTGGTAAGTGGGGTTAGAAAATGGTAAATTGGTAAACAGAATTTTGGACCACTTAGTAATTCTGGGTCCAAATAGAGACTCTGGTCTTTAGTTAGTAAGTAGAGGAATTCTGGATTAGATTAGTAAGAATTGGAGGTTACAATGAATCTCTTTGAACTACAGTCAGCTACAGTGAGTAAAAGTAATAGATCCGTACATTTGTAATTATCTTTCTGTATATATATTTTTACATTAGGCTTCCTCAGACTAAAGCGCTGTTGTCTTTTCAATTAAAAAAAGGAAATCATTAAATGTCTACATAAGAGTTTCTACATCGCACTGACCTGCTGCACTAATAAAAAGATAGAAAGGATCTAAGATTATGTGAGGATCACATGTGGTTACATAAATGCAAACGTTAGGAAGAGAGTGGCAAGGGATTTGTAATTTGATGTTCCATGAAAGTAGTTCAGGAAACTTATTAAACCTGCTCAGATGTTATTGGGACTTCATATTTCAGATAGACACCAGAGGTCCTCAAACTTTTTAAACAGGGTCCAGTTCACTGTCCCTCAGACATTCCACACATGCGCACTGCGGGCCGGGACGAGTCGGCTGCTAAGCAGGACAGGCAGCGGCGGCAAAAACACCCGGCGGGCGGGATAAATGTTTTCAGCGGGCCGTAGTTTGAGGACCCCTGGACTACACCCACGCAGCATCAAAATACAAACATAATGTAAGAAAAAGTGCCATTTCTGTGTCTCCTACGTTTAGACTAAGAAAAAGAGGATTGGCAAGATTGTTCTCAGCAGGTGCTGAGCTGACAGCGAAGGCTCCCACAGAGCACGCAGACAGGCTGGTAGAGAGCTTTGTGCTGCAGAGTGAATGATCCATCAGTGAAGTCCGCACCTGGCGAGACGCCCCTACATCCATCAACTCAGTGTCTCCAGCGGTAAAATACGAGCGTTGACTGGGTGAATTCTGAGCTCCCTTTCAGTTTTGACCTGTGTTAATGTCAAAGACACATAAAGCTATGTGTAGTTCAATTAGAAGACAAAGGCGAAAAGAGACAAATTATGAGATGGCACATTTCGGATCCATGGCCTCCCAATTTTTAAATTTACTCATACATTTATAGATGGTCTTTTCTTTACATGACATGTTTTATCATGGAAAGAAATTACTGAAGGGGTATTTTGCCCCAATTATAGTCCCATGTGAGAATAGCCTAAAAAGATTGGCTTAGGCAATGGTCGGCAAACTGCGGCTCCCGAGCCACATGCGGTTCTTTGGCCCCTTCAGTGTGGCTCTTCCACAAAATACCAACTTCTGTGCATGGGCCACGAAGGTTCAATCGCACTGTACGTGCGCGCCTGCACGTGGTATTTTGTGGAAGAGCCACACTCAAGGGGCTGAAGAGCCGCATGTGGCTCGCGAGCCACAGTTTGCCGACCATGGCTTAGGGGAATAGCATCACCAAGATGCTGACATAGGTTGACCCTATGATCCCCCTCATAAGAACAAGTAACAACTATTCATGGACAAGAATAGTAAATAGAGAGAATCCTGGGACCTGGGAGTGAGGCAGAAGCACCCCTCTGTACCTTAGGATCTAAGATAGACTATATCACAGGGATAAGAAGAATGGTTACACACTGAGTATAATGCCCTCCAGGCTGGCACAGCACCCCACCTGCCTTTGTGAGTCACTTTACCCCACTTAGCTCTCACCCAGCAACTCTTGAGCCAAGAGAAGGACAGGCAGAGCTGATCACCCCCTGAAAAAAGTCAGTGGTGCTGTATGTCCAGGGTGGTTGAGGCACAGATGGGTTTGTGTCAAGACTACAAACAAAAAGTGATAATGACATTGAAGCTGCTGCTTCTGCTACATCAGGGCAGGGAAACTAATCTGTCTCCCCATTTATTACTGAGAGAGCCTTCAGCTCAGGGAACCCTACCAAGCACATGGGGAGCTGCACAGCCCATCCAACAACCCTCCATGCTGTGGCTTTCTCTGCCTGTAGAGCAAAACCACTGAATCGCCTGACCATGATATTCATGGACAAGACATGAATTAGGTCCCCACACTGAGCTATGCAGAATCCAGGTCCCCTCCTGCTATCCCAGTAGGACAGGTAAGCTAATGTATGGACAGGTAAGCTAACTCCTATATTGCACCCACTCACAACTCTCTGGTAAGCCTGACCAAAGAATTCAGGCAGCCACAAAGCCCATCTTACAGCTTCGCTTGGGCAGGGTACCAAGCCAGCAAACCTATCCAGCTGTCCTCAGCCAGTGGTACATTCACCCACCCCTGTCTTTAGAGCTCAAACAATTGACTCACTCAAAAATAGATATAGAATGCCTGCATGGACTGAAAAAAACAAGAATCAAATACGCTGCCTACAGGAGACTCACATTAGCCTTAAGAATACAGACTGAGAGTGAAAAAATAAAGCAAATGGTAGCACCTCCACCCTCAAAACACCACCACAAAAGCCAGGGGTAGCTATACTTATATCAGTCAAAATAGACTTTAAACTAAATGGTAAAAAGAGAGAAATGTCATTATATAATTATAACAGGGTCAATCTATCAAGAAGATTTAAAAATTGTAAATATTTATGTGCCCAACGTCAGAGCACCTAAATACATACATAAAATAAGAACTAAGAGCTAATAGAAGAAATAAATAGCAATACAATTAAAATTGAGCACTTTAATACCCCACCCTCAACAATGGTTATTCAGACAGAGAATCAAGAAAGAAAAACAATAAATTTAAACTACCCTATAGACCAAATTGACCTAACAGTCAAAAATGGAACATTCTATCTTACATCAGCAGAATAATCATTCTTCTAAACTTCACATGAAATGTATTTTAGAATAGGCCATATGTTAAGCCAGAAAATAAGTCTTGGAAAATACAACAAGAACGGAATCATGGCAAGTATCTTATCTAACCACAAGGCTATGAAATTAGAAATCAACAAGAGGAAAACTATAAATTCATGAATATATGAAAATTAAACATTCTCTTGAACAATCAATGGATAAAAGAAGGCAGGAAGAGATTACCCAAAGAACTTATATTCATAACCCATGGACACAGACAATAGTGTAGTGAAGGCGGGTGCCAGGTGGAGGGGAAACAAGACATCTGTAATACTTTCACCAATAAAAATACATTTTTTAAAAAGAACAAATGAAACACCAATTTAATGAAAAAATTTGAGGGAAAATAGAAAAGTATCCTAGACAAAGAAAAAAAATAGAAACACAACATACCAAAATTTATGAGATGCAGCAAAAGGAAGTTCAAGCAATAAAGAATTACATTAAGGAACAAGAAGGATCCCAAGTAAACAACTTATATCTATGTGCAAGGAACTAGAAAAAGATCAAAACCTAAACTTAACAGAAGGAAAGAAATAATAATTTTAGCACAAATAAGTGTAATAAGAACAGAAAATCGATAGAAAAGACTAATCAAACAAGAGTTGGTTCTTTGAAAAGATGGAGAAAAAAATGATCAAACAGTGGAGAGAGAAAACCCAAATCAACAAAACTGTAAATGTAAAAGGGGACTTTTCAACAGTGGGATGCCACGATGCTTCACTGTCCACAGGATGGTGATCCACTACATTATTAGACTAAAACTTTAAAATCATGTAAGTTTTTTTCAATAGACAGAAGAAAGTGTTTGACAAAATTCAACATTTGTTTAGGATAAAAATTTTCTTAACTAATTAAATATAGATGGGACATACCTTAACATCATAAATGCTATATGTGCTAAGCCCACCGCTAACCAGTGAACAATTTAAAAGCTATTCTAAGATCAGGTTGAATACAAGGGTGCCTACTCACACCACTCTTATTTTAAACATAGTACTGGAAGGCCTTGCCAGAGCAATCAGGCAAGCAAAAAAGAACATCAGAATTTGGAAAGGAAGAATTGAAATTGTCTCTGTTCAAAGATTACATTATTTGATATATTGAAACTTTGAAAGACTATACCAAAAATCTTTAGACTTAATAGACAGATTAATTTTGTAATCTGTTTACAAGTGTACTAAACATTCAAAAATCAGTAGCATTTTTATACAAATAAGAATTATCTAAAAATTAAATAAATAAAATGATCCCACTTATAATAGGACCAAAAATAAGAATATTATAACATACTAGTGAAAGACATCAGTAAATTGAAAGGTATTCTGTATACATAGATTGGAACAATTAATGTTATTAAAATGTTTATACTTCCATAGATATCTATAGATTCAGTGCAGCCACAGGATTCCAATGACAGTTTTTACAGAAGTAGAAAAACAAACAATCCTAAAGTTTAATATAAAACAACAAAAGACTCCAAATAGCCAAAACAATCAGGAGAAAGAAGAATGAAGTACTGATTTCAAGCTATAGTAATCAAAAAAGTATGGTGATAACATAAAACACTTAGATCAATGGAACAGAATCAAGAGCCCAGAAAGAAATCAAAGCATATATGATCAACTAATCTTTGAAAAGGGAGTCAAAAATACTCAATGGAAAAAGGACAGTCTCTTTAATAGATTGTGCTGGAAAAACTGGGTATTCACATGTAAAAGAATGAAACTAGACCCCTATCTTACATCCCTCACAAAAATTAATACAAAATGGATTAAACAGTTAAACACAAGACCTGAAACCATGAAACTTCTAAAATAATAAAAAAGCTCATTGACATGGGTCTTGGCAATGACATAACTAAAATACAAACGACAAAATAAAACATAAGCAAGTGGAACTGCATTAAACTAAAAGAGCTTCTGCACAGCAAAAGAAAAAAGTGAAATGTCAACCTTTGGAATTATAACATGTATACGAGGTTGATTAAATAAGTTATACAACTCAATTATTTTTTAAAAAATCCTCACAGATAATCTAATTTAAAAATTGCCAAGATGCTGAAACCGGTTTGGCTCAGTGGATAGAGTGTCGGCCTGCGGACTGAAAGGTCCCAGTTTCGATTCCGGTCAAGGGCATGTGCCTGGGTTGCGGGCACATCCCCAGTGGGAGATGTGCAGGAGGCGGCTGATCGGTGTTTCTCTCTCTCATCGATGTTTCTGACTCTCTGTCTCTCTCCCTTCCTCTCTGTGAAAAATCAATAAAATATATTAAAAAAAAAAATTGCGAAGAGTCCTAAACAGACATTTTCCCAAAGGAGACATATAAAAGGCTTGCTACTATTAGTCATTTGGCAGATGTAAATCAATTCTGCAGTGAGAGATCACCTCATGCCTGTTAGAATGGCCAATCCAAAAGAGAAGAGATAATGTTGACAAGGATGTAGAGGAAAGGAAACCCTTGTGCCCTGCTGCTGGGATTAAACTGGAACAGCCACTAAGGATAACAGTGTGGAGGTTCCTCAAAACCACAGATCCAGGAAGCTCAGAAAACAACAAGTAGGATGAATATAAAAATATCAACACATATGCTTATTCTATTCAAATTGCAGGTAAACAAGGAAAAAGAAAATCTTGAGCGAAGCCAGAGGAAAATAAACATAGAGAAACATAGATTAGAATGACATTGTGTTTGTCATCATAAACCAGCCGTGGGCAAACCACGGCCCGCGGGACGGATTCGGCCCGTTTGAAATGAATAAAACTAAAAAAAAAAAAAAAGACTGTACCCTTTTATGTAATGATGTTTACTTTGAATTTATATTAGTTCACACAAACACTCCATCCATGCTTTTGTTCCGGCCCTCCGGTCCAGGTTAAGAACCCATTGTGGCCCTCGAGTCAAAAAGTTTGCCCACCCCTGTCATAAACCATGCAAGCAACAGAAGTTTGGAGTGGAATATTTAAAAGTGTAAAAGCAAAATCCCACAAATTTCAAATTCTGTATTCAACAAAATTAGTCTTTACAAGTGTCACAGAAACAAATGCTTTCTCCATCAAACACTAAGTTACTCAATTGTTAATGCATTTGCCCTACTAGAAATGTTAAAAGATACTCTTCATAGAGAAGGAAAATTATACTACTATGTGTGTAAAATATATATTAAGATTAGGTATAAAATCTGACAGGGAATTTAAAGTAACTGAATAATATGTTAAGGGCTTTAATGACACCTATACAAGAAAGGAAGAGTATCACAGATATAATAAATGAAGGCAAAATAAAATATTTAATTCATCTAATAGATAACTGTTTATTTAAAATGATATTACAAAGTATAGAGTAAGTTTTATCCTGTGGATAAGTGAATGAATGATATCAATGTTATAAGAGATGGGAGGAAGAAATTGGAAATACTGTTATAAGGTATCAACACTATACATGAAATAGTAAATAGTATTTGAAGGTGAACTTCGACTAGTTAAAATTGTGTATTGGAAATTCTAACCAAATCACTAATATTTTTTAAAGAGGTAATTGATATGCTAAGTGAAGAAATACAATAAAATCATATAAAATTCTCATTTAAAACTGGAGAAGGCTGAAAAATAGGGGGAAATACAATGATAGAATACATTCACAAACATGATGGATATTAATTCACTTATCCAACCATGATCATCTTAAGTATAAATATCTGATCTGAAGACAGATTGTCAGAGTGGATAAAATGTAAGACCTAACAATTTTTGCCTAAAAAAATCCACCCAGGTGTGTTAAAAATAAAGGAAGAATATATATATATATATATATATATATATATATATATATATATATATTCAGCAGATTCATATCTGCTAACACCAATCATATGAAAGCTGGAGTGCCTGTATTCATTTCAGACAAAAGGGACTTCATGACAGGGACAGTTATCAGGGATAAGTAAGTACATTGCATAATGGTAAAAGGATAATTGCCCAAGAATAAATAACAATTGTGAATGTGTATGCATCCAAGCAGCACAGCATCAAAATTCACGAGGCAAAACTGATAGAACTGAAACAAGAAACAGACAAATTCACTATTATAATTGGAGACTTCAAATACTTTTTCCAGTAATTGATAGCTTGTGGAGACAGGCAGACAGAAAGTAAGTATATAGTTGATCTGCAGAGCACTATCAATTTGTTTTAATTGACATTTGTGGAATACTTCATCCCATGACAGAATACACATAATGAAAAATGTTAATAATAGAAGAAGTTGGATATTGTAATAGGGTATGTTTAATATGGTAACTCTCTGTACTACACATTTTTTTTCAGCAAATCTAAAACTTCCCTAATATAAAAAGCTTACTTAAACAAAAAGAGATACATTGTGAGAATAAATAAATAAGCCACAATATAGGGGAAAATATTTGCCTTTTACATCTCTGACAAAGTAATAGTATACTGAATGCATATAGAACTCTTACAAATCTATGAAAAAATAAAGATTAGTAATCCAATAGTATGGAAAAGTGCCTCAAAGAGACAGTTCACAAAAGAAGGTATATTAATGATCATTGATCTATGAAAAAGTACTCAACTTCATGAGTCATCAGAGATCTGTAATTTAAAGCCACAAAATACCACTACACAGCCTCAAGAATCACTAAAATTATGCAGTCTAATAAGTATTGTTAAGACTGGAACAAATGGCACTCTCACACAGTGCTGCTAGGTGTTTAAATTGGTACCGTCACTTTATAACACATGCATACTTTAGAACACAGCAATTCCATTCCTAAATTTATACTGAAATGTCTACACATACTCACCAAAGTATATTTTCAAGAATGTTTACGCTAATATTATTTGTAATAGCCCCAAATGTACATTAGTAGAATTCATACATAGATTTTGGTTTCTACATTTATCATTTATGAGAATTAACAGGACATTGCTGTACGCAACATGGTTGAATTATTTTTAAAACCATGTTGAACAAGAGAAGCCAGATCTGATAAAGTACATATAGGATTACATTTATACAACATTCAAAAACATGCAAAACTAATCTATAGTGACAGATGTTAAGCTAGGACTTGGATAATGAGGGAAGGGTGTCCTGTACTGGTAATATTCTATTTTCTGATGTGAGTAGTGTTTTTTTGTTTTTGTTTTTAATTTCTTTATTAAGTTATTACATATGTGTCCTTATCCCCACATTACCCCCATACCCCCTTCTCATGCGTGGGTAGTGTTTTTATATTGTGAACACTCCTTGATCCGTTCACCTATGATTTGTACTCTTCTCTACATATATGTTATTCTTAAAGAGTTTCCTTTTAAAAAATGTAAAAAGAAACCAGTAGGAAAAGGTCAAAGGACTTTGTTAGGTATTACACACAAAAAGGAATACTGTGCTGAGCTAGCACGGCCAAGGGTGAACCTGAGTGGGGGCAGGAAAGGATTTAGAAAAGACAAACAAGAGAAGAAAGCTGGGTCTGGGTGGGATGCTGCCCTCTCTGATGGAGAGAGTGCCACGGCCTGTAAGCCGTCTCTTTATTTTATAACCAGATTCCACGAGGCAAAGTAAGGGCGTGGTCACAGCGTTCTCGTGGGTTTCACATCTACTCAGTTATGTGCACCTGAACTCTATTAAGCCCACATCACTCAGGCACACGGGGGTAGGTGTTCGGACCATAGGTTCAAGCTTACAACTATAACTGTTGGCTATAATTGTACTGGGAGGGCTTTGCCCTCCAAGGTGAGACTTGCACGTGACCATGAGAGGACTGTGCCCTCTCATTAGTCCAAGGCTTGAACCTATCCAAACACTGTAGCCGCTCTCCACAGAATACAAATGCCACATAAACATAGTCAGCCTTGTTATTAATCAGAAAAATGCAAAATAAGCAATTTTAATTTATAACTGGTATACTGGCAACAATTTTAAAGTCAGCATCCACTGTTGATAATGATGTAGATTTACAGAAAATCTCATATACTGCTGATGAGAATGTGGTGACATACCCACTTTTGAACAATGTTGACTCTGTAGTAATTTTGAGCATTTGCAAATTCCATGACCCAGCAATCAATTCCTTGGTATAAACTTAGAAAACCTCTTGTACCTGGACAGCAGAAGACATGGCAAAAGCATTTGTAGCAACTTTGTTCATAATAAAAGCTGAATTCATTTTAACTTCCATCTCAAACTAGTGAAATAAAGTATGACATATTCACACAGTGAAATATTCCATGATAAGGAATATCTAGAGCTGTGTGTAAACACATGATAGAGCTCAAAAACCTAATAATGGGTGGAGAAAAGCAAATTATTAAAGAATACATAAAGTAATATTTTCCTTAAAGTTCAAAAGCAGACAAAATTAGTAATCAGATTATACTGTAAGACTATGAAGAGAAACAAAAGAATGGTTTGCAGGATTTTCTGCAGGGGTTGTGGGACCCTGCATTCAAGGAGAACTTACAGGGGAATTCACCGATATTGGTGATGCGCTTAAACTGTGTGGAAAGTAGATGTTTATTTTATTGTTTTTATATCTTTATTGTTGAAAGTATTATGTGGGTCCTCCCCCCCCCCATAAACCTCTATTTTAAACTGTATGATTACTTAAAAATATGCTGTTTTACATTTTAAAAAATACAAATTAAAAGTTCAAGAAAAAAAAGAATGAAATATGTCAGTATAACCACATTTGGAATTTTGGCCGTGATCCTAAAACAAAGCTATTAATTAAAATAAAAATAAAAAACATTATGGTGTTAGCTCCTGTTATTTTAGAAAGTGTCCATCTGATATCTTTGAGTCCATGGTCATTTGAGTACACAGCGGAGGGACCTATGGGGTAAATCACCAGGACTTGTTTACACAACAAAAAATGTGGCCGGTGAAATATTCTCCACTGATGTTTCTGAAACCAGAGACCGGAAACTTACAGTGGAAATGAGACCCTTTACTGTTCTTGTGCCAACACAAACAACAATTAAAGAGCTATGTGAGAAAAGTTGTAAGAAATATTGCTGGGTTTCAGTGGTTCAACCAAGTCAGCAGAAATCTGTAATTGTGGCATATTAGACCCCAAAACTTTATGGTCTTCAGCAGGGAATGGCTTTTAGACATTAAACTGATCCCTGATAAAACAAGCAGGGGTCATGAGAAGGCTACTCTGCCAATTTCATTTCACTGTGGGACCCACTGACATCTGGCTCAGCTGCGGAAGCTGGAAAACTTCTTTAAAATTCTCCTGACAGTAAAAATGGACATGTGGAAAACATTCTAATCTGTTAATCTTTGGTGCTCCTGAAAAAGGGACATTTGGCTTTATACTTCATGATGATAAATATGAAACCTTCCAGATCGAGTTGAACATAACTTAATGGCATTTGAATAAAGAATAATTTTCATTTCCCAGACGATGAATACGCACCTGCATCAACCACATGACACTGAAGCCCCCCGGATTCTTTGCTCAGACTCAGGTTTTGTAATTTGTCCCCTTCACACTGGTTCTGTTTGGCCAGTACAAATTAGCAAACAGTAGCAAGTAATTTCTTCTCCTCTTCCTCTCCCTCCCCTCCTCTCTCTCTTCCCTTCTGTCTGCCCCTCTCCTTCTGCTAACTGGGAGTGCTTGCTCAAGTACTCCCTTCTTATCCTCCCTCTCCTTGCATTCACTATTTCAGATAGCCTAGAAAATGAAACAAGAACACAACTATTTTCGCTTATATTATTTTCATGATACCAATAAGTGCATACATATCTGGTTTCAAGGTCAGGGGATTGTAGAAGCTGCCTCTGCCTTGTGGTACCCACAAGGTGTATGGAACAGCAGTAAAATAGAGCCACGATTGGTTGCTCACTCCACCTTGCTTGGTGACTCAGTCTGCCTATTGCTCCTCCTTCATGTAGCTTGTATCCTTGCTTCAAGCTGCTGTTTGAGGGTGGGGTTTTTCCTTGGTGTTTTAAATAGCCTTTTGTCTTTTTTCCCCCATTACATTCTTCTTTTTAGCCTTAATATTTTTATTCTAATTTTCAATACTGTTCTAAAAGTCCTGGATTGAAAGATATGAAACTAATTAGAAAATAAAGGAAATAGGCACAATTAACCTAGGTCTATGTAATTCCCATTTAGATCCATGCTACTCAAGAAGTTTGCTTTCCCTACCCTCAAACATCCTGTGTGGCCCCTAGTCTAAACAAATATCTAGATATATAAAAAATACGTAAATTAATTTATTAAAAGACTTTGCCATGTGCTGGTTCAAGATGACAATGTAGGAGGATCCTGGGCGCATCTCCTCCCAAGGTCACACCAGATCTGCAGCTACAAGCACACCTCTGAGAAACACTAAAACTGGTCTTAGCAACTCTTCTGCCTCGGGGGAACTAGAGAGGCCCACATGGAAACAAGTAGGCGAGGCTGAGACAGTCTCACCGTAAACCCCATCCTTGGCTCAGCAACTCAAAATCGAAAAGGAACTCAGAACCCGGAGTTTCTCCCTGAGGAGCAAAGGGTTTGAACCCCACATGAGGCATCCCAACTTTTAAGATCTGTACCTGAGAGATAAATACTCAAAACACCTTTGAAAACCACAGGGCTCAAGTTCACAAGACCTTCAAAGCTATAACAATTGGAGAAACAGCCCTTAAAGGGCTTGCATACTTGGACCCCCCCACCCAAGGGCTCAGCACAGAAGCAACTGATTTGAGAGGTGCCCAGATTTTGTGTGAATGATGCTCATTTGCTCATGTTGCAGTGTCAGCCTGAGGGACGGGCATCTAATTTATCACATATCTAGGGGCCTGCTGGCTGGTGACCGCCACCTTCATGCTTTCTCTAGGCCTCATTTGAGCCAGTGGACACCCTTTTTTTCCTTTGTTTCCCTTTTCTCCTGTGGGTGCTGTCTGTATGCTCCCCTTCTGCCTGTTCCAGCTGGCAGGTGTCTTTCTTTCTTTCTTTCTTTCACAGGGTGGGTGCCATCTTCAGCTCTCCCTCTGCCATGCTCTAGGGCACCAGTATGTCCCAGAGGGGAGTCCTTACATGTCTGGTGCCCTGTGTTTTGTGGCTGTCACCAAGGGAACAGCATCCCTTAATCACCGTGTTCTGGAGGTCAAGGGCTTTGTAATCCCAGTTTCTGTGGGGCTGTTACAATCAGAGAGACAGTTCTTGACAGACTACCACTCAACTCACAGGACATCACAGATAGCAGACTGAAACACACCCTCCGTCTAAGAAAAACATCTTAGTTGTCTAGGAGCTTCAGTCTGACGTGTGGTTTCCCCACAAGCATGGGCCTATGGAGGCACTCTGAGGGAGCAGAGGCTGGTGGACTCAGTCTTTGCACAGTCCCTCTCCCTTGCCCCAGCCCTCCAGTATGTCCCAGAAAGGAGCTTATACCCCAGTCTGACACCCAATTTTTGTGGCTGCCACCTGGAGACATTTCTACATGATCTGGCTTTGGTGACTGGCTTTGGATTTTATGCCTGTGGATTCCACAGGACTTTAACCAAAAGAGAAAGAGTTTTTAAATGACAAGCCCCCCTCCCCACCCCCCACCCCCAAGGCACAGTAAGAGACAACAGACCCAGGAGCTCAGCCTTTCTGTGAAGATGGTCTATTATCTTATCGCAACTGCAGTGTAGGTGCAGGATTCTAATTAAACATACATCTAAGAGCGACAGTACTCCTTTCAGGGACCTGCAAGGGCAGCTGCTATCTTTGCACAATCCCAGGCTGAGCTCCGGAGGGCTGTCATCTCCCAGAGGAGAGTTTGAGCAAGCATCCCATGCCCCCGTTTTTGCGGCTGCTGACCAGGGGATGCCTGTTGATTTCTGGGCTCTAGTGGCCAAGGAGGTTTGTGTTCTTGGGTCCCATGGGATTATAACAATCAGAGAGACAGTTCTTGGTGGGCTGCCCCTCCTATGGCACTAACAGAGCAGCCTGAAACATAGCCACAGTCTTTCTATGAAAAAGACCTATTTGCTTGTCCTGAAGCTTAGGCCTAAAGGGTAGATCTCACGTTCAGCAACATCTAGAGGCCTATGAACTGATCTCAGGGAACCTGGCCAGGGATGCCGTCCTGCGCTTCACTGCAGCTCACTGGTATCTCCCAGAAAACCATACACTCACAGAGCTTCGGCTTTTGTTCCTGCAGCCAGGGGACACCTCCAGACCACCTGACTGTGGTGGCCAGTGAGTCTGTTGCTTTCAGTCCCAGAGGACTGTATATATTTGGATACTTTTCAAAATTGGTGCCTGAGAGTCTGGCTTTTAATCAGCCTGAATCTAGGTACTGAGATACTCCATTAGGACTTTGATTGGAGAACACCTTCAGCTCCTAGTAGCCATTACCAGTAAAATAGGCTGCTTGGACAATTGCAAAGGTTTGACAGACAAAACTGAATTATGAGAAAATAGAAAATCTGAGATAATATATATATACATAACCCATGGACCAGCGATTCTTAACCTGTGGGTTGCGACCCCTTTGGCGGTCGAATGACCCTTTCACAGGGGTCGCCTAAGACCATCCTGCATATCAGATATTTACATTATGATTCATAACAGTAGCAACATTACAGTTATGAAGTAGCAACAAAAATAATTTTATGGTTGGGTCACAACATGAGGAACTGTATGTAAAGGGCCAGAAGGTTGAGAACCACTGCTATAGACCCAGACAACAGTGGGGCGATGGCCAACAGGAATGGGGGTAGAGGCTGGATATAGGTGGACAAAGTGGTGGTGTGGGGCGGAATGGAGGTTCTGTGATAATGTCAACTATAGAAATAAAGTTGTTGTTTTTTTTAATCTGAATACACTGATCATCACTAAGGAGAATGAATCAGTAGTCAAAACCCTCCCAACAGGTAATTGTCCAGGACTAGACAACGTCATTAGTGAATTCTACCAAACATTTAAAGATACTTGAATATCTATCCTTCTCAAACTCTTCCAAAAAATTGAAAGGAAGAAAATCTTTCCAAATTAAACTTATGAGGCCAACATTACCCTGATATCAAAACCAGAGAAGTACTCCACAAAAAAAAGAAAATCACAGGCCAATATTCCTGAGCAACATAGATGCAGAAATCCTCAACAAAGTATTAGTAAACTGATTTCAGCAACACATTAAAAATTATACACCATGATTAAGTGGGATTTATTCCTGTAATACAAGGATTATTCAACATTCACAAATCAGTTTTGTTATATTAACAAAATGAAAGATAAAGTCATATGATCATCTCAATAGATTCCAAAATACATTGGATATTGGTTTTCAAAATTTTTTTGGATCTGTCTGCTAGGGCAAAGACAACAAAAGCAAAAAAACAAAAAAACAAAAATAAAACAAGTGGCATTACATAAACTAAATAGCTTCTGCACAGCAAAAGGAAAAGGATACGATCAGTAAAATAAAATAACAGCCTACCCTAGGGAAGAAAATACTTGCAAATCATATACCTGACAAGGGTTACTAGCCTATATATATATATACATATATATATATAAAGAACTTATATAACTCAATAGGAAACACGCACACACACTAAAAACCAACTGATTTAAAAATGGGAAGAGAATCTGAATAGACATTTTTCCAAAGACAACATACAAATGGCCAACAGGTACATGAAAAGGTGTTTAATATCACTAAGTATCATGGAAATGCAAATCAAAACAACAATGAAATATCATATCACACCTGTTGGAATGGCCCTTATAAAAAAGACAAGAAATAAGAAGTGTTGGTGAGGATGTGGAGAAAAGGGAACCCTCATGCACTATTAATGGGAACATAAATTACTGCAGCCGCCATGGAAAATGGTAATGGCAACCCCCCACACCCCCCCCAAAAAATAAAGAACTACTATGCTACTATTTGATCCAGTTATTTTACTTCCGAATATTTAAGGAAAACACAAGCACTAATTTGAAAGGATATCTGCACCCCATCTTCATTGTTGCATTAATCACAATAGCCAAGATATGAAAACATCCGCAGGGTCTATCAACAGAGGAATGGATAAAGAAGATATATAGTATATATGTGTATGTATATATTTATGTATGTGTATGTCTAGTATGTACATGTAAGTATAAATGTGTGGAGGCAATGTGTGCCATATAATATATACATCTATATCTATATCTACATATATAATATGTAATATACATTATATAGGTATATATAATGTACAATATATATATTATAGATAGATAGATATCCATTCCCCCCCCCCACACACACACACAATGGAACATTTCAGGCATGAGAAAGAAGACAGTTCTGTCTTTCTGAGACAATTTGGATGACTCTTGAGGGTATTATGCTGAGATAAATCAGACAAGGAAAACAAATACTACATAATATCGCTTTTATGTGGATCCAAAAAACAGAACTCAGAGAAACAGTAGAGTAATGTTTATCAGGGACTTGGGTGGTGGGGGAAATGGGGAGCTATTGGTCAAAGGGTATATGTGTCTAGTGATAAGATTAAGTTCTGGAATTGATCACCACAGCATGGTGATTACAGTTAATAATACTGTATTAAGTACATGAAAGTTGCTAATTGAATAAATCTTAAATCTTCTCACTTCAAAAAAGAAATGGTAATTATAGTATGTTGTTATTAGCTAATGCTATGGTAGCAATCATTTTACAGTATATAAACATTTCAAACCATATGTTGAGTACTTTAAACTTATACAATATTACGTGGCAATTGTATTTAAAGCTGGAAAAAGTAAACAAATAAGATAGGAGAACCTGCCTTATCAAGTCCTTATCAAGAAAGACATTATGACATTATTATGATAAACAGCCTCCAGGACTGATTCTATCTGGCATGCTAGGCAGGTTCACAGTGCCTGGCAGGATGATCTACGCTTAACTCTAAAACCGTTGGAAGTAGGAGAGGATGGCCTAGGGCCCAGTGATGGCGAACCTATGACACGCATGTCAGAGGTGACACGCGAACTCATTTTTTTGGTTGATTTTTTTCTTTGTTAAATGGCATTTAAATATATAAAATAAATATCAAAAATATAAGTCTTTGTTTGACTATGGTTGCAAATATCAAAAAATTTCTATATGTGACACGGCACCAGAGTTAAGTTAGGGTTTTCCAAATGCTGACACGCCGAGCTCAAAAGGTTCGCCATCACTGGCCTAGGCTCTGAGTGACCTAGATCTCACTCCACTAGAAATTTGGTTTTACCTGTGGACATCCACACAGAGGAAACTTTGTTTTAATGTTAATCCTGACTGGGTTTTTAATCTAAATGAATTTGAGTCACAATCAGAACTGAATTGTTTGTGTTTGGAGAAGTTGGTTTTAGTTTATAATTATTTAAAATATTCTTTAGGTGGTTATCTATGTAGGTACCTGGAGGACTGGCAGTAGAAATGTTTTCTTAAAGCCCAAAAAGTAATTACATCACTAAAAGCCACATTTATCAGGGTAATGGCAGCAGAATAGGCTTTATACACCTTTTACTTTGTCCTTTCTGGATTTCTACTTGAACCTAAAAGTCTAATTTTTTATAATAATCTTGTGAGATTTTTTTTTTTAACCAGTAAATCATCCTATGGAAATCTAATGAGATAGATTTAGTTTTGTGTTCAGTTGATAGCACACATGAGCAAATTAAGAGAATTTCTCTTGGAATTTAATGTTAATATTGTTCACAGTCTCTAGAAATGTGTGTCTTGACTATATATATATATATATATATATATATATATATATATATATATATATATCTCCTTAACCAAGAATATATTTTCCTTGATTTTTACAGAGAGTGAAAGGGAGGGGAGAGACATAGAGAGAAACATCAATGTGAGAGAGACACATCAATTGGTTGCCTCCCACACGCACCCCTACCAGGGCAGGATTCAGCCTGCAACTGAGGTACATGCCCTTGACCAGAATCGAAGCCAGCATCCTTCAATCCACAGGCCAAAGCTCTACCCAATGAGCCAAACTGGCTAGGGAAAATAAAAAAAATGATTCTAGGAAATTGTACAAAAACCACACTACCAATTTTACATGTAATATTTAAAGTATGTAAAAAAGCAAGGAATGCAGCAAGCTAAAACCAAAATACAGTAAGACATTTTAGTCTAAAGCCTTGTGTGTTTCCTGATTTGCACCTGTTTTGTGTTCTCATATTTTTTAAATGATCCTGTGCATAGAGAGTATTGCCCTGAAGGTGAAACGCAAGACATTCAAAAGAGCTTGTAAATATTTTATCCTGAAGGTATATCCCATGTGTTCTCCCAGGAAAGCAACAGTAAGAAATGAACAGCTCAATCAGACACAGAACAAAGACAGGGCCTCACTCTCTTTCAGTGGTGACTCCATCTGGAGAGGAGCCTAGGGGTTTCTGCATTCAGGGGGAAAACGTAAATACTGTGTTGGAGACCTTTTAAAAATCTGCACTTGCACCAGTGTTTCTGACCAACATTTTTATGTTTCTGTTAGATTTTTTAAACACTTGCATCAGAATGTATTTTATTGTCTTACAGGAGGGCTTTGCAAATTTGTATATACTAGCATAACTTCTCTGAAATTTTCTCTTCATTAGAGAGCTCTAAATAGAGGAAACAAAGGCATAAAAGTAATGAATTTTAACTCCCCTTTTACTTTGCTTTAAAACAGCTACACAATTTTTCACATTGCAAGGGCCACTTTTCCCACGTCTTAGTATAATTTATTTATGAATTCTGACCACATACATTGCTTCATGGGGAAGAGATTCTTTGTATCTTCTATGCACGATTTTCCTTCAGAAACTGTGTTTTTAAATGTGAAAGAGTCAGTGTCGTGTCTATATATTCTGCAGTGGGCTACTCCTGAGAAGCCTGGTGGCTGAAATGCACCTCGGCAATAGGAGATCTAGGAAACTGATGCCTCTGAGGCACCCCTGCTTGCCTGCTCAGTTTGATAGTGGGTGGTTTCAAAATAGTCCTCAGGACATTTAGCAGCAGCTGATCCAAGCACAGGTCAAAAAGACTGACATTTTTAATGATCATTTTTGGACTCTAGATCAAATTAAAGAATTCATAGGAGCCTTTTGGCATAATACTGTGGACTATGTTGTGAAACTTAAATCTCTCAGCAAGTTAAAATCATATAATGTTTATTTCAGATATAGAGGTTGAAGGCGGACATGTGCAGGAGAGCTCTGGAAGTCACGGGGAGAGGGAAGAAAGCTGTGCTGTGGTATAATTGATAAAAGGAGCAAATCAACGAGATTTAAGAGCTGAGCATTAATGGTCAGCATAGGAAGAGAGGAAATGATCCTGTATGCGGTTACAACAGATAAAGGTGAGAGTTTTGAGGAAGGCAGGGTCCAAGAGGGCAGATTGAAGCATTTGATACCAGAAGTAACCCATGTTTTAGAAAAGTAAGCAAAGAGAACCAAAGCAGTTTTTCTTTTCACATTTTTTAAATTATAAGGTATTTTCATATAATCTTCCTATTTTCATATAATCTTGCTTATTTGTCCACTCTAATTTTGACGGAAGTTTCTGTTAGGATGCGCCAAAGGCTCCGTTACTGTATGTATATAGGGTGTCCCCCCCAAAATCTGTACACACACTTTGAATAACTATAAAGGCAGTGTTTATTAAAATAGCTCAATTTTGAAAATGGAATGTATCAGCTGTTAAAGTGTGTGTACATTTTTGGGGGGACATGCTGTATCTGGCATATCTGATGGGATCAAAAGAGTATCTTGATTTGCTACATTTGTCATCCATAGAGATCATAATGAATCATACAAACCTTCTGCCATGTTGGTAAACAGCCAGCCTGAATCATATTTTTATTTCCTTTTTCCACTAATTAACTTCCCTCTCTAAAGTTAGAAACATTATTTCATTATTAATATGCTTTAGGTTTTGGTACAGCTAAGCATTTGGAGGACCGAGAGTGGCCAAATTGTATTGAATATCTTGAGTACGTCTTCAGTGTAAGTCCAAACATTCCAATTAAGTGTACCTACATTTAAAGTATATGTCATTACTTTGTGGATATGTTGTCCTAATTATATGGTGCTATTTTTTTAAGTTATGATAAAATTATGATCACCTTCTCTTATTTGAAATATGGTTGTAATTTTAAATGAAATAACAAAACAAGTCAGTTTTTAATAAGTGGACTTAATAGTCAAAGTAACATGAAGGAAAAAAAATTAGTTAAGTTCTTGTTCTTACTATGTGTCATGTACTAGTATTCTATCCAACCCTTATTGGATTTCAGAATTAGCAAATCTTGACTTCTGGTCAAGATGGCAGAGTAGGAACACAGGATGGCTGTGTTCACCTCCTCCCATGGCCACATCAAAATTACAACTAAATTATAGAACTCTCACTGAGAACCACCTGAACACTAGCTGAACAAAAGTTCTGTAACCAAGGATATAAAGAAGACACAACAAAGTTGGTAAAAGGGGCAGAGACATTGAACGGGCAGGCCCCAAACCCATGGTTTGGCAACTAAGAATCAGAAGAGCTCTCTCAGCTGCAGAGGTTCCCCCTGAGGCGTGATGGGTCCCCCCAACACCTGGCTCCCCACCAAATCTCCCCTCTGGGAGAAAATGGTACTCAAGGTCCAGCCTAAGAGAGTGCAAAGATAGTGCTCACGCCAGAGTAACAGTTCTGGAAAGAGGACTGTGAAACCAGCAGGGATTATATCCACGTGAAACAAAGGGCTGCTGGAGTCCCAGGCATTCCCATTGAAGGGCTGGTGCATGGACTTGCTCTCACAAACTCACTCTGGGATCCAGTGCAGGGGCAGCAGTTCTAAAGTGCCAGGGACATATGGGAGGACTGAATTGATTAGCTTCAGGACAAGGGATAGAAGTGCAGGGGCAGAGCAGCTTTCTGGGAAGCGCTAGTAGGTGCCATTGTTCCTTAGTTGAACTCTTCTTCCTCCCAGGGGGCAGGTGCAGCTGGGTGCCAGAGCTGTGCTCTCCATTCACCTGCTAACACCGTTAGCCCTGAGACTGCAGATCGCTCAACTCAGTGCCTGGCCCAAGCCAGTTTTGCAGCTTTCCACAGACGCATCCTGGCTCAGCTTACTCTGATGACTTTCCTAAAGCCCCTCAAAGGTCTTCAAACCCCAGAACAGCAGTGCTGGCCTTGCCCTCTCCCATGTCTCCTGCCAAGTGGCCCCAGGCCTGGCACAAGTGGCAACTTGCATTGTAGCTCCCATTAAGTGGCCACAAGTCTGGCATAAGCGCAGCCAGTGTTGTCTTGGACATAACTTCAACTAAGCAGCCACAAATCCGGCACAACTGGCGGCTGGCCTCACTCACATAGTGGTGCCTACAAAGGGGTCCAAGCTTGGCCCTGGTGGCAGCTGGCCTTCATTCCCAGCATAGTGTTCCCAAGCATTTCTAACCCAGCACAGCAGCCACCAATTGCACAGAACTTTACAGCTCCCACCAGGCAGCCCCAAGCCAGGCACAAATGGAGGCTGAACTTGGCCTCCCTTCCCAAGAGGCTCCAGAACCAACATAGTTGGTGGCTGGCTTTCGACCACACCAGAGAACAACTCAACCAACTCTAAAAATGACAAACCCACGGGCAGACTCAGCTGGCACCAGACTCCTGGTAAAATAACCCTGGCCATCTGGGGTCAGCACCACAGTAGTCATGGTTTAAGTCCTTACAGCTAGTCAGCCTGAGGGGACAGTCCCTCACACTGACATGTCTACAGCAATCCAGGCTCAACAACAGGAAGGCACACACAAGAGACATCACTGAAGGGCCCAGCTCAGGTGAACATAGAGATTACACCTCTGGGCCACCTGGGTCATCTACAACATATAGCCATTCTGCCAAAACTGGGAGACATAGAAAAACCACATAATACATAAAACAAATTCAGGGAGTCAGCAAAAATGAGGAGACAAATACATTCCAAATGAAAGAACAGGACAAAACTCCAGGAAAAGAAGTACATAAAATAGAGAAAAGCAATCAGATAGGAAGTGCAAAACACTGGTTATAAAGATGCTCAATAAACAAGAGAACAGATGGTCTCAGTGAGAACTTCAACAAAGATAAAGGGAAATTTATAGCAATACAGGCCTTCCTCAGGAAATAAAATCTCAAGTATGCAACCTAACATTACACCTAAAGGAACTAGTAAAAGAAGAAAAAGCCCAAAGTGAGTAAAAGGAAATAATAAAGACCAGAGCAGAAAAAAAAGTCTAAATAAAACAATAGAAATGGTCAGTGAAACCAAGAGCTGGTTCTTTGAAGAGATAAACAAAACTGACAACCTTTAGTCAGACTCAGCAAGAAAAAAGGAAAGAGGGCCCAAATAAATAAAATCAGAATTTAAATAAAAGTGATAACTGACACCACATAAATACAAAGGAATATAAGGAAATACTATGAACAATGATATGTTAACAAAGTGGACAACCTGGAAGACATAGATAATCTCCTAGAAACATACAATCATGTAAGACTGAATCAGGAAGAAAGAGAAAATCTGAACAGACCAATAACCAGTAAATAAAAAAAAAATTGGTAATCAAAACTCCTAACAGACAAAAGCACCAGACCAAATGGCATAATGGGTAAATGGGTGTTTTTTTTTTTACCAAATAGTCAAAGAAGAATTCATACCTATTTTTTTCTCAAACTATTCCAAAAATTTGAGAAAGAGGGAAGGCTCCCAAAACCATTTCATAAGGCCAGCATTACCCTTATCCAAAACCAGACTAAGACACTCCTATATGTGCATGCCTTTATCACTGATGAACACGTGTGCAAAAATCCTCAAGAAAATATTAGCAAACTAATTTGAGCAATACAGTAAAAACAGCATACACCATGATCACGTGGTATTCATTCCTGGGATGCAAGGTTGGTCTAATAACTGAAAACCAATTAATTTGATATACCACATAAACAAAATGAAGGGTAAAAATCAAATGATCACATTAATAGATGCAGAAAAAGCATTTGAAAAAACCCAACATCCATTTATGATGAAAACTCTTAGCAAATTGGGGATAGAAGGAACATACTAAACATAATAAAGGCCATGGGTGACAACCCATAGCTAATATCATACTCAATAGTGAAAAGTTGAAAGATTTATTTTTTAAGATCAGGAATAAGATGAAAATATTCATTTTAACCACTTTTATTCAACATAGTATTAGAAGTTCTAGCCACAGCAATCATACAAACGGGAAAGGAAGAAGTAAAACTGATATTATTTGCAAATGACATGATACTGTATATAGACAACCCTAAAGATTCAACCAAAAATATTACAATAAATGAATTCAATAAAATACCAGAATAGATAATTAATATTCAGAAATTAGTTGCATTTTATACACCAATAAAAATTATCAGAAAGAGAAATTAAGAAAACAATCACATTTACAATTGCATCAAAAATAATTAATTTAACCAAGGAGGTAAAAGATCTGTACTTGGAAAACTATAAGACATTGAAAAAGAAATTGAAGAAGATACAAATAAATGGAAGCATATACCATGCTCACGGATAGGAAGTATGGACATTAAAGTGTCAAAATGTACATACTACCCAAAGCGGTATACAGATTAAGTGCAATCAGTATCAAAACACCAATGGCATTTTCCCAGAACTAAAACAAATCATTTTAAAATTTATGTGGAACCACAAAGGACCCAGAATAGCCAATGCAGTCTTGAGAAAGAGGAACAAAGTTGGAGCTATTATGCTACATGATATCAAACTATACGATAAGGCTATAGTAATCAAAACAGCATGGTACTGACATAAAAATAGACACATGCAACATTAGAACAGAATAGAGAGCCCAGAAATAAACCCACACCTACATGGGCAATTAATCTATGATAAAGCAGGTAAAAATATACAGTGGAGTAAAGAGAGCATCTTCAATATAGAGTGTTGTCAAAAGAATGAAACTGGATCACTTTATTGTACCATACACAAGAATAAACTTAAAGTAGAGTCAATACTTAAATGTAAGAATTGAAACCATAAAATCCCTTGAAGAAAACATAGGCAGTAAACTCTTTGGCATTGCTCTTAGTAATATTCTTTTGGATATATCTCCTCAGGCAAATGAAATGATACAAACAAACAAAAAACACAAATGGGACTACGTCAAAGCAAAAAGGTTTTGAACAGTGAAGGAAACCATCAACAAAACAAAAAGGCAACATACTGAATGGGAGAAGATGTTTTCCAATGATAATTCCCAAGAGAGTAATATCCAAAATATATAAGGAAGTCATACAACTTAACACCAGAAAGAAAAACAATCTGATTTTTAAAGGGGCAGAAGACCTGAATAAACATTTTCCCAAAGAGGACATACACATGGCCAACAGCCATTTATTTGAAAAGATGCTCAACACCACTAATCATCAGGGAAATGCAAATAAAAGCCTCAATGAGATATCACCTCACACCTATCAGAATGGCTATCATCAATAAGTCAATAAGTAACAAGTGTTGGCAAGGATGTGGAGAAAAGGGAACCCTAGTACACTGTTGGTGGGATTGTATATTTGTGTAGCCATTATAGAAAACAGATGGAAGTTCTTAAAAAATTAAAATTAAACTGCCTACGACCCAGCAACTCTACTTCTGGGAAGTATCTATCCAAAGAAATGCAAAACATTTACTTGAAAAAATATGTGTCCCATTTGTTCATTGCAGCATTATTACAATAGCCAAGATATGGAACAACCAACCTAAGTGTTCATTGATAGACAAAAGGATAAAAAACAGTGCATAAATACAATGGAATATTACTCAGACATAAAACAGAATGAAATCTTGCCATTTGTGACAACATAGATGGGCCTAGAGAGTCTTACGTTAACTTAAATAAGTCAGACAGGGAAATATAAATACCATATGCTTTCAGTTATATGTAAAATCTAAAATACAAAATAAGTGAACAAACAAAACAGACAAAATCATAGATACAGAGAAAAATTGATGGTTGCTAGACATGAGGGAGGTTGGGGGGTTGAGTAAAAAAGGTGAAGGGATTAAGAAGTATAAAATTTGAAAATCTTTTGAGCATTTGCTTTTATCCCCACCCCATGATTAGTAGGCATTAAAATTCTACCTAAATCTTTTTGATAGCAGTATTTGGTAAATATAGTATTATTTATTTGGAGAATTACAATGTGATTTGCCTTTTATTTTTTGAAAGTTTCAAAAGACTATACATGTACCACTCACAGTTGGAGATTTCAGAAAGCTGAGGAATGTGTTCCACATGTGTCTTTCTTAGACTGTCTAAAAGACCATTTACTCAAAATAAAATGAAAGAAAAACACCACGCAACTTTACTGACTTAAAGAATGTCTAGATGATATAGTAGGTTATTATTCTTTAGGGTATTTACACTGCAGGCCAAAAAAACACCACAGAATAGATTGCATATATTGGATTTTTTTCATATTCATCATACATTGTTAAATGACTTTGGTTTCAAATCCTGTAGCAGCACTATAAGGGCAAAAGTCTTAATAAAACACATTAAGTTGTTTCTCATGAGAAGATATTACATCTTATATATGTTGCATAGAGATTTCCTACTTTACTCGGTCAGATAAACATTACCAGTGCTGTACCAATAAATAAGGTATGTTGACATTAAAACTTATCTTTATACTAAATTTCAGAAATTTCTGCATTAAAAAACACTAACTGACACAAAAATGTTTACATACATAGGCTACAGAGCTCACAAGTATCAGTAGAGTGTTTTTCCTCCCTTGAATAAGGATGACAAGTGAATTCAATATATTCCTTTTAAGTAAGTGTTCTGCCCTTGGATCAGATTTATGTGTATGATTTTGAGTGTGTCTCTTTAGGAATTTTTTTCTAGCAAATGGATGTAATGTTTTCTTCATATTCCTAAAGAAATCTATGACATAAGATATTTAGAACTGTAACTTAGAAGAGGCTTTTTTTTCTTGTAATGTTAATCATGTAAACATGCTGTTCTCTTTATGTTAAACATGTATTTTTAACTGTCATATTTTATCAGGCGACTAATACATCAGAAGCAAAAAAATATGTTCATGTAATCAACAAACCTGTATAGACTGCCTGCCTACCCTGTGTGACAGGTATATATATTAGCACCTTGAATGCCACCTTAATAAAACTATTTTATAAGGATCTCCTAAGCATCTCTCATTTCCTTTATAATTAGGAGAGCTCCCATGAACTTTTCTTCCTCTCTAAGGATATTGTTTCTATATTCCAAAATAGTAGTTCAAAGGGAACTATTTCAACAGCTCACTTTTTGAATGTGGGAAGTGGAGACAAAAGAAGTAAATTTGCTTTTCTAAAATCAAATATCCAGCCCTAACCAGTTTGGCTCAGTAGATAGAGCATCGGCCTGCGGACTGAAGGGTCCCAGGTTCGATTCCGGTCAAGGGCATGTACCTTGGTTGCGGGCACATCCCCAGCAGGGAGTGTGCAGGAGGCGGCTGGTCGATGTTTCTCTCTCATCGATGTTTCTAACTCTCTATCCCTCTCCCTTCCTCTCTGTAAAAAATCAATAAAATATATTTTAAAAAAATAAATAAGTAAATAAATAAAATAAAATATCCAGGTATTAAAGAACTGAAAACAAAACCAAAGGTCTTTGTATTGCGTTGTGTTCCCCCAATCCTTGTATGGTTTTAAATAATTTTTACAAATACAGTATATCCTTAAATAACATCATTTTGTTCAATGTCATTTCTTAGAAACTTAACTCTTGTTTAATTCAAGGAACCTATGATAAAATTGGTTTTGTATATGTCCTTTCTCTTAACATCACGGAACCTATTGGTGACATTGAGGATTTACTATATGTGTTTGGCAAAAGGGACAAAAACTTGGGTAAAGCTAAGCTTAAGTGCTTTCTGTGAATTTCAGTGGCCTGTCATTTGTCTCTGGTGAAGTGAAAATGAGTTACTTGTATACCAAAATGATTCCATTTAGAGCTAAAAATCCACTTGAAAATACTGCTTTTGGTATCAGTATATTGAAATAGATAACTAGCACTCTCTTACATAGACAACTTTACTGTGTTGTCCTTTGCTTTGTCTAAGGTTTTGGATTTCTCTAATCCTTATTGAGATATGGTGCCTGGAAGAGCTCCGGCTCTGTCCAGTTTCTAATACAGCTGTATATTATGGAAACATGCATACATTTGTTAGATGTAAATTTCTCCTGGACGTGTGAGATGATGTGAGTTATTGATGCAAGATTAGGAACTGACCTGAAATACTGAGCAAGAACAAACGTACTTCTATTAAGAAATGCAGTAGTACTTATGAATGTTCTGTAGACATTAGCTGTAATGAAAATGTAAATTCGAAATTAAAGTTATTATGTGATACAGGTGAAATATATGCACACACACCCACAGCTACAACTACACAATTATCTATGTATTTATGTTTAGCTATGTTAAACACATTCACTAATGTAGCAGTTGACTGAAATTTACAACATATTATATATCTGTGCATATGCTATCTTAAAAATCTATTCTATTACGCATCTAGCGTTATTTATAATACTAGAGGCCTGGTGCACAAAATTTGTGCATGGGTAGGGTCCGTAGGCCTGGCCAGCGATCAGGGTCTATCTGTGGGGCAACCAGTAGGGCGATCAGGGCAGGGGGGTCCTCCCACTGTCACCCACCTTGGCTGGCCTGGGGCCTGCAGGCCGGGGGAAGCTCCTGCATTGAGCATCTGCCCCCTGGTGGTCAGTGTGCATCATAGTGACTGGTAGTTCCACTGCTTGTTCCACCATTCAGTTGATTTACATATTAGGCTTTTATTATATAGGATTGCATCTTACCTTATCTATGTACCCCCAGTGAGCTGTCCAAAGAAACCACATAATATTTTTTTAATAAATAGAAAATTAGTGCTACTTGAGATATGTCTACCAAATGGTACTACACAGCAGGAGGAATTCAGCATTATGTGAAGGCTAATGTGAAACGTCAGTAAATAACAAGGAAATTGTTATTAACAAGTTCAGTCATTGATGTTGTTTTTACTTTTCTCTTAAGGACTGCTCCCCCAACCCACATTCTCTATCTATAGAATCTTCCTACTCTTCAAGGCCAAATTCAGATGCCGTTTCCTCCATGAAACTTGCTCTGGTTATCTCAGCCTGAAGTAATTTCCTTCCCCTTTGAACTCATAATATTTTCCTAATTTACCTGAATTGGTACTTCTCACAGTTTCCCTTTTATTTTAAGTATCCACATATACATCAGATCTTTTCTACTACATTATAAATTTTTTTCAGTCAAGGATTGTATTTTAAATATATTGGCATATTAAGTCTTTTGTAAGTGAATAGTTAGAAAATACTGGCTAAATACCTGATCTTTAGCTAAATACCTGTTCTTTAGCTTACATAAAACTGAAAGTGCAACCAAGAGCTATCATTCTGTACTAGTTTTGACAGAAGAGGAGGTGTCCCTGTGAAGTGAGAACTTGTTCAACTAATAAACATTTATGAAATTTACATTGCAATGTCCAGTAAGAAACTAAAATCTCCTGTAATAAGTTACAGGAAACTTTTGTTCAAGTAAACATTTTATTTGACAGAAAAGCATACATATGACCCCAATTAATGTGTTCATACTCCGTATGAGCTTTGGCTCATAACATGCTTCCTAGTCCACTGTGGTTTACTAACCCAAGATATCGTGGCCTGTTAAACAGCAAAATGTGTTGAGATATGGAAGGAAGTGCAATGCCCAAAGGTATTTTACTGCAAAATACTGATTGAGACTCCAATCTGCTACACCAATGATTTTCAACTGGTATGCCATAAGAATTTTTAAAACATGAAATCCCCACCTGTTTACTTAGAGGCACTGACCTCTTTTCCCTTAAATTGTCAAATAAAAAATTGACCACAGCCAACACAATAATAGCCTTCCTGTGTGAATGACTCCAAATTATACCCTTTTTTTTGTCAGATTGGCCAAAAATACTATACATTTTGGTGTGCCACAGAATTTTAGTAATTAGTGTATGTGTGTCATGAGATAAAAAAGGTTGAAAATTGCTGTGCTACACTAATGACACTGACATGATTAAAACATACTTGTCCACAAGATCTGGTCCTACACAGTCTGATGTTATTTTCTAAAATTGTCTCTATGGCTCCTTTACACGGTAACAGTATTCTCTTTACTGCTCTCTAAATATAATATGCCTTCTTTCTTTTCAAAGGTTTGTTCTGACCTTGTTCACTTTTGCATTAAACACTATTATTTCAGATAAGTTCCTAGTTCACTCTCCTACCTCATCTAGGTTTCATCTTAAATAGTACTCCTTTATCAGGGCAATGTTCCTCGAAAGAATGGTGTAAATTGACATTTCTCTCCTGTCCCTCGTTTTCCTGCATTATTCTTATCTTATTTAACCATTGTTTTTCTCAGAAATTTTGGTCCCTAAGGGCACAGTTTTATATGTATTATTTTACACAATTGTATACTTTGCACCCAGAGCCATGTAGGAACTCAACAAATATCTGTTCAGTGATCAGATGGACAGTTGCCACCACTGAGCATTAAATGTTTTAAGTTTCCTAAAGCAAAGATATAGTTACATTAATGCTCAACACTAATCAATCATTTTTTATGATATTTAATTTTAAATGGAATATACTGAGTGGCTTCTGTAGTAGGAAGTTAGTGAATATTTGTTGTTTGGTCTGCTCAAAAGCAATACCTCCCCTTTGTGAGGGCTTGGAAATTATAGCACTTCCCTAACCCCCACCCCCAACACACACACACTCCTCCTAGGTGTATGAGTGCCAGCAATCTTTGCACTCTAAAGCATTTGACTTCAATAATTGGTCCAGAGATAAACATGTGACTCAAGGTGGGTCAATAAAGATTATTTGCCCAAGAATTTTCTGGTTGGAGCCCATGAAAAAGTGTTTGCTTTTCTTATATAAACATCGGTGACCTTTGTCATTGCAGACATCAAAAAATAAAACTAACACACACAAAAACAAACGAAGAGGGGAGGAGAGAAATTATGAAAACTAAGAAAAGAAAGAGAAAAGAAGAGGAAGGATGTATAAAGGGAGGGAGAAAGAGAAGGAGAGGGCAACAGAGAGAGAGAAAGAGAAGAGAGAGAGAGAGAGAGAGAGAGAGAGAGAGAGAGAAGGGAGGGAGAGAGGGAAAAAACAAATGAGGAAAAGAAAAAGCAAGGGATCAGCTCTACTAAATTCTTCCACATTTTACTCAATTGAACCAATAAATTTCTATTTTTTATTAAATAGTTCAATCTAATGATCCTGATTAATACAGTATGCAATGTAGTAAAATGAATGGACAGTATCTCCAGCAGGAGTCTTTAGGGTACGTGTGTGTGTTGGGGGGATCCCCCAGTAAAAGACATCTTTTAAAAAATATTTTGTAATGACTATCAATAAATGCAAGGGAATCACTTTAAAGTGGAATTCAGAGAAGTTATCTTTGAATAGTCTAAGCTAATGAGATGGAGTTATATGCCTTTCTCATGAAATAAGTTGATATAAGGATAGAACTCAAATTTTTAGAAGAGAATTGACAGGATATTCCTCAAAGTGTCTTCCTTTAAATTTTTTCTGGATCTGCCTTTGACAAGTGCTATGTAGAAGCAAATTCAAGATTGAACTACATGAAAAGGATGCTAGGATTTGTCAGGTTCCAGCCAGAAAGCAGGAGCCATATAAGCAACTGAATATGGGGAATTGTTTCACTGGTTATGGGAGAACTGTAAAACTAAATAGACAATGAATGAGGCAACCCAGAGATGAACAATAGTGGGGATTAGGGTGTGGTAAACCAGGTGCATAGGTACAAAATATAGGGTCCACTCACTGCCAGGGGAATGCAGCCCCTCCCTGTCCAGGGAGCAGTTCTCTGTGATAGGAACAGAAAAGGGATGGACATGCAAGACCTCTTAGAACCCTCACTCACTTGACTATCACGGAGGAATGTTCTTTGAAAATCAGATGGCACCTATCTAGTTGTTGTGAGAGTTGTGGAGACTAACCTGCATTCTTGCCCATATCGATCTGTTGGTTTTTTGTTTGTTTTTAACCATGAATTATATTTTGTGTATTTTCTTATACAGTGGGGCCTTGACTTACGAGTTTAATTCATCCCATGACGGAGCTTGTAATTCAAATTACTCATACGTCAAATCTTAAAGTGAACGAGTGAGACACGTGATGCTGGGCTGATGTGGCGTTCACTGTGACGTTCACTTGCGGTGGGGTATCTGAAGCTGGCTCGTAACCCGAATTTTAGCTCGCAACTCAAAGCAAAAGTCGGCCGAGAGATGGCTTATATCTCAAAAAACTCGTTAGTCGGGACACTTGTAAGTCAAGGCCCCACTGTATATCCTACTAGAGGCCCAGTGCATGAATTCATGCATGGGTGGGGTCCAGCCGGACAAGGGGCCAGCCCCTGGTTGAACTTCCAGTCGAACTGCTGGGTGAGGGGACAATTTGCATATTTGCCTTTTATTATATTGGATAATGTAATTTTTCTCCCCTAAATGTTATCTGGCCAGTGTGGGAAATACATTTGAATTGAACTAGATATAAAGATTGCTATCTGCTTATCTATTTTATTTTTAACTAATGGTGGCATCAAATTTGGAATAATTGGAAGTATTTAAGTAAAAACAAATAAGTATGTTACAAGTTATATGGCAGCTTTCATAAGTCTAGTGGTACTGGGCAGCCTTGCCACAAATACCAGATATGTGTGGGTTTGGCACCCTTCAGGAGAATCTTCAACTGTGTTTGTTTGTCTGTTTATTTGTTTTAAAAACTATGTTTTATATTACTTTTTCTTGGCTACTAGCACTGGACATCACAGTACATACCATCTGGAGGCTTATTGCATTTTTGCCTTCTTAAGAAATCACTGCATCTTTGCTAAGAATTTTCCTGTCTTAGTCTAGATACCAACGAGTGATCTGACCTCATTAATGCGTTGCTTCAAACTACAAGAGCAGAAGCTCTTAATATTTTAATTCTATTTGTCTATGTTTATAACTTTATGACACAATTGCATGTTATTGAGCAAACTAAACTTAACATGCATTTATAGAAAGCCTGACTTAGGACTGGATAACACCCTAGAGGCCATGAAAAAGACCATGGCTTTCACTCACTGTAGAAGGGATTTTTTTTCTACAATTGTAGATTTTGATTGTCTTTTTATACTTTCAGTGGCAAGAAGATGGTTATTTTGAGAGTTAAACCATTCAGTTTGGGCAGCACTGAATGGCTAGAAATTTATCTCTCTCTATTGTTTTGCTCTGGAACCGTACAGAATGTGTCTACTTTCTGGACCACAAAATCATCTTGAATTATGTAACTACCACTGTTATCTACCTCTGAGTTTTATCCCAAGATAAATGCCCACAACTGCCGCAACCATTGATTATATCATGTTTTCCAGATCTGTTGTTTTTTCTAAATCTGCTTAATCTCCTATATATTTAACTGTAATTACACCTACTCTTACTTTCCTACCTTCTTTGAATAATTGGCTTCCACTGGAGAAAAGCCCATTCTGATTTCATGGATGCTAAGCTTTCTTCTTTCAAATTGTATCACTGCTTAGAAAAATTAATATCTTGTTACCATAAATATCTTGTGAGATATTCCGGTCAATGGTGCAGCTAGAGTAAGCAAGGTCGTTGATAAGTTATTTAGAAATCAGGTTGAACTTGAGTTATTTGAAATGAACAATGAGAATATGAGTGGTAATACTCACACAGTGGTGTAATATTATATTTTACACTCCATATCTATGCAAATATATAACAATGTCCAGTTTAATGAATCCTCCTAAATGCTCCTAAATATCTCCTAATAAATGGCTGAATATGTGTGTTAATCACCTTAAGTCATTTCTGATTTAAAAATAAGTGTCTCGAGTTTCTCCTGCCCCTCTTTTTCTCCTGTCCTTAAGAGTGAGCTAAGTTTGAAGGAAGTTTAAGTACCATCCTGCCATTAGTCAAGGTTTACTTGGTCTAATGGCATCCTCAGTCCCTTGTCACCCCTGAGATAGAGCGTTCCAGGCTGTTCAGCCTCGGTCCTTGTGATGGTACTCTAACCATGATCTGTGGTTATTAGCCCACACTCTGCACTTTCCTAGCCATGATTCTAGTGCCATTATGCCCACCAGTGTGCCCTCTTGGCCCTTTCGGGGGAAATGGGAAACTCTTGTATGCATTCTATGACAGGTTTACGTGCCCTATTGTCTTTGAGGCTGCCTTGAGTCCTACTTGCCACACAACTCACTTTGACTTTGATGCCCTGTCATCTCAGCCAGAAGGATGGGAATTTCTGAGTCTTGTGTACAAACCCTCGGTTCTAGGGCTCCCCTAAACTTACCTAGAATGCCTATCACCCATTATCACCAACCACACACCTATTACTCAGCAGAAAGGAGGAGCCTTGGACTCTTCTTAGAGACCCAGGAAACATGTTACCATTATCTTCTAAAATCATTTTACTGCCCAATGGAGACTAATTCCTTGGGTTATAAGAATGCTTAACTATGAATTAGAGCATAACAGAAGCCATGAAATCACCCCAGATGCAGATAAGCAAGTGGAAATGGGTATGTAATGAGAGATCAAAAAGAATCAATGTTAGTTTTGAAACATCAGGGTTGCTTTAAGAAACATCATGTGTTATCTATCCCAGTTTTCTACATTTATAATGATTTTTAAGAAAGCAATTTCTACCTTTCACTAGAGTTGACTCTATATATCATTCCAGTTACTAGATCATCCTCCATTTAGTTGTTAAACTAGAAATCACATGCTTTTGTTAATTATACTTTTTTCTTCCATTATTCCTCATTGTTCTAGACAATATTTTACCTCACAAACTTATTTCAACTTTATTCCTTAAAAATATTTTTATTCCTTCTGCTTCTTTTTAAATACTCGTCACCACTGATTTGATTCATTGTACTTATTTTCTAGCTAGTATTTCTATTTACATATTTTTCAACCTTCTATCTATCACAATTATTGCTCCCTTGGTAATGAAATCTGAGTAAAACAAAATGCTGATGAAGGCATGATTACTCATAAACTCTAAGTAGGTCTTTATGTCCTAGACAATAAAGCTCTTACCCTATAGAAAGACATTCAGGGCCTGCCATGATGAGGATCTGTATTCCATCCACACCCCAACACTCCTTACAATAAGTCTCATTAAACTCAGTTTGTCCTTGGCCTGTTCATCATATGTGTCTTTCTCAGTGTTTCCTCTCTGTAGAGTATTCATTCCCCACTTTTCCACATTTTTCAAGGCCCAATTCAGAGCCAAACCATTCATCAAACTTTCCCCCCTACCTCTCCTTCCTTGCTCCACTACAAAATATAGAACCTATATCACTGGAGCTTCTGAATTGCTTTGTTTATAATTATTATAATAGCTACCACATTCTACCTTATATTATAGCTCATTGTATTTATGAATATCTTCTCTGCCAGGTCATTAACTTAATGATGTGTTAGGGACTGCTCTTTGCGTCCAGGTGACAGTAGCCAACTGGAGCTCCTTAAGCAGAAAGGAGACTATTATGTGGATACCATGGTGTCTCATAGAAACCTCTTAGAGAAAGTATACAGGCAAGTCAAGAGCAGAGATTTGGAAGCATTTACACCTATTCTGACTCTCAGCTTTCACCACTTACCAAATATGTGACATTCTGTATGATTATTAAACATTTTGTGGCTCAGTTTTCTCGTTTATGAAATGAGGATAATAATAGTGCTTACTTCCTGGGATTATTTTGTGGGTAAATGCATTTGGCACAGCTCTCATTAAATGTTATTTTAAAAACAAAGGTAGGGAGGAAATTAAAGTTGGACCGCAGGAAGCACTGAAAGGCTGTCTGGAATTAGGTGGCATTTCTCTGATTTGACTATGCTTCATTTTACCTTTTACTACAGACCAAATGTCTTTCCTCCCCATTGGAAAAAAAATGCTGCTAAAGCCATATGCTGTACATCTCACTTCTGAGAAAAATGGATTCTGTCTTTGTCTTTGCTCCAAATTCTGGGGAAGGGCACTGTGATTGACCTCATGTAGGTCTAATCAGCTGCAGCCAGGATTAATAAAAAGTCAGTGAGCAAACAGAAAAAGCCCATCTTTATGATGAGGCACTTCTAAAAGAAGGTTTAGGGAGCAAACAAAATAGTGATCTATTGACATGTTTTATTTATTTGGTTATCCTTATTATGTAGTTCTGTGTCTCTAATTGAATTTTATCAAGTTAATTTATTACCCTGTGTAGACATACTTGCACCAAGCTCTTGATATTACATGTATTATTTTTCTATGCATATCATTTACTTGATTATTTTTTAAAATATATTTGAATAGTAACTTATGTTCTGGGTACTAATGCTATATACTGAGCATATATGAATGAGATAAAATTCCTAACCTCATGAAGCTAATATATATTGCTTGCTGCTTTAACATTTAAAAAAATATATATGGTTTTCCTATTATCACAACTAATCCAAATATTTTGTGCTAATAGATTAGAGAGAATGGTTGGCTATTAAAGAAGCAGAGGCAATATCCACTCAAGAATGGACAAAAGGAGATGATCCTGAAAGGGATCATCTATAGAATTTGAATTAAATCAAAGAAATTAGAAAATAGAGCAAGGCCTGTCTACTTTGGGGGTGGGGGTGGGGGTATTTTAGTGGTAGAAGAAGGGAATGATTGTGAAAGAGTAAAAATAAGGTTCATTTGTCCTAATTACATGACTGTGAGTGTGTATAATAAATTTATATATAGAAGAGGTTTATATATACAAGAGATTTATATATACAAATATACATAATAAAGTAGATTTTTAAAAATCTAGAAACACTAATGAATCCTGCCAAACATAGAGGGCAGGATACTAATTGTTAATTTTCTTATAATCATTTTTTTCATACCATTAAATATTCTTTAAAAATGCCTAATTATTTCATAATAGTTTATCTTTGTTGAAGTATTTATTAACCGTTTCTCTCTTGTTGGACATGTCCCTTACGAGCTTTTCCCACTGCTATAAATAATGCTACAAAGAGCATCCACCCTTGAACATAAACCTGTATTAGCATTTCTGGCTATTTTCTCAGGTTAGCTTCCTAAAAATACTATGACTGGGACAACAATCATTTACTTTCTCAAGTGTCTTGATAATGTTGCTAAATTGTAATAGAAACTTTTCAGGAAGCTTAAGAAAGATAAGAAAATGAAGTATTTTCATTTGTCAATGCTCTCTTTCTAATTCACAATCAAATGAAATAATCTGTGTTTAGTAATGTGTCTGGCATGTGATCAGTTTATATTGACTATTGAGCAGTAGCCCACAGCTGTTAGACTGAATTTGTGTTCTTCCTCTATGAAGCACTTGCCTTCTCTGAGCCCTAGTTTCCTCATCAGTAATCTAGGCATGTACTACTATTATTATTCACTTCACATTGATTTTGTGGGGTTTTATCATATGGGAAGCATATGGTGCAATACTTAAAACAAAATAAACATTTAATAAATGTTCACTAACTAATAGTATTTATTATCTTCTCAGTGTCACTACAATTGAAACTCCCCTTATCAGTTTTTCCTTCTACTTTCTCAATACCCCTTCTATGTACACACCCCCATCTCTATTTCAGTTTGAAATATTCTAAATGAAGGTAAGACTATCTCACTGGATGTATTAAGGTGAGGAGAAACGAAGCACGTAGGAAAACCTTTCTCAGGTGAAAGATGTTATAGAAGACATTAGTAATCAATCACCATTAGCTTAGTCATCCCCTAACGGCAATCTGTATACAGATCATTATTTACATACCAACTTTGGTATGTACTTCAGTTTCTTAAAACACTATGCTTTATTCTTGTATGCTAACTGTTCATTACCTGTGGCTTATATAGCATAATATTATGTTCACAACATATTAATAGCAAATAGGATTCTTTCTCAGCTGGTACTCAATATATAGTAACTGTCTAGAGTGCTGGTTGAGAAGCATCTCAAGGCAAGATCTATATTTTCAAAATATTTTACCTCCATGAATATGTGCCTTTTTCCCCCGAGTAAGTTAAATCCAAAAATAAGTACTTTGCATTATCAGAAAATTTATTTGAATCTAACATTATTAAAGATTTTTAAATAAAATTCTATCTTCAAAGGTAAACAAAGTAGCTGCCATTTCAAAAATAGCATTACCAACATTGTATACGCTCCTTGAGACTTTAGTATTATGTATCCTCAATACCTAAAATTTAGATTTCATTAAATATTTTGCAAAATGAATTTTGGGCTCCTCTTATTGCATTTCTCAGTTTTGTTTGGGAAATAGTAAGATCTGACAGCACCAAGAAAAAGTCAAGACGGTACTTTTCTTTTAGTTCACATGTTAGTGTAGTCTGGGCATCTAAACACCATAGAGAATCAGTACTCCTCAGAGCTCACCCAAAGTTGTAGTACAGAGCAATATGTTCATGATCTAGCTACACCAATTTTTCATTTTCCAGCAAAAGCAGCCACTAGTATTTTATCTATTTTCCTCAGCACTTAGATCCAAGCACATACTGGTATCTGGAGAGCTCAAGCAGGTGGAGTATTCTAAATGCACTCACCAAGTTTACCATAGCCTGGGTTACTGGGTTAATAGCTTTAATCATGAGCTTTGAGAAACGTGGGGGCCAAGGACAGCTCAATCCTTTGAGTTCTGAATTTATTTTGTTTTAGGGAGAATTCATTCCTTGAGCTCTAAAGATAATTATTTCTCATTGGATAATAAGCTGCTTCTCAGTGACAGACAAAATATATAGTGAGTTTCATTTCTCATGCTTCACGAGGTACATGACTTTGTATGTATTCTAAGTCCCCGGCACATAGAACAGGATTAATAAACATGTTCAAGTTAAAAGAAGAATAAAAAATATAGACTGAATAAATTGACTTACAGTTTGTGTTACACACCATTTGTAAATTTTCTTATTTTAAAGGAAAAATATTTATTTGAATTACATAGAGCTATTTATTTACGTGTTTGCCATTTTCTTGCGTTGGAACACCATGGAGTTATTCTTGATTGACTTTGGGTGGATTTTGGAGCTACATTGCCACCATGTGGCTACTCATCTAAAGATGTACTTTCCTTCAAAGCAAAACACAGGTTTTGTTTTTGCATTATAGGATACAAAACACTTGTGTTTGCGTGATCACACACACGAGGGTGTACACACACATACACACACACACAGGAGCCTGAAAGTTTAAAAGTAGTGCTTTACATTTGGAGAAGTGGGAAAAGGAGTGTCTTTCTAAGAATGATCTTTCAATGCGGATAATCTCTTGTATCAGGTGGCCCATCAATTATTTCCAAATATACTATATTATATAGTGCATACAATGGCATTTACTTTAATACCACAATTTCAATAAATTTTAATAATAAAGATTACAAAATATGGTCCCTTGTTTGCCATACAGAATTCATGAAGAGAAGAAATAATGGTTTTATTCTCATCCTGTTAAGAACTTGTTTACATAGCATTACCTGCCATTTCTAATGGGATAGAGAAGTAGATGCAGAAAAACATGCAAAATAAAAATAAAATTTTCTTACTTAATATATGGGTAATATTAGCCATTGAGGAGATCTTTATTTCTGAGGAATAGAGTTTCACATTTAATAGAGGACAGAATGTAGGAGATATTCCATAAAAAGAAATATTTTAAAAATACTGTGTATGTGGGGTTTTTGTTTTTTAATTTTTTGAGGGAATTTAAAAGGAACTAATATCTTAATATTCTTCTTCACAGATAATGTATACTTTAATAAGCCCTTTTTAAATTTGGTTCTTTAAACGTTAAATCTACATATTGCTTTTAGAGTTGATTCCATTAATGTGTGAAGAGCTTACTGAAAGAGAATCCAGGTCTAGATCTAGTCTGATACCAGGAAAGAGAAAAGACCATTTTCCAGGTAGCTTTTCACCCAGATCACATCTGCCTTTGTCAGACATGCGGAGCAGCTCTACAGTCCTGGACCCTGGGAAGATCAATTAGATGCAAAATAATGATGCTGAGAAATTCAGTCTTAGATTCATTTGTGCTCATTCTCATTTATCTACTATCATTCTACAGCAGGCTAAAATTTGCAGAAATCTTACTTTTTCTACTTACATGTATGGTAATTAATAGTCCGCACATGCATTGGAAAACAAGGGCACACAGAATTAAAAGAAATCACTTATAATCATACCACCCACTGATCATCACTGTTAGCATTTGGCATACCATCCAAATCCTGTTTTTGGGGGGGTAAAATGTGATCATGATTCTATGTACTCTGATAACATTCTCCAACCTGTTTCTTTTCCTTAATTATTCATTTACATGGCAGTTATCATTCCATTTTATAGCTACATCATAATTAATTTAAATTATTTCCCATTAGAGGTATATGAATTGCTTTAAAATTTTTATTCTTATAAATTTTACTGTGACAAATCTATATATAGATGTGTGTTAGTGGTGTGTTTCAGATACAAAACAGATTAAATATATATAATATATGTTAATCTAATTATAGGGGTGGGCAAAGTAGGTTTACAGTTATTCACATAGAAAATAATACAATAATTAATGAATAATAATATAAGAATAAACTCTGTTTTGCATACTCACAGCTATAAACCTATTTTTTTCCCACCATGTATTTACTTAGGATTTTTGGAGTGTTCCTTGGGAAACACTTTTTTTTTTTTTTTAATAAGAATTACTAGGATGACGGATATGGACAACTAAGACTAATTGCTGATTAATTGCCCCTCAGAAAAAAAAAATTACAATTTATTTCCCTACCAGTTTAAATTTTCTGTTTACCTGAATTTTCAACAACACTGCTTTTTTTTTATCATTGATATTTATCAAAGTCTAATGCACACACAGAAAATTGACCAATTTATAAACACAAACTTCTGAGAACTTTCACAAACTGACATTGGTGTTACCAGCCCAGTTCAAGAAATGGAATGCTGTCAGCACCCTGGGAAGCTCTAACTGTGCCCATTTTTATTTACCTTTGAAAGGTTAACTATTACCCTAACTTCTTATAGCATTAATTGTTATCTATTTGAAAACTTAACTAAATGGAATCATAATGGATGCCCTCTTTTGCTCCTGACTTCTTTCATACAACTTTTTGTTTGTGAGATTTGTCCATATTGTTGAAGTTTTTTTCCCACATCCTGTTGCTCTATGCTATTTCATTGCTAACAATCTTTTTGAGCTGAAAGTGTAAAATATCACAGTGTTTTAGTTTGCTCTCAGTCTTTGACTTAATGTGAGATTGTTTTTCTATCTTTATGTTTGCTCAATTTTGACATTGGGTAATTATTGTTCCTCTCTTGTGACTCTGGTTATTTTATTATGAATAATCCTTTCATGTTAGTCACCCAATAAGGTACATTAGTTACACTCAGTAGGGCTTTAGTTACAAGGTAAGAGGGACTTGTTTTTTCACTGTTTCTCAAAAGGCCAATTAAGACTGTGTGGCCCTGTGGCTGCAGGGCTTTCATCCGCAGTAGTGGGGAAAGGAACATGATACGTGGATTCCAGCCCTCATGGTGGGCTGACACCACCTTTCACCTACCTTGCTAGTACTGCTGGCTTTTGCTACCTCATACTTTTTGGGGTCTTCTTTCAGAAGCTGATGTCCTTGAAAAGTCCACCAGTCATGCTTAATTAACTGTTGCCCCCAGGGTACAGCTTCTCTCAAATTAAAGCTGACTCAGACCCAGGACTAATAAAGGAAAGATCGATGGGAAACTCTGCCTCAGGGATTCCCACACCTAGATACACAAAAGAATCACAGGGAACCAATACCTGATCTCATTCCCAGAAAGAAATTGTGATATCATTGGTTTGGGGAAAAGTTTGGGTGTTAGTTTTGAAAGGTCCCAAGGTGATTACAATGGGTAGCCAGGATTGAGAACCAGTAAAACTGTCTTGGTGAGGGTTAGATTGAATTCTACTGAACTGATAGACTTCTGTAAATCCAGAATCCCTCTGCCCACTGGATGTAATGGCAGACTCCCAGAGATGAGGCAGCATCCTGACATTTGTCTTTCCCAACCACCGGGCAATACCACAAATTTCACTCCTAGCACATAGTTCTTATACTTAGTATTTTGATTCAAAGCAACTTAGATAAATTGTTCCAAATCAGCAGTGGGGCACGTCCGGCCTGCGGGCCTTGAATCATTTGGTCTGATCCTGCCAAGGTATTAGGGGTGAGTTAATTAAATGTTTGACCAAATATAGCAGGCTAATTTTTAAGCTGTTAATTTTGTATGATCTGCAAATGATGTCATAAATATCCAAATGCCTCTTGGCAGAAAAAAAGGTTCCTCACCCCTGTTTTAAATGGACAAGTACTTTAGCTGGTCACCTGTTAACACCTGAATAGGATTGACCTTGTAGGATCACTGTTTGAAAGAGGCTGTAATGGAGGGAGAGCTATTGAGACCTTCCCATGTTGAGAAGTATAATCAGGAGAGATTAAGCTGCAGAAGCAAACAGATTATATCTGCAAACTTCTTTTGGGCCCCAAAGACATCCAGGGCTTTGGACTATGGCTCTGTCCTGATGAGCCTAAGGAAACATATCTTAAGTCTCACAAGGAAGAATCTAGAAGAGTGATTTAAAAAGCATGGTCCCCTTGCCTTACTAGAGGAATACAGGAGCTAACAGAAAGAGCTCCCAATAACCAAATCTCAAACAACTTGAACAACACAATGTATAACACTGGATCATAACCCAAAGTGAAAAATACCTATGAGTCCCTACTGATATAAACAAATGTTTGAAAACAAATATGGGGGAATAGATCAATCTCCCTTATAGGAGAATTCCAAATAGTTTATGTAGATATTGTCCACTCCTTAAGTATGAGCTGCACTTGAGTTTTTTTCCAGAGTGCAGTATGGTAAGTGGGGCGTGGGGCTTCACAGTGCAGAAACCTGGGAAATACTACCTCAGCCAGGTGGTAAAGGCTAATACCATCAGTCAAAGGACTCTCACAGTATGATCTCTTTGGGTTTCTGGACTCAATTCCGATGTGGGAGAGGTAGAGGAGGTTTCTCCCTCCAAACTGACAATTCTAGACCATTCAACTTAATTCTGATGCTGGTAGAACCAGATTCCACAAGTTAAATGTTCAAGCCTACAAGCCTGCATTCCCCACTTTCAGATACCAGTTACAAGCCCAAGTTCTCATCTGTGACTCTAACCAACGGGATACAGATTAGCATTTCCCACAACCCCCTCCTTGAACTTCCGATGCCAGTCACAGGTCCAGACTGTTCCCTGTACTTTTGACAGACTGTCCATAAATCATAGGTTCCCACAACCTGTTCCTTGGGTTCAACTAATTTGCTAGATGACTTATAGAATTCAGAGAAATGTTTTACATACTAGATCACCAGTTTATTAATAAGGATATAACTCAGACACAGCCGGATGGAAGAGACACATAGGATAAGGTACAGGGAAGGTCACAGAGCTCCATGCCTTCTGTAAGCACATTACTCTCCCAGCACCTGCACAGGTTCACCAACCCAGAGCTCTCCAAACTCCCTGACCTTAGGAAATTAAGTCAACCTCCAGCCTTTCTTCTGCCTCGAGGTCAGGGGTGGGACTGAAAATTCTAACCCTCCAATCACATAATGGCACCACAGACAACAACCAGCTCCCATCCCTAGGTGAGATCCCCTTGTCACCTCATTAACAACAGAAGACTCCTTTATAACTCTCATCACTTAGGAAATTCTAAGGATTTAGGCACTCTAGCCAGGAACCAGGGAAGACCAAATATGAGAAATACCGATATTCTTTGGCCATCTGAATGGCCAAATGTGTGCATTTTTATCAATCATAATATCACAGTACCTTGGATGTGATGAATTAAGAACCACCTGTGTCATCTTCCTCACCTTACCCCAGAACTCCATTCTAAACATGAGGAAAAATAAATCAGTCAAACCCATACTGAAGAACATTGTACAAAACACATGACAAGCACTACTCAAAATCATCAGTCAACAAAGAGGAAGCAAGTCTGGGAAACGACCCCAGGCCAGAGGAGCCTAAGGAGACAAGAGCACTAAATGCAGTGTGGTGACCTGAAGGAGTTCCTGAAACAGAAGGACATTAGGTTAAAAACTAAAAGTCTGAACAATGTAGGGACTTTAGTTAATAATAACTTTTGATACTTGCTCATGAGCCATGACAACGAGACTGTAATTATGAAAATGTTAACAGTAAGGGAAACTGGGTGCAGAATATATGGGAATGTTCAGTACTAAATTTTTTTTTCTGAAAATCGAAAATGATTCTAAAATAAAAAGGTTATTAATGAAGAAAAGAAAAAGGAAACAGTGATCCCCAGAGCAGCAGTGAGAGCAGCATCTGGGATCTTGTTAAAAATTCAAATTCTCAAGTTTCAGCCAAGACCTCCTGAATCAGAAACTCTGGGGATCTAGTGTTCTGGGCACGGGGATTCTGACTGTGATTGAGAACTGCTGATCTAGCAGGTTGGCCAACAGCTCTTGCTTTCAGGTGCTTCTCATTTTATATGAGGTCATGTTACTTTTCCTTTAATGCCCAGGAGTGAATCAGATAGGGCCTCCTGGTAGCTTTCGATTACCCAGTTATCATCTTTCACGGAGGCATGATACGTCTGCCTCTCTTCTCCTGTTATTCAAATCTCATCTCCAGGGCCCTTTTCAGAGCCTGTTGTGCTCATGTCTTCCAGCACACACAGAGCCCCTCCACCTCTGACATCCCCAGACACATAACATGTACCAACTCAAATGTTTTCAGAGGCCACAGATCACAGCAGAATGGGAATTCTCTAGAGACAGAGGTGACCTTGGGCAACATGTGTGATCCTTCTGTACTTGAGTTTCTTCATCTTTGATTCGGGGACATAGAAGAGCACCTACCTCGTGGATTTTTGTGCAGATTGTGAGTTAATACTCATAAGGTGTTAAGAATAATAACTAGGTCCTTTGTGAGGACCTAGTAAATGTGAGCTGATGCTATTATTAGTTGTGGATGCTTTGCCTCTTAAATATTTCTTTACTACTCCCAAAGCAGCAGGGTGTTGTGTGTAAAATAATGGCTCAGAAAAGACTGGGTGAATTGACTCCACAAAAATCATATTTCAAATGCAGTGATGCTGCCACTACCATCACCAGAACGTTTTAAGGCACCTTAATTTTGAGTTGGTATGTTAGAAATATTTCATGTTGTTTATATAATGCTTTTAGGCTAAAACTTGAGATTTGAGGTTGATGAATATATACAACTTAGATATGAATTCATCTTACTTCAGGCTTAACCCCCTACAAAAGAAAAATGTGTTGCTAGCAATGAAAACACCATCCTAATGTTGATCTACGATTATTCTAGTTCCCAAGATCCTTAGCAGACTTTGTTAGCCTTAAAAAAATGAGATTAGTCAGAAAAGAAAGCAGCACCCCAAGGACTGTTCTAGCAGCAGGTGGGTAAGTGAATGTTTGGACAAGGGGTTCAGATTTTGCTTATTTGCTCTTTGGAACAGGTTAAATAGAAATGCAACAATTTAGACGCCAGAAATATACAAGCCTTGGGTGTTTCGGTTTGTTTTTCAGATGGGGATCAACGTGGTGGACTCTGCAGTCTCAGGATTAGGTGGCTGCCCTTATGCAAAAGGTGCTTCTGGAAATGTAGCCACTGAGGATTTGATATATATGCTTAATGGCCTGGGGCTCAATACAGTAAGTTAGTTTTACATATTTTAATATTCATGTATTCCTTGCAGATCCAGCTTGGAATGCATCTCAGATTGGGAAGCAATTTTGAGGTCAAAGTTTTACTATACTTTTGCTATTTGCTAAAATGCACAGTGGGAAAATATAATAAACATTCTTTGGGGAGCCTTATAAAGTAACTTATTGCTCTAGTTCAATCACCAATAATGCTACCATTTCACATTTTTATAGTGCTTCATGACCTCCCAAGTATTTTTTTAATGTTTTATCTGATTTGGTTTTACATGCCTTGTGAATTAGAGCCTGTCTTTCCTGTTATGATTATTGTTTTCACAGTTTGGGGATTTTTTTTTTTTTTATGGATGTTTTCCTTGGAGAAAAGGGAGATCTCGATTTTCTCCCAGTGACAACTAGGGCTGCTGACAAAGAGCCCAGGGCACATTTAAAATGGTCAGTGGAGGAGTAGAGCTCCGTTAATACTTAGCATGTGAGACACTGGACAAGAAGAATAGTCTCTTTACAAGTGGTACCTGAAAAGCACATACTTCACCCAAATAAGCACCTTGTTTGGCCACATGCTTGTTAGCATGACTTATTCCATCTATAAGGCAGATTTTTTTAGAGAAAAAATACGAAAGGCAAGAAAAACAGCTCAGAGATGATTAGAACTTCATAATGTTTTCTGAGATATAAAAGCATCATCTGGATTACAAAATGGAATGCTCTCTGTCCTTCTCCCTCTCTCCTCTCCTTCCTCTTCTCTTTCCTCTACTCATATTGATGCTTCTGCAACACCAAAATTGCCTGCAGTCTTCATTTCTACACCATTCTATTTCTCACCACTCATGGTTTCACAACCACTTGGAATGGCCTTACTCCCCATACTTGATTTCACCTGAGAGTGAAGCACCACTATCCTCAAAAATTCTTCTTCTGGCATCTTCTTGCCTATTCACAGGCCCATTCTGTTGGGTTCTTCCCCTTAGTGCTTCATGCTACCCTCCATGCCTCTACCTCTGAACCCACTTTCAGTGAAGTTGTAGAATGAATTATTTTATTTATGTGTCTAGCTCCCCGTGCAGCCAGAGAGCAATTATTATAGCTTACTCATACTCTATGCCCGTTACATAGAGATGCTCAACAACATTCATTTATATCATGTGGCACTAAACACTAAAAGCTATTTCTTGTAAACACCAAAAGTCATTGGCTATTTTCTATGATTAGGAAATAATATTATTTCACTTACAAAGTAGCTTGATCATTTCTATCAGAAATGTATAGTCGTGACAGAAACAGAAGAAAAATAGATCTTTTCTCAGAGATTCGATGACTGCGTTGAACTTAGCTGATGCAGAATATGTGTCAGGTCATGTTTTCTAACTTTTTCTCTCTCCCTTCCTCTCTCAAATCAATTAAAAGAGAGAAGTAATTGGGTATTTATTTTTTCTTGACTAGCTTTTAATTGGGTATATTAGAATGATGATCTCTTTATGATCATTGTTATAAAAAGCCCCCGATTTTTTTATACTTATTTTAAGAAAATTACACTCACATATTTAAAAAAAAAAAAAAAAAAAAAAACTACTCCTTAATAGCAAGGAAGTCTGAATCTGTTCAATTTTAAGTCCACATTGTTTCTAGTTCATATTGAGGAAGAACATAGGAGCTTATGAAATGCTGCATGAGCACAAATCTCTGGTTAATCCACCTAATGCTCTGCCTCCTCCAGTGACAATAAAGATGCTGGGTGGAGACCTGGAAGGTGACCTTTTGTTATGCTAAGTCCTAGAGCTGAGGAGCATGCCTTGAATTTGGTCTTCATACTCAATGGCCTGTCATACGTGGATTTACCTAAACTTTCAGAGTACAACCCAGGCAAACAAGTTCCAGATATTCCCTAAATATTCTTCATTTCATTTGACCTACAGGTACCTCCTCCAGTAGCACACCATTAATGATTTTTCTGAATATGGTTTAAAAATATTATACATTCAACTGTCCTGTATTTCTTATAGCTTTACCAAGTTTCTTTGTAAAGAGGTATTTTTTCCTGCCTTTTTCCTAAACTTCTCCAAACCATTATTATTTTAATTGCCCTTCACTGATATTTTATAGATTGTTTCTAGTTTCAGTATTGTCCTTCCTAGAATCCAGGTACCAACCTGAATTAAACTTATTTATTCAGGTGTGGCCAGCCTGCATACAGGGTCAACTTCAAGATAGATTTTAATGAAGAAAAGTCTAAAATGTTGACTACATGGTTCATGAAAACAAAGCTTGCCCCCAAATCAATAATGAGCATTATGATTTTTAGTATTTTAAATGGTTAAGTAACTGTTAGTAAAATTAAAAGGAACCTGTTTTGTCCTCTTTCTCCCAAATGCCTCTTCCCCTCTGGTACCCCGGCTTTCTTTTACCAGGATGTGAATCTTCACAAAGTAATGGAAGCTGGTGACTTTATTTGCAAAGCGGTGAATAAAACCACAAACTCGAAGGTAGCACAAGCCTCCTACAATGCTTGACATGAATGAATTTGTGACTCAAGGCTGAGGAGATCCATTTCAGCTACAGATATGCATCTAAAGATCATTCCTGTCAACTTGTTCTGAAATGTGAAGGAATAGACACAAGTTGGGGGGGGGCGGAGATGCCTTTCAGAAGAGTACAAGTGGACCCATTTTGAAGTCAACACAAAGTGAGACCAGTCATCAGGTAAATCACAAGCTGAAGCTAAATAATAAAATTTGTAGATATGCTTTTGAACATGGAGAAAAGTCTACTCTTTGGTTCTTAGAGAACTCACTTGTTAATTTAGTAGATGTGAGAATTGAGTTCAGCTTTCCCTAAGATTTCCCTAAATACCAAATACTGTGTGAAATACTTAATCAAGCAGGCTTACCACCGTGTACGTACCGTCAGTAGTTTACAAGCCCTGCTTAATGTGCAAAGTGTGTGGCCTTGATATGCGTTATGCCTTTGGATCTCAGCTTCCCATTTGCCAAGTCAGTTAAATAATGGACCAAGCGCCAGATCTCCAGCCGACCCCACATACTTGTTAGCAATAGAACGTCTACATTTCAAGTATGGCGAACATCTGTTAACTATTTCAATGACTTTATCTTGTTCCAAGAGGCTGTGGTCAATGGCAAGACGCCATAGCCTGGAAACATATTACGACCTCCCGTGTTTGTTACATGCTTCCAGTTTACCATGCTTTTTCTTTCATCAGTTATAGTAAAAACCAGCATGGTGTTACTCAACTGTGGAGAAACAGAAGGCGTGACTTTCATCTTGCTGTCTAAACTGCAGTGATGAGAATAGATTGATACATGTAGCATAATCCACATTCGTAATTGTCAGATCACGTCCAAATTGCTGGAGGAAATGTCACTGTAATCCTAAGAATGTGTTATTAAGCCAGTTTTTAATTTGTGAAAGAAACTGTTTTTCATCGATTCAGGGCACTTTGATTAAATCACATCTTCTTGTTGACTTTTTTATGGTTATTTTTAAAGTTGAAGTGGCTGAAATTTTATCTTTTGTACTAGAAAGAATTGCCAGAAATAGCAAAAAGTAATATATCAAGTTGAGAAGAGGAACAGGAGGACTATGTTAAGAAAAACATTTCTGTAACTTATGCAAATAATGTGGAGACAGTATTATTACATGTGTGTCTAAAACATCAGTTCTATTATTTATGTAGACTTCTCCAATAATATTGGGCGATCTTATCTTTAAATAAATTTGAATATAACTTGAAATATGAATGTGAGCATTGTGGACTTTCTACTAAATATTCATTAAAACATTGAAATGGAATTCAATAAAATAAGAGAAGTACTTATTATAACTAATTTAACTTTAAAGATATATAATAAGAAACGAATCAGGAGGAAAACATATTGATAATTGACAAAACCAAACTGTATTTCCATGAAAGAGGCCGATTCATCTGGGTTGTGATGGCTGGGAGAGCAGGAGCTTTTGTCCACAATTCTTTGCATTTGGGTTAGTGTTTGGAGGTGGGAGCAGGGCTAGAAGCAAACAAAATCACAGCTCTTTATGGATCTGCTTATTACATACCCCCTGTGCTTCTCCCTTCACAAACAACACAGCCCTGTGCACTGGGGCAGTGAATGGACACCTATCCTGATGGTGCATAGCAGAATATACACCTCCTCATCTCCTGAGATGGACTTTTCCTATCTCTCGCAGAACTGTGATGGTTTCTGTTTTGAGGTATTTGGAAAAGCATCTGTCGATGCAAACTGCTTATAGAAGCAGCTAAGGGCAAAACTTTGCTGTTTTGAAATAAAAAGCACGGACTCTTTAAAAGGCAGAGCAAATAGTGAGAAACCAGAGGTGCAGCCTAGCACACACACAGCACACACACGAGTCTACCGATGGATCATTTCTGAAGATATTTTGATAATTCTAATCACACTCACCCTGAGAAAGTTTATTTTAGGTAGTTGTCATCTTTCCTCCACCCAAACCACCTAAAGCCCTCTGCTAGCTGAAAGAAAGTTTCTTTTCTGGTTTTGGGGGAGAGGAAATTTACATAATCACATATAGCTGCCTAAAGTCCATAGGCAGAATCCCACGTAAAGCTACATTTCAACTAACCAGGGAAACTTGGAATCATTGCAAAACCCACCCAAGTAACCCACCCACACATAAACCCATACAAGGGTTAGCCTTGGGGAAAGGCTGAGAAACAGCAAAGTAATTATGACCTTTATTAACATACATGTCAAAATCATCTTTTATGGGATGTGCCCTTAAACCAAGGAAAATATCCTTTCTAGAATATGTGATATATTTTATCACATGTATGTGTTGATGACCTATTATAGACTATGTCTTCAAGGCTAAGTCACTGAAATAGAAATTTTCTAAATTCTGGATTCATGAAATTCATAAGCCAAATATGAATTTTTGTTTTGTTTTGAATTTTTTTTTATGGAAATTGGCTATGACTTTCTGAGAAGATTCTGAATGCCCTTTTATGTTATGTATTCTGATCACTGTAATATTTAATAAATACTTTTTCAGCTGCACTTCTATGACTCTTCATTTCTATATGTGTGCCTCCTGTATGTTCAAAATGATGAACTCCAGATATGAGTCACAAGTGATTTAGCATTCAGTAAATAAGCCACAAATATCACCCCTATCTCAGTTGCATAGAAGAGGTAAATACTAAGGCCTGGGTACCAGGCAGAAATCTGAACCAAAGTAATATGCAAGTGAAGAATTGCTGTGAATATCAATAATCATCTGCAAATTGCTTTGTGTACAAGAAGATATAAGTTTTGTACTTGTGTGGGGCAGACCAAAAAGTTAAAAGGATAGTTTTGGAGATAGAGAGGGAGGAGGGATAGGACATGGCGGGGGGGGGGGGGGGGGGCTATTTTCTGTCTTTGAGCAGCTGTGATAGAAAGGCACATTCCACTATGGTAGAATGTATCAGTTGAATGCTCTGAATTGCACATAATATAAAACCTTAACTTGATAGGCTTAAGGAAGGAACAACAAAAATTATCTCAAATATTTCAGAAAGATTATGTTTCCACCCTCATCGGACCCAGTGGGTTCATTTATGTTACAAGAAAAAATTTTCTCCCCATTTTCCTGCTTTTCCTGTCTCGGAGTGTTGGCTCACCCTCAGGTTCCTGGCTCCTCAGAGTTGCAAGATTGTAGTACCACGGCCAGGCCTCAGGTTCTATATAGTGCTCCTTTTTTTTTTTTTATTGTTGACAGTATTACAGATGCCCCCCCATTTCCCCCACCTTTCCCCCCCTCCACCTAATCCCCTCCAAATCCCAGGCCTTCATCCCACTATTGTCTGTGAATGTCTTTTTTTTTTTTTTTTAAATCACTGAAGAGTGTTTCTTCACCCCATTACAAACTTGCTCTCATGTTTCCTTGGGAAGAATATCATCACATGCTCCTTCTTCAAACTATGATTTCTGTGGGAAATAGACCATTAGGATAGACCAGCTAATGTCACTGGTGACTGAACAGATCAGTGAAGTGGTAAAAGGAAAAAAACAAAAAAACGTGAACACATTTTATGGTGAGACAATAGCAAAATTGAAGGTAGGTGAGTTACCAACACTAAGAAAGGACCTATAGCCAATGTCTTTGCGATAGGAGGAAAAGAAGGAGGTAGAAAGTTTTACATTTGAGGGGTATAAGTCTTTAAGGGGAAATTATTTGATTTTGTTAATTGGTCTCTATTTTATTGGGAAGTGAGGCCTTCAGGTATTAGAGTTGGGGGCTTGAGAAGAATGGTAAAGCTTGAAACCCACCCAGAGCAGTATTAGAAGTTAACTTACTTATGAAAGAAAGGTTTCCAGGGGCTATTAAATGCTAAACCCAAATCTACTTCTCTGTCCTCAGGTTATAGTTACCAACCTGTGCATTCCCACCTATTGGAAGCACCTTTCATTTCAGGGCGCTGCTCTCTCTCTCTCTCTCATGTCCTGCCACCTCTTTAATCACTTGGTTTCCTCCTTCACTCCTTTATGTTTAACTATGGATTCACAAATAAAAAATGCCTATATCCCACTAGTCAAAATGTGTTCCATTGCCAGCAGGGTTGTCAGCACTTGGAACACTGTGAGAAATGTAGAATCTTGGGCTCCACCCCAGACTGACTGCATCACAATGTGCATTTTTAACAAGATCCTGGCAGGACTCATAAGCTCATTAAAGTTTGAAAAGCACTTGTCTGTTGGACACATCTCCCCTTGGGTGTCTGAAGCTTTGTTTATTCAAAATACCTTGCCCCACTTCCCCTCATGCATTGTGCTCCAGCCCACTGTCTTTTCTCTGCTCCCAAAACTAACCACACAAAATGGAACTATAATCATAAAAATTTCCACTTCTTTAATATGTCCTTTTCTCCTTTCTTTCCTTTTGATTCATACTGGCCTCATCCAGCATCTTGGATCACCTGCCTGCCTCAGGACAATCAGGTTCTAATCAGCATCAAATAATCTTAGGAACAAAGCTTTGGGTCTGTTGACCACAGAAACAGAATTTCAGTCAAACCAAAGATAACATTGGGCCTCAGTTGCGTTTCAGCTCCAGGCCCAGAAAATCTGAATGATTTCACCAACCATACCCTTGCGAAACAAGATGGGATGACACCATGGCTGACATCAGGACCAGAGGCAATGATCAATGACCACCCTATCCTGGTTCCCACAATGAGTAGAGACCATGACCCTAACTCCCTTATTCACCATGATTAGTGGTTTCTCCCCTGTAAAAGCCACCCCCTATTTAAATATCTTGAGCCTTAATAGTTTTTTATGGTTTATTTGTTTGGGAGCAATGCTTATAGAAAATTCTTGAAAATGATGTTGAATGATTGAATTAAGGGGCAGATACATATAAACACCAAAAAGGATAAGAGATGTTAAAAATCAAAATTTTCAGAAAAACAAATAATCTTTTAAGCAGGAATGTAGCCCTCAGAACTGGTACAAAAGGTTAACAATATCAGTAATAACAAAGCCTTCCTGAGATGGAAAATAGGCATTAACTACAATAGGAAGTGCTTATAATTCCTTCCTAACTCTTTGAATCTCTCTTACATACCCACACACACACATTCTCACACTCACAGGCACACATATGCATAACATATCATTCCAATTAGGGCCAGTAAACCTCAGTTTCCTCATCTAAACTTAATGGTACTTGTCTCTTCTCCTGTCCAAGGAGTGGGCACTACACTGTCTCGTCAAAGAAAGCAAGCCTGTTACATCAGCTGTCATCTGTGTGATTAAGTGGCATAACAATTTCATAATGCTTTGATATCAAGGTCCTATTAATTTTATATTCCTTAGGTAATTATCATTTATACTCGTTTCAGAATCAAGTCTTCGGATAGATATGACCCTCAATTCTCTATGCCTAACACACAACAGCAAACTTATTCTCTGCTGTCTCAGTTCAGGCTGCACATTTGATCAGAGGAGGATGGGAGGGGGAGCTTAGCAACACAGGTGCCTGAACTTCACCTACAGAGGTTCTGACTTAATTGGTCTGGAGAGGGACTTGAAGCATCAACATTAAAAAAAAAGGGGGGGGTATGCAAAGCAGTCTCCTATGAAGCCAGAGTTTAAAAATCTCCACTCTAACACAGTGGTTTTTAAGGTGTGGTCCTAGGACCAGCAGCATCAGCAATGTGGTCTGTGGTCTGCTTTTTCCAGGAGTTTTAACCAGATGAACTTGGATCATCTGAGCATCAGCTTACAAAATACATATTAATGAATGTATACTCCAGAGATGAGAGTAAGCAATGGAATATCAACTCATTAGAACTCAGAATTCACTAGAAGTACACATTCTTGGGCTCCAACTCAGATCTACTGAATTAGGTTGAGGCCCAGCAACCTGTGTTTTTGCAGGCCCTCCCGGTGATTCTCAGGGGCCTCACGTTTGAGAATACTATTCTAGGGTGAATCGCCTTTCCCAACAGTGACTCACCACCCTTGCAAGTAAGGAGAAAAAAAAGAACGAGTCTATTTATTGCATGCTCTGCATTCACACAGCAAAGCATCATTTCAAAACTACACTCACATATCATTTCACATGTCCAATGTGAACAGGGTTTACAGGGAAGAAAAGGAGCATGAACAAATGCCAGCATCCCTGCCACATCCCTCGGGGACTCTGCGTCCCAGCTCCATGTGATGAAGACCCATGTGACCAGACTTGGCATCAGAATTCCTCTAGATGGCTTGGATCTGAGATAAATTCTACCAATTTTCTATATATGACAACCTTCAAGCTCATAAAAGTGTAAAAGAAAACTAAAGTGAATGCAATGGAACACGTGGGATAGCCAGAAAAGAAGATTAAAAATAAAGCATCAATTAATTGATGGAAAGAGACGTTATCACCAAACTCCATTCATTGTCCCAGTGAGAGAGGAGGTTTAATGGACTTACTGCAGACCCATTAGTCTTGAGTCTTTTCTGGCACCATCTGATCTATTACTCAATGTTGGTCAATTTACCTAATACCTTTGTACTTCATTTTGAACCTCACTTCCTTCACCAATAAAACGTGGACTATAATAGCCCTTATTTATACAGCTGTTAGAAGGATTCGTGAAATAATGCTTACAAGTGTTTGGCAAAGTGCCTGACACTTAGTAAGTGGTCAATAAATGTTAACTATCATCATTTTTATTACCCCTTTCTATGGCGCTGCCTTGGACTGGAATTCTTCCTCCATTAGGAACTGTCTAACCCTCAGGGAAGCTCTTATAAAAGATATTTCTTTATCCCCTTCCATGTAAAGAGGGCGTTATCGCGAAGAGCCTGACATGATCCCAAACAGACAACTTACCGTCAAACCCCAGAAACACACCGTCTTAAACTGACACCAAAGTCCCATGCTTTACTTACTATGTCGAATCACTAGACTATACATCCTGAACTAATTATTCTCTGGACTAATTATTCTCTGTATTTCTTATCACTGCAGTTGCAGGGAGGGACTTACTATCAGATTTTTACTGAATAAGCCTGTTTGAAGAATGTCATAGCATGCTCCATCGCCATATTCTGCATCATTTAAAGTCAGAATTTTCATGAACATTAGGAATTTGCCCCATTCTTTTGGCAGCTGGACAAGTCAGCAGGGAGATCCATTGCCACATGAATTGTCAGTATTTATTTGGTGGGCTGTCTTGCTGGGCAGGCTTCTAATTTATTCTTGTTCTGCAGAATATCATTCTATATGCCTCCATTATAAAGTTGCGTGCTCAGTTGAAGAGAGCTATTCTTGCTTCTATGGGAATCATGTCTCCTCTGGCCTGAGTCATAGTGTCAAGTTTACGTTGCTTGAACCCTTCTCAGACTCTAAAGAAAATACCTCAAAACTCCTGTTTCATCTGAACATCCCTTTCTCCAGCTAGTTCTTTAAGGCCCCTGTCATTGACAGAGTAGACAAACACATCACAGGTAGCCAGATCATTATCCCGAATCATCTGAATCCTGAAGGCTGCCTCTCAGGTAGGTTTGCACAGTGGCCTCTATCTGTACATTGAATGCCAATGTGTTGGATTGTTGGCCACACATTCCAGAAGCATTCGGAGAGACCTGTGGCATTACAAGGAAATGGCCTGCTTTTCCCAGCAGTTCCATCCAGGTGGGACAGGGTTACCTGGGAGTCAGCTGACAAAATTCACATTCTGAGTGTGTGTATACTCCAAGAGAGGGAAGCAATGGAATTGGAATACCAATGTCCAGTTCCTTTGCTTAAATTTTTGAAAATAGTTAATTTAGAAATAGTACCATTGTTAAACTGTGTTGCTAAAAAGTGTATCCTCCCCCATAAAAATTTCCTATCTACTCTTTGAAACAACATTGGAAAAAGACCATTTTACTTTGTCTTAAAAATCTCAATTTTAAAATGTATTTGTTAAAAATATAAAAACTAATTTCTTCTGATAAGTTTGCAAGAACCACTGACAGACATTAGGAAAGCTGCAATAAATTTGTAAACTTCAAATCATTTATTTATGAAATTGGTAGATGGGATTTAAAACCTCGGTCATGGTTTGTAAGTATAACCCTAAATGCACTTCTATTTAGATCCATATATATTTATATCTTCCTCCCATCCACATCTGCATGGCGCCTGGCCAGGGCGAGGGACCTCAGGCCGTGCCCCCTACCCCGCGGGGCTTGATGGGGGGCCGCAGGCCGCACCCCCCACCTCCCCACCTGGCAGGGCTTGATGGGGGACCTCAAACTGTGACCCCCCCCCGCCCCAGTGCCGGGCCAGGGGACCTAAGGCTGCCCCTCTCACCCTGTGGGGCTTGACAGGGGACCTCATGCTGCACCCCTGGCACCGGGCCAGGGAACCTGAGGCTGTGCCCCACGCCCAGAGAGGCTTGACGGGGGTGGGGCCAGAAAGGTCTAGGTATCCTGCGTTTTCAAAGTGCATGTAGGTAGTGGGCAGGGAGTTGACTCTAGGTCCTGCGGCATGCCCCAGACTCTGACAGGAGGGAGATTTTAATATACATTTTACTAATTTTATTTCATCTCTGACACTTCTATTATAGAGAAAGGGCAAATAGCAATATTAAAATATTTCCTCTAATTAATTCCCACTTAATGTGCATGAATTTCGTGCACCAGGCCACTAGTCTATTATAATCACCATAGGAAAATGGTTGTTACCAGGGTCCTGGGAGTAGGAAAACTTTGGTCAAATAGTACAAGCTTGCAGTTGGAAGATGAATAAGTTCTGGGGATTGAATATCTGGATCTTTCTCACAGCAGCCTTAACACTAGGATATCTATTACATGTATATAAAGAAAAACATATGTAATGACCTGCCCTTAAATAAAAAAGAGTATGTCCTTGGCTTTGTTGGCTCTCAGGTTCTTCATCGATGTTGAAGATCAGAGGAGTTCAGGTTAGAATTATGGGCAATGAGGAAGAAAAGAGAAATATGTGATGATTTGTTAAGAGCATTAGTGGGTGTAAGTGTGTGTTTCTGTAAGGGGTTTGTAGACACACGTAAAGGATGGTGTCCAACATGGGCATTGGGAAGCTCTTAGTCCTGCTTTTACTACTCGGGTGACCAGAGGCCGTTTTCTGGACCCATTGGACTTCTGTAGCAGCACTCCACCATCACTTGGATTTAATGTGCACAGGCAGGCAAGGTTATGCTCCAAAGCTGTCATCTGGGAAGTTATTGCCATTCATGTCAATAACATTATCTTTTAAAATTAGAATTTCATTGAGTCCCATATAAAAAACTGAATTTCACTAATATATAGTCACACTCTGTTTTTATATTATGCTGATATTGTTAACAAAATATTAACAATATTTTATTTTTGTTTTGTTTAGTGTTAACAATCATATTAACCGATTCAATTATCCACAATATTCCTAGATTTGTATTCTGATGAAACTCAATTGTTTCTGAAATTCAAATCCAGACTGACAAGAGAAGTTTCCAACTGTCCAAGAAATTCAAAAGAATGTGTCTATTTTTTCTAAAACAACTTCAGTGAACTATCAGTAAACATATTAATTTCATGGGCAGAATATTTGAATAAGTGTCCAGGTTCAAGACAGTGACTTTGCAGGATTATCACTTACTTCTATCTTTAATTTTTTCAAAAAAATCATGTTATTTTTTATTTCTCATAACTTATATGTGGCACCATTTATTATAGCTACATGAATTGGAGCTGGGCTTTAATGATTCATGGTTTTCCAAGATGAGTGAAGGTTTCCACTTTACACCAACTGTTTAAAGAAAAAGCATGTCTGTAGGAAGTACTGCTGTGGTCAGGATTCATTTGCACCCTAGTTTTAAATATGGATTTAATGTACCATTCTAATAACATTTCCCATTATCTTCTACTACCCTGCCCTCCACAGTCTCTGTCAAACTCCCTCAAAATGAATCACAACTCCTCAATGGCCTGCCCTTTCTTATGCTCATTTCTCGGCCTCTGATAACCTCCCTCAGGTAGCAGCTACTTATCCAGCAAGTCCTCACAGCAATTTGTTTATACTTGATCACCCTTCAGTGTGATTTTTCACTATGTGCCAGTCTTTCTGATAGATTGTGAGCTGCCGGAAATCACGAGGCTGCATCATGTACTAGTATACCTGTGCATCCCTGGGTCTCACATGTTATCTAACATATTGTAGCATCTCATCAGTATATAGTGAATGAATTGACATAACTAATAACCTTAAAAATTTGGGGGATTTATGATAAACTTCATTTCATAACAGTCTCAGTTGCTACTGAAGTGTGCAGAGCCAAATATAAGCCTTGCCCTCAATGGCTTAAGAATGTGATGTTTTGGAAAAGTATACCTTCATTTTCCTAATTTAGAGGCGCTCCTACTCTTAAGTAACCTCTTGGTATTTTCCATTTTTTCTTACTGTGTTAAATCCCTGAAGATTTGGATGTCCAACAGACGGTCAGTAAACAACTAAGACATATTTAATATTTGAACCACTTTTGCTAGAACTGCCTCACATACAAGTCAACAAGCTGTTAAGGAAACTTGTAGGTTCTCCTGTAAATGAATTGAAAAAGCACAAGTACAAATCAAGGTTCTTATTTGCCTACAGGTTTCAGAATAGTAAACTTTATTCATCCATTTAACAAGTATTTTTTTAGCAGATATGTAAGATAAACACTGCCAAATTCGGAGGTTTCAATACTGAACAAGGTAGTAGCAGTCCCTGGCTTCACTAATTCTGAGAAGATAGTTCAGTGCAAGTTTGATAGTTGCACCAGGGGATAACAAGTACAGCTCCAATGTAGTAGCTCTAAAGCAGCGGTTCTCAACCTGTGGGTCGCGACCCCTTTGGGGGTCGAATGACCCTTTCACAGGGGTTGCCTAAGACCATTGGAAAACACATATATAATTACATATCGTTTTTGTGATTAACCACTATGCTTTAATTATGTTCAATTTGTAACAATAAAAATACATCCTGCATATCAGATATTTACATTATGATTCATAACAGTAGCAAAATTACAGTTATGAAGTAGCAACGAAAATAATTTTATGGTTGGGGGTCGCCACAACATGAGGAACTGTATTAAAGGGTCGCGGCATTAGGAAGGTTGAGCACCACTACTCTAAAGTGTACCTGATGTGCTTGACAGGACTTTAAGGTAAGGATCTGCATGAACCCCAATATACAGACCAGCTAATACTCTTGGGAACCAATAACTAGTGCGTAAGTGGAAAAGTATGAAGGAGTTTCTAGATGAATGGTGTTAATCTCATTTTACCTCTTTCTGGCACTATGTCCTTCTGTGTATTTGTCTATTTTTATGCCAATCTTTCTCAGTCACAATGGCTGCACACTACTTACCTTGGGGTTGACTCACTATCTAACCTCAAACCTTAGCATGTATGGACAATCATGTACCATTTCAGGAGTTCATTACCTCTGTCATCAGTTCTTTGTCACAATGCTCAAGTTAAATGGCATAGTATGCAAAGGAAACAATGAGCACGAGGAAGGGCAGGCCATTTGATAGCTTGAAAGTCTAAACCTGTGGATAACAAATTCCTATGGATTTCATCATCATTTAATAAGTATTAATGAAATAGAAACTAAAAAGACAATAGAAAATATCAATGAAACTAAGAACTGGTTCCTTGAAAAGATAAACAAAATCTGCAAACCTTTTAGCTCAACTTACCCTAAACAGAGAGAGGGCCCAAGTAAATAAAATCAGAAATGAAAGAGAAATTACAACCGATACCACATAAATAGAAAAGACAAAAAAAAATACTATGAACAAATTATACACCAGAAATTGGACAACCTAGAAAAAAATAAATTCCTTAAAAAACACACCTTTCCAACATTAAATATGAAAGGAATAGAAAATTTTGAGAACAATATTTTTAGTCAGGAAATTGAATCAACCGAAAACCTCCCAACAAACACAAGTCCAAGGCAAGATGGTTCTAATGGTAAATTCTACCATAATTTCAAAGAAGAATACTAATTATTCTATTTTTTTTTTCAAAAAAAAAATGCAAGAGAGAACACTTTGAAACTTACTTTATAAGGCCATCATTACCCTGACACCAAAAACAGACAAGGACACTCCAAAGAAAGAAAATTACAGGTCAATACCCCTCGATGAACATAGATGAAATAATCTGCAACAGAATGTTAGTAAACTGAATTTAATAATATTTAAAAGGATTATATACCATGATAAATTTTGGATATATTCCAGGAATACAAGAATGTTTCAACATTTTCAAACCAATGTATACACCACATTAATGAAAAAAGAGATAAATTCATATGATCATTTCAATAGATGCCAAAAAATAATTTGACAAATTCAAAATATATTTATGATAAAAATTCTCAAATGGTGGGTAAGAGAGAACCAAAGTTCAATATAATAAAGGTCATATATGACAAGCCCATAGCTGGCATCATACTCAATGGTAAAAAGCTGAAAGCTTTTCCTGTAAGGTCAGAAACAAAGAAGGACTCCCACTCCTGTCATGTTTCTTCAACATAGAGTTGAACAATCTAGTCACAAAATTAAATTTTAAAAAAAAGATAAAAACATACTAAAATAGGAAAGGGAGAAGTATAACTCACCACTTGCAGATGACATGATAGTATATATAGAACATTCTAAAGATTCCACAAACACTCTTAGAATTAATAAAAAATTAAGTTGCAGAATACAAAATCAATATATAATTCTTTTCATTTCTATGTACTAAAACAAATGATCAAAAACAGAAGTTTAAAAAAGTCACATTTACACTGCATCAAGAATAAAATACATAGGAATAAATTTAACCAAGGAGGTGAAAGATCTGTACAAAGAAAACTATAAGACATTGATGAAAAAAATTGAAGAGACAAATAAATAGGAAGGTGGTCTATGTTTGTAGATTAAAAGAATTGATAGTGTAAAAATGTCTATACTACTCAAAGCAATTTACATATTCAATCCAATCCCTATCATAATTCCAAAGGCACTTTTCACACAAAAGTAGAACAAATAATTATAAAATTTGTATGGCACCAAAAACCTTTAATAAAGCAATCTTGAGAAAGAAAAACAAAGCCTGAAAGTATCATGCTCCTGAATTTCAAACTGCATTACAAAGCTATAGTAATCAGAACAGTATGGTATCAGAATAAAAACAGACATATAGATCAATGTAACAATGCTGAGTCCAGAAATAAACTCACACATATATCTTAAATCAATTCATGGTGGAGGAACCAATAATGTACAATGGGGAAATGACAATTGCTTCAATAGTGTTGGGAAAACTTGATAGACACATTCAAAAGAATGAACAGGATCACTATCTTACACCATACACAAAAATTAACTCAAAATGAATTAAAGACTTGACTGTAACACTTTAAACCACAAACGTATAGAATAAAGCATAAGTAGTTAGCTCTTTGACATTAGTCTTGGAAATGATGATTTAGAAATAAGCAAAGGAAACAAAACCAAATATAAACAAATAGAACTACATCAAACTAAAAAGGTTCTGCACAGCAAAGGAAACCATCAACAAAATAAAAAAGATGGCCTACTGAATGGGAGAAAATATTTTCAAATCATATTTGATAAGGAGTTAATATCCAAAATATGTAAAGAACTCATATAAATCAATAGCAAAGCAATTAAATAATGGGCATAGAGCTGAACAGACATTTTTCCAAAAAAGACATACTGTTGGACAACAGACACATGAGAAGTTCCTCAACATCACTAATCATCAAGGAAATGCAAATAAAAACCACAAAAAATATCACCTTATCACCTCATACCTGGTAGAATGGCTATTATCCAAAACACAAGATAGAACAAGTGTTGGTAAGGACTTGGAGAAAAGAGAATCCTTGTATACTGTTGGTGGGAATGTAAATTGTACAATCATTATGGAAAATGGTATGGAAATTCCTCAAAAATTTTAAAAATAGAACTATCATATGATCTAGCAATTCTATTTCTGGGTATTTATCTGAAGGAACAAGAACAGTAAATCAAAAATACATATGAACCTCCATGTTTATTGCAGCATTATTTACAATAACGAAGGTATACACACACCACACATAACACTATTCCACCATAAAAATAGTGGAATCTTGCCATTTGCAACAACATGATCAACCTTGAGTGCATTATGCTAAATTAAATAAGTCAAAAAAAGACAAATATCATTTGATCTCATTTACATTTGAAAATGTTTGAAAGGGCTCATACAGTCAAACTTCCAGTTATAAAATAAAGAAGTCATGGTATGTAATGAACTGCATGATGAATATAGTTGATAATACTGTACTGCATATATGAAAGTTGCTAAGACAGGAGACCTTAAAAGTCCTCATCACAAGAAATCAAAACTCTGTATGGAAACAGATGTTAACTAGAATAATCACGGTGATCATTTTGCAATATATACAAATATTGAATCATATTTTATACCTGAAATTAATATAATGTTATATGGCAATTATATATCACTGCAAAAATAACAAGTTTTTTTTAAGTACCTATTGTTCACTTATGATTATGTTTGCCTGAAGGTCACAAGAATACAGAGGTACATGATTGCAGTTATTGTCCTAATTAATACTCTACGTGATAAAATGTCTGACTCCATTTTTTATATGTGACCACCAATAGCTTTTAAGTCCCCTCAAGCAGCCATGCCCTTCTCTGCCTCATCTGGGAGAGCTGATAAGAAAGCCCAGGTTCTCCCTCCATTGGTGCTGGTGGGGAAGTTCAAGTCATGCAATCATCAGCAAGGATGTTCTAACAGAGCAGGAGCCCCAACCTTGGCTGTACCCACACAATTACAGCCGGAGGCATTTACCCCTTTCTTCTCACAAGCCATTTTAAGATCTGCCTGGACACTTCCCTGATGTTATCAGAAAGATTCATTATGTGAATAATATTTATCTTCATATTCTTTTGGTATGTGTGGCCTCAGCAGTCTCAACATCTGAACTAATTTCGGTGGAGACTCATCCCACCTATGTGGGTGATCAAAAACCCTATAATGCTACTTATCTGCTTCACCACAATGAAAGCATGTTATCTTTCATCTTTATACTGGCTTCCTCGTGATCCCAAGATAGCTTCTTAGCTCCAGCCTTTACCTTCACATTCAAGGCCAGAAGAAAGGGTAATAGCAATCTTGCTGCGTATGTCTCTTTTTAGAAAGAAAATTATTTATTTATTTTTTTGAGAAACAAGATCAAAGCAATTTCTTTCTTTTTTTAATTGTTTTATTGCTTAAAGTATTACAAAGGGTATTACATATGTGTCCCTTTTTTCCCCCCGCCCTTGACAATCCCCTGGCCTCCCCTATCCCCCAGTGTCTTATGTCCACTGGTTATGCTTATATGCATGTATACAAGTCCTTCGGTTGATCTCTTACCCCCCTCCCTCCTGCCCCCCAACCCTCCCTGGCCTTCCCGCTGCAGTTTGACAATCAGTTTGAGGCAGCTCTGCCTCTGTATCTATTATTGTTCATAAGTTTATAATGGTCTTTAAAATTATTGCTTTCCCATTGCCATTTGTTAGAACTGTGTCATATCACTATACTTAGTTGCTAAAGAGTCACGGAACTCGAGATTTTATGTGAGCATATTGACACCTGAAAGTCATAATTCTATATATAGAAGTAGGTAAGACTGGATAACTGGATAAGCAACTATCCATGTCAGTCAGGCCAAATAGGGGGTCAGATTGTTCTATGTGCTAGATATATAACAATGAGTAAAATCACCAATGGGTCTTCATATAACTATCGAATGAGGGACTCACAAAAGTTATCATCAAGCGACAATTTTACATGTAATAAGTGCTCTGAAGGAGAAGCTTATCTTTCTCTAACAGTATATGGAATAGTGTATGAAGAACTAAGGTGCTAAACAGTAGAAAAGGAGAAAAAGACCACTTCATATGAAGGAAATACCATGTATAAACATCTGTTTGTTGGAAGCTAGGGACATGATGCATTTGGGAAACTCATAAAAAGCTAGTGTGGCTGAAGCATAGTGAGAAAGCAGGGGAATATGGATGTGTGTACACCAGTCAATTAATTAGGAACTTATTAATTATATATGCAAGGAATTCAGATGGGCAAGTGCTTGGGAGTTATGATTTTAGAGCTTAAATCCAATCCTCTTCTACAACCACATGCTCAACAACCACATGCTCAGTCTTGAGACACAGAATTCACTCTCCCCATCTGTATATTTGTTCAATAAAAAAGGTAGAAATAAAAAAAAATGATTTAATTATTTTTATTTCAACAGGAATGAATTTTGTTATGTCATAATATGTTATTATTTAAATGTTTCTCAAACAACACCCAGTTCCTTAAGACAAAACAAATATAAAGAAGAGGGTGATTTATCTTTCTTCCTATTGACTGGCTATTAAGGAACATTTAGAATGAGAAACATAGCTTTTTAGAAACTTTTTCAATTATCTGGAGGTTCTGGTAATGGTCAACTTCCTCCCCATTACTGGTCATAAATTTGATATTCTAGTGTTGATGAGGGGTTGTAGTAACTATAGCAAGAGAAAACTGTCTCTTTGGATTTGGCTACTCAGATGTAAATCAGAGGGTAAACATTATAAAATATGTTCCAGAAAACAAAGAGGGTATAGTGAAACTAGGGGTGTTAGTTATTTACTACTTAGCCTTCATTGCACATGACTTCGTGCTGTCTGCTTAACACTGATGATAAACTGAAATGGAAGAATCTGAAAGACAATGCGTAGAGAAAAGAAAAATAATCATCCTGTAATTAGATTTGACTTGACTGAGAAATGTTTAGTAGGCTTACTAGCATTATTTCAGGGTCAACCTAGGAGATAGTTTGGGAATGGTTGGAATGGCTGGATCATTTTCAAAAGAAAGTAAATTCATGTATCAAGAAGAACTTATGTAAGGCCTGATCTACAGAGCCTTAAGTTAGAATTTTATGTCTTGTTTTCTAGAAAAATCTTTTAGGGAAACAAATTATGTCTTCAAAGTTCTTTGTGAGCCTCAAAGCACATGAAACAAAGCCCACAAACTACTGATGTGTACTTATTTATTTATTTGATGTTATTTTTTGTCAGTATATAAGCCTTTTTCAGGAATACGGGCATTGTTCTGGACAATAACCTGTATTAGAGATTTACAAATCTACAGTTCTTTGTGGAATCATGTCAATGTGAACCAATGGTAAGTACTTAGGATGGAATAAATATGAGTTTTATTGACTCAAGGTGCTTTGCCCCAGCTGTCAGACACAGACCAGACTCCTTAGCTATTCTTCACCCTGAATTCATAAAGAATAGCATTCCCCCAGGACAATTTTAATTGGAAGCATATTTTACCCCTATAATGCAAACTCAAGGTCACAACAGGTAACCTGAAAGATTGTTCTACCATATGTTATCCCTAGAAAATATATTCCTCAAATATCATGATACACAAGGGGCGAAGATTACATAAGTCTTGAGATAAACTTCCCATCACGTCAGTTTACTATAACCAAGTGGTTGGGTTTCAAATGAAGGCAACATGCAATTTAGATTCCAGTATATACAAAGAAAATGAAAATTATGTTCTCCACCTGTCTGAGTGCCTGTTACTTTTATGCAAAGTTTTACAGTGTGCTTCAAGATATTCAAGGATGAACATAATATATGGTTATATACTTTAGAAACCAGAAAATATAAGGCTTTTTATTACAATAAAGTTAAATGTATAGTACTATTTACTTTTATAGATAGGCTTTAAAAGAAGTCTATTAGTAACATAATTTAAGTTCTCATATGAAAGAAATATTAATTAACAAAAGGTATTTTCTACATTAAGACCTATAAGTATGTTTGAAATATTTTTGAATGTTGATATATAATTTATTAAATATAATTTTTAAATTTCATGAGGAAATTAAAACATTTTAAGCCTTCAAGATATTTTTTCAATTCCTTATTTTTATTTTTTAAATATATTTTTATTGACTTCAGAGAGGAAGAGAGCTAGAAACATCAACGATGAGAGAGAATCATCTATTGGCCGCCTCTTGCATGCCCCTTACTGGGGATTGAGCCTGCAACCCGGGCATATGTCCTGACAAGGAATCAAATCCTGAACTCCTGGTTGGTAGGTTGATGCTCAACCACTGAGCCACACCAGCTGGATGAGTTTTTAATTCTTGTAAAGATATTCCTAAATCCATTCTGTATAATTGTCCAGGCATTAATTGTTATCACCAAGACTAATGATGATAATTATTAAATAGTGTGAATTAATCATAATATGTCTTAGTCAGCTTGGGCTGCTATACAAAGTACCATACACTGGATGGCTTGTAAACAACAGAAATTTATTTCTCACAGTTCTGGAGAAAGTGCCCAATCAGAGTGCAAGCATGGTTGGAATCAGGCGAGACCCTCTCCCGGGTTGCAGACTGCTGGCTTCTTGTGGTAGCCTCACAGGTAAAAAGAAACCTAGAGAACTTTGAGTTCTCTTTATAAGGGCACTAATCCCATTCATGAGGGCTCCACACTAAAGACATTAATTCACTTCTCACCTAACTTCATCGGGGGCTAGGATGTCAGCATACAGATGAATTTTGGGGCGGTTACAACCATTCAGCCCATAATGTAATATTAAAGTTGAAGTAATAATTGCCTACTGCTTTTCTATTAAAATGCAGGATGCCAAATAAAGTGAAAATAGGATGTGCCACCAAAATGCTTTAATGCTGTCATAATTGATATTAATTTGCACAGGTATTTGTGTAATTATATATTCAAGTCATTCCCACTTGACTTCTAGCTCCAGGAGGGCAGGTCCTTCGTCCATCACATTTTGGGGCCACCACAATGAATATTATAATGAGTCAACATTTATTACATTAATGATCTTTCCCTCATTAAAGAAATCACACTGGAGAATAACAATGGGAAAGCAAGAGCAGTTGTGGATGCCAAGATAAATGGAAACCAGAAAAGTGGAAACCTGCCTATTTAATAACCAAGAATGACTGTAAGGTAGAAAACCACTGTGGTCAGTGATTCCTTAATTAGGGGGCCCATTAATTACCAAGTTCTATGTTCATAAACAAAAGTATGGCACCTTAAAAAATACAAAGGCATTTAATGGGTTTGACTTTATTTCTTCCTTTGGTTCTTCTCTCTCATACATATACCTTAGCTACGTGTATGTAATTTTGTATTTCAGAGTCTGGTTTGACCCCTTATTTTATTGGTTTTCTGCACACCTACTGATACCTGCCCCTGGTCTTCAGGCTAATGAGCTCCTAGTGAGAGCAGATCACTAGGTCATTTGCAGCTACGTTGGCCACTGGCAGTTGGTTCCTCAAAGTTAGAGGAAAACTCACTATCAAAGTGGATTTCTTCTTAACACTGGAGTGGTAATGAAGATCTTCCAGTTTCTAATTGAATTCTTGTATCTAAGCTTTCATCCTCTCTCCTTACCCTACACAGTACATAAACAGTACAATAAACAGGATTAAAGACTACTGGATTGCAGGCAGAAAAATTCCCATCCCAACTCAGTCCCTTATCAACTGTGCAACCTAGTAAGAATTTCTTAATCTCTGTAAACTCATTATTGTTCTTCTATGAGATAAAAAACCTAGCACATACCAAATAAGACTCTGGTGAGTATTAAATATGTGCCTTAGAGGAATGCTGTGCTCAGACTGATTACTTAAACAAATGCTGTCTGTTTTGATAGACTGTATTGCTATCCCCAAATATGCCCTGGACCTCTCTGGAGGAAAAGCATACTTCTCTGCCTCACTGACTAGGCAGCCATATGACTTGTTTTGGCCAATGAAATATAATTAGAAATGACTTATGTTGCTCCTAAATGGAAGTTTTAAGACCCAACATGTACTTTGTCTGACTCTTTAATTCCCCTCTGCTAATATTCCAGAGAAAAGCTGCTTTGTCTGCCTGGGCATTCTGAGGAAAGCAACAGAGCAGGGTCAGAGCTTACCTGTGATGAACTTGTGGTGTGAGCAACAGAAGACTTTAGTTACTATAATCCACTGACATTTTGCAATCCCTACTTACTACAGAATAGCTCATCCTATCCTGTTTGATACAATACTAGTCCTATATAATGAAGAGCTAATATGCAAATGGTTGTCATGCCCTGTGCCCTTGCACCAGGGCTGGGGTGACCTGAGGCTGCGCCTCCCCACCCTGGCGCCAGGCCGGGGGACCTGAGGCTGTGCCCCCCACCCTGCAGGGCTTGACAGGGGTGGGGCCGGCCAGGTCTGGGTCTCACATGATTTCGAGGCCCACACGGGTGGGCAGGGACTTGACTCTGGGTCCCGCAGCTTGCCTCAGACTCTGACAGGGGGGAGATTTTCATATACATTTTACTAATTTTCTTTCATCTCTGACACTTCTATTATAGAAAAAGGGCAAATAGCAATATTCAAATATTTTCTCTATCTAATTCCCTTTTAATGTACCTATAATAATCTACTTATATAAAAGCTCCTTTGGGAATGCCATGTCATAAATTAAAATTGAAAGTGGGTGCAATCATCGTGCTATTGAGAAATCTCAATAGTAAATGGGGCCTTTGTAATGGTACCAGATTTATTATCAAAAGATTACGACCTAACATTATCAAAGCTGAAGTATTAACAGGATCTGCAGAGGGAGAGGCTGTTCTGATTCCAAGAATTAATTTGTCCCCATCTGACACTGGCCTCCCATTTAAATTGATTTGACGACGGTTTCCTGTGATGCCAGCATTTGTGATAACTATTAATAAATCACAAGGACAAACTCTAGACAAAGTAGGCATATTCCAAACCTGAACCCGTTTTTGCACATGGTTAGTTATATGTTGCTTTCTCTCAAGTTTGAAGAGCATGTGATGTTACCAGTTAAAGTTCTAAGTACTTCATCACAAAGGAAATTAGTCAAGCACTCTGAAAGTGTTTTCACTCTTAATGTGGTGTACAGGGAGATATTAGAATAAGTTTAATCACTTTATCAGTCATTGTTTGCATCACTGTTGTTTTTATATCATGTTTTTGCTGTTTTCATATCATGTTATTGTTGTTTTCATATCATGTTTTTTGTCGTTTTTATATCATGCCTCTGTTATATCCTTTTGTTACTGTTTATTAATAAATTTATATATTATTTTCATATACACTTTACTAATTTCCTTTCATCTCTCACACTTCTCTTATTGAGAAAGGGCAAATAGCAATATTAAAATATCTTTGCTAATTAATTCCCTTTTAAAAAATATATTCTATTGATTTTTTACAGAAAGGAAGGGAGAGGGATAGAGAGTTAGAAACATCAATGAGAGAGAAACAATGATCAGCTGCCTCCTGCACACTCCCCACTGGGGATGTGCCCGCAACCAAGGTAAATGCCCTTGACCGGAATCGAACCTGGGACCCTTGAGTCCACAGGCCGATGCTCTATCCACTGAGCCAAACCGGTTAGGGCAATTAATTCCCTTTTAATGTGTATGAATTTCGTGCACCAGGCTACTAGTAGTATTATAAATAAGGTAGATAGATATTGGAAATATAAATATTACAGAAGTGTAAGATCAAAGATACTTTCTAAAGGTTAGATGCAAATAAAACTCCGAGCCTTCTAGTAGCCACATCATAAAGGTAAACATGGTTAGGCACTAGATTCAGAGTCTATTATATAAAAATAAATCCATGACTAAGAGGAATAAAACTACTTTTAGTTCAGAAATCTTAACTGTGTCTCATGGACCTTAACAAAAGGGATTTTATTTGACCAGCAACTGGAATCCACTAGGGGGAAACTGATTTGGGGTTTTCGTCTCTTGATTGGCCTGTTGCAATGATAATTTGCAAAACAACAATGAGACAAAAACAGCAATGAGACTAATCCAAAGGCCAAATTCAACAGGCCTACAAAAGCATTGTCTTATATAGGTGGTTTTATATTTAGAGCACTTCCTACTATATTAGGCACTCTCTTGCCTCTTAATTGCAGTAGAAGGCAGAAAATATAGGAAATGGAAAAACAGGAAAGAAGGGTTTGTGATACTGTCTATAGCACCATGTTCTTTCCCCCCTTTCTCACTTTTTCTCATCTCCTTATTTCTTTTTTTCTTATTTCCCTTGCCCTTATTTCCTCTTTCCTCTTTATTAACTCCAGCTCTTAGTTGAACCGTTGTGTGTATGCAATAGTAACATAGTGGAAAATTTTAAGCCAACAAAATTTTTGTTTTGTTTTGTTTTTCTTGAATCATGATTCTCCATAGCTCCCAAACCAGTGAAGCAATGGTATTCATTACTCCTGAGCAAGACTGTGTCCAGTCTTAGAACAAAGAAGTCATTGTTGAATCTAAGCTTAAAATGTAGCGTTTTCAAGCCCATAAAGAAATAACAGCACCAAAAGCCAGGCTCTGTGTAGAGACAGCAGTGTTTCTAAATTCTAAAAAGGCTTCCTTGTACTTATCATGATCCAGCTCTGATGAACTCAAATCGTAAAGTTGTACTAAAAGTTACAGAGTAAAAAATACGGAGGATTTGCAGCAAAAAAAGTCCACATTGGATAGGAGTTTCCAACCTTGGAGAGATGGAAGGAAGACAAAGGCAGAGGCAGGAAGTTTAACTCTGGCATCCTGTCCCAATGCCTTCCCAATCATACACCCCCTGGGCCCTGGGGTTTTGGGACCAGGGCAGCAATGAGGGATAACACACCCACAGAAGTTTGCGAAAAAAATCCCAGTACACAGGGCTTTACTTCTTTACTCTCAGCATAACTGGGCATTGCTCAGACTGCCAAATCAGCATGCCAGTGGAACTCTGGCAGGAAGGAAGCCATGACTGAAGGAAGGATTTGAAATTAGCTTCAACAAAATACTGCATAACATAGCAATGCAGAGGGCCGGGCCTGACCAGCAGACACTGAGCAACGGATCAATGATTACTCTGACACAATGTTTGCTGTGAAAGAGAGTGCTAAGGGACTGCTTAGCTAAAGGAACCAGACAGCCTCAATTGCCTGCCTCCTTAGGCTTTTATTGTAACAGCAGTTTGAGATAAAGTTTATCTTTTAGATACAATCAGTAGGGTAAGTAATCTTGGGAGGACACATGTGTCAGTAGTATCCTTTAAGCAAGGACATCCAAAGTTTAAGCATAAGGATTCCAGTAAACACCCGGGGGTCTGCACGTGCACAGACTTGTTTGGAAAGGAATAATTAGGGGGCTCTGCCTTTGGCACTCCCCCAAGTCGGAATTCTGAAAAACAGGGTGTGCTGCCTTCAGCACTTCCCTTTTTGGCATGTCCTCCTTACAAACTTTCCAGCCAAGTCTCCCGTGCTTCCCAACAGCAGAGGAAGTAGCTGACTATTTCCTGCAGGTAGGCTGAGACCCTCTCTAGAGCAGTGATGGCGAACCTTTTGAGCTCGGCGTGTCAGCATTTTGAAAAACCCTAACTTAACTCTGGTGTCTTGTCACATATAGAAATTTTTTGATATTTGCAACCGTAGTAAAACAAAGACTTATATTTTTGATATTTATTTTGTATATTTAAATGCCACTTAACAAAGAAAAATCAACCAAAAAAATGAGTTTGCGTGTCACCTCTGACACATGTGTCATAGGTTCGCGCTCACTGCTCTAGAGGGACAGAAAAGGCCCAGCCTTAGAATAAAAAAAGCCACCACATACTGAAGCCTCAAAACTAGAAACTATGACAAAGAGCCATGGTACCCAAAGTATCAGGGTGGACCAAGCCCTGTTCAGCACTCTGCTGCAATATGACCAGAGACAGGTCACTCCACAGCAGAGACCAGCAAAGATGCAGAGGGCAGCAAGTACACTTATACATATTCACAGATACGCCTTCTTGGGGAAGGAGAAGAGAAAAAGACGCGAGTAGCCTCCAATTGGAAATACAAAGTTAAAACAGCTGGTTAGTTTTTCTAAAAGAGTGAGTTCATCTAAATAAGCATTTGGATTACATTTCTTGGCAATTTTATGATGTTTCTCAACATCACTGGGGGAATAGAGGTTTCAGAGATCAGACCATGAATAAACAAACAGATGCATATTTATTATCTTTGCATAGGTACTATATTATAAGGAAAGAGTCTACTGCTTTGATCCTTTACCATTTAAGTTGCTTTGATCTTTACTAATTTTCTGAATATTTATACACAAATATATAACTTATTTTCTAGTAGTTTTCTTTTTTTCCTCCTGAATGAGTCAAAGACTCCAACACATATCTATTTCAGGATATGACTGGAAAGCAAGATTAATTCTTCCCCTTCCCCCAACGTTATTGAGATATAACTGACACATGACATTGTGCAAGTTTGATGAACAATGTAATGATTTGATACATTGAAAACATAAGTCAGTTAACACCTCCATCATATCCATCTCTTGGCAATATCTCATACCACTGAGCATACCCTCTTCCATTTTAAAAACCTCCATCCTCTTGGCTTGTCCTTGTATCCTTCAGTACTTAGTAGTTACCCCTTCACAGTAGCCTTGCTTTCTCATCGTCCTCTTCTAGACCACTAAGTATTGGAATGGCCAATGATATTTTTCTCTGTTTGTGTGTGTGTGTGTGTGTGTGTGTGTGTGTGTGTGTGTGTGTGTGTTTTGCCACATTTCTTTGCTAAGTGATTTCTTCCATTTTCATGATTTTAAATAACATTCATATACTAATGATTCAAACTAGACTTTACTTTGGGACTCTCCATACAACAACTGCTGATTAAAATCTTTATTTCAGAATTGAACCAAAAAGAAAACCAAAACAAAACAAAAAAACCACCCACAGACATACATTTTCCTTTGCTCCCAATCACCAAGTATATTCTTAATTTACATTAAGAAAAGAAGAAAAGAAAAGAAAAGAAAAGAAAAGAAAAGAAAAGAAGCCTGTGTATCTACATTGACTCCTGAATTTTCCTCATCTCTCATATCTTTTGTAGCAATAAGCCTCCTTGACTTTACCTTCAGTTTTATATTCCAAATAAGATTCTGTTTCACATCCCCCCTAAATCAATCCTTACCTCATCGACAGTCATCTCCCCCTCCATACAGAGTCAGTCTCTTAATGGATTTCCTGCCTCAATTTTTGCCCACTTTCAATCTTTTTTTCCAAACAGCAGCCAGATTCTTCTAGAACTTGTTATATCATTCTCTCTTTGAAAGCATCTGAAGGCTGCCCATTGCAATCAGAATAAAAGGCAACTCCTTACACTGTGCCCTCCTGCTTCCTTCTTTGACCTCACCTCTGCCACTCTTATTCTTTCTCTTCATTCTATTCCAAATCCTAAGTTCCTGTTATGTGAACATATAAAGCTCAGTCTCATCTCAAAGACTTTACACTTGTTATTTTTCTTCCTTCTGCAGATAACAGCTTTCCACCACATGGAAAAATCTACCCCATCTCAACTTTTAGTTCTCAACTCAAATACAGGAAGTTCTCACTTAATATCTGCTATAGACTCTTGGAAACTGGGACTTAAAGGAAAATGACATACAACAAAATTGGTTTTCCCATAGGCTAATTGATATAAACAAGTGTTAAGTTCCTACAGTATATTTCTCGTCACAAAAGCATCACCAAACTTCTAAATAAAGACCCAAAAAACTTATAATATCAAACATTGAACACCATGTGAACTATACATACATTTAAGAACAGGTAAGATCATTCTTTTCCAACCTGCTTATTTCAGTTCAGGGTCACAGGGCACAAGGCTAGACCTGCCCTGGATAGGACATCCTTCCATGGCAGGGCCGCTCACACACTCCCCACACTCCCTCAGGCCGTGACAATGTAACCAGTTTAATTCACCTCACATGCGCATCTTTGAGATGAGCGAGGAAACTGGAATCCCAGAGAAAACCTAGGCAGTCATGGGGAGAACATGCAAATTCCACAGACAGTAGCCCCAGCCAGGAATCTATTTTTTTTTTTCCTTCTCATTAACATTATAACAAAGCAACATTGAACTAAGACCTAGGCCAGTGATGGCGAACCTATGACACGTGTGTCAGAGGTGACACACAAACTCATTTTTTTGGTTGATTTTTCTTTGTTAAATGGCATTTAAATATATAAAATAAATATCAAAAATATAAGTGTTTTACTATGGTTGCAAATATCAAAAAATTTCTATATGTGACACGGCACCAGAGTTAAGTTAGGGTTTTTCAAAATGCTGACACGCCGAGCTCAAAAGGTTCGCCATCACTGACCTGGGTTATTCAAGGGCCTGAGGTAGTACTACCCCCTTATCAATTAGAGAATTTTCATGACCTTCTTATCAAAAAACATTTGTTGACTGATGAACTAAGAGAAGGCATTAGTATAAGTAGAATTAAATTTTACTTTGATGTTTCATTGTCATCATATTGACACCTTATGAGATGAGGAATATACATATTTTATGAGGTATTTATCTTGAAATGCATTTGTGAAAGAGAATGAGAAATGCAATGACTATAAAGTGGTTGATCTAAATGTTTCCATGGAGGTGATGCCCTTTATACCTTGGTAGCACTTTTTTTTTTTTTTTTTTTGCCTGTTGCTTACTAATCTCATGTTTCTTGAGTTTGTTTCTATCCTGTCCTTCATGAAACCAGAAAACAATTTAATGGATTAAAAAGGTGGGAGGAAAGAAGGAAGAAAAGATTTAAAAAAGGATTAATACCTATAATGACAGTTACAGTATATGTAAGACAATCAGATGAATGTGTAAAGAGATTTTTTTTTATTGCCTAGTTGTGTGTTGGAAATAAGAAGTAATGCAATGGGTAGAGTAAGACATATGATTTGTACAGTAAACAATCCTTGTATGTTTCAAGATTGCCACCAGTAATTTCTGGTTCTACTCACTCCCCGTCATCGCCCACCTCCCTTCCATGGAGGTTCAATATAAACATGCAAGTGCAAAATATGTCTTTATGTTCCAGTCAACTATTTCATGCTGTGAAACCCCTTTAAACAGTGGTTGGCAAACTGTGGCTGGCGAGCCACATGCGGCTCTTTGGCCCCTTGAGTGTGGCTCTTCCTAAGCCATAGGAGTACCCTAATTAAGTTAATAACAATGTACCTACCTATATAGTTTAAGTTTAAAAAATTTGGCTCTCAAAAGAAATTTCAATCGTTGTACTGTTGATATTTGGCTCTGTTGACTAATGAGTTTGCCCACCACTGCCTTAAAACATATCTATAAGCTCTTCCTCTCTTATTGGAATATTAGAGGCATTAACAGATTTTGCTTTCCTGTTATATATTGTTACTAGTAAAGTGTAATATTTTAGCCCAACTTCTCATTTACAAACTAATTTTGATTATATAATTCAAAGAGAATAGAGTGTTTCTTTGAATCTTAACAGACATCTACTTCTGAATTCCCTCTTTATGGGAATTGTTTACTATTGTTTCCTTGTATGCACTGTATCTCGCCTTTAGCTTCTAAGCATTACCCTCTTGTCCTGGATAGTAACATATTAGACCTCTGATATGTTTTTTCATTGCTACTAAAAAACATCTATTTCTTCAATTTTTCTAGAGCTACTAAGGCAGAGGCACCTAAGCAATAAATGAGTCCCCTAAGAGCACCTCTATGTGGATTTCAGTGCCCAGACAAGAGGAGAAATGTAGGCAGTGATTACCTTGACTGTTAACAGGAAACCTTGTCTTTTCCTCTGCCCATGGACAGATGATCTCCACGTTCCAGGGAAAAGTTTCACTAGGAGGTAAATGTTCTTGCTGACACAAAGCAACCGATAGTGTTCTCTCCTACACAGATTTTGTTCATTAATAAATAGATAATAGTGACCTTGAATTGTTAGAGCTCAAGCCCCTGGATAGGCTGAGAAACATTTTTTTTAGGTTTGTGCTATTTAGCTCCAAAGAGCCAAATGAAAAGTAGACCTTAAACCTAATTTGATCTGTATTTGTTCTAGGCTTAGCCATCATTTAATTGATAATGAAGATAATCTAGACTTTCATAGCAGAAACTGTTGGCTGCTACAAAAGAGACCCAAGAGCCCTCTCCTGTTTTTCCATGTAATAGAAAATCTGATTTTATTTGGGAATCCATTCTTCTCCCAGATGATTCAGGATCAAATCCTCTTTAACCCCATTTAAAAACATCTATCCATAGAAAACAAAATAGAATATTTATCTTAAAGAGTATTAAACCATGCATCCAAAGCAAGATTTTACTTGGAAGATTGCTGTTTTATATTTACAGTTGTGGTTTTACCTAGGCATAAAATATTCAGAACACTATTTTACCTAATTATGTTCCAATTGCCTCAGGTATATATTTTTATTATAACATCAAATGACCCATCACATTCAAAATGTAGTTATACTTTTTTTTTTTCATAGACAGAGTAACATAATTATATTCATCAAATGAAAAACTCCACTTTTTTTGAAGTTTTATGACTTGACTATATTAAATGATAATTTGCCTAAGAAAAACTTTAAACTGCTGCATTTTAAAGGTATGTTTTCCTTCTCTTTGTAGAACCAAGATAGCACACACCTGTGTTATAAAGCCCTGATTAAGAACACATTTATTGCCCCTGGTTTGTCTGTGGAGAAGGTTTTAGAAACATTCTCGGTACCATCCTCAGCTTGTGGGTGCAACCAGTGTGGCCTGAACAGACACTAAACCTCAAAGAGGCACTTAGGGGACAACCCGAGGAGCTCAAGTGGAATAAATCGCCGCAGCCCAGGTGGTTTCATCTCAGAATTCAGAAGGAAGCCAAGTGTGAGATACGCCATGACAGACAAGGACACTTAGAGGTCGTAGTGCATCGAGCACGCATGCTCACTCACCCTGCCTCTTAAACAGTAATGCCATCATTTTCACCATCAATCCCTTAGATCTTATTCTTTGGTTGTAGAGCTCACAATTTTTTAAAAAATATATATTTTATTGATTTTTTTACAGAGAGGAAGGGAGAGGGATAGAGAGTCAGAAATATCAATGAGAGAGAAACATCGATCAGCTGCCTCCTGCACAACCCCCACTGGGGATATGCCCGCAACCAAGGTACATGCCCTTGACCGGAATCGAACCTGGGACCCTTGAGTCCGCAGACTGACGCTCTATCCACTGAGCCAAACAGGTCAGGGCTAGAGCTCACAATTTTGACTGTTCTCACAAAATAAAAAGAAGAAATCTTTCACTTACTCTTTTAGTTGTTTGTATTCGTCTCACCCCACGTGGCCATGAAAGGGAGGCGCATTTCAGAACTCTCCAGGGGAATTTAAAAGGAGGAGCAGACTCACACCCAGCTCCGGAGGAACCACAAAGACCATCTTCCTTCTGCCTCAAAGCCCTTCCCAGGAGACCTTTTTATTCACCTCACTGAGTTCCAGCTGGTACCACTCTGCTGATTCCTGGTGCCCAGGAACACCTGCGGGAGGTCACGGACAGAATCCTGGGGAAAAGGCAGTGGGTAAATCGGCAGAAGCAGCTAGCAGCACAAACATTTATTACAGGACTAGCCAGGCTGCTCTGGAAGGAATTTGATCGGTGGTTGGATTTTTCTGAGGAATGTCTATGATCTGGCCACCCTTCCTCAGTGGTTTTCCCCCAGACGACCCTCAGGTGGTAAACTCACTTTCTCATCTGGGGAGAAAGAGCTGGAAGACACTGGACAACTCTAAATGCGGTGTTGTAGCACAGATCCCACTTAGCAGTGCCACACCATATTTTCCACTGGACTAATAGCAACTCCACATGGATATCCCACTGGTGTCAGTCCAAACCTGAAACAATAATCAGTTTATGCAAATTAGGATAAACTATGAGTTATCCAGGCCGGCCATTGTGGCTCAGCTGTTGAGCATCGACCCATGAACCAGGAGGTTAGGGTTAGATTCCTGATCAGGGCACATGCCCAGGTTGCGAGCACGATCCCGTGGGGAGCGTGCAGTAGGCTGCAGATCAATGATTCTCTCTCTCTCTCTCTCTCTCTCTCTCTCTCTCTCTCTCTCTCTCTCTCTCTCTCTCCCTCCCTCTCCCATCCTCTCTGAAATCAATAAAAATATATTTTAAAAAATAGAAAAAACTCCGAGTTATCCAAAATGGGTGACTCTAAGAATGTTGGACTGAGGGAGTCTTTATACAGGTGTGGGTAGTTGTAGGAAAACAAGAGGTGATCCACACAGGGAGGCTGGTAACAGCTGAGCCATTAGGACGACCAGCCCTGAAGGAAAGGCGGGGGGATGTTTACTGCGATCCGGGAGAGTTTCACTGGAGAAGGCCACTCACAGAAACAGTGCCACTCTGTGCAGGGAAACACCAGCCCAAGGTGGGCCCTCCTGGACGGACTGAAGGGAATATACACCCCCTTCTCCTGCCACTTCTCACCATTGGCTGAACCCACTGGAAGCCAGAGGACAAGGGAGCCTATATTTCAGATAGGGTCATCCTCCTGGGATGTGTGAGAAGTAGATACAGGTGGGAACGGATCTGAAGCTAAGTGGCATGCTGCCCTTTTGCATTCCAAGTCCATCCCCCTCCTGTCTGGGCCAGTTGTCTAAATAGCACCATGGGTCACCTCGTGCCATAAATCAGAAGCCTCCTCTTCATCGCTGCTGCTGCTGCCATGGTCTTCACAACACAATTTCTCTGCAAACACGTAATCCCAAATCCCCGTCCCTTCTGTTTACGACACATTTATGTTCATTCCATACTCATATCACCACTAGTTCTCTTCACAAGACTCTATCACTCACTCCTCCTACCTTTTCTTAGCAGCCTCTATCGTTTTCAGCAATTATTTTTTACTTCTTTGTTCTTTGAATCTCCAAGAGGACTCTGTTCAGTACTCTATCTCCAGCACCTAGTACAGTGGCTGGCACATACAGTGGCTAAAGCTAAATAAATGTGTCAAACAAATGAATCACTGCAGGCCTTCACTACTCATTGGCTAAACATTACAGTACATTTGTAGGCAGTCTCCTCACCATCAGTTTTGTCATCTTTGGTCCATCGCTTACGCGTCTGCCAGCATGCCTTTTCTCATTCATAAATCTGATGATGTCACTTCCTTGTTTAAAATGTTTTTTGGCATACAAGTGAAGCAATCCATTCATTGAGCAATTTTTATTGAACATACCCTATGTGTACAGGAATGGAAATCAGAGATGAGCCAACAGATTCAGAGTGCTTACCAATTGCAGCGAGGTGTAGTAATATAAGGTACAGACAGCGCTGAGCAAGGATACCTGACCTCTGGGTGGGAAAGACTGTTAGAAAAGGGCTCCCAGAGGACAGAACAGTAAAAGGTGCAAGCCAAGTCCTGAAGCGTTCACAAACCAGATTTAGAATGTCCCAACTCCTTAGCATCATGTTGAAGAACCTTTATTGTCTCAGTCCTAATGCATGTCTTATATTTTATGTTTTATGTCCCATATTATTGTAATTCTTTTCCACTGATTTTTAGAGAGAGTGGAAGAGAGGGAGGAGGAGGCGGAGAGAGAGAGAGACATCGATGTGAGAAAAACACGATTGGTTGCCTCTTGCACTCACCCTGACCTGGGCCTAGGATCAAACCTTCTTCCCAGGTATGTGCCCTTGATCAGGAATCAAACCCATGACCCTTTAGTTCGCAGGCCGACACTCTAACCACTGGACAACACCGACCTGGGCTTTCCCATATTATTTTAATCTGCACTTCTTGCTCCAGAGACAGCTGCCTATTTAGAATTCTCTAAATACTTCATGCTGATTCCTGTTTCTGCAGTTCTGCCCAGAATGGCTTGCTTACTCTTGCTAGCCTAGGAGACAAGATTGTTTTTAAGGGGGTCCTTCTCCTTCATGCTCTGTCCTTCCCTTCTCTGCTCAACACAAACATATTTCTAAAAGCAACTTGATTTCTTCCCTCAGCTTTCCAGAGAAGAGTTCACATTTTCCCAGGCGTTAGCAAACCAAATTAAATGTCAGTTTTGGAGATGGAAGTGCCCACATTCTCTTCACGTTAACATAGAGTGTTAACAGCCACTGGAATGTGGAGAACTCCTTGAGGGAGATTTATAACTCACCAAGTTATTCCTTCCTGTTTTAAAAGATAAAGGAAGGCTTTTTTAATTACTCTGAGTAAGCATAGCCAAACGTTAACTTCAAATGTAATTTAATGTAGATAATTTAATCTGAAGTGTAGTGAACAGCAATAGATGACATCAAACAGACAGAAAATATTTGACCTTTAATTATAAATACAGAATGTTACTAATTATTTGTATGCATGGGTTATTGAATATCTGCGCCTCTGTTGATAAAAAAACACAATACCTCATTTATTCTTATCAATGGATCCAAATATGATTGCACTTTGAAAACATACATGCATCAAAAACTTAATAAACAACTTTTCCATAATTTTTTTTATCACAATTATACTCTGTCAAACCAAGCCAAAAGTCACAATTTGGAAACAATAAAGTAACAAGTATCATGTTACCTTGTTATTGCAGAAGTTCATAATTAGCATAGAAAAATTAAATTCATAAATAAATAAAAGATATTATTGTTAAGATGCACAGATGTTTCAACCAATTAGTTGCTTTATAGCTTTATGAATAAAAAATACAGACGTCAAGTTAAAAAGTAAAGTTCAACAGTATTAAATTTTAAAAAAACAAAGATACCACTTGCAATTTTTAAGACTAGTCATCTAAATGAATATGCTTAGGAATTTAAAGTCAATGCTAATAATTTATCTAATCTATATATAAGATATACAAATAAAAACATACTAAGTATTTTTTTAAATATATTTTATTGATTTTTTACAGAGAGGAAGGGAGGAGAGGGATAGAGAGTTAGAAACATTGATGAGAGAGAAACATTGATTCAACTGCCTCTTGCACACTCCCTACTGGGGATGTGCCCGCAACCAAGGTACATGCCCTTGACCGGAATCGAACCTGGGACCCTTCAGTCTGCAGGCCGACACTCTATCCACAAAGCCAAACTGGTCAGGGCCAAACTAGGTATTTTATTAGCATTTTTCTTTAGGCAAGTTAATGGGAATTTTTTAAATTGATCAGAAAAAAACCCTGCTAACCATGTCATATTATGACGTAGCTAATTACCATTTTATAGATTCAAATTTTATCATGCAATAAATCATGTAGACTGTAATTTAAGATAACACTTTTTGCCTTCAAGGGCAATTCTGTAATTCTGTATTGGTCTCATAAAAGATATCACTGTTTATTTATAGTTAATAACTTATAAAGAAAAAATAAATTGAACACCTGTCATATTATTATACCTTACATTATTATCCTTAATGATACAATATCATTAAGCCCTTCTTAACATTTTCTTTATTGATGACGAACAGGATATTCTGTTGACTGGCTAGAAAGACCTGCTTGAAAGGAAGTGATTGTTAATGATCCAAGATTCTTAATGAACCATGAGTCCTCCGGGTATTTGGCTTGGTGATCGATCTCTGGTTTGAGTTGATATTCTGAAGGTTCTACATAAAAGTAAAAGCAAAAGTGAACAATTAGCCAAATTAAGGATTTTAAAAATGTATGTGTGCTTATATTTTTTGGTGGATTCTGTGCCTGGAGGGAAAAATGAATCAACTTCCTGAATGTAAAGACCCAATAGTAGAAGGTTCTATGGTCTTTCTAAGAGGTCTCATGCATTGAACTATGATTTCCAAGTAATCATTTGAAAAAAGAAAAAGAGTCATTTATTTTCTCAAATATTTGTGTTTTAAATTATTGGGTTCTCTGAAAATTTCTTTGAAGACTTAGGCTGTTTTAATTTAGCATAAATGCAAAAATGTTCATCTTTGCTGTGGAAAGGTGTTCACATGGATGCGATGTGACTACCAGGCGAGTGGCACTCAGCCTTCCTTCACTGAGAAAGCCTTATTTACCGGCAGATGTGCGGTAACACAGGTTTGGTTGTTAATGATGCTTTTGTTCTACTTTATTCTTTCTTTCTATGGTGGCTTTTACTTTTATCATTTCCTTAACCCAGAGTGTGGACCTTTCAGATTACAGGTCAGAATCAAATTTTAAATTGTATGGAAAATAATTCATACAATTTTAAATTGTATGAATGATTTGCTTTAAAATACATATTGGAGTACATTAAGATTTTTGTCTATAACACCTTACTGCCATTGTCATGCAGTAAAGGGATATGCCTATTTATGTAGGCAAGAAAAGAGGTAAAATTACAGCTGATACACAGGGAATTTTAAATGGCCGTCACCTTATTTATCTGTGGCACAACAGTACAACAGTGATCTGTGCAAACCCATGGGCCTGTGTGGCAGATGTGAACTTGATACATTATATGTGAGGCTAAAAAATAAAGATTGAGAACCATTAAAGTAAGAGTTTTGCTAGAGAACCATTTCTGCTTCTCTGCAACAATGTCTGTGATGGACTATCTAGGCAGGCCCAGTGTCTGAGCAGTGCTCTCAAACATTTTAAACCACATAAAGAAAAGTTGAATAAATTCCAAATTCTATTTTCCCCTTGAAACTGACTCTAATTATTTGGCCTTTAAACTTACCTTGGAATCCAAGAAATATATTCTCATACAAATATGACTTCTAAGGCATTGAAGGAAAGCAGTTTGTTTTAGTATGGGTATTGATAAGCATCAACTTAAATATTTAGAGAAGATGGATTAATTAGGTGGATATGTTTAGCTGGCATTGCTGTTAAAAATAAATATCATTGAATGTCCATCAGCAAAGCATACACTCTTCATTGCCTGCCCCTTGGTATTGCCACATTTCTTCCCACTTTCATTTTATCTGCCATTATGTCAAGCACTAGAAGTCTGAGGTTTCTGGAGGAGCAATATATGTACACACATGACATAGTTCACTCTGTCTCCTCCTCTGGGTGTCATGAGATGAGAGATGCGCATTGTCTCACTACTTGCTAGCCCTAATTTTACTGATGCATGTATTTTATGTTTGTTTACACACACACACACACACACACACACACACACACACATATATAATTTCTTCATTAACATTTATGATACTCAAATTATATACAATGATATATAGGTATATGAATTAGCAAATCAACATCAATAATATTTAAATATGAGGTTATTTTTTAATTAAAGTAAGCAACTGCACACCACTTTATATCTATTTGTGAGTGGTCAAAAAATGGAAGATTTTAAAACCGTAGACATTTAGAAATCCAGAGACAGCTGTGACTCTGATCTTCAATCTCACATACTTCTTGAATCATTACTGCATTTGAGCAACAAGGGCAGCCAAGAAAAAGGATTTGGAAAGAGTGAATTAAAATGTCAGGCTGAAGTAATGTCTTCCTAATGGTACCCTGTGAGGCCTCCAATTATACAGACCTGGATGTTTGCATATTAAAACATGAGTAAAATACATTAGCATGTAAGAAATGTGACTGAAGAGCACACCTTTAGGTAAATATAAACTGTGTGAAGTACACAACAGATCCATTATGTAAACTGATTAATCCTGCAAGTGATTTGAAGCAGGAAGGCAGCAAAGTTCAATTTGGATTTCACAAGAAAACCAGGGAAAAGATTGATAACACTTTAATTGGGAGAACAATACATATGCGTTTGTAAAATGCACGCTAAAAAATTCCCTTATGATCACATTTCCCTTACATACGATGACTGAGAGTAACGTTTCCATGGACCCAGCCCACATTAAATGTTGATTTAGTAGGTCTTAATGGAGAAACTTTCATTCTCGGGCCCTGTGTGAGCTCTGCCATGGTGAAGTGTGTTTTAACAGGGCTGATTCACTTCCAGCCCTTCCCTTCTGGGTTGTATTCTGTTACCTCAGCTTGAACAAAACCACGAGAAGGATTCCACAGGTGACTGTCATGCACATGACGGCATAAATCACTTCTCCTAGAAACAAGATTAAAGGAAAATTACTGGATTTCTACAGAGAATAAATAATAAAAAATAGTACAGAGGTCTGATGTTTAACTGACCGTTGAAGGGGGTATGAAATCCATTTAGAGTTTTTTCCTTTGGTTGTTTTCTTTTTTGCAATGCAATGCCTTTGACATTGGACAGAGCTGAATAATCTGAAAGAAAATAATGAAAATGAGATTAAAGCCTAAAGAAAAAGCATTATTTTTACCCCATGGGTTGTAAAATTTGCTTTATATTATAAGGCAGCAACTTATTTCTATGTTACTATTTAATAAAATATAATAGATTAGGGTGTTTCTTAAATTTTAACAGCTTTTTTCATCTTTGAATCAGAAAATTTCCTTATTAAAAAAAACCTTTTTTCAAAGCATAATTAGAAAAAAATCACATTTTATAAGGTAGTTATATATGTAAACTGGGGGGAAAAAGACAGTAACTTTAGGCTGCCATTGGGATATTGAAAAATATTCCTTCTTTACATGAGTGATTGTTGTAATGTGCTTTTAATGATATCTTATTTCCCTAAGATCCAGTGTATTTATGAATTCTTACAAAGGAGAGTCTTTAAACCAATCACCCTGTTCACTTCTCTATTCTGATATCTCAATATCCAGCTCTACTTATTCCCATTATTCTGTTTCCCTTTTTTAACCCCTTCAGTTTCTATTATTACCTATTTTCTACTCACTTCAGTGCACTCTTGGCCACTCTGTGACCCTAGTCTTCATGGCCATGTTTTGCAAAACACATTTTTACCTCACTTCACAAAACACAAGATGAAAAGATGCAATCCTTAAAATTAATTGATAAAGCTGTTTTAGATGACTTTTATTAATAAGTTTGAAGTGAAATCACCCCTAGTCTTGAGCCAGTTCAACACAAATATTGCCAAACATACCAATAACCCAATAATCCAATTTCTTTGATGATGATGTTGATCCAGATGAGTTTTGATGCATAAAAAAAAATTAGATAAAGCCTTCACTTGCAGGAGGTTTTGCTTTCCTCTGTTATACATGCTTTGTGCATTTTGAGACCTGGAAGTCCAAGTATGAGTAGATAGTTTTTTGCAGAAATGAGTGTATCAAGTAGCAGGATAATATGTCCCATGACAACTAGTGACGGTAGGCTCTGAGCGGGAAGGGAGATGAGAAGATACATTACCATCAGTTCCATTTAGTCCATTCTCTACCGAGGGATGCTGCTGTTCAGAGGGCAGCTCTTTGGAAACCAAGGTTTGAGGTCTATGTTATGGATAATTGGTAGAAAGCACAGGACACAGACTGTTTTATGTTTTATATCAGTTACCAAACTCTCAGGGTGGGTCCAAGGGAAGCAGCCTAATATAAGAGCTAGAGAAGTAACCTAGGATTTTGTCATTAGAAAACCCATTCCCAATGAGTCTAAACTTTAATCCAGTTAAGGTATTTTTAGCTCAAGATTTTTAAATCCCCAACTCACATATTGGGTTATCATGAAATGTTTATAGAAGTCTGACCTTCTTAGAAACTAAAATATCAACTTCTGAATGTGAAAGTGATAGAATTAGATAAGGCTTGTGAAAAATGTTCACTTTTACAGTTATAAAATAAATTTTGTTATTCACTATAAAGTTGAAATGGAAAATTTGAGCTATTTCAAATAATAGTATTTTTATAATAGCAGTCCTTTTTGGAAGAATTAGTTTCATTTAAATTAAGCATACAGATTTTTAGTTAAATAAATTATTATAATAAAATTATATTTAAATTAATTATGAATATGAAAGATAAATTATTTTGCTTTTTTAAAATTCAGTGGCATTTTGTGACCTTTTAGACAGATCCATGGCCTAAATGTAAATGTATATAATGTATATTGATTATTCAAATGGTGCTATAGTTTTCTTTTATGAAATTCTATCTCTAAGTACATTTGGTCTAGTTAGGTATCATGATTTACCCTTGCATAAGATAAAAGGATTTATTTTGAAAAATTAGACTATCTTTTATGTATATGACTGCCTAAAGTAACCATTAAACGTTCACCTAGCAAAGTTTAGAAAGAATCATCTCATTCACTAAATTTCACTCACATGGAACTCATTAACAAGGTTCTAATAGAGCAATGACAGAAATGCTAGCTAATGATCCCAGTGAAAATTTTAAAGTGTCTAGCAATCACTCCACAATCTTTAATATTGCACCCTAGGAGGATACCAAATATCAGTTAGAGAGATTAATGTTACAGAGGGTTTCTTGGCTACTGAAGCCCATTGGAGATTCTTCCCCAGCCTTTTATAAACAGTGAGGTTTACAGTGTTTTATAACCATGAAATTAAAGTCGTCAGACTTAATAACCAACCTCAGTCCCACACCATCTGCTATATTTATAGATAAACACTGTCAGTGACTTGTTTATCTTAACTTGCTCCCTAGAGGAATTAAACACTGTTATGAACTGTATTGTAAAATCCCTGTACATTTGATGGGAAATCAAGATTAATTTCAGCTGTACATTAAGAACAAATTTAAATAGTATTCTTCCCAAATGAGCCACAGAGTTGTCATTATTTCTATTCTTTTCTTCCAAAATCCTTGTGCAGAAGTGGCTGATGGAGACCAAAACTCTACTTATATAAAATGGTAAATGCCCTGACTGGTTTGGCTCAGTGGATAGAGCGTCGGCCTGCGGACTGAAGGGTCCCAGGTTTGATTCTGGTCAAGGGCATGTACCTTGGTTGCGGGCACATCCCCAGTGGGGGGTGTGCAGGAGGCAGCTGAATCAATGTTTCTCTCTCATCAATGTTTCTAACTCTCTATCCTTCTCCCTTCTTCTCTGTAAAAAATCAATAAAATATGTTTTTAAAAAAATGGTAAACGCAGTGTAAACAATGTGGTGGATCCCATATGAAATAATGACTTAAAAACAAATGTCAGAATACTTGAAATAAAAATTAAACATATAAACTGCAAATGTGTAAATTTTCAATTAAAATTTTAATTAAAATATAACCTAGAAGGGTCTACTTGGAAGAACTATTTGAAAAAAATGAAAATTTTCATAGCATAATTTAAAAATATATTTTGTAATTCAAAGATTACCTTCTGGCATATCCAAAGGTTGGTGCCTTTATTAGTGTTAATATATTAAATTTCTAATTTGGTCAAGATTGTCTTATCTGAAGGCATATAAATTCCCAAATAGAAAATGAGTTTTGAATTATTTCATCTAATGATCAGGAATGAAATTTCATATATAATGGACTATTTTGATCATTGTTGCCTGAAAGCCCCCTTCTAAAATATACCCAGAAGCATTGGTATTGGGACAAAAGGAAAATACATAAGCATCTTTAAATTTGAAAAATATAATACATTAGCAATATGATAAACCAAAGTATAAACACAGATAATGAGGATTCAATACCACTGCTGCTAAAACTTATGTTGTAAAACTAAACCAACAAGATAATATGCGTGCCTAAACAATCATGATCTGCATCAATAAGACATGCTCATTTATTTAGTTCACAAACTTCAAAGGAGACAAAACCATGTCTTAGGTTTATTTTCTACACTATGGCTAAACACATGGTGGTTACCAATCAGGGGCTGCAGGAAGGGGAAACTTGGAGGTATCAGTCAAAGGGTAAAAAGTTTTATTTATGCAAGATGAATAAATCCTAAAGATGTACTATACACTGTAGTGCCTGTTGTTAGCAATACTGAATTGTACACTTAAAAATTAGCAGGAAGGGTAGACCTCATTTTAAGTATTCTTCTCATACACATACAAAAATAATAAATACAGAGAATGGAAGGAAACTTTGGAGCTGATAAATATGTTTATGGTATAGATTTTAGTGATGGTTTCATTGTGTGTACACAATCTTCAAACTCATCAAGCTGCATACATCAAATATGGACAGCTTTTCATATATCAACAAAAACAAAACAAAACCCACATAAATGAGTAAGTATGCACTCCAGAACATTCGTCTTGAGTTTTGACCTGAGCCAAAAAGCTCAGAGTTAGTAAATGACTATACTGATGGTCCTGACTTCTGACGGCTTGACTTAAGCTTTTTTGACTTTATGAATGAGCAAAAGTGATACACGTTTAGTAGAAACTGTGCTCTCAATATCCTGGGCTAGTGATTTGTGGTATGATACTCTCATGAACTGGGCAGTGGCAGCAAGATGGATTTGCCCAATTGTAGATTGATAAGTATTCTGATCATACCTAAGGTAGACTAGGCTGTGATGTAGGTTGGGTATATTAAATGTATGTTCAACTTATATTTTCAACTTATGATGGGTTTGTCAGGACATAACCCCATCCTAGGTCTAAGTGCATCTATTGACAAGCCTGGCTCTTTGATCCTTGGTTGAATGACAGTTTTGTTCATATGTCTTGTAGATTTGTTTGTTGAGTATATATATAAAATATATAACATGTAAAAGGTAACATGTAACAATATAACATATAATAGTATATAGTATATAATATACATATATATAACTGTACTAAAAAATCTCCCAAATGTTCTGCATTCTTCTTAATAGTTTCTGAAAATAATGAAATAGTCACTGAGGTAGCAATGGGAATGCAAATTATGGTATTTCTAATAACTAACACTAGATTAGATCAATAAAGTATTATGGTTTTAGAAGGAAATAATTTTACATCTTAGAATTAAAAAACACACACCTGTCACCTATAGCTTTGGGCTCATACAAAACAGACCTAAAGATACTGATAGAGCCTAGCCAGTGTGTCTCTGTGGTTGAGCACTGACCTATGAATAAGGAGGTCACAGTTTGACTCCAGGCAATGCCCCCGTTGCAGGCTTGATCCCCAGTAGGGAGCTTGCAGGAGGCAGATGATTGATGATTTTCTATCTCTCTCTCCCTCTCCCTTCCTCTCTGTGAAATAAATAAAAACATATATTTTTAAAAAATATATATATTGATAGAAAGTAGGAATAGAAGATTTCTGGTTAGAGCATCCTATATAATAAAAGCCTAATATTCTAATCGACCAAACAGCGGAACAACCAGTGGGTGAAGTGGGGCTGGTGAGGGGTGGCACAGGCCAGCTAAGGCAGATGCCACGGGCAGAGGGAGGGAACGGTGATGGGGAGGGCGAGGGGAGACAGCAGGGTGATGGGGGTCGGGGCCGGCCACTCACCTGCTGGTGCCATCCCCTGATCGGCCCATAGGTCACCTCCTGCAGAGGGAGGCAACTGGTGGTGGTGGCAAATGGCCCTCTGGTCACCTCCTGCAGAGGGAGGCCAGACTGTGGCATAGGCCCACTCTCCCCAGTATATATGTAGATTTTTATAATTATATATTTGTATATATGTCCATAGAATGGAAGAGAAAAATGCATGTATATACTCATGCAACACACAATGCTTTACTTCTATATATGGTGCTTAATGCTTTACAAGGCACTTTGACAAACACTGTTTAATTTTAGAGCTAGTCAAATAAGAGGAATTATTTTGACTTAATAAAGAATCTCAGACTCAGAATAGTTGTCTTGTTCAAGATCACAAACTTGGTAAGTAGGGGAGATGTGACTTACAGCAAAATCTCCTACCAATGATATGTAATATACATCCTAGAAACCAGAAAAAAGTAAAATACTTTTAGCTTTTTCAACGTGGCAGACAATTGAATTAGGAAATACATTTGAAAAATAATAGGGACAAGTTGTATTTGATAGTGTTGTACAATAAGAAGCACTTAATAGTACTATCTGATTGCGAATGTTCATGATTATATATGTTTCTGTTGCTGAAATTCACAATAGAAGAAGTAACATAACAAATGTAACTAAAGCATCTGAAATGCCTCACATACACCTGTAGGACATTTTAACCTGCGCACACCTCTGACATTACATCATTTTCAATGTAAGCAGACAACTCAAACACTTTAATTTTAGGATTTAACAGAAATATAAAAAATTATTGCTGCAATTCTTAACATGGGTTATCTTAGACCAGGGTGGGGAATGTTCAGCTTGCGAGCCATATAAGGCCTGTGAAATCATTTGGTCTGGCATTAGGGTGAATTAATTAAATGACTGATGAAATATACTAGGATAATTTTTACGTTGATAATTTTGTATGGCCCGTGAATGATGTTATAAATATCCAAATGGCTCTTGGCAGAGAAAAGACTGATTTCAAAATGAGCATTTTCTCTTTTTACAGATGTAGAGTTAGGACCAGATAAATCTTTCCAGAGTATTCATCAGACAAAGGACATACAAAGAATAATTCACAAAAGATCAGTGTAACTGCTTAAAAACAGACTTGGCTATATCTTTGGTTACTATAATCTATGTCTACATTGATACAATGTACATACATAAAAATAACTCCCCTGTTTAAAACTATCTATGTCTAGAATAAGTTTAATAGAAAAAAATGTATTCCCCAAACTGAAGTCATTTTTACTTTAAATTATATTATGTAAGCACTAGGAGAACTTGGAATAAAACAAATGTAAGATAAAAATTGGACTATTTTACACTATATTTTAATGATTTAATAAGTTTATGTTTTTATATGTGGAGGTTTTGTAAGATAAAATTTTTATGAAAAAATTATATATGACAATAACATTAATTGTCTAGATAGTTTTCTGATGTCTCCATTTCGAATTGAATCATTTACTAATGTGTACCCTTTTGGAAATGTATAAGACTTTACCTGATTGGCTTATGAAATTTTTTCAAGGTTGATTAAAAACACCAGAGAAAAGAAAGAGAAATAAAATAAATAAAAGGGAAACATTTCAGAAAGCCTTTATAGTAATTTGGAATGATAAAATAATTCAGAAACTCTCTTTCCTGTACATAAATTTGCAAATTTTTAGGAAAAAAGCTGAAAGTATGATATATGTTGTTAATTCTCCTTAGACAACAATCTTCTTGAGAATTGATACCACATCTATCTAATTTACAGTATAATATGGCTCCTGCAATGCCATTCCCATGTGATTATCTAATGGCCAAAAAAGTATATATTAGCAACTTTCACATTTGGAATAGCACACCTGTCACTGTATGGTGACATACACTATGTAGTATATTATTATATACCAGTCTCTCTTTACTTAAATGCCATCAGCCAAGAGTCATCACATTTAATTCCCAATACTTTTCACATATTATTACCATTTCTTAAAATATGAATTCAATGTCCCAACTGCAATGCATAGGGTTTCCTAATCCATTAAAATGTGCTAAACTATTTTTTTCCTGGGCATTAATTCTAAGAATCTAGTTTGTTTACTCTTTGCCCATTAGTAAACAAACTTTACTAATGACCAAAGAGTAAGCATCATCTTCATTGGATTAGATGTCTAAGTGGACGCAGTAAATTCAAAATTTGTTAGAAGAGGCAAAATAAACTGAATACTGTAAAATACTATGGTTTTTACTGTAAAATACTGTAGCACTATGGTTCTGTAGAATACCTTTATACTTTTATGCATTAGACAAATAAAAGATGCCATGAGTAAACATAAGTAAATGATTTTGAAAATTCTAGATTAAACACAATAAGTTGCAAACACTTGCTGCAAGTGTTTCTAGTTTTTATGTGTTTTTTTTACTATGGTATATGGGCATACTTTACCTAAATTTATTTTCCCCATGGGATATATCTTGGAATCTACTAAGAAATCTTGGATAACATGGGTAGATGTGGTTGATAGACAGATATTTATATATTTTGGGTGGGCATAAGGTATTTTTTGAGGATTTTTATCTTAATCAACAGAAAGTCAGAAAACACAATACATGTAGGTATTCATTTATAATACTTTACTAAGCACGCACATTCACAAGGACCTGACACCACAATTTTTCTTATTCTCCATTCCTAGGAGTCAAACAAATTTTTTACCCTGTGGTTTGGGAGATTCCTGACTTCCCAAATGCTACTCCTATTGCCCCTTGGAGAGGCTGGTGTGATGCAACATTAATTCCATGCTTGCTGACAGTTAATCTTTCATTCTTCAATGTCTTAACTTGTCCTCAGGGGATATGGCAAATTTAGCATTTTCCCTGTACTTTGGTGACCTATTCCAGCAGAACTAGAAGGAATTCATGGATCATTTATTCCTAGTCACCTATAAATGTCTACAGGACCATGTGGCAGAAACCACCCTATTTGTACCCAAGTACAGATGTTCCAGTTAAGTAATCACTTCCCACTTCAAAGGTAGCACTATGGTAATCAATATGGGGCACATTTGTAGGGCAATACAAGACCCTGCCCTCATGAAGTTCTCGATTTAGTTTCAGGTAAAGGGACTAATATGAATAAAGTGAGGTGGGAATAAATGAGGGGCAACTAAGTACACCAGAACACATACCAGCCTTATTTCCTACCATTCCTCAAATGTGTACCTTTTCATGGATCATTTATACCTAGTCACATTTGGTACACATTTAAGATATGGCAGGGAAATAAGACTGGTGTGTGTTCTGGGTGACCTTGGAAATCAGATGAGGAAGTTTAGATGTGAAAACAGGATTCAAGGAGACCAAGAGCTGTCTTTTTGCGCACAGACATAACTTGGTCAAGGCACCATTTGAGAATGAGTCTGCTCATGGTAGACAGACTGGTTTGGTGGGGAGATCTAACTAGGAAGCTACAGTAGCAGTTTAGGTATAAGAAAATGAAAACTAAAAATAGCCGGTGGAAGCCAGAGCAGAGAACAAAACAAATGTAAGTGTATGTTTAAAACAGAGAACTTTTTGTTGGAAAGCGTAACGGAGCATCATAGCACAAGCATGTGAGCAGAGATGGATTAAAACCAGCTCTGCCTCACTCCAGCGCTGTCCTTTTAAGCCGTGTACTGAGACTCTGCCCTCCTATCTTTAAAATGGGAAAATGCCTACCACAAAATGTATTGCTAAAAATCAAATATGACAATATATAAAGAGATTCTGGACCTGTGTTTGGTACAAAATACCTGCTCAAAAAATATCATTAATAAATATTATATTGACTTTTATTTGATATTGAATATGCAGAAGAAAATCAAAGATGACTCAGGTTCTTGGAGGGACATGCTGTTTTAGAATAGCTTTGGCATGAAGATGAAAGAATAATAGAGGAGAGAGCTACAATGTCCTTCTCCCCATTTTTCAAACTGACTGCTCAGGGAGAACACTGACTTTTAGAGTCAGAAAGACTCCATCATTCTCTTAGTTGTGTCATTCATTAGCCTAGGACAAGCTAATTCAACCTCTGAGTCTCATGCTTTTCATATGAAGAAGGGGAATTGAGATTGATTATATTATTTTGCACAAGGATTCACTCCTCTTTCACTGTAATGGATTACAAACCCACTGCCTGATGCCACATGACTTATAGCATCAATTTTTGTGGGAGGAGAACATATACTGCCCTCACTGACATTGGGCTTGAACTTGACTTGAGTTATTAAAAAAATGTGATCAGCAATGATATGTTATGTTCAAGCAGAAGCTTAAAAACAATTCTATTGCTTGCCTTTTTTAAAACTCTGCCATAAAAATGGCATATTCCAAATAGTGGTGACACCTTTTGCCTGAGTCTAGAAATGGGTCACAGAACCTCATCTGTCAACCCATAGCTGCCTGCAGGTACCATGACCAAGAAACCAAGCTGCTGAAGTTTGGAGAGTGTATGCAACTGCATAACTCAGCAACAGCAGCCTAATCAACTAGGGCCACATGATTTTTACTCATACACACCTTTAGGTTGCAATACAAGATAATAGGCCATTGTAAATATGAATTTTCCAGGTGTTTTGTCACTTTAAGTAAATCCCCAAAGGCATAATGAGAAATAGAAACAAAAGAATTTTCTAGTAAATAGCATGAATGAATGAATATAGTAAGTATAGTCAAGAGAGGCCAACCTTTGGCTTCAAGCCACAGATTCAAGTCCTCACTCTAAAATTTGCTAACTATATTACCTGAAGTATTTAAAAACAAACAAACAAAAAAAAACAACAACCAAAAACCCTCAACAAAAGACTCTCTGGTCCTAGCTGGTTTGGCTCAGTGGATAAAGCGTTGGTCTGAGAACTAAAGGGTCCTGGATTTGATTCTGGTCAAGGGCACATTCCAGAGTTGTGGGCTCCATCCCCAGTAGGGGCATGTAGGAGGCAGCCGATCAATGATTCTCTCTCATCATTGATGTTTCTATCTCTCTCTCCCTTTCCCTTCCTCTCTGAAATCAATAAAAGTATATATATATATTTAATATATTTTATTGATTTCTTACAGAGAGGAAGGGAGAGGGATAGAGAGTTAGAAACATCGATGAGAGAGAAACATCGATCAGCCGCCTCCTGCACACCTCCTACTGGGGATGTGCCCGCAACCAAGGTACAGGCCCTTGACCGGAATTGAACCTGGGACCCTTGAGTCCGCAGGCTGATGCTCTATCCACTGAGCCAAACCAGTTAGGGCGAAACGTATATTTTTAAAAATGACTTTCTGTGCCCCAGTTTCCTGTTAAATTAAATGAAGAAAATAATATTTATTAGTTCATTGTAAAGATTAAATGAGCTAAACATAAAATATCTTGTAAGATGATAGACATACAATGAAGTTATTACTTAAGTTAGAAAGGTATATTTCATCATGGTTGCATATCAGTATTAACTATGCAGCATTAAAAATGAAAGATTCCTAGGACTTATCACTATAATTTTTAATTTAATAGGTCAAAGGATAAGTGGGGATTAAGTTCTGGACAATCATAATTTCAAAAGTTGTCTATACCCTTTCGATGCATGGTTGGGATAGAGAACCATTGGTAGAGAATGGAAAATTCATGATGTTGGAGGTGAAAGAGAGAGAAACCAGATTTCAAACCACATTGTGGTAGGATAATGGCATACAAGTTCTTAATGAGAGAGAAGAAAAGGTCAGGGATTTCTGTTTAGTAGATAAAGGCTTTTGAAAAAATCAGCAACTGGTAGAGAATAACCAGATGTAGGGATAGTAACTCTTAAGTCAGTTTTACCAATTAGAGAAAAATTTATTTGGTTCAGTAAGAGATCTTTCCACCTCAAAATTCCCCTTTCAGCTACCTGGCAGTATTAAAAGAACAAAAACAATTAAAAGCAACAATATTTCCATTGTAGAGGAGTGGTGCTGGAATGGAAGTTAGGGCCAAAGAACAGTGAGGGAAGTGGACTGGGTCGGAGCAGCCGTGTAGAAGTGTTGGAAGGCACAATTAGGGTTGTAGACATATGCTCAGTGTACATTTTCAATGTAATAACTACCATATGTACTTTAAACAAAATGCCATTGTATGTTGCAGCCTGTCTGTTACTCGAGGAAGAGTGAGTGAATAGAGATGCAGGTAGTGACTCATGGCTGGCATGGAAACTTAAAACATCGGCAGCAGCATCTTCCTACATAGACCCCAGTGGCACACAGCACTATATCATTAACTTGCCCTTTGAAAAAAGCCCTAGAATCTGATTTATATGATTTCCCACTTTTCAGATTGCCTTGACCCCCAAATGAAATGGACATTCAACCAGGAACCAGTGAGCTCTGGTCTCTTCTTGCCATTGCATTGTTTTGAAATCCCCTATCTCATACTGACAATGAGTGTCTGGCCACCCAATGCAGGGGCTAACATCATAACGACACATCAGTCCCATAGTTCTGGCAAACTCAAAGCATATTAGGAATTGGGAATTCTCAGACTCCAGCCTCAGTGGCAAACAAAGGAAGCCATTCCACCCTAAACTGGAAGCTGGCAGACGAGAAAGGGACAATGAGGAATAGTCTGTCTCAGAGACATACTCTCAGAACATCATCAGGCACTCCCTCTACCTCATACAGCATTCACTCTGCATTCTTTTATCTAGTTTGAAAACCAACTTGTTTACTGTAATTGGTACCACAGGAGCCAAATAAATGCTTTCGAAAGAGTAACAGATAAGAAGAATAAAAATTATGTTGTTCCCACACTTACAGTTTACTAGATATCAACATGATGTGAGAGCATTCTTATAACTTGGAGACTGAGAGACTATTTACTGGTGTTTGCAATGCTGTAAAGGGTTTCCTTGAACCCATGCAAAGAATTCTAGAAGATGCTTTGAGACAATCTGATACTAATGGAAGGTAAGCTGTCATTATCAAGAACCTAAATCTGGACTCCTTGCTCACCTATCTCATTTTATTTGTCTAGGTACCAAATGTTCTTTTTTTCTAAGGAGTCCCCCTTTAAGATGATATCCCAGCATGTAGGTGCCAGAGCAATAACTATTAAGTGCCCACATATGGTGTTTTATGGGAATACATCTGATGCCATTATATTGTTGTCACAAGAATACTTGGCTCTTTAAGCCAGGAATACACATGCTCATAATAAATGATTTTATGACTTCACATACACAATCATGATGCACAGAAAGTATAAAGGAAAGGCTGCTTATTTTATGCAGCTTTGGCACCAACTCCAGCCCCAATTATAGGCAACAAGGGGATTGTATGAAGCCAGTGAAAGCATAAGGGTGGAAAAATGGAAAAGATAACACTATGCTTTCACAGACTGAAGCCTTTTATTGTTTTGATTGTAACAGTATTGTTTTGTTGTTTTATTTCCTTCCATGATCTTAAATGCTCCTTCCTTCTCTAGTGATTCCAAAATGTGAGTTGTCTCACTCATCAATGGCAACTCTTTAATCTTTTCTTTTGGCTCAGAACAAACAACAAAGGTAGTCATGGATGATTCATACCATCTTTCATGCTCAGTGGCAGACTCCTTCCCCTCCCTTAACAACACCTAAGCCTTTAAGATGGAGTTGGGGGAAAGTGAAGGTAGGAGACAGCTGTTCTCCTGTTGTTTCTATTGAGGGTTCGTACGCTGCAGTATTTCCAGATTACAGTCGTGTGAAGCATTTTCTGCAAAATAGGAAGCCAAGCCAAATTTGCTGGGTTTCAGGTCTGCAGACAAAATTTAAACCAGCTGGATTTTATTGGGAACTGTTGTGCACAAGTAAACCTCGTGGTGAAACTGAAGCCAGCGTTTGTCTCCATTGGAATGGGCTGTATCTTTAGGGGATACCACCACCCCCATGTCTCTTCCCTTGAGGGAGTGTTGAATTTTGAAATGTCCTGGAGAAACCTGCCAGGTGATTTCTTAGAAGTTCTGATTGGAATATTAGCCAGTGAAGGTGGATGGTGCAACCAGATCAGGTGCCGCTCTTCAGAGAGGTTAAGAGGAAGCTGGGTCTCCCCCTGAGATCTGATTTTAAATTACCCCAGTTAAAACAGCTAACGATTCCTCATACACATATACTTATAACAACAAAAGCCAACACACACACATACATATTCACTGAATCTCTTTCACACCCACACAGAATAGAGCTTGGTCAAAGTGCCAAATAATGGCCAACTGAATTGCTGTATACAGCAGAAGTTCCATACCATATTTTGAGCATGCCTTACATGAAAATGTTCATGTTCCTTGCTTAGAAACATGCCATTTTATAGATTTAAGCATGTAAGTAGCAGAAGCAAAGAAACATGCCCTACTGTGATTATTTAGTGAGCCTCAGACACATTATTTATAAAGCTATTTGGAGTTTGGAAAACAACGAAATAAAAACCTTTTACTCCAAATCTCAATTTAGATTTCTGAAAGAATGAGTATTTTTTCAAGGGCAAAGAAAGAACTGAAAAGCCTCTCTTAAATTTTTGGTATAATCACAGGAAGGAAAAGTTCTTGGCAGACTACTGGTCTTTTGGCAAAAAACAAAAACAAAAACAAAAAACCTACTCCAGAGCTTACACAGGTAGTGTGGATGTTTGTTGAAAATGTACTGGCCTCAAATATGTCTTCAGCCACCTAATCCAAGAATATTAGGGCACGACTAACATCAGAGATCACCTATTTTTGATAAACTTTTACTAAAATTTAAAATTTAACATGTAAGAAACCTGTGTTCTAGGGTAAGGGTAGCTGATTTCCTCTGTACCACCTGGTATATTTAGAGATCAAACTTATTTCCTAGACTCTTGCTTTTTTTTTAAATCTTCACCTGAGGGTATGCTTTTTATTATTATTATTATTTTTTTAGAGAGAGAGGAAAAGAGAGAGAGAGAAAAGCCATCGATGTGAGAGAGAAACATCTATCGCTTGCCTCACATACTTGCCCCACCCAGCGATCTAACCTGAAACCTTCCTGTACAGGAAGATGCCCCAACCAACTGAGCCACCTGGCCAGGGCAGGCTCTTGGTTTTGTTTTGCTTTTTATATTACATCAAACAAATTTTCAAGGATTCTCTTCTTATACACACACATGTTCCCTGGAAGATATAACATCCTATATAATAGAGAAGTGATATGCAAATTGACCATCACTCCAACACACAGTATGGCTGCCCCCATGTGGTCAAAGATGGCCGTCCCCATGTGAACACAGGATGGCCAGCAGGGGAGGGCAGTTAAGAGTGACCAGGCCTGCAGGGGAGGGCAGTTGGGAGGAACAAGGCCTACAGGGGAAGGCATTTGGGAGGGACAAGGCCTACAGGGGAGGGCATTTGGGAGCAACCAGGCCAGCAGGGGAGGGCAGTTGGGGGAGACCAGGCCTGCAGGGGAGGGCAGTTGGGGGACCAGGCCTGCAGGGGAAGACAGTTGGGAGGGACAAGGCCTGCAGGGGAGGGCAGTTGGGAGGGACAAGGCCTACAGGGGAGGGTATTTGGGAGGGACAACACCTACAGGGGAGGGCAGTTGGGGGAGACCAGGCCTGCAGTGGAAGACAGTTGGGAGGGACAGGCCTGCAGGGGAGGGAAGTTAGGGGTGATCAGGCTGGCAGGGGAGGATAGTTAGGGGTGACCAGACTGGCAAGGGAGAGAAGTTAGGGGTGACCAGGCCAGCAGGGGAGGGCAGTTGGGGGCAACCAGGCCTGCAGGGGAGGACAGTTAGGGTGACCAGGCCGGCAGGGGAGGGCAGTTAGGGGCGTTCAGACTGGCAAGGGAGCAGTTAGGCATCGATCAGGCTGGCAGGGGAGTGGTTAGGGGGTGATCAGGCTGGCAGGCAGAAGTGGTTAGGGGCAATCAGGAAGGCAGGCAGGCGAGCGGTCGGGAGCCACCATTCTGGATTGTGAGAGGGATCAGTCAGAAATCCGATGAGGGGTCCCAGATTGGAGAGGGTGCAGGCTGGACTGAGGGACACCCCCCGCCCCCCACCCCCCGCTACATGAATTTCGTGCACTGGGCCTCTAGTTTATAATAAACTGATAATTGTAAATTTCAAATCATTAGATGAGAAGAGTATATTATGGTTGTTAAAATCAGTTTCCAGTACCCCAACATGCCTTGTTTAAATTCTCCCTCTATTGCCTTTAGTGTGATCTTAGATAAATTACTAACTTCTAAGTATTACAGTTTCCTCTTGGATTAAAAAAAAAAAAAAAAAAAAGAGCACCTACTTCACATATTGCTTGTGAAAATGAATCAAAACATAAAATGAATAGAATAGTGTTAAACACATACATGTAGCACTAGGTAGGTTACAGGACTCTGAGTCAACAAAAGACAAGTAAGCTAGCCTTCATAGCCAGGGTATAGCTTTAAACTGGCAAGCAACATCTTTATATGTTTATTAAACCTTAATTTGAAGGAATTATATCTTATATAGCTTCAATTTCTTCCATGTTATTTTGCAATGCTGAGATGAGTTTGCAAGGAGATCTTTTAAAATGTTCCTTGCCGTTTTTCAAATGGTGGGATTATTTTCAAGCATCTGTCCAGAGCTTGCTACCATTAATATTAATGCAGTGTTTTAAAGAGCTGCTTCTGGCTATTAGTCATTCAATCTATTTAAGGTTCTTTGAGGTGACAACATGCTCAAAGAGTACCAACACCTGATAGTCACTGCTTTCCAAAAGAAGTGATTTCAAAGGAAAGCTAACTGCACCAAAGAATCTCTGCAGGCTCTACCTCTCTATTCTAAAGACTAGCAACTTCCAAGACAGTAACTTTTGCAGTTTTAAGGAAATTAAAATTTTTCTATGTGTGAAGTTCTAATGAGATGCCAAGACAAAGTGTTCCTGGTCACCCCTAACTGCCCTCCCCTGCAGGCCTGGTTGCCCTAACTGTCCTCCCCTGCAGGCCTGGTTGCCCCCAACTGCCCTGGAAGTTGTAACCTACACCATCATAGAGGTTACACCATTCCTCATGGTCTAACCTAGTTGCTGAGTCTGACTGCTATCCTTGGGAGGTTAGGCAAACCTCGGGGAAATTTAAGGGTTCTGTGATTTTTCTATGTGTGAAGTTCTAATGAGATGCCAAGACAAAGTGTTCCCTAAAATTGCAAAAGTTAGCATGAAAAATAGGATTTGCCCCAATACATTTAGGTTTCATTTTGGAGGTTCAAATAAGTAACTTGATCTAACTGAATTTCCTCCTCACCCTTTGGTTGTTCTTTACCTTGGAGCCTTGGTGTGGAGCTCAAATTCTGCATTTCTAGCTGAATACCCTGTGCTGCATGATGAAGCTCCAGTGAGGATACTGTTTTGTTTTCTGACGCATGACTTTTATCCATCACATCATTGGTTATCCATGTGGACGGTAAAATAGTGGGGACAATGAAAGTTCTCCCGGTGATCCATGTTTACTTTTTCATGTTTATAACATAACAATCTTGGTACTAATGCATCTGGGCTATATTAATAATTTATTTATACATAACAAAAAGCAGACATCACCTCACTATTCTTTAATGAAAACCAGCGCCTCTCTTTCTGTTGACTCTGGGGATGTTTTATTGCGTGGGATAAATGGGAGGTGATGAGATCTCTTGCTCCACTGACTTGGTAAGCAAATTGAAACATATTTAAGAATCATGGTTCTAGGGATGGTGTCTCTTTTTGAGTTCTGAGACCAATTCCAATGTGTGTGTGTGGAAGGGGGTTTCCCCCACAACAAGCAATTTTAGAGATACCACCTGGTGTCCTACAATTCAATCCAATTCTGACACTACCTACCCAGAGGTAACACTGTATTCCACAGTTCTTCAAGACAGTTCCCTCCCCACCATCCCCCGAAAGACGCCAGTTGCAATTTCAGGTTTTTACTTATACTTCTGACCAACTGGCTATAAATTAGTTTCCAACAACCCCTCCAACTCAGGATGCCAACTGCATGTCCAAGTTATCTGTACTTCAGACTGACTGGCTATCAATGAGAGGTTTTCATGACTTTCTCCTCAGGTTTGATTAATTTGCTAGAATGGCACACAGAACTCAGAGAAACATTTTACTTACCAGATCACCAGCTTATTATGAAAGGATATAACTCAGGGACAGCCAGACTGAAGAGATATAAAGGGCAAGGAGCTTCTATGCTCTCTCCAGGCACGCCCTCTCCCAGCACCTCCACATGTTCATGGACCAGAAAGTTCTCTGAACCCATTCATTTTGGGTTTTTATGAGGCTTATTACATAGAGATGGTTTATTAAATCATGACGAGCCCCTCCTTCTCTCTGGAGGTTGAGGGGTGGGTACTAAAAGTTTCTTCTAATCACTTAGTGGATTCCCCTGGCAACCAACCTACATCCTTCTGTTACCTAAGAGTTTCCAAAGGTCACCTCATTAACATAACAAAAGACACCCTTATTGCTCTAACCACAAGAAATAATAGGAACTCTATGCCAGGAATAGAGTGGAAAACCAAATGTCTTTTTCTTAGTATAAATCACAATATCTCAAAACAACCAATGCTGAAATTTCTTCAATGGAGGCACAGAAATATGTGCTTGTATTGATGATTCAAGTAAAGAATTCAGGAAAAGAATCAATTGATTCCAGGAAAGAATCAATAATTTCTCTAAGCCAGTAGTCCCCAAAGTGTGGTACCTGGACAAACAGTATTTACAACACCTGGGAACTTGTTAGAAATGCAAATGCCCAAGTTCATCTCATACCTGCTCTAAGCCACTATTATAGGAAATTATAAGGACACGCTTGAACTCTTTCATGACACCAAGACACCTGGTGTCCATAAAAATGGATTATTAGATTAACATCATGTATCCAGTTGATTAGTTAATCAATTTCTCAGCAGTAGACAGATATATAAATTATTTAATGTATCTTAAATGGTCCTTAAGAGGTAATCTAGGTCCACACTATTCAAAGGGTGATTCCTGGACCAACAGCATCACCTGGGAGCTCATTAGAAATGCAAATCTCAGGCTCCATTCCATAACTACTATATCAGAATCTGCATTCTTACTGGAAACCACTTTATTCTTAAACACATTAAAGTCTAAGGCCAGTTGTCCAAGTTCATCATCTACCTAACATCACGCAAAGATATATTTAAGAAGTCACTCATCCTGAGAAAATATGACACCTTAGATCAGTGGTTCTCAACCTTCTGGCCCTTTAATACAGTTCCTCATGTTGTGACCCCCAACCATAAAATTATTTTCATTGCTACTTCATAACTGTAATTTTGATACTGTTATGAATCATAATGTAAATATCTGATATGCAGGATGGTCTTAGGCGACCCCTGTGAAAGGGTCATTTGACCCCAAAGGGGTCACAACCCACAGGTTGAGAACCACTACCTTAGATCTTCCAGAAATCAGTCTGTCTCCAGCACCATCTATATGACATCATAATACTATGCAAAAATTATTTATTTGCATGATTTTCCATTTCCTCAAAATCTGTAGTAAGAATTTCTTTTACTGAATTTTACTATGTTCTAGCTATTTCTTTACATAAATTAACTGCTATAACCTTTGTACTAGCATTCTGGTTTAGGATTGATATTATATTTTTCACTTCACAGACACAAAATTGAGGCAAAGAGAATGAGTCTCTTGTTTACAGTTATTTATCTTGTGGAAGGCAAAACATTTGAATCCAGACATGCTAGTGCCATATTGCGTTCCTAGGGCCATGATCTCTAATAAAATCTATTAACACTTTCAAACATGGCATCTGATTATTAGAGTAATTGCTACTGATCATGGTTTTTACCAAAATTCAGGAGTGGAGCTGAGGAAGAAGGGAGGAGGAAGGGGCCCTGTTTATATTTTAGGTTTGAAAGCTAATAAAGGTTAAATATATTAATTTATTCATGAGGACCAAACCCAAAGAAATGTCCTGATCTCTAAGTCTATAAATTAAATAGCATAAAAGCAAAATATATGGATCAGAATTTTTACATTGGGTGGTAACTAAAGTCATTCTAAAGAAATGGCTTATTTTTTATTATTCTCTTTATTGGTAACTTATAACACACATGCCTATTCTTTAAAGAATCTGAAGAGTTTTCATATAATAAAAAACAAGATCCTAAAGGAGTAATCACTAATTTCTAAGAGGAAAAACATACATTTATAAGTGAGTGTCTATGAATTTGATGAACTACAAATTCACCATGGAGCCACTTTAATTCAGAAAATACAAAATACTGGGCTATTTACAGGCTATGTTATAAATATGAATACAGAGCAGGGAAATTCTGTTGACTGTTCCTTGGAAAACCAAGAGACTTTTTTTAGCACCTGGACTGAATTTGAAGGATACTGGAATTGAATTAAAGTTTTGTGTAGAAACCAAGAAAAGGTCAGTGGTTTTGGCTAGATGAAGTGATTTATTTAAAGCCAGAATTTAACACAAACTCCTGGAATACTAACCTATATGAATTGGCTATAAGGGAAGACGGCATGTGTATGTGTTCAGGAGACAGAGAGGGAGAGGGAAAAGGAGAGAGAGAGGGAGAGGGTGAGGGCGAGGGAGGGAGAGGGGGAGGGAGGGAGGGAGGGAGGGAGAGAGAGAGAGAGAGAGAGAGAGAGAGAGAGAGAGAGAGAGAGAGAGAAATTTTTGCAATAGAAATGTCTTTCACAATTCACTTAGCTGTTTTATTTGTAGTCTATAATCTTCCTTCTCAGACAGCTAGTGATCAGCCAACAATAAAAATTCAAACAATAATTTACAAAAGTGAGTTTGAGCTTTCATTAATCATTTTCTGTGCAATATTTAAAGTATTATACTAAAAATAAGTGTAAAATTTTATGTAGGTTAGAAAAAAATGTATAAAAGTATGCATTATGCACCTCCATATATATGGGCATGTTTAAAGAACTTTATATAAAAATGTTCACTAATGGAATGTTATTTTTAGATCAAGACCTTCACTGGGAATAGACAGATGAAATGTTGAAAGGCAAGATGAAATACAGCCAAATAATCTATCCATTGAATGCAGACAAGTAAGATAAATAAAACAGTCTTACTAGCAATCTTGATATCTAAGAGGAGGCTTTAATAAACAGATGGGGGAGAAATAGGACTACAAAAAAAAAGAGAAGAAATTAATGATAGAAACAGGTACTAATACCAAGGGCTCTTTTCTTAAGCTTCTTAAAGGACTATATACATTTTTAGGAATTTTTATATTAAAATTTCACAAAAGTCAATTCGTTTTGCAAATCTTTGGGGGATACTCTTTTTTCACCCTTATTATTAACAGACAGAGCAACCCATATTTTATAGTTTGTTAAGGATATAAAATCATTTAAGAGCAAATATATGTTCGGGTCAATTATTTATTTATGTGTTGATACCTTCCATGGATCAACTGTAAAATAGTTGCCTACTACTCAAACTTTTTGAAAGGTGATCTATAAAGAGGAAAATTGTTAGAAATTATAAGGAACTTGAAATGTTTTTATTAAAGTGGGCAGCAGCAGCTTGGTCTTGTTAATTCCTGATTCCTTTGCTCAAATATTTGAATTGAAAATTCCAGTGTAAGTAGAAACACAAATGAGTGAGGCTCTTAATAGGGAAGCTGAATTATTAGGAGAGTTCCAATAAAAGAATGAAAAACAATGGTGTTCAGAAGACAGTTCTACTATAGAGATGTAGTAGACATTGGTTCATTTTGTTCATTCATTCATTCATTCATTCACTATGTATTGAGTGGCTAATGTGTACCAACTGTTTTTAGGCAATGGGGTGAAGCAGGCCACCTTGAGAGCTGCGCAGTATTAGCCTTGCCTTTCTGTGCACAGACGTTTCTCATTCCCTGGGAGGTGTGAGAGAAAAGAGGCTCTGGGACCTATGGCCAGTGACTGGGTGTTTCCCACATGTGGATTAGAGCAATGGTTCCCAAACTTCCCACACTTGATTGAAAATCAGAACCACCTGGTGTGTGTGTGTGTGTGTGTGTGTGTGTGTGTGTGTGTGTGTGTGTGTCTAATAATGAGTTCTGAGCTATCTATATTTTAAACTAATCATCATCTGGATATTTCAGAGTGTTAACAGGTTTGAGAATCAAAAATTTAATGTCCATCTTTCTCAACACTTTGTGATTGTCTTTGTGATCATCACGTTCTTAACTAATAATGAAAAGATTTTTCCTAATAGAGTTATGGAACCAGTTGGCTTTAGTGAAACATCAGAAAAAGATACCCAATGGTCCAGTTCTCGATCCAGAACCCCAAACAATTGCTTAGAGTGACAAGCAATTCAAAGGTATAGAACATTTGCTATGTAACAGGCACTTTATAAACAATCTCATTCACAGTCTCCGATGAATGTGGAGCCTCTGTCATGCCCTAATAGGAGAGTTATAGCAGAGACCCCCCACCCCCGAGTTCTGGAGCAAGGCTATGCCACCTGCAGTGGAGGACTATTTGCCATTTGAAATATAGCTCCTAACATGCTCCTAACTGGGTATCATTAAATCCATTAAGTCATTGGTTCCCAGAAAGGTGAATAGAGACTATCAGTGCTAACTGTAAAAGGGCAGCTGCCACAGCACAAACCCATGAGAAATGGCTTTAGATTACAGTGGTGAAGGGAAATCCTCTCCAGAGGCAGTGCTTGAACAGTACGCCTTCTCTTTTTTAATCCTCACCTAAGGATATTTTAAAATTACTTTTGAGAGAGAAATATTAAAGGGATGGAACCCACAACCTAGGTGCCTTAACTAATAATTGAACCTGAAAACTTTTGGTGTACGGGATGACACTCCAACTAAGTGAGCAACCCAGCCAGGGTTAAGTACTACTCTTAATTGTCACTTTGTAGAGAAAGAAGTGGGAAGAAGTTAAGACTGATGGACAGCGGTAAATTGCTTGATTAGAGAAATGAAAAGAGCAAACTTAAAAGATTGTAGATAAGGAAATGAGATGAAGAGGCATGTGGAAGGACCCATAATAGTGGCACAAGCTAGGCACATCTTTATATTCAAGTTAATGTCTCGCTGAGAGTACTCACCAGAGAGTAGGCCCTTAGCAGTTAGGTAAATTTGTGACCTACCCCGTGGAGGCCAACCAGGCCTGTGCAGTGAGCATGAAGAGTATAACTATTGTGAAAGGATGGTGCAGTGTCTGGGCACCACAGAATGGACTCCCTCTTCCTAGAGCTAATCCATCAAAGTTTTAGCAATCCCGAATGACACACCTCCCAGCAATAGCAGAGACCAATACTAAACCCTCAATTTGGCAGTTTGGTGGCAGATTGATGATTTCATAATCCTTCCACCCTGAAGAAGGCAGTGATGCATTCCTACTGGAATTTATCCCTACTCTGGATATGAATATGCCTTTGTTCATTATCATCAAAATGGTTCCTCAAATGCCTAATCTTTGTATAAGTGCAACATGACAGACCTTCACCTTATGCCATACCTCCTTCTTTCCTAGCCAGTGCCTTTCTGCCACTGTGGCTCCACTCAGCAGTCATAAATATAGTAAATTCAATTTCTAGAGAATCAAGGCTCATGAGAGGTGTGGGACAGGTTCCAAAGGATAAATGCTTGCCCCTTTTTTTCTGACATGAAGACAGTTCTACAATGCATTTCTCAAAGCACTTTGGAAGAACCTAAAAGAGCAAGACAACCCAAAAAGAGTTAAAGTGATAGTTTGAGTTGATTATTCTTGACTTTCATTGTGTAGAGTTTTACAATAAGGATATGAGCTCAGGTAGAAACTGGCTGGTTTTCAAGTAGAAATCAGAGAGATTAAAATGAGGATTCTATAACATTGAAAGCTGACTGCTTCTACAACCCAAATAGCAAGAGACAAGACTGAAAAAGATTTCCAGTTATTTCTGAGTTAAACAAATTGATTCAACTAGGCAGCAAAAAACAGATTAAGGGTATTACATTTTCACCCAAGTCCATTGTTTAGATTAGTTTAAATCATTAAATTAATTTAAATCATTAAGTTGGAGTAAGGAAGCAAGGAAATAAGGCAGACTTGGGAAATAAGGCAGATTTGGGAACTAAGTCAAGAAAACTCTTTTTTTATTATGGGTACTGGCCAATGTAACTGACTAAAAGCAAATAGATGAGAACTCTAACACATTTTAAAGAGATTATATTGCCAAACAAACCACCAGTCTGCTTGTAAAAAGTGTGTGACTCCAAAATAGCTTTCAGTCCCTCAAACTGTATGACCAGGATATGGTCTATGAGAGCACCATATTCCTAGGGAGGGCACACTCCCCCAGACCTAATTTGAATATAGCTATAAAGGAAGATGGACAGGGAAGAACTCCCAGAGGGCAAAAATCATAGCCACAAAAAGTGGTCCTTCCCAGGTGGCCAAAAATGTGCACAATGCCAGGGAAGCTTCATAAGGCCTGTCAAGAAGGATCCCATTACTAACTTTCCCACATTTCCTTATTTTGAATGAGAGTTTTTATTGAAGTTATGAGGTCTCTGTTACAGTGTATAATGTATGTGTGTGTGTTGGGGGAGGAAGTGTTGGTGTTTGTATTGGGGGAGATTGCAGGGAATAATAACTAATCTCTATAGTTTATAGGTTGCCTGTCTCCTACAACACACCATAAAATCTGGATTGCACATCATCCAAGATCTACTCCAATCTTAAATTTAAAAAAAATAAGCAGGCAGATAATTTTCAGAAGCATAGAAAAGAGGCCTTCCGTAAAGACTGTAAATCAACCTAAGGGACAATCTTACTGTATATAAAATAATGCATAAAAATCAATTAAATATATAGAGGTCAACTACAAAGAGTCTAAAATATAATCTTAAAATGATGACTTATAGTAACAACTGTAATATGTAACAACATCTATAAATAATTATAGTCAAAGCTATTTAAGAATATGATTATCGTAATTTTTATTAAGAAAATGAAGGCCAATTAAAAGATTAAAAAAATTACAGCCATGTATCATAAAGCTCAATATCATTTTTTTTTTTAAAAAAGGCAAATGTCTGGTGGCAGATGAAGGGCAAGGGAAAGAAAGGATCCTGAATGGGGCCTGGGTACCAAAAAGCGGGGTAGGCAGCTGAGAACCTGCCTGTCCCAGGAAGGTGGCAAGAGGCAGGAATGCATAGGAGTAAGGCTCCAGGGTCCTCACATATGCCCCACTGGACTTCATTTCCAACACACAAATGGAAAGATAAAATCATTAAGAAGTCAGAGATGATGACTGCAGAATATGAAGCCCCAAGTGCAGGCCCTTCTGAGTACCTGTGTGACTGTACTGGCCACATGACCATGAAATTGGCCCCGCTGATGCCTAGATCCTGCCTCTCTATGACATAATTGTGTTAGCTTATTGTACATCAGAGTTTTTATTCTCTCAGTGATTCTTCAGTAGTGGTTGAGAACCACTACCCTAGACAATATCATGCATATGTGTATCACTTATGTATCATGTGTGTGGGTTTCAGTATATGATGATTACTTCTGAAGTAGGGGGAGAAAAAGATGTAAAATGAAGGGGCACTTAACAAATAAAAAAATAAAGGCAATGTTTGGTATCTTAAACTGAATGGTAGATACCATTATTCTTCATAGTTTTTTTATATTAAATATTTTCTTTGGAAAATCATGTAAAATATATTTTTAAATGTCAACGGAAAGTATCTAATTGAGGAAGAATGGTTGGCTATTCAAGAAGCAGTGAAAAAAATGTCCCCTTTACATAGCCCAGAAAACACATGCAGGGTCAGAATATGAGCCCAAGGCTATACCAGGTCATCACTTTGCTGTAAGGGACCACAGATTCAGGATCATTGTAAGAGACATGCAGGTCAGTGAGCTGTCACATATGTCAGTACAGACATCTGATGTAGGCTACAAAAGTGACATTACTGGTACTCAAAGAAGAAGATATTTTAGGCAAGGCATATGACTAAGTAAAACTTTTTTTTCATTGTTACTACTGCTTCAAAAGATGTTCAGTGTCATTTATATTTAAAATTAAAAGTAAAACAATCTTTTTTTTTTACTAAGAATATAATTGAAACAAACATATTTCTAGTTCCTACCAAATTTAAAAATGCAAAAATTCTGTGGTCTAGTAATCTCACTGTTCAAAACCTATTCTATTGAAATGCCAGCTAAAATTGTCTATATTGATAAACAATCATATTCTATTCATAGAGTAATTAAATAAATATGGTATGTATGTATATACATACATACACACAAATACTATAGAATACTATGCAAACTTTACAAAGAATTAAGCCATCACACATGTATATACTTGCAAATGTGTCTATCACATATTTTTAAGTTAAGAAGCAAGCTCTAATGCAGAATGTATAGTATTATTACATTAAAAATATGTGTGTATGTGTGTGTCAGGATGAAGAAGGCTCCTATTTGGATGTATACAAGGTATTCAAGCTTTATATGTACTTAAAAGGTTCAAAGTAAAAAAAGGGGAGGGGTTGAAAGGATGTACATCAAGCTTCTGAACGTTGACTTTCTAGAGAATGGAACAGGGGGGAGATTTATTTTTATTTCTGTACTCCTTTAAATTAAGTCTCAGCTTATATCTATCATACATGTATTGCTATGCCTTCCATTCCCTGTAGGATTTAATAAGTAGGTAGTCTCTTTTCATTTTTAAAAATAATTCCTCGAAAAAAGGAACTGAATCTTTATGGGCAGAGTGGGGATATCCCCAAATTTCTTTTAGAGTTGGCAAGAAAAAAGACAATTTAAGCAATGTGACAAGAGCACATTCCTGTCAGTGACTGAATCCCTCAGTGTAGCCGAGCTACACAATAGTCATCCTTTAACTTTTCTATCCCTGTGGTCCTCTCTGTACTAACCAATGTGTCTCTGTTCCATTTCTTTCACCTTTCTATCAGCTCTGCCTGCAACAGACTTGCTCTGTGCTGCAAGACCCCAGGAGGAAGTCAGCCTGTGAGGATCCAGCGGTTAGTGGTTAAGGGAAGTTGGTGGCTGAATACATACACTTTGTTCAGGATGCTCCTTTGCCTAAGTCTGGTCCTGCAGGGGAGGTGGGCTCTCTGGCACATTTTCCAAGCTTAATTCTGTGACCAGAACTAAGAGGTTCTGCCTGCGAGGGCTTTGTGGCACACTGAAGGGACACAAGCTTGCTGTCTACCTTTTCACAGACAGGAGGACGCAGGAGGCTGCCAGTTAGGATCCCAAGTCTACTGCACTCTGGGTATAGAACCCTGAGCAAGACATTTAATCTCATAGCTTCCTTTATCTTGTGTGTGAAACGAAGAAAATAAGAGCGTCTAGCTCATGAAATTATTAGGACTAAGTAAAAAAAAATGTGACCAGAATTAAGCACTCAATAAACTTTATAATTATAATATTAAAAGATGGACTTGGTCACATTCATGTAGATTACTTCCAGCTGAATTCAGGCTCCAAGCAAGTATTCTTCAAACTTCAGAGAGAAACACATTAGTGAGTTATAAAATCCATTTAGTGGGTAGTAGTCAACATTGAAAATAATGGAATAGAAAAACAATAATCAAAAACACGCACACAGAAGACATTGCATATAAAAAGCTAATGGAAAATTCATTGCTTACTGTGGTCTCAGGTTAAGTGAGTTTGAAAAACAATGCTGTAAGCCAAACAAATGTGCAAAACAGAAACTCTTCCCCAATTGTCTTCTCAACTCTACTCATTTCTGCCTCTTTCAAGTAAAGTGAGCGAAAGCTCTAGGGCTTTGGAAACATGCTGCAGTGATAGATCTTTTTGATAATGCCGGAGCATGCTGGGGTGATGTGAGAAATCAGGAGGTGATGGTGAGAGAGCCAGTTCATTCAAACATGCGCTGTTGCTACTTCCCAAGCATACGGGGCAGGGATAAAGACGTTTAGAACCAGCCAGGCCTCGGGATTTGGTTCTTGTTTTTGTTTGAAACTTTTCCTCTTAATTCAAGGATGGAGACTGTGACGGAAGGCCTGCAAGGTTCTTTTAGGTCTATAAACCTGTCACTTAAAATTCCTGCTTTTAGTGGGTAATGTTTGAGGAGCAAAGCTCATAAAGTTTAGTGAGTGAAGAAAGTGAAGTAGTTTTAGATTTTTTTCATTGTTACTACTACTTCGATGTTGATGAATTTTTAAATTCTATTTCTACTGTTTCTCTAAAAATAATTTTTGCTCTGTACAGGTTATAGTAGCTAAACACATGGAAGTAAAATATGACAATACTTAAAAATACATGGAAGAAAACCAGGCTTAGGACTAGAATTAGGTTGCTGGGAGTGACATTTTGAGGGAACTTATGCCCAGGAACAGAGTTATCTCTAACCTGTAGAATCTACCTTTTGTTTTTTTCTTCTGACTATCATTTAATATGGAGAAACCAAGTAAAAATAACCATGATAATGTAACTATATATTATCAGTCTCAATTATTTTATTTGCTATTTCCTTCTGTAATGTTATGAGCTGTTCATTATAAATACATTTATTTCCGACAGAATTAGCCACCTAATATTAATCAAAGAGCATGATTAGTTAGAAACTAAGATTCAACATATACCATGCTGCATTCTCCTCTTTGTATCATATTTCAATTGAAATATGTCTCTAGTGCTAATTATAAAAATTGTAGAAATTCCACAGAGGATTCTGTTGGAATCAAAACCATACACTGAATTGTATGTCTATTACCTAATACACAACAAATCATAATTGTAATCACATTAGTATCTGTAAAGAAATATAGAAAAATTTAAAATGTGTGTGTGGACCTGTATAGAGTTAACCATGTCAATGTATAGGTACAGATATAGATACATATGTGGTTGTATCTCTCAAATATTTTTCATAAATATAAAAGTTTGGTTTGCCATGAAACATCTGTTATTTCCTCCCGGGAATGCTGTTTGCAGGTTTGGTGGTTTCAACTAGGGGCCTAGGGGTCTGGGGATGTTTTGAAATTTGGATGGTTGCATGGACTAACCCTGAATATGGACAGTGGAGAGGCCTTGAATTAGTATATGATCATTTCCTGCGCTTCTTTCTATAAGACTCATAGACAAATCCCTCTCAGCCACTTGCTTACTTTAAGATGCTGGGAAAATTATTTAAATTCCCAAATATCAGTTTTCTTCTTTCCAAAATTGAATAAATAATAACTTTAGAAAGTATGTTTTCCATCTCATCATTACAGCCAGGTCAATATTAAAACCAAGGGGAGCCTGGCTGGTATGGCTCAGTGGTTGAGTGTCGACCTATGAACTAGGAGGTCACAGTGTGATTCCCATTCAGGATACATGCCTGTGTTGCAGCTGTCTCCAGTGTGGGGCCTGCAGGAGGCAGCTGATCAATGATTTTCTCTCACCATTAATGATTCTCTCTCTCTCTCTCTCTCTCTCTCTCTCTCTCTCTCTCTCTCTCCCTTCCTCTCTGAAATCAATAAAACTATATAAATAAATAAAATAAAAACAAGGGGAGACAAAACAAATCCAAGAGTCAGTATGTTTTACATAGGTTGGCAACCAGAAAGTAGATTAAAAAATTAATGGTCCCCTAATGAATCCAACCTTGATATATACATCCTTGTAAAGCCTCCTCTCATAGTGACGCTGAACTTGGCCATGTGACTTGCTTGTCCAATGAGACATGATCAAATGTGAAAGAAGCAAAGGCTTGATAAGTACTTGCCCATTAGGGCTTAGCTGCTGGGAATGCTATCTTCACTGTCAGAATCCCAGGATCTACTGCTGAAGAGGTCCCAGGGAGAAGAGCCATGCCAAAGATGTTTGCTAAACACCATCTTGCATTGCCCAGCCTCAGTTGAGCCACTGGATGACTGTAGCTATACGAGTGACCCCAGATCATCAGAAGAACCACCCAACTGAGCCAAGCCTAATGTGCAGAATTGTGAGTAAATATATGGTTATTTCCAGTCCCTGCATTTTGGGGTGGTTTGTTACTTACGATAAATACCTAATACATTCAGCTATCTGGTAGGATAAATATTTCATGCTGTCAATATTGAAATCAATAAATAATATCTAGGAATGACCAATCATGTAAGTTAAAAACATATAACTTACATTTGTCATGTAGACAAATGAGTAAAATTACCAAATGCACAAAACATAATCAGAAAATAGATTTTAAAAAATGGAATAGCAGACTAAGTTGTCTTTGTGAACAAATTTTCTGTGCTGGACTACTACTTTGTGCTGTTCAAGAAATATATATTATATATAATTCACTAAATATGTATAACTTACTGAAACATGACCTTCTGTGAAGCATATGCTGGAAAATCTTGCACAGAGATTCTTCACTTTGTGACATGGTCCTACAGGTGCACTGCACTTGAAGCACCGTCCCAAGGGTGCCCATGTAAGCTGCTTTGCAGTCATCGCTTCCTGAGCAAATGAGGTCCTGCTTGCCCAAGGTACTGATGCAAGTCTCATCTTCATGGCACTTTCTAGTCACAGGCTGCCAGCATTTTGACTGAAATGTCCTGTAGCGCCTCCTATAAAGAGTCAAGAAATGGACTTCATCTCTGAATAATATTCTTTCACATTAGCATGAGGTGCTTCCTCAGCTAATGAAAGACTGACATAAAACACAATGCCTCCTAGATGCCAGTACATGGCTGAAAACTAAGTTTGTACATTTAAACATCCCAGTAGAGAGTGTGGAAGAAAAAGTGGGGAAACCTTGTGAATTTCCTCGCGTGATGAAAGACAGAGGCTAAGTTTACGATTCCCTGGATGAATTTTCCTTCATTACTAATTTTCTTTCAATGGCTGATGATTTGCAGTCTGAACTACATGGAAGATTTATTAGCAGTGTTTTTTGAAGCAGAATGTGGTTTTGGTTGACTAGCAGTTGGCCACTGTTTCACACTAAGTGATTTTAGATAAGGCTCTTCACCTTTCCAGCCTGTTTTCCCACAGGATGGGAGGTAATATATTCTTTCTTAACATTTCTAAGCAGACCAATTAGAATTTTAAAATGCTTTGAGCTTCTCTGACTGCAAAAGCTAATTTAAAGCAAAAAATTTATGAGTTTATTTAATTGCCAACATAATCCATTAGAACCACATCCATTCATAACTTTCCTGACCATGTATTCGTGCTGTACTAGCAGTGAATAAAAATCTCACTAATGTACAATAATTTCATATTTGAAATTTTCACAGTAACAGGATATTCCTCTCAGTGGAACCAAGGATATTAATCTTCCTATTTAATATTTATCACCTAAAATTACTTTTTACCCTTTATTGAATAGGTCGCCATTAAATCTGCATGAAAACCCTCTGAATACATACTTGTCATGAGCTTATTTGTCCACATGGTCCTACTCTGCTAAAACCATAAGCCACATTATTTTCAATAATCTCATATTTTAAGTCATCTTAAAAGAATCAGCTTTTCAATACATTGGCAAAATTAATTTATACACAAAGAAATACAAAAGAAAGTTTGAGTACATAATTTTGATGCCAGAAGAACAAACATATTCCTTTAATGCAATTATGGGTTATTCATAAGATGTTATCTAAATGTAAGTATTGCCCTGGCTGGTTTGGCTCAGTGGATAGAGTGTCGGCCTGTGGACTGAAGGATCCCAGGTTTGATTCCAGTCAAGGGCACATCCCCGGGTTGCGGGCTTGATCCCCAGTAGGGTGCGTGCAGGAGGCAGCCAATCAATTGTTCTCTTTCATCACTGATGTTTCTATCTCTCTCTCACTCTCCTTTCCTCTCTGAAATCAATAAAAATATATTTTTGAAAATTTGTTTAAAAAGTTGTTAGATATTTTTTCTAAGCAAATTCCTTTTTCCCTACTATTTTATCGAGTTCACAAATACAAATCTGTAATGCATTATAATTTTCTGTATGTTCCCAAGTGCATATAATTGGCAGAACATAATCTCAACTCCCAGTATATATTTGTGTTGGACAAAATTAATTGAAAAATAGTCTTTATATTGACTCCTTTGGCTCATTTAAATAAATAAAGGAGTTTCAAATCTATTATGTATTGAAGAATCTGGAACAGGGACAGAAGTACTATTTTCAAATCCAAGTGCTCTCCTTAGCCTTATATACAGCCTCTTCAGCCAATGAAGGAAGTGATAAAGGGCTTAATATCTTCACTGAAGAAATAGTTTTTCTCTTGGAGATTTTTTCCATCTGAATTACATTAACACAAATTTAATATAAATGCTAGAAATCTCTCTAAGGCAAAATTTGCTTGAGAAAATGACAAGATTTGTCTTTTCACCTTGACTACTAATATTGTGTAATATTTCCATCACTTCTGTAAAGTATTCATTAAGGGATTATCCCACATGGTGAAAAGACATTGATAACACACAGCCTTACTCTAAACTAATCTATGAAAGATAGAAATTACATAAAAGGAGACATGTATATCAATAAATTATAAAAATAAAGTGCAAGATATTAAAAAATAGAGGAAAACATATGACAACTTTTGTGTCTTTTGTGTTCTGAACCCTGAACCGAGCACTTTGGAGAGGTGGTGAAACCCAGGATTATTTGTGGAGGAAATTTAACAAAAAATGTACCAGTCAATCTGATGCCAAGGTGAGTTTATTTCAAAAGTGTGTGCTTCGAATCCATCACGGGACTTCTCAAGGATTATAACAGCAGACCCCATCACTTGCCATTAAAATATCTAATTTGATAGGGAAGTTTAGATATATCATTCTTTGAAGGTTGAATGCAAGTATTTTAGGATAATGAGGTAGCATATCTAGAGCCCTTGCAGTGGTATCAGGTAAAAGTGGGCGCCCATCCATGCAGACATCTGGTACTCTTATAGGGGTTGATTAAAACATGATAATAACATATCCCCTGGCTGCTTAAAATGTTATTAGGTTTCATTTTTAGTGTACATGGATGATAGATAATTGATAGATAGATGGTAATACTCTATTTGTAAAATATGAGAAACATAGTATAATCAAACATTTTAATCATATTTCATTGAATGGAGGAGATATCATTGCTTTATTATAACTGAAATCACTTGTTGGCAATTAAATTATTGTTATAACTTAATAAATGATTTCTGGTCATTGAGCTTAAGACTCATCCCAAAATGTTAAGGATATGAAAATGTATAAAAAATTTACATCGTCCTAGCTGGTTTGGCTCAGTGAATAGAGCATCGGCCTATGGACTGAAAGGTCCCAGATTTGATTCCAGGCAAGGGCACATGCCTGGGTTGCAGGCTTGATCCCCAGTGGAGGGCATGCAGGAGGCAGCCAATCAATGATTCTCTCTCATCATTGATGTTTCTATCTCTCTCTCACTCTCCCTTCCTCTCTGAAATAAATTTTAAAAAAATTTACATCTTAGAATCAATAAAATACAATATGTTACTAAAAAAGAATTTGGGAGATATAAATGAATTTGAAAAATCTAAATTGCATTATAAAATATTTTTATCATTAATATTATTTTTAACCCAAGAGAAGTTATTAATATACCTTAAAATAACTGATAAAACAATTACATGACAAAATTCTTAAATAAAATTTTCTGAAGAACTTTGGCATTCTATACAAGTTGAAGCAAAAAATATGTGAATGTCCTAGCATTCTGTTTAGATCTTTACCCTTTATCTTACTGAATGTGTATTATAGGGAAGCAGTTGTCTTTTTTGACAAATGTTTACAAGATCTGGAGCTACTTTTTCAAGTTAGAATGATTGAGAGAAAAGGAATTAAGATAGTTGATAGTTATCGTTTGACAAGGCCAAAAGAAAACAGTTTACCAAGAACCAAACCCATTGAGAAAGTTATCATTAAATGTTTTAGTTCATTTGCCAGTGGTTGAAGCAAGGTGACCAATGGGATAGATCTTGCTCTGAGCTAATCCTCTGTACTAAATATTTATCTTGACATTTAAATGAGTTTGCTATATATGAAGTTTTATCCATTTGAATAAAATTAATTATAATAGCCCCTGATAAATGCCCCAGGCAAACAAATTAATATAAAGTCTTACTCAAAAGAGAAGCAAACATAGAATTCAAAAATTACATAGTTTAGTGCTGGTTGTTGCAACCTATTTGTTTTGACCCATCAAATTTATTTAGTATTTTCATATTTCCCTCCATCTTCTTACTCTTGTCTAAAGAGGCCAATTTGACTTTTGAATTTTAACCACACAAAAGATAAAATTCATCTTGAATACACAAGGAAATGTGTTAATGACCATAGTAAGGAAAATAAATAGTCACGGTGTTGGATTAGAGTTGTGGTTCCCAGGAGCAGTTATCTGTAAAAGTATAATCTAGTCTCAACTAACAGCAAGAGTTGAAGTTTTAACAAGTGAGCCAGATCATTCATACCTCCACTCAAAATCCTCCAGTACTTCTCCATTTGACTTGGTGTAAAAACCTAAGTTGATGGTGTCCCTCAAGGCCCTGTGTGATCTAACCCCACTTCCTCTGCAGTTAAAGCTCTAACCACTTCTCCATTGCTCTCCCCCTGCACTCTCCGCCCTCATTACCTTTGTAACAGGCCACACACACTTCTTTCTCAGCACTGGCTGGTCTGCTTAGTATCTCTTCTTTCGGTTATTTACTGAGAGAGGCTCATTACCTCCCTCACTTTTCTCTGGGAAATGCTCTCTCCTGGGACCACCCCATTTACGTTGCTACTCTTTCCATCCATACAGAACCCCTCTGATTTTGTTGTGCTGCTGTTGTTAATATCCAGAGCACTCATTATCTTACAATATAATATACATTTTTCTTATGCATTATCTGTCTCCCCCACTAGAATATAAACTCCACAGGGCAGGCATTTTTGTCTCTTGTACACTTATGCCAAGGTGCTTGACATGGCTTGTTTGAATAGACAAATAAATGACTAACATTATCCCCTTTCGGCTCAAAGGTATAAAGTTGGGAAGAGAATAGGTGTTTCTGACATTGTGGCATGGATGTGTGCTGGGGATACAGCTACTTCTCCTCTCTGATCTTCAGACTAAGACAGAAAGGATTTATTTTGAAGTTTGATGAGTCAGCTTGTCAAAATTGTATGACATTTAACAGCCCTCTATGATTATGCCAAAAAGAAAATTAAAAACTGACATGTAAGAGAGGTTCATTATCCATTAGTCTAATTTGAATATATAATTTCAATAATGCTATTTCATGGCGATCAAAACCTGACTTAAATTGATTTTTTTTATTCCAAACATGTTCCACATTTGAATTTCAAAGAGGATACTACATATGTACTACAGATTCAAAAATATGAATTGTCTGGCTTTGTTTACATCATGTTAGGTAATGGTGGGAACTCTAGCTAATGTAATGAGATCAAGTGTTAGGACTGGACTGTAACAAGTAAGGTGCCGAAATAAGAAAGTAAGGTATGCGTGTTTTTACTCACCTGCATAATTCATCATTTCGGCAGCTGCGAATTACATTGAGGCAAGTAGGGGGGGGAACTGTGTTCACTGCACATGGCTTGCTGTGAAGAGCTTCTTTGGACTGCTGACAAGGTATATCAGATGGAGCACAGTCACAGAAAGCCAACATCTGGGCAATATTAAAAGGCATATTTTGATAGAAGAACCGTATGGCTGCTTGGCAGTGTTTCACATCACACAGATTTCCATTTGCTGAGCAAGCTTTAAGGTACAGGGCCAACTGTGCATTACAGACCGCATCCCCTACACACATCTCTGCCACTTCCAAACAGGACCGGATCCCTTTCGTTCCTGAAAGCAATGACATGCCCAGGTCAGGTCGCGAAAATGTAAACATAAAGCTGTCTTTACAGAATCTGCAAAACACTGTGAGACATCTAGGAGCAAAATACAACTTTGTACCAATGTTCTATTTTGAGCAAACATTTCACTTCTTTATAGAGGTAATCTGAATTTACTGAGACCTGAGTAGTGGACTATTTGAATCATCTTTCATCTCTACTGGATACGTATTGTGATCCAGAAGAGAGGTGGAGTGTGTAGGGCCAAGACTGAGCTGAAGGGAAAACCCTTGAGTCCAAGTTTCTCTAATAAACAATAAATCAGAAATTTCATTTGAGCTGTATAGCTTATGATGAGTTCATTGGCTCAAGCGAAAATGATTCTTATTCTGTCACACTTTTTATTCTGGAGGGAAATCTTGACTAAAGGCTTCATGTAGTTATCCCAACATATAAAGATGCTCACATTCTAGAAAACACAGGAACATGTGAATCCTTGCCCCAAACACAAACGAACATACACATAAATGGTTGGCCTAAAACAATTTAATGCAGGTGATAAAAATATCCATAAAATTTAACCAAGATCTAGTCTTTGGTTTTAATTGTAAAGTATTCCTCAGCATAACCGGAAATAGGTGATAAATAGGCAAATCAGTTGCTTTGATACATTAGTGTACGAAATGCAATGATTTTGAGAATTTTTTAATATTTAAACTATCAAAGAGCAGCACAATTTATTTTGTATTGAAATATCTTTAAGGAGCCTTGTAACTACTTTTAAATTATATTGTCCTGATTTTAGAATGCTAATCAAAATTACAAATTATAAACATTACGATGATAGAAAAGAGTAGTTAGATTCTACTCGAATTTATTACCCTCTTTCATGTTATCTAGAAGAAAACAAAGACTTTCATTCGTGAACAATTTTCTAAATTTAATAGGAAAATGTGGGCTACATTTATGAGTAATTAAAAAAAATACATGCAAGCTCATGTAACACTTGCTTAACCCTTAATACTCAAAATTAGCGAGGAACAGATGAAGAAAAATAAACCCCAGAAATATAATTCAAGTGAGTTAAACAGCTCTGCTGTGAGGATTCAGTTACTTGAAGGTTTAAACAAATGCTAACGACTAGGCCATGTGCACTGAAGTAAACAAAGAATCTGTCTGGGGAGAAAAAACAGAGGGAATATTGTCTGAACCAAAAAAATAAATAAAAAAACAACAAAAAACTTCTTCCCAGTAGGGTCTTAATTAGATTGAAATGCAATTTGAAGACTATTTCCACCTCTCATTATTTTCGTTTCAGAGTTCTTAGGAATTAAAATTATAGAATGAGAGGATCTTACTGATGGAAGTAAACTGAGTAGCCTTTAATTCTAAAATCTTCAAGAAGCATTGGTTGGGTTCCTACTTTGTATCAGGTGCCACATCAAAGACACACTTCTGCAGTCCCTGTCCCAGAGCCTCCCCAGCCTGGCAGGAAACACAGACATATAAACAGAAAAGATATACACACAATGACAAAAAAAAACACCAAAGTGACAGGGAAATAGTATGATTTGATTTTTATATAAAATAAAAATTCAATTTTCCCATTGGTTGCTGATATATTGACTTCTGTTATGGCATAAATGTCATTTCATGATGCTGTTTTTGTCCCTACTTGAGTTGTCTGTCCAAACGTTCTGCCTGCCCATCTATTGCACATACATGATGGTATAGTCAAGAGAAAATTATTTTTACCCCCATGTATCATGGCCTTTCCAGAATCCTTATTTTATTGTCTATTCTCACTACACAGTTTTTCATTTTTCTACTGATTAAGTTGAAGCTCGAGGACCACTGAGCTGAGAATTAATCTCTTCTGGACTCCACTCTCCTGTGTCTCCGAGGAAGCCTGGAATGTTTCTTCTCTGCTAGCATCCCATAGTGCCGTGGTCAGCAAACTGCGGCTTGCGAGCCACATGCTGCTCTTTGGCCCCTTGACTGTGGCTCTTCCTAAGACTTAGGAGTACCCTAATTAAGTTAATAACAATGTACCTACCTATATAGTTTAAGTTTAAAAAATTTGGCTCTCAAAAGAAATTTCAATCGTTGTACTGTTGATATTTGGCTCTGTTGACTAATGAGTTTGCCAACCACTGCCAGTGAGTGAATAAATCCCAATAAGCAAACCTCAGAGAGTCATAGAGCTTTTGTAAAGACACAAAAGCCTAGGCAAATCCTTCTATTATAGATTAATACCTCTACTTTGGAATTGATTGCCACTGACTAAAACATACTCAGGAAACTATCATTGAAATATAAATAAATATTGAATTTACTGACTGTTATGGACTGAATGTCTGTGGCCCTCCAAATGTCATGTGCTGAAGTCCTAACACCTAGTGTGGCTGCCTTTGGAGATGATATCACTAAGGAAGTAATTAAGGTTAAATGAGGTTACAAGCATGACAAGCTAATCTGAGGATTAGTGTTCTGTTAAGAAGGAACATTAGAGACCTTATTCCCTTTCCCCATCCATGTACACACAACATGTGATTTCATATTAGGACATAACAAGAAACCAGGAAGTTTATAAGTCGGCAAGAGAGCTCTCACCAGAAACCAACTCTGATGGACCTTGATCAGAAACTTTTATCCTTCCGAATTTTAAGAAAATAAATTTTTGTTGTTTAAGCCACCAGTTGATAGTATTTTGTTATGGCAACCCTAGCAGAGTAACATATTCACTATATGTATAATTATTACAAATACAGCAGAACAGATATTTTAGCATGGGGAAATAAATTTAGTTTGGATGTATACAATATTATGCTATGAGGAATGTATTATGTAAATTATCTGTACATTAAATTCTAATTTCATATGATACATACACATTTTTCCCCAGAGGACATTTTTAAACTCTAGCTTAATTACTGCAGAGGAGCTGAAGGTCAATATGTCATGGAAATAAATAGAATCATGAAACAGTCAGGTTTAAATCAGTTACAAGATCAAATACATAAAAAATACACACAGTTTTTTCTTATTGATCCACTAACAGTAAAATATATCCAGAATCAGATATCTTCTCACTCTGCTCTCACTCTGGTTTAAGACACCAAGCATTTTTTCGATTGACCTCATCTAGTCCTATGGTCTTATTATCTTTAAGTAAATGACCCTCCAATTCATATGTACTGAATAGATCTCACTTCTTATGTCATGCATAGAATTTAGATATCAATTCTATATATAAAACTGCCTATTCATATCTTCACTTGAACACCTAATAAACATTTCACACTTAACACATCCAAAACTCACGTCTCACCTTTCCTCTGTTCTTCACCAAAGACTCTTTCTCCTGTAATTAAAAAAATAATGGTGACCACGTCCTTCTAATTACTCAGCACAAAACTTTGGGGTCAACTTTAATCGCTTTTTTCCCCTTGCATTCCCAAATGACCCACTACTATAAAAACATATTCAGAATCTGACAAGTTCCTACATGAATCCATCATCTTTATTTTTTTTTTTTCTGCATCATTATAAAAGCTCCTACATGGTCTTCCCACTTGGGTCTTTCCTTCTCTACAGTGAGTTGTCAACATAAAAAAAAAAAAAAGGATTATCCTGCTAAGGATATAAATCAGACCCTATCACTCCCTGATCAAAATCCTTCAGTGGTTTCTTATATCATATAGAGTAGAGCCAACCATTTTGAAATGACCTAAAATGCCCTTCATGAGCTTGTCCCCTGTTTTTATATCAGATCCCATCTACTACACCTTTTGCGCTTGCTCTCTCAGCTCTAGCTCATGTTCTCTTTGCTTTTCTTCAGATCTCCAGTAATATTGAAACCAAGGTTCAACTTCCTGACACCACGAAAGCCAAACTTGTGAAGACAGATGATGGTTAAAAAGGAAAGAGGTTTATTCAAGTACTTGCATCTCAAGAAGATGAGGAACTCTTGTCCAAAGCCCATCTCAACATCTCATTGTAGGCAAAGGTTTTTATAAGGAGGGAGATGCAAAGCAGAACAAAGAAATAAACAAAAAGCTCTCCATGTAAAGGCCATCACAGTTCATTCTGATAAGTACCTCAAAACCTTTCAAGTGATGGTCTGGTGTGCATCATCCTGGTCTTTGTCATTTTGGTTCTATGGTTAAAGGTCAGCAAATCTCCTGGAACGAGGATGACTAAAGGTCAGGGTCTATAGATTCTGAAGTAAGTTCCCAGGATTTTTACACAAACATGCTATTTCTCTATAAGCTACATATTTGACAGAGTCAGCATTTACAGAAACAATGTCAAAAGAATGGTGGGATGGGTTACAGTTCCCCACTGTTACAATATTCCCAGCTCAGGACCTTTAACTAGCTGTTTCTTCTGCCTTAAATGCCCTTTCCGAAGATATTCACAGGACTCAGTCCCTTACCACTTCCAATCTTTACTCAAACATTTGCTTTTTTCACAACAACTTTCTGGCCATTCTATAAAAAACACAAACCACTTACTCAGACCAGTTTATTTCTTCTACCTGTATTAGTTTTCTCTTTAACACTTATAGTGTTTGAAATATGTATCTCAAGCCTGCTGGCGTGGCTCAGTGGTTGAGCATCAACCTATGAACCAGGAGGTCATGGTTCAATTCCTGGGGTCAAAGCACATGCCAGGTTGCAGGCTCAATCCCCAGTGTGGGGCATGCAGGAAGCAGCTAATTGATGATTATCTCTCATCATTGATGTTTCTATCTCTCTCTCCCTCTCCCTTTCTCTCTGAAAACAAAAAATAAATAAATAAAATGTATCTTGTTAATTTCCTCTTTGTTCCCATACTGGATGCTGTGGATCACTACTTAGATCTCCTCTTTGATGATCCAGGTACAAGTTTCCCCAGCTGTTGGGAGTATTTTGAGTGCTGAGTCACACTAGTCCTTTTCCTGGCATTGCCAAAGAAAGCTGCCACACCCAAGGTTACAGACTTATTCAGATTACAGCTCATATCTCAGGACTAGTCCAGTTGATGGGTTCAAGGATCAGGGATAAGGAGGCTCCCTTGCCTCAATGGGTATGATATCTCTGAAAAGCTATTCCAGGCCCATGCTTCTTGTGGAATCAACCAAATTTGCTATGGCCATTGTGTTGCATTTCAAATTCTTCCTCTACCTAATCCTGTTTTCCTCTCTTCATTATTGCTGTGGTTACTGATATCAAAGACCATTATCTGTGTGCAAACAAACCTCTGTATCAAAGTCTGATTCTAGGGATTTTTGTTTTGTTTGCTGTGTATCCCATCTTAGCATATGGCCTAGGGCATGGTAGGCACTCAAAACAAATATCTATTAAATAAATGAATCATCATCACTTTCCATGATGATCTATTGCTTTAAGTTTTTAAGTCCCCTGAAAAAAAACCAATAATCTCCTTCAATGAAGGATATAGAGTTTTTGTTTTGTTTTGTTTTTAATCCTGTTGCACAGGAACTAGCACGTTGTACATGTCTCATAAGTATTTGTTCAATAAATGAATGAATTCACATTTTGCTAAAACCTTTTAGCATTTGCCTCTTTGTTCATAATCACTTCGGACATAGTCATAGTATTAAGTTTTGAAATTTTAATTTCCTAGGAGAAACACAGGCAGAAATGACAGAGCTGGAATCAGAAATTAAATATTCTTTAGTTAACTCATATTTGTGATTATACTTAATATTTCTAAATTCTTTTGAATACCAACCGGAAACAATGGCCTGGCTGAATCCATCTTCATCGTCTTCACTGAAGGCTGGAACTTGATTAATTTGAGCATCCTGCATACATTTGTCTTCAAACAAACTCTTCCAAATTTCCATGCACTCTACTTTTGAAGGGTCATTACACTGACAAGTCCATAAGATTGTTTCTTTCAGGCTTTCTGTTAATGCTGCACACAGGTGGCTTCCATCAAGGGTCTTACATTGTTCTGATTCCCTCCCGCAGATTTTCTTAAAATTCTCATATAAAAAAGTGCAATGCTCAGATTCCTGGCAGATTTTTGCTGCTATGGCACAGTCATTCATTTTTTCAACCATTAGTGACGTATCTTTCTGATGGAACCATTCTGTGGTATTTAATTGTGATGCCAAATCTGAGGATAGTGCTGATTCTTCTATGAATAAAGTAAAATTGAAAAAAAATAATTAGCCTATGACATTTTAATGTTTTCTAACAGGAATACAGACATATCCTTACTAAATATTTCATTATCTACAGTCTTTGAAAAATAAAGTTATTTCCAGAGTGCTATGACAAATAATCTTGAACTGTTAAAAATTGAGAAACACTAGTTTGGGTAACCAAATAATGGGCATTTTTAAAATATTTGTCCTCCTCATATACTTTTGTCTTTTCATTATATTTTGACAATTATTGGTACCTATACTAAAGTGTTTCTCAAACTTTTTCATTATTTCCCCCTTAAGCCTTTTTAGAGAGTTTTTTTAATAATTCCTCTACTTTCTCTTGAAAATTTAATTCCATAGATATACTATATATCTGTTTAGAGGGAAAATATATATATATATATATATATATATATATATATATATATATATATATATTAGAGGCTCGGTGCACAAAATTCTTGCACTGGTGGAGGGGGCTCCCTCAGCCCAGCCTGTGCCCTCTTGCCCTCTTGCAGTCCAGGAGCCCTCGGGGGCTGTCCACCTGCAGGCTGACATCCCTCTTGCAGTCTGGAACCCCTCACTCCTAACCGTTCACCTGCTTGCTCCTAACTGCCCGCCTGCTCACTCCTTACCACTTGGCTCACCACTTCTTAGTGCTGCCGCAGAGATGGGAGAGGGTCCCGCCACTATTGCTGCGCTTGCCAGCCATGAGCCCGGCTTCCGGCTGAGCAGTGCTCCTGCTGTGGGAGTGCACTGACCACCAGGGGGCAGCTCCTGCATTGAGTATCTGCTCCCTGGTGGTCAGTGCACATCATAGTGACTGGTTGTTCTGTTTTTTTCTGCCATAACGGTCATTGGGCTTTTATATATAGAGATATATATACTTTAAGCATAATAAATTTTAATGGGCAAAATTTGAAGAGATACTTACAAATCATATATATAGAGAGCAGCCGTGGGCAAACTACGCCCCACGGGCCGGATCTGGCCCGTTTGAAATGAATAAAACTAAAAAAAAAAAAAAAAGACCGTACCCTTTTATGTAATGATGTTTACTTTGAATTTATATTAGTTCACACAAACACTCCATCCATGCTTTTGTTCCGGCCCTCCAGTCCAGTTTAAGAACCCATTGTGGCCCTCGAGTCAAAAAGTTTGCCCACCCCTGATATAGAGGCATATAAGCACTTGAAAATATGCTCAATGTCATTATTTTTTAAGTGCAAATCAAATCCATAGTGTGGGACCACTAAGTATGTATTAAGATGGGAAAATGTGAAATGATCTGAGAATGTGGAGCAACTAGAACTTTTATATATTGATGGTTAAACCAAATTGGAAATGTTGTTTGGAAACTTTTTATAAAAGTTAAACATAAACTTTATCATATGACCCAATAATTTCTTACCCAAGAGAAATAAAAACTTATATTTGTACAAATCTTATATGTGAATATGTATAGCAGCTTTATTTATATCCCTAAAAATGCAAGTGACTCTTAATGGTGAACCAATCTGTGGTCTAACATAGACTGGAATACTACTCCTCAAAAAAGGGAACAAACTTATACATGAAACAATGATGAATCTCAAATGCATTATGTTAGGTAGAAGAAATTGGGCTGAAAACGTTGCATGTTATATAATTCCCTTCATATGAAATTCTGGGAAAGGCAAATTATAGATAAGAAAAGTGTTGAGTGAGGTCACCATGCATGATTGGAGGAGTTGGGCAGTGGGACCATTCAAGATAGAGGAGGGGAAAGCCTATTGTTTATAGGGTGGGAGAAGGTTGCTTTGTGAAAGAAGAGGTGAGGACTTTAGTGTAATTACAGAAATATGTTGTGCAGATATTGAGATGTACAACTCACAGACTCTTAAGTTGCTTGAAGACAATCAATTATTTAAAAGTTCATAAAATTTATTAGATGCAATTAATTGTAAAATTGTACTTTTCTTTTTCATAACTTTAAATATTCCATATAACAATATATTACCTGATTCATTGATGCATTTTTTTCCAAGCAGTTTGTTAACAGTGCAATAGAAGTCATCAGTACAGAGACAATCTTTAAATTGTAAACTGGTTTCCACTAAGGATTGGATGCCCAGGTTACAGCTCAATGAATTCTTCATCCTGCAGGGGTCACCTGGATTTCACAAACATATAGCATTCCAGATATTATTTTGAATATAATTTTATCCAAAGTGCTTTTAACATTAACCTGAATAATTTATTATTATTGTTATTATTTTTACTAGGAGCCCAGCGCATGATTCGAAATTGCACGGAGTCGCCCACCCTCTGGTCCGGCTCTGCCTCGCCCCCTGGGCCTCGCAGCAGCCATGGCCACTGCTGGTCCAGCCCTGCCTCCCTCTCCAGCCCTTGAAGCAGCTGTGGCCGCTGCTAATCAGGCCCTTCCCCAGCGCAGGTGAGTGGAGGCCCCTGCCGCCCTGCCCCTGATGCTGCGCATGCAACCTCCTCCTACCCCGTCGACCCGTTACGGCGTCCCGGTTAATTAGCATATTTCTCTATTATATATGTAGATAGTTCTCAGCCATGGATATGTTTTATTGATTTTAGAGAGGAAGGAAGAGAGAGAGAGACATTGATGAGTTGCTTTCCATATATACCTTGACGGGGGATCAAACCCATAACCCAGGTATGTGCTCTAACCAGGAATCCAACCTGAAATCCTTTGGTGCATGGAACAATGCTCCAACAAACTTAGCCACCTGTCCAGGGCTGAATAATTCATTATTATATTAAGATTTTCTGAGTTTGCTACATAATGTTCATAAGTTACTTTTTAAGCAAAAATAAAAATGTATATGTGTGTGTGTGTGTGTATATATATAAGTATATGTATATATATACACACACACACTTATGTGTATATTACTGTTTTTGTAAATTAAAATTTTCCACATTTTTAAATAGCTTTGCTCCACTTAGAATGCCAATTTTTGCTCCAATAATAATCACAACTGCCCTTGTATAAGGTGACCAGAATGCTCTTTTGTCAGTTTAGCTATTTCAGGAGTTAATTAGTATTAATCTGCAATTTTATTTTACAACATTTTAAGATTATAACAAGAGATGTGTAGGTAGTTCTAAAGTTATCATGGCAAATGAAGTGGTCCTGACACTTAGAAAGCACTCAATAAATATTATTAAATAATGAGTCCTTCATAATTACCAGTAATTCATTTTCTGCTTTAATTTAAAAAGCCATATTCATATACCCAAGCATTTTCTCTTTTTTTTCATCTTTCTGAATAAAACTACTTGATATCATTTCATTTGTGGATTTGAGCATATTTCTATTTCAGCTTCTTGCATGGGATAATTATGCAAACATTGCAATTTGCTGCTATTTGTACACTGAAATAAGTACCACACTGAATGTGATATTTTAAATTGCCATATAAAATGGAGCTTCATCATCAAAACAAATAACAGATGGTTTTTTGTCATCAACCTCTATTCTCACTTAAAAATATTGTGTCACTTTGAGCAAATTATGCCTTTGAAAATCTTTTCCTAAATAGTAATAAGAATGTTTGGATTAGAGAGCTATATCTTTCTTTGGAGTATGAATAGCCCATGACCTCCCTTCAAGTGCAGGGAAGAGAAGGAAATCTCTCTCCCTTCCACTGCATGCCATGTAATTCCTGCAGCTCTGCTGGTGGGGACTGAACACTATGATATTGTCAGAACTATAGGTCGCTGCCTCTTAACCCAACACACTCCACCTGACATCTTTTGGGAGGTAGAAGAAGCAGATGCCAATAGGCAGGAGTTATGAGCTTTACAGAATTTACTCTTTCTGAAATAGATGGAGAAATAAAGTGAGTCAGGGAGGATATATTTTTATTTTCCCTTTCAGATTTCTTTTATTGAATATTCCAGAAAGCTGAACAGGTTTTATTGTATTACATATTCGCTATACAGGATGATACAATTATCATTATGTTAGAATATGATATTTTGAAAAGTTTTGTCATAATACTATTAGGGCAATGTCCTACTATATAACCAGATTATCTAAAATTGAGTCTTCCTATAATGCTCTCACTCAATATTTATTCAGTACTTGGTATATTTAGAACATGGTTTTTTGTTTTTGTTTTAAATAAGTAACAGTAATCCTCTAATCTTTACATGCTCTACCCTTTGGGCCTGTCCTCAAATATTTGGAATGTAGAACAAGTTATAAATAATAATATATTTTAGCATGCTCTTGATACAGCTGGAATGCAAAATGGTATATATCTTGTGAGAATATAGAATGCATGTTATACACTTACAAATAAATAATAATGGTTTTGATCATCACAAACATGATTATTTCCCTATTTTGTCATTGATATATTAACATATAAGCAGAAGAAATTTGATTTGAAAATGTGTTGTTATGCTTCTGAGAAGCATACATATAATTGTGACATTATACATAATGAGATAAGTAAAAAAAAAAAAGATAGGCTGAAATACTGCATAATGCTGCCCATGGTGTCAATATATTTAGAACCCTTGAGTAGTTTAAGAATATCATTTTATAATTATAATTCACTAATAAGCAGTTGCAGGTGAATCACTTGAATACCACATTTGAGTAAAGTATTTAGAGCAAAACTAACTTAGTTCATCAGATAGTGAAAGAAAATATCAACTCCTAGTCTTATCTCAGTACAAGAAAATCATTTGAATGTATTTCAAACAATTTGTTTTACCTGAAACACTGCAGGCGTCTTCCATTATTCTCCAGGCATGTTTACATCCATTCACATCACTTAGGCATTGGTCTCTCAAATATGTGCAGTCAGTGGTTTGGGAAGTGGATTGATTTTCTGAGCACAGCCCCATGGCTTGAATAAACAATCACAGAACAAAACAAAACAAGTTTGAGATATTACAGTATGACAGTTATTTACCTCAAATCTATGTCATTAATGATAAAGAGCATAATTGTGGAAAATAAAATGTGATGAGATCATTCAAGATTGGAATGGATCTTTACCTCCCCTCTAGCTTTAGGTTTATATTTCTCCTACATAAGATTCTTCAGTGAATAATCTGCATTTGCTCTCTCTCTCTCTCTTTCTTACTGCCTATTTATTTCTCAACTTAAAATTTATTGTTATGACTATTACTCTATTGACCCTGGTATTTAACATGTCCTAATCATTTTTATAACATCAAATTTTAATAGTTTTAAGACTTTATCTTGCCTACTTTTATCATTGGGCATTTTATTGTCGTTTTGTTCTTGAAACTCTCCCTTCCTTCTCTTCTAGTTCTCTTGATACTTATTCATTTGATATTTTCTGACCACTCAGAATCCTTCCCAGGATCCTCTTACTCTTCTGTTATATAGTTTTAGTTTATGTTCTTCCCTCACACTTTTTCCATTCTCATTTTACACATTCTCTGTGAATACTTCCATGTACTCTCATCATTTTAACTAACATCTCCAGACTGGATTCTCAAATGTACAATTAAATCCCATCATTTTCTAGAATTCCAGTTATAGATGCTGTTAATCCCACCTACTGTTCCAAACACACCTCCAGACTATAGTATCTTTAATATTGACCTCATAGTTACATTTCCTGATGGACTACCCTACTTCATCAGCAATTCCACCATTCACATAGGCACCCAACTAGAAACCTTGAATTTGTCATAGATCCCTTTTCTATCCTGAACTTCACTCTCTCATATCCATTCATGCATAATTTGTTGACTATCATTTAGAATATTTCACCAGTTCATTAGTTAATCAGTCTGACTCCAGTTTCATCTATTCAGATAGATTCTTTTTTTATATATTTTTTTTAATTTTATTTTATTGTTTAAAGTTCAGTATTACAAATAGTAGTACATACGTCTCCTTTTCCCCCCATTGATTCTTTACAGGCTCTAAATTGCCTAATGCAATATTCCAGTGCTGTCATTTCTCTGCTTTATCTTTGAATGGTCCCTCACAGCATGACTTATATTCTTCATCTTTATGGTTTCCCAAATGTTCCATGCTGTCTTGTACCTCTGAGCATTTGCTGTACAGTCACTAGTAGGCACTCATTTTCTTTTTCTTCTGAAATAACTTTTTTTTTTGTCCTTTAAGGCTCAACGTGATAATTGCCTATTTTATAGAAACTGTCCCTTAATTCAATACCCGCTTTTCCTACATCCAAATTGAATTTAATACCCTTCTTTTGTTTCACTACAATTTTGGGAATTCCTCATCTAAAGCATTTATTACTCTGTAATAAAAGTGTGTATTTTTGTGCTTTTCTCCACAATTGGATTTCAGGGCTTTACTGGCATTAGAGGTAATTCATAACTGTATCTTCCTCATCAAACACAATGATGCATTATAGATATCTAATAAATGAGTGTTAACTTACATCAACTTGAATAGTTGTTTATAGATGAGTTACATATAAAAAACTTATAATATTCTATAACAATAATACTTTCCAGATATTTACAAGTTATTTTGAATAGAAGAGTAAAGGTTCCAAGCAAGCTTTCTAGAAATATCAAGAAAGGAGCAATGTTAATTTAGCATATTGTACAAATTACTCAAATTGATTCTGTAAGCATGCAAACTGAAACTTGCTTAATCAATCCATAGAAAAATATGAAAATTGCAGATGAATTACAGAGATAGACTATTAACTAGAATCAAGAGACATTTAGCTATATCTTAACCAGAATCAAATCACTTGAATTTTTAAAAGGATGTTGTTAATTATTAATCATCTGTGACAATATAAAATTATAGGCTTAAAATATTTATCTTACATCTTTTCCAATCTCTTCTCATAAGGAGAATCCAAGACAACTGATTAGATCATATGTGCTACTTTCTGGGTCACCACATGTGAAGGTTAGGGCCATGGATGTAATTTGGTCACGTTTTTTTTTAAATTGAGGACTGGAGCAAAAATTAACATAACAGTTTTCAGTTTCGTTTGTTTGTTTGTTGCTTATTTGTTCATGGATAACCTCATTTAGCCAAGCCCAAGCCCTAGGTTTGCAAACTTAGAGAAAGATAAAGTGAGCTCCTTGGATTCTGACCAAAGGTTACTTTTTAAATCCAGTTTACCGAACACCCTGAAGTAGGGATTTTATGTCAGAAATTCTATTTACAAAACACTGGAATTTTATTTTCCATTGATCATTATATCTTATAATTGTCTCCCTCCACCAACTTATAATAGGTGATGGTCTCCTGGATATATGATTGAAACCTCACCAGTATCTCAATGCAATAATCATTAAGGAATTCTACTATGGTCTTTCCATAAATCCTTGCATTTTCTTTCATATTTAAATGTTTAGGTTGAACAATTCAGATTGTTTATTTTACGTTATTTTTTATACCTTCCACTCAGATGAAACACTGAACCAACTAGAAAAACCATCTCAACGATTTGACCCACACAACACCAAATATCTTCAACTTTCCAAAATCTTATTCATTCCTAACTGCATTTGTTTGTGACTGTGTATTTAACCCAGTTTTCAAGGGTTCTCTTGAAGTGCTCAGTGAAAAACAAGGTATATTTTAAAATTAATATGATGAAGAATGTTGCAGATTATATTTACCCTTTAAAGATGTAAAAGGCTCATGAGGATATTAAATACTCTTTTAATAATTCACTATGTCCCACATGTCTTTGGACTTTCCCACATCACAAGACCTATTTAGATAATGTTAAACAAGCATTTTGAAGAATGAACTGTGGTAAATACTGGTTGAAACTATTGCCCTGGCTGGTTTTGCTTAATGGATAGAGCATTGGCCTACGGACTCAAGGGTCCCAGGTTCGATTCCAGTCAAGAGCACATGCCCAGGTTGCGGGCTCCGTCCCCAGTAGGGGGTGTGCAGGAGGCAACCGATCAATGATTCTCTCTCATCATTGATGTTTCTATCTCTCTCTTCCTTTCCCTTCCTCTCTGAAAAATTGATAAAAAATATATTTAAAAACAAACAAACAAACAAAAAAGTATCAAATAGTACTATTTTAATCCTGTGAGTATTGGAAATTATTTCTCTCCTTCATGCAACCTAGTGTCAAGGTTATCTAGGAGTAAAAGTTGAAAACAGGAGGCCACCATTGCCTTCTCCATAATGAGGTTGTAATATGTTTTGTGTTTTCTTATATGGCTATCTGATCTACAAAAGTTAAACTCTCCTACATTCTCTTTATAATAAAGAATAGAAATAAGATATTACTATCGTTAGAAATAAAAACAAGAAGCAAATTTTTGGAACACTGAATAACTATTACTTAAACCAAAGAAAAACTAAAAACATGTTAAAAATGCTTTCCCTTCTTGCCTTAATTTTTTTGACTTGGTTTATTTTAACTATCCTTTTGTGCTTAACATAATTTGAAATAGACTTTTCTGTTTTCTTGCCCACAATTATGTCTTTCTTTATCAAAATTTATTAGTGTAGAATAAGCTGAAAATATACTGGCTTTGGTTTAATGAGTGGACTATTACTATTCAGCTATAATCTTAAATATCCCTTTTATTCTAAATTCATTTTATATATTCTACTAAATGCTGAAGAAAACATAACTTCTCCAATAACACATATGTCAAATAGAGTTCATGAATTCTACTTTAAGTAGAATTCTTTTCTACCAACATCTTACAATAGATCTACACTACCCAATATAAGAGAGACATAGCCATACTTTATCTCTCGGTCACAGAAACTGACTGAAAGACTAAGCATTTGCTTCAGTGTTATTTTATTCTATAAATGACTCCTACCTTTTAAGTATAGACACCTTAAAAGTAGGAGAACTGTATGGTTTAAATTAATTTCATTTTTATTTAATTTTAAAGAAAAATAGATAATAATTTGAAATTTGTCATCTTATAACTTGTAAATAGATACTGGAAGGTTTTATTTCTAAAAGGTTCTAGTATATATGTGAGTTCCATAAGTCCTAATAAATAACTCAAAGTAACTGGATTATCCTATACACTAAAACAGAAGCAACCCGAGTAATTAATGCAATTCTCACGTTATGTATCTTCTGTAATTATAAATGAGCAAAAATAAGTGTAAATTTTTGCAAAAGTCATAAACCATGCTAAAATAAAAATTTATAATTTGTACTTTATATTATAAGCCCCTATTAGCTTAATCAATAGTTAAATTACACAGGAAAGCATTTGGTGCCCAAAGAATTGGTGTTGTGAAGTCAGATAAACCAGAGCATAATTCACTTACCCAGGAAAATGAAGACTAGCATGCTGGATGGCTTGGGCTGTTCACCTGGAAGAAAGGCAGATGTACCTTCTCCAACCATCTTCTTAACAACAACTGTCCGGAATAAGCCTTCAGCCCCTGCTCTTGCTTCCTAAAAGCATTACAGATTCAGACAAGTCATGTACCTAGGTCACCACTTCCTCACCGATCTTTTCTGAGCTGTGAACTTTCCTTGTTACGTCCAAATTCAATTATTTTGTTTTGAGTGTACTGATCTCAGATATTACTCTTCCAAGAAAGCCCACAAGCCAGATACTAAGAAATGATACATACTCTGCACATTCATGGAAAGTGTTTTCTTTCCTACAACTAGAATATGAAATTGTGTAAAAGACTGCCAACTATAACCCAAAATTTTCCTAAACACTTGAGCATGCTCAGTTTCCACTTGCTTAATTAGTCTCATTAAGGCAATTTTATGTTATTTGAGAAGATTAAAAAGGAGAAAAGGCATCAAAGCAGCTCAGAAAAAATGCCTGGGGAATTCAAGATCCACTAGTATCAAACTGGTGTACTTCATCCTCCCAAATAGGAAATGCTCTCTCCATGTGCCACAACCCAAGTATGCGTAAAGGTTCAGTATGCTTCAGCTACAGTTCCTCCAAGCCTCCAATGCAGTGACAGTGTAAGAAACGACTTCTCACCACAGTGCAGAAATCCTACTTCAATGGAAATGGAATCCTCCACATGTGCTCATCACTTGACAACTATTTTCCTCCTGGCATCAATGGGAGGCATTGCTCTTGTCTAAATAAATACGTGTCCCCCTAAATTTCATATGTTGAAATCCTAAACCCCAGAGGTGAGGAGGTGTGAGGAGGCAGAGAGGTTGCAGATGCTTGTGAGTGTGAAACCCCCGTGAATTGAATTATTGCCTTAAGAAGGAGGCTCTAGAGAGATCCCTTGTTCCTTCCACCTTGTGGGGACATAGCAAGAAGTGCCAGCTATGATCCAGAAAGAACACCCTCATGAGAATGTGACTACGGAGGTGCCTTGACATTGGACTTCAGTTTCCAGAACCGTGAGAAATAAATTTCCATTGTTTTAAAGCCTCCTAGTTTGTCATATTTTGTTATAGCAAAAATACAAAGCCTGGACTAGAAAGCATTATTGACCACATTGTACTTTTAAAAAATTGATTTCAGAGAGGAAGGGAGAGGGAGAGAGAGAGCTAGAAACATCAATAATGAGAGAGAATCATTGATTGGCCGCCTCCTGCAAGCCCCATACTGGGAATCAAGCCCAAAACCTGACCATGTGCTCTGATTGGGAATCAAAACATGACCCCATGGTTCATAGGTTGAACTCAACCACTGAGCTATGTCGGTCAGGCTCATTGTACTTTGTGTTCTTCCTCACAAGAACCCAGAACACATCATCTCCCTTGGGGCATCATGAGGCTTCCACTTTTAACCCTCCCCCCCATCCAGCCTCAAGACCTTTCTGTAATGGATGCTTAGAAATATAAATGCCATTTTGACAAGAAATTAGAAAAAGATAGGTTTAGGTAATCGACTATTGATATAGGAAAGAAGCATTTGTGTGTACACAGTTGTAAAATGAGAGGGTTGTTGATTGCAATTGTCCATGTTTATTTTATACTAAGAGAGAAGCTATATTTTGTTTTAAGAATGCATAATGAAAAAACAAGTCTCTGGAGTCCAAAAAACCAAAATAGTAACACTGCTTTTCCTCTATAAATGTAGGAAGCTATATATATTTATTTCTCTGTAATAATGGGCTAATTGTATTCATGGTGCTATAAATATTAAGTATATAGATCAGATTTACTGTATATCACAGAGATCAACAAATGCCAGTTATATTTCACCCACAGACTTAATTATTATTTAATACAATAATTATACTGTCATAAAATTAATCAAATGTTTCCTTTGTAAAGGTACCAAGTCACTAAGCTTGTATTATCATTTTACCAAGATAATTGTTCTTTTATATAGAAGCCAACTAAAAATTCCTTAAGCTAGAGAGGGCTTTGGTGGCTCCCATACATGGGAGCAAGGAGAGACCCAAAAGAAGCAGGCCACTCCGGACTGGCAGGTGACAGGGTTACTATGCAAGGGAACTGACCTGTGATGTGGGTTGTCTTAGGTGATGGAAAGATTAGTAGATCTCTGCAGCCATCTGCCAGATTCTTCAAAGTTTATATAGAAGCCTTACTGGGTTCAGCCACATATTCAGCCAATATGGGCTCAACAATACATTATTCTCTCGTGGTTGTGTCCATGAAACAGCTTCCACTGTGGGAACAGTGAACAGGACAAACATTCCAAGGACAGGGGAGGGGGTGAGGACCCTCCAATTGCTGAGTCCAGCTTGAGGGTCAACAGGCAGTCACGTCCTCTTCTTGACCTCCTCCAATAGGCTCCGGAGCTGAAGAGTCCAGGTGTAGAATGGACTTCAGGCATGTTGTAAACCTTGTCTTTTGGGTCTGAGGGTTTCCCCCCTCTTGTCTCTGAGCACTTTCTTCTGTGTCAGCTTCATTCTCAGGCAGTTTCTTTTCTTCCTTTGGAAGGTAGTTGTCAAGCCCTGGGTCTGTGCCTTTCTCTCTTAGAAGCCAGAGTAAGAAATGTGACTCTTTTCCTATTAAAATTCCAGACTATGTCCCATGCCCATCCATTGAAACTGATCCCAGTTGGTGCCCAGCATCACAGACATAGATGGAGTTGAGCCTGCTCAATCCACAGGTGCCCATGGTGGGAGAAGAGTGCATCATCAAGGAAAATTATTGTATTCAAAGAAGCATGTGAACGGATCCTGGGAGGAGAAAAAAAAAAACATACTCAGTAAAGCATCTAAAAAAGGGTGAATTTATGTCGGGCTACCACAAGCAAAATAAGCTGATGAAACAAAAGAAAAGAATATTAAAACACAGTTTCCTGTTCAAAGAGGTCATATAGTTATGACTTTCTTGACTACAGTGATACGCAGAACCTGAACTTATGACACTGGGTGAAAGAGGCTAATCATTGCAAATAGGTACAGCTGCTGAGGTCTATCATTGACAGGTGTAGAAAGTATCTGTGCTCTTATAGCTGCTTATCCCAAAACAATAATTATTAGCTGTGTCACCATCTAAATCAGGAAATTTTTAGCATTTCAGTGTGCCACCTGCACCCTTTCTCTCTATATATTTTTGCTGGTATCCTTTTTATTTTATTCAAATTATCCATATACATATTCCAGAACATGTTTTTCCTTAAATTTCATTTTTGTTTTAACTTTTAATTTTTTTCTTTATTGCTGAAAGTGTTACATATGTCCCCTCTTTTACACCATTGATTTTGTCCAGCCCACTTGCATATAAGTTCATTTGTTGATCCCTCTCCACCCACAAACCCTCCCCTTCTTTCCCACTGAGGTTCAACACTCTGTTTGTTGCTTCCATGTCTCTGGATCTATTTTTGTTCATCAGTTTATTTTTTTCATTAGATTCCACAAATGAGTGATATCATGTGATACCTATCGTTCTCTAACTGGCCTACTTCTCTTAGCATAATGCTCTCTAAATCCTTTCTCTATATTTTTATGACTATTTTTAAGGTACAATTTTTAAGAGGATTATGAAAAAGATTAACCATATTAAAATATATTTATCAAATAAATTTCCAAGAAAGAAATATATATGGTACTTTATCACAGGAGTAAATATCAAGATCCAGGTGGGACTAAATAATACTGTAATTTCACTGGAGTGAGTGATGACCATAAATGCTAATTTGGGATAATTTCCACAAATTCAGTGTCATAAAAATATTTGTAATTTCTATTGGTGACAACAACAGCACAAGATGTACTGAATTTCAATTGGAGTTTAGTAAAAATAGAATACAATTTTGCTACAGGCAAATGTACAGAAACCCCAAATTAATAAACCTTATTCTAACATTAACAAAAAAAGTAATTTCAACTCAATTACCTACTTAAATGAAAATCAGCCATTGAAACAGAACATTTTTGAGGTGAGAGGAAATGATAAAATCTTCAGTTCCAATAGTTTACAATGATCATCAGTGTGAGATTTTTAAAATATATCTATGTTTTGAATAGCATGCTCCTAATTAATGAATAAAAGAGGAAAACAGAGTTGATTTGGCTGAAATCTATGTGAGAAGCCCAACCTCTGTTCATCGGCTTTGCCATCACCATCCTCAGCTACCACTGAGGCATCCACAGCTTCCAGAACTCCTATACAAAATTCACTGATCTCATTTGATTGTTCTGGTTTTTTTTTTTTTTTTACATAAAGAATCCATTCTCATAACAGATAAGTGAAATGCCCAAGACCTTATACCTTGTCACTGGGCAAAAGACACTAGGGTTTTTATTCAACAAATATTTACTAAAAGCCTGCTATACCCAAGCCTCTGTGCAAAAATGAGGAATGGTCCCTTGTTTCACAGATCAGATGAAACTACACATAAGAAAGAGAAAAAAAAATTGTTGAAAAATGAAAGCAATAGTCAATCAGTGAAACACCTATTCATAGAAGACATTTTCTTTTGGAATGAACACAAGGAAACTACTTTGGTGATAATGACAGCAATTCCTTTCCAACTATCCCTGCATTGATACTATATTCTATATCCATCTACTTAAAATTCCATAAGGCACTCACTCATCTGGAGGAGAGAAATAAAATTTAATCAGCCTCAAATTTAGAGTCAACCTAAAATTGACAGCTCTAGGAAGAAAAGAAAAAAAAATTATATATATATATATATATATATATATATATATATATATACACACATACACATATATATATTAGAGGGACAGTGCATAAAATTCGTGCGGGGGGGGGGCGAGGTGGGGGGAGGTCCCCTCAGCCCAGTCTACACTCTCTCCAATCCAGGACCCCTCAGGGGACATTTGACTGCCGGTTTAGGTCCAATCCTGGGGATCTGGCCTAAACCGGCAGTTGGCCATCCCTCTCACAATCTTGGACTACTGTCTCCTAATTGCTCACCTGCCTTCCTGCCTGGTTGTGCCTAACTTCCCCACCCCCCCCACCCCCCTGCCAGCCTGATCTCCCCTCACTGCCTCTGCGTGCTGGCCTGATCGCCCCTAACTGCCCCCTCCTTGCTGGCCTGGTTGCTCCTAACTGCTCCCCCCGCCAGCCTGGTCACCCCTTACTGCTCCCCCTGCTAGCCTGGTTGCCCCTAACTGACCCCTTGCTGACCTGGTCGCTCCCACAAGCCTGGTCGCCCCATGCAGCCTGCTGTTCAGTCGTTTGGTCGTCCCTCACTAACCCCCCTGCCGGCCTGGTCATAGGCAGCCATTTTGTGAGGGTGTGAGGGTTAATTTGCATATTACCTCTTTATTATATAGGATATATATGTATTTATATTATATAGGATATATATGTATTTATATTATATAGGATATATATGTATTTATATTATATTATATAGGATATATATATGTATTTATGTACCTTAACTATAAGGTCTCCAAAGGTTCTAGGACAGTAATAAAGGAATACATGCAGTATTTTGGAGGGAAATAAGAGCTTCTCACTCTCTTTTACTAGAGGGCCTCACTAGAAAAGAAAAATTAGGCCAATGTGATGGTGTATGTAATCACCTCATCATGAACTGCTTACTGATCTCCTCACTAACAAACTGATGGGAGATGGCTTTGAGTGAGGGGACAGGGCAGCCAGGATTGGAAGGAAACAAGAAACAGCATAGAGACATGACCCTGCGGCATGTTCTGGGGACTTCAGAAGGACTAAGATCACTGAAACTCACAGTGGGTGGGGAAAAAGATAAATAACCACACTATGGGAAGCGTTTTATACCTCACCAAGGAGACTAGTGTTTATCCACAGAAAAAAAAGGAGGATATTAGTGAGTTTTAAGATAAAATAATCAGATTGGTGTTTTGAGAAACTTCTTGAGCAATGCTATGGAAGATGGTTTGGAAACAAAGATAATTACCAGTTCTGAGTCTATTTCAGTAGTTGAGGAGAGATGTGGCAATGGCTGACCTAAGAAGTAGTGACAATGGAGAGGTTGGTAGATCCAAGATGTATACAGGATCTGGTGACCATTTGAGATACAGACAGGATGGGGAGAAGGAGGAGTTCAAAGATGTATCCTTACTTGTGGTTTGTGTAACGTGGTGTTGATTGCTGTTACTTATTGAGTCACTTGGCTCACAGTTCAATGCTCTATATACAATATAATATTATCCATTGAAGAACTTAAAAATTAGAATGAAACAGCAGTTTCTATGGTCTATCTGTCACTGGGGAAGACAGGTTGGCTATCTCCAAGAGGATCAAAACAGCTCCAGGAGATAGCACTGCTGTGGGTGATTATTGTTGTACAAGGACTGCTTGCTAGCTAATAGAATCAAGAATGGATTTGTCTCCCTAACTCTGTGGTCGGCAAACTGTGGCTCACGAGCCACATGCGGCTCTTTGGCCCCTTCAGTGTGGCTCTTCCACAAAATACCATGTGCGGGCTCGCACGTACAGTGTGATTGAAACTTCGTGGCCCATGCGCAGAAGTCAGTATTTTGTGAAAGAGCCAGTATTTTGTGGAAGAGCCACACTGAAGGGGCCAAAGAGCCACATGTGGCTCTCAAGCCGCGGTTTGCTAAGCCGCAGTTTGCCGACCATTGCCCTAACTAGTTTGACTCGGTGGATAGAGCGTGGGCCTATGGACTGAAGGGTTCCAGGTCCAATTCTGGTCAAGGGCGTGTGCCTTGGTTGTGGGCATGTCCCCAGTCGGGTGTGTGAGGGAGGCAGCTGATCAATGTTTCTCTCTCGTTGATGTTTCTGCCTCTCTATCCATCTCCCTTTCTCTCTGTAAAAAATCAATAAAATATATTTAAAAAAAAGAAAAAGAATGGATTTGTCCTTTAGGACCTCACTAACATTATGAAAGATCATAGAAATGGAAATATTAATGATATTGCCAATTTATTTATTCATAAGAAGAAATCTAATTCCTAGCTAGTATATTTACTGCATGTAAGCATGCCAACAGGGGAGATAGATGAAAGATTTACATTAAGGAGGATTAGTCCTGAATACTTTTTGGCTTCAGGTTAGAATAGTCCCCAGATATCACTCTTTATGACAATGGGGTATATTACATACTGTTGCTTTCTTTGGGTAAATTAATGTACTCAATCAGAGCAGCCCAAGACAATATTTCAGCTAAAATTGGACATCTCTCTCTATATTGTGGTTTATTTTGGTACATTTTCTTCCAAGCTCTCGAGAAATATTGCAACTCTAATGTGCTCATATTCTTTGCGTTGACACATAATTTAAATATTTATAGAGTAGAACATCATTTACAATTGGGCTAATTGTAAGAGTCAAATGTATGACAGAAAGTTTTGTCTATAAAATAGCTAATATTCATATCTGAAACAGCAATTCTGTATACTGGCTTGGACTTTCTCTGGAATTTCTATTAGTTGGGTCTAATTTTTAGGAATTCGTGACACCTCTAAAAACAGAATCAAAACCAACTTTTGAAAAATGTTTAATTCCTTTAAATTTTGTTTTCCTACTCTGTTGTGCTCTCTGCTTCCCATTTCATGTTAATGCTAGGGTCTACTGGACATTCTAATCATCATGGAAGGAAGATTTTATGTGTCTGCTGTTTTGGTAAGTTTATTACTAACTGGAGGAGGGACCACTTATTACCAGATAACCTCAAAGTACTTTATATTTATTTTTAATTTTAACATATTTTCTTCCCTTTATTATAAGATATAGCAGCCTTTGAAATGAGGTCATCCATGCATGGTGCATTGTCCTCTAGAGAAATAAATGATTAGCTGTAGGGAAAGTTTGCTGCTGAATTACAGACTGAACTATTTTTATAGGATCAATTCTCCCAAGGGAGTATTGGAGAAAGGATTTGTACATCCCATGGAAGAGATGTCTGACAATAACATACAGGAACATGCTATTATTTATATGTTGTCAAAGCTACTGGAAGCAGATTATACTGTTTAAATTACCTTCTTATTTTTTTCAAAGTAAATTTTGTTTCCATTGTAAAATATTTGGTACTTAAGTATAGCATTGGAAAAAACAACAAATGAAAATATTTACATCTAGTTTACTAAGAGATATCCAATATTTACTGTGAGGAAGCACAGGACTTGGTTGGAATGTCTGAAAGGTCAGGGGCCTCTGAGGGGACCTTGCCGAAGGCGGCAGCCCCTACCTTGACTTTTCCATACAAGTCCGACCCCCTGGGGTGTTTTACTAGAATCTCTATGTTTAGTCATTTAGACCCGACCTTGTAGAAGCATATACTTACTCAAGGATGCTTACCCTGCTGATGGTATCTAATAGTTAATTTTAGTTCAAGCTGTTATGACATTAAAAGCCAAAGGAGGCAGGCGAACAGGACTACTTGGCAGAGATAGCCAAGTAGTCCCTTAGCCCTCTCTTTCACAGAAACGTGCTAAGAGTAATCATCCATCCTTTGCTCAGGGTCTGCCGGTCAGCCCCGGCAATTTACCTTTTGATTTATTTTCTTTAAATTGTTTTACTTAATTTTTTTTATTACTTTTAAAAGATCATTACCATATTCATATACACATTTGTTCATTAAAATGAGAAAACCACCCAGCTGGCATGGCTCAGTCGTTGAGCATCGACCCAGGAACCAGAGGTCACGGTTCAATTCCCAGTCTGAGCACATGCCTGGGCTGTGGGCTCGATCCCCAGGGTGGGGCATACAAGAGGCAGCCCATCAATGATTCTCTCTCATCATTGATGTTTCTATCTCTCTCTTCTTCTCCCTTCCTCTCTGGAATCAATAAAAATATTTTTTAAAAAAATGATAAAACCATCTTTTCTTCTGATTATAAATGTGAAGGGGAAAAAATCACAATAATCCTATGACTTATGGGCAACTAATGTACATGTTTGTCTGTTTTTCTTCTAGTTCTTGTTACATATCTACACAGATATGTACTCTATACACCATTTTTCAAAGCATAGATAGCACAGTATTACTCAAATTGTAGATTAAAATAATGTGAAAAAGGGTTGGAAGTTAGTATATATACTGACTTTTCAGATATTTCTATTAAAATTCTACATATAATTCTTGGATTTAAGGTATTATTTTTTTTAAACCAGGTTTTCTAAATCCTAAATGTTAAAATAGAAATACAAATTTCATAATATAATATTTGTCCAGACAGTGTCTTTTTTCCCCTGATGTAAAAATTACTCATATGCATTTTGTAAATGTACAAGTAAACTTAGAATATTGTTAAAATTTTGGAAAATTCAGAATATCATAAATCAGGAAATAAAGATACTATTTATTCAGGAAAAGACAGGGATGCCCACTTTCACCACTCCTGTTCGACATCATACTGGAAGTGCTAGCCATAGCAATCAGACAATAAGAACAAATAAAAGGCATCCAAATTGGAAAAGAAGTAAAACTGTCATTATTTGTATATGACATGATATTGTACATAGAAAACCCTAAAGACTCCCAAAAATAACCTACTAGACTTAATAAATGAATTTGGCAATGTAACAGGATATGAAATTAACACCCAGAAATCTATTGCTTTTTTATACACCAATAATGAACTCACAGGAAGAGAAATTAAAAAAAAGTAATCCCATTTACCATTGCATCAAGAAAATTAAGATACCTAAGAATAAACTTAACTAAGGAGGTAAGGTACTCGGAAAACTACAGGACATTGAAAAAAGAGATAGAGGAAGACAAACAGATGGAAGAACATACCGTGTCATGGGTTGGTAGGATCAACATCATTAAAATGTCCAAACTACCCAAAGCAATCTACAGGTTCAATGCACTCCCCATTAAAATACCAATGGTTTATTTCACAGACCTAGAACAAACTCTCCAAAAATTCATATGGAATATAAAAAAAAAAAGACCCCCAATAGCTGCAGAAATCCTGACAAAGAACAAAGTTGGAAGGACCACAATACCAGATATCAAGCTGTATTACAAAGCCACTGTTCTCAATGTACTGGCACAAGAACAGACATATAGACCAATGGAACAGAACAGAGAACCCAGAAATCGACCCAAGCCATTATGCTCAATTAATATTTGACAAAAGAGGCAAGAGCATACAATGGAGTCAAGACAGTTTCTTCAATAAATGGTGTTGGGAAAATTGGACAGATACATGCAAAAATAAAACTAGACCACCAACTTATACCATACACAAAAATAACCTCAAAATGGATAAAGGACTTATATGTAAGATGGGAAAGCATAAAAATCTTAGAGGAATCCACAGGCAGCAAAATATCAGCCATATGTCATAGCGATATCTTTTTTTTTTTCTCTTTAGAGATACATGCCATTTTATTGGAAATTTCCTTTTGTTTCTTATGAAATATTACATTTGGGGTATTATTTCAGTACTTTCGGAAGTACACATGTAGGCAGGTTATCAGTCCTGGTTTTCATTTAAGGATAATTAAGGAGGCATAACAAAGTATGCTATCAAAGGAAATGGGGATAATAAGTGAGAACCAAGGGTGTCAGGCATTAGTGAAAGGATGCTGAGTACAGCTGAGCCCTCCTTAAAGATCACAGAAGAAAACAGTTTTTCTATTCTGTGTGTTACCCTGGCCCCGGGACACACTGTTATATTTCTTCACTTAATAATTCACCTAAAATAATAATTAGCCAATGTATCTCAATAGCATTCTACTTTCTTTCAAGCATGCTTAAAAAAAAAATCAGTCAATGATAACCCTTTACCTTTTCCCTGCAAGGAGAGATACTATAGATTACAAAACCTGAAGAGTAAGTTTGCACAAAAACAGAAGGTATGTAAACCAGAAGTCTCTGCTTTGCACCCAGAGAGACTCAGTCATATCACATGGAAATCAACTTAATGACCTCGTATACCCCAGCTGATAAAACATATTAGAAAACTGAAAAGAGTTTCAGATACAATTTCACAATACTGAATTGGATATTAGAAATCATGAGACTCTCCGTATGTCCCTAAGGTCTGCAAACTTAATATATGCCTTTGAACAGATAAACAAAAAAGTTCATTGATTTGAGAAACAAGTGTGTGGCCATAATCAACACTATTGTGCCACCTTCTTTACCATTACTTGTTTAAATTCTGCATGTCTACCTTTAGAACAGGATGGTCAGTCTGAAGTATGACAATATCTTTTCACTGCCCTTCGCAATTTAAAAAAGGACATAAGAACGTGTAGAGGAGGTGGGTATATCGGTGCAGCTACAGCATTCAAAATGGCAGAAGGGCAGATGCTGAGATCTGGAGCTGTCTTCCAGCCTCTCCCGGGAGCTCGTGCTCCAAGGCAGGGGCAGAGGAGTATACAGGTAGCTGGAAAGGCTGAAGGGATTTACTGATAACAAAACCAAGGTCACGGGGCTTTCTTTGGCGTATCTGCAGCCACAGCTCTGCGGGGCCTTGCGGGGCTCGTTTGGGAGTCTGCAGTTCTCCCGGCAGCGAGCCCCTCCTTGCTGAAATGTTCCTGAGGAAGTTCGAACTCGGTAGCTGCTGGAGGCGCAGGCTCAGCTCCTGCCCACAGGCCTGTGGAAGTTTCCGTCTTCTTTATGTCCCAGTGCAGAGCCACAGCCAGGGCCTTGGGGTCTTCCTTGGTGACCAGCTGCGGCGAGGATAAAAGCCACTGAGAACCAGGATGTCTGCCGGCCTCTCCTGCTCCCACAGCTTCTTTAGGGGAGTGAAGTTAGGCGATTTGGGTTGGTTATGTCCCTGCAGAAATGCCAGGTCTCCTTCAAAGCAAACGGTCATGGGCCTTCTCTTGCCAGACAACACCCACAGGAAAGGCTCTTGGGGAAGAAATTTACTTGGAGCAACTACAAAGTCCTCCACTTAGAGGAAATTTAGCCAAGTGCAAGTCAATAGTCTCCTTCCCTCCTAGCTACAGTGAAGATGTAGTTGGGACAGGGACAAAGGTGAAAGTTAAGAAGTAGCCCCCTGTGATGAATTCTCTTCCTCAAGCTTCTGGTTCCCTGGTCTTAGAGCCAGTGCAGGGCGGCCCCTCGAGTGTGCCTTTCTCTGTGATCCTGTATGTGCCTCAACTGCCTGTGAACCTTCTCTAACCACTGACAGGCCCAGAAGCCCTGTCAGAAGCCAAGCCCCGCTGTTCCTCCCTATCAGGCTTTGTCACTTCATTACCCACTTTGGATCAGAAGATAATGTTTGCTGATCTGTGGGAATGCATCCATTTTGTGTAAGCCATTCTGATGTAGATGTCATGTGATGTTTGCAAAGGCTCTGGCACATAATATGCAAATTTTATATGCAGGATGTGGAGAAAAAGGAGCCCTCGTGCATTGCTGGTGAGAATGCAGACTGGTACAGCCACTGTGGAAAACAGTATGGATTGTCCTCAAAAAATTAAAAATGGAACTCCCATTTGACCCAGTAATCCCACTTCTAGGAATATATCCCCCCCCAAAAAACAGAAACACCAATCAGAATGGACATATGCATCCCTATGTTCATAGCAGCACAAATTACAATAGCTAAGATTTGGAAACAGCCTAAGTGCCTGTTATCAGGTAAGTGGATTAAAAAATGGAATGGTGGTACATCTATTGCCCTAGCTGGTTTTCCTCAATGGATAGAGCATCAGCCTGTGGACTGAAGGGTCCCAGGTTTAATTCTGGCCAAGGGAACATGCCTGGGTTTTGGGCTCAATCCCCAGTGAGGGTGTGCAGGAGGCAGCCAATCAAGGATTCTCTCTCATCATTGATTTTTATCTCTCTCTCTCCTTCTTCCTTCCCCTCTTAATCAATAAAAATGTATTTTTAAAAAATGGTGGTACATCTACACAATGGAAACTGCTGTAACATAGAAAGAACTCTTACCATTCCCAACAGCATGAATGGACATGGAGAGCATTATGCTAAGCTAAATAAGCCAATCAGAGAAAGATAAATATCACGTGATCTCACTAATTTGTGTAATAAAATGAACAGCATAAACTGATGAACAAAATAGATCCAGAGATAGAAAAGTATTGAACAGATCGTCAAACTTCAGAGGGAAGGCAGAGAAGGGTAAGAGGTCAACCAAAGGACTTGTATGCATGCATATAAGCATAACTAATGGACACAGACACTAGAGGGGGGTGAGGGCATGTGCTGGGGGTGGGGCGACTGGGGAGAGGTCAATGGGGGGAAAAGGAGACATATGTAATACTATATGTAATACTTTAAACAATAAAGAATCCAAAAAACTGTACTACGTTATTTTACTCCCTGAGATAAATGATGCTAAGATTCAATGTGCAACTTTCAAAATGTTTCTAGGCACATATATATATCCTATATAATAAAAGAGAAACATGTAAATTGACCATCCCTTTGCTACTCTCACCAGCCAATCAGGGTGAATATGCAAATTAACCTGACAAAGATGGTGGGTTAATTTGCATACACAGGCGCTGGGAGGAGTGTAGAAGGGGGGAAGCCAGCAGCTTGGGGGGACGTGGCTCCCTCAGTCGCTACCTCAGTCACTCCCTTGGGGGGACTTGGCTCCCTTGGTAGTCAGGCAGAGAGCAGAGCAGGAGAGCCAAAGGCTTGGGGGGGGGGGGGGCATGGCTCCCTCAGTTGCTCCCAGCATGGGGAGCACCAGGAATTCTGGGAATAGTAGTTCTGATGGCAGCCCCAGGACTGGAAGCAGAAGCCCAGAGCGCAGGGAGCACCAGGAATGCTGGGATTCGTAGTTCTGGTGGCAGACAGATCTTCTACACCCTGGGTGGGCAAACTTTTTGACTCGAGGGCCACAATGGGTTCTTAAACTGGACCGGAGGGCCAGAACAAAAGCATGGATGGAGTGTTTGTGTGAACTAATATAAATTCAAAGTAAACATCATTACATAAAAGGGTACGGTCTTTTTTTTTTTTTTTTTAGTTTTATTCATTTCAAATGGGCCGGATCTGGCCCGCGGGCCGTAGTTTGCCCACAGCTGCACTAGAGCAAAGTGAGCCTGGAGCAAGTTACTGTTGCGGTGGGGGATGGAGGGAAAGCAAAGGTGAGAGACATAAGTAAAATCAGAGTGTCTAGGAAAAATTAAAGGGAAGATATCCTAAAACTTCCAGGAAATCTCCACCAATGAAACAAAGAAAAAAAAAAATGCCTCTATCATTCTGTGAGCAACAAACCAAACTGGTTTGGGGCCTCAGACAATTCGCTCATATGATTGCAAAGACAGACAGAAACTTCTGGATTTGAGAGGGCTCCCCTGAGGGCTTCCAGATTGGAGAGGGTACAGATCGGGCTGAGGGAACCCCCCCTCCCCATTCATGAATAATAGTGCACTGGGCCCCTATTTTATAAATATATTTTAACATTATACTCCACATACTGTTTTATAATTTGATTTGTCCCCTTAACAATGTACCACAAACACCTTTCCATGTACATATGTCTATATCAAAATTATCATATTTATGTCTGCCTTGTATTCTATTATGGGGATATTTTAAACATTATTAAGTATAATAATTCATTTATTTATTCAAAAGATATTTATTGAGCACCTACAATATTCCAGGCACAGCTCTTGTTTTGGAGATAGGTAATAAAAGAGACATAGCTCTTGCTTTCATATATTCTACTTGGGATATGCAGGCATAAACAAAATAAAAAATAAATACCATCTATACCAGATATCTGTAAGTCTAAGAAGAAAAATAAGGAAAGGTTAAAAAAAAGTGAAATGCCTGAGTTGTGGGCAAAAGAATTACTGTTTTATATAGGATAAGTGAAGAAACAAGACACTCAAGAGACAAGTTAGGGAGAAATTCCAAGCAGGGAGGAGCAAGTATAAAACCTTGAGATAGGTAAGTTTTGGGTATGCTCCCAGATGAGCAAGTAGGCCCCTGTGGCTGGACTGACAGAGTGATAGGACATGGGGTCAAAGGGGTTCTGTGGCCAGACCATATGGGAATTTGTAGGTTTAGGATTTTTTTTTTTACTTGAATAACATTGCAGAGTAGTAATAGGATTGATTATAGTTTTTACAAATGGATCACAATCCTGCTATGTGGAGAACAGAGTACAGGAGCTAAGGTGAAAGCAGGAAGCATAGTTGGGAGGCTAGTTAAGTGCCATGGGAGGGGGCACCAAAATACGGGGTCAGGAACGTGACAAGAAACTGGGAAGAAATGGCCAATGAAGTGAGAGTAGTCCATGAACACGAAGCATTCTAGAAGCCAAGTAGAAGTGTTTCAAGGAGAAGGTGGGTAACCAGGTACTAATAACTTAAATACAATGAGAACGGAGTATTAAGTTAGCAACGTGGAGGTCATTGGTGATAATAATAAAGCATTGGTGAAACCTGGGGTGCAAAAACCTAGATAGAGTAGATTGAGGATAAAATAGAAGCAGAAGAATTTCTGACAATAGGTATTTCCTCTTTCAAGGAAAGGAGTGAAACAGAATTGGGGAAATATCTGGGGAGGGATATGAGGTCAAGGGAGAGATATTCAATTATATTTGTTCTATACCTAACACACTTTTCCTGACTGCAGATATAATTGAAGTGAATTTTTGAGTCGCTTCTATACTGCAACTGTGGCTCTTTCCTGCAGGCCCCATGTCTCTCAGTTAGAAGCACCCACCTGAGATTAGTTTTCCTCACCCCCATTGTGGTGTCATTTCACATGTTTTTCTCTCATCCATATTCTACATCTGTCTGCTGCTTTACGGAAACTATTAATAAGTTATTAATATGTTATAGCATGTTAAGCAGGTCATCATATTTTCACTCCCCTGCAATCCCCTCCTGAAAAGGCCTTTGACTCTTTAATGGAATTATCATAAAAACTTTTCCAACAGCTTTTGTTCTTCCCCTCCTATTATAGATTTCTAAACAAATTCAACATCTCTGTTGATGTAATGTTCATTTTCAAATCATATTTTCCTAACAGTTCAATTATTACAAATAGGGCCTGAGATTAATGGTACTTGAGCCACTAATCTTGACTATTCATTAAGATTCTCAGAGCACACTTTTCCTTTTGAAAGCCATTCCATTGCCTTTTTCTGCAGAGCACTTTATCTCCCCCCATTTTCTCTTTATCTCACCCCACCCATTTTCTCCTACTTTGCATGTTTTTCCATGTCTCCAATTTATTAGTTTTTTTTTCTATTGCAATGTAAAAATTATGCCAAAGCGTAGTGTCTTGAAACAATAATAACAATTTACTACAGCTTACTCTTTCTGTGGGTCTGGAATTGGGAGTGGTTTGGTTGTGTGGTCTGGCTTAAATCTCTCTTGATATTGAAGAGTTATTTCAGAGGGATGATCTCAAAAGTCTCTTCACCATGTGTCTGGTGCCTGACTTGTGAAAACTGGAGCATCTGGTACTCCTTGGACATAGGTTTTGTCTCTATGTAGTTTCTCCACATGCTGCGCTCTGTACATGTCAGTTCAGGGCTCCCATGACACATGGCCCAAGAGAAAGCCAAATGGAAGCCAGCGTTGCCTTTTGTAAGTTAACCTCTAAAACATTGCAACATCACTTCCACGGCATTATTTTGGTCCAGGGAATGACAAAAAGGTACTTATTTCAAGGGAAAGAGACACAGACCTCCACCTCCTAATGGAGGAATGTCACGGTAGCATTGTAAGAACAGCATATGAAACTGGGTATCTATTGGTGCAGCAATATTTGAAAGATTATAGTCTGCCACACCTCCCAAGCACACCAACCTCCTTCCTTTTCAAATTTTCTTTCTTCTTGTAATTATGTTCTTATACTTCCACCTATAGCTCAGTTCTGCATGATTTTCTTATTCTCTCGTTACTCTCCTAATTTCACTCCCTTGCTTCCCATCGTGAAGCCTATAGTAAGGAATTTCTTAACGTTCTTTATTATACTAGGATGCCTTCTACTTGTGATCCCTAAATACACTAAATATGCAAATCCCCAAATCAAATGATCTCTGTTTCTGCACTGATGAATCATAATAAAGAAAATTTCATTACTGTTTGTTGGCATTATTATTTTGTTAATTTCCATCCTCAACCAGAGTATGTGACCCTACCAAGCAGTACTCTTTGTTAACTAGTTAAAAATATTCCCATTCTCTGCATTTTTATACTCCAATAATGAACTATCAAAAAGAGAAACTAAGAAAACAATGTCATTTACAATTGCATAAAAAAATAGTGAAGAATAAATTTAACCAAGGAGATAAAAGATCTGTACTCAGAAAATTATATGACCTTGCAAAAAGAAATTGAAGAAGATAAAAATAAAATGGATGCATATACTGTACCCATGTATATGAAGAATTAACATCATTAAAATAATGTTCATACTACCCAAAACAATCTATAGATTCAATGCAATTTATATCAAAATACCAATGGCATTTTCACAAAATTAGAACAAATAATCCAAAAATTCATATGAAACTTAAATGTCCTGAATAGCCACAATAATCTCGAGAAAGATGAACATAGTTCATCTCAAGGCCATAGTAAAAAAATAAATAAAACAAAAGCACAGCATGGTACTGGCATAAAAATAGACAAATGGATAAATGGAACAGAATAGAGACCCCAGAAATAAATCCATGCCTTTGTGGTGAATTAATATCGAATAAAGAAGGCAAGAACATACAATGGGGTAACGTGTGTTTCAATAAATAGTGTTGAAAAATTAGACAGATACTTGCAAAAAAAAAAAAAAATGAAAGTAGAGCAGCTTCTTACACCATACACAAGAATAAACTCAAAATGGATTATAGACTTAAATGTTAGACTTGAACCTATAAAATTCCTAAAAGAAAACACATGTAGTAAACTCTCTGATATTTCTCATAGCAATGTATTTTTTTTTCTGATATTATCTCCTCAGGCAAGAAAAGCAAAAGAAAACATAAACAAATGGGACTATATTAAACTAAAATGTTTTTGCATAGCAAAGAAAATCATCAACAACACTAGAGGCCTGGTGCATGAAATTCATGCATGGTGGAGGGGTCCCCTCAGCCCAGCCTGCATCCTCTCCAATCCAGGACCCCTTGGGGGATGTCTGACTGCTGGTTTAGGCCCAATCCTGCAGAATAGGTCTAAATCGGCAGTAGGACATCCCTCTCACAATCCAGGACCACTGGCTCCTAACTGCTCACCTGCCTGCCTGCCTGATCAGCCCTAACTGACCCCGCCAACCTGGAGGCCCCCAACTGCCCCACCCTGCCAGCATGGTCGCCCCCAACTGCCCGCCTCTGCTGACCTGGTCACCCCACGCAGCCTGCTGCTCAGTCGTTTGGTCGTCCCTCACTAACCCCCCTGCCAGCCTGCTTGCCCCACTCAGCCTGTTCAGTCCTCCATTCGGTTGTTTTGGTTGTGATGGCCCCTGGCTCTTTATATATATGGATGAAAGACAGCCTACGGAATGGGGGAGAATATGTGTTAATAATGCATCCCATAATGAGTTAATATCTAAAATTTACAAAGAACTCATGCACCTCAACACCAAAAAAATAAACAATCCAATTAAAAATGGAACTCCCATTTGACCCAGTAATCCCACTTCTAGGAATATATCCTAAGAAATCAGAAACACCAATCAGAAAGGATATATGTGCCCCTACGTTCATAGCAGCGGAATTTACAATAGCTAAGATTTAGAAACAGCCAAGTGCCCATCAGCAGATGAGTGGATAAAAAAGTTGTGGTACATCTACACAATGGAATACTACACAGCTGTAAAAAAGAAAGAGCTCTTACCATTTGCAACAGCATGGATGGACCTGTAGAGTGTTAGGCTAAGCGAAATAAGCCAGTCAGAGAAAGATAAGCACCACATGATCTCATTCATATGTGGAATCTAATGAACAAAATAAATTGATGAATAAATAGAACCAGAGATATAGAAGCATGTAACAGACTGCCAAATTTCAGAGGAAAGGCAGGGGTAGGTGGGGAGACCAAATAATATAGGCATGCCCTTTATACAGCTTTGCAAAAAGTTGCATTTAACATTCTCCAAGTCTATTCCCCACTGATTAATGAGGGAAGGACCTAGACAAAGGCAGTAAGGTCTGAGTGATGATGTGGGAAAATGCTTGCCCATCAATCACACCTGGAAATAGGCAATTGGCCAGGATGGGCGTGACCACTGCAAGCACACTTGCACAATCTAAATACTTAAACTTCTAGACAAAGGAGCCACTCGCTCTTGGCTCCAGGACAACTGGCTCCTGGGACTTCTATGTCAGAGGCATGCTCCCCTGCGGCCACATGACTCATGGCCATGTTGGACTCCACACGTGAACTAATGGACTTTAATCTGATCTGAATACTGAACTACACTCAACTATAGCATGGAAGGGAAAGTCTGGACACTGGCCCTGTTTCTGGCTTTGCTAAACTCCCTACTGTCCCTCTTTCAGGACTGGCTTGGGGAAAATGGGACATTGGAATCCAAGAAATGTAACTACGCCAAAAAAAATTCTTCCACCTCTAATCCTCCCATGGGGCTTCTGAAAATGCTTCTTTCAGAGGTGCCCCAAAGACCCCATTTTTACTCCTGTCTGGGAAATCTGTCTCATTAATTTCTCCAGCATCACTGTGAAAAATAATGAGAACTGGGATGTCCATCAGGATTTGAAACCCATCTAAAATTGGGAAAGCATTTAAATGGAGTTGACATTTCAAGAAATCCTTTCTGGGAGATATTTTTTTTTAATAAAAATGATTCTAAAGTCCTCATGGTGTAGAGGATTACCAAATTCCACCTTGGGAGGCCTGAGATATAGAAACCAGACAAGTTCACTCTTCAGTTGTGACATGGGCAGGATCAACTTATCCAATCAGCTGTGGAATTTTGAGCCAGCACAATCTCTTCCACAGAAGCCGCAGTCAGGGAGACTGGGACCCAAAATCTGCATTTGTACCTTATTCATATATTTTATAAGTTCAAGTCCTCCCTCTCTGTTACAGATTATTAATTTTTTGTAAAGAAGTAGTTTGATAAAATATATGAAGTTATATGTAGCTTTATAGCTAATTTTAGGTTTGCTTAATATTAATATCTTACATTTTTCTAGGTATGTTTATCTTTTGTGTTCTCAGACACATTTATTTGTATTTATTTGTTTCAAAAATAATTTAAGGACAGTATAAAAATTAAAATGCCAGGGAATGGAGGCAAACAGGAAGGGAGGTAAACAAAGTGAAGCTACATGAGGATTAGTCCGTACAATGTTGGCCACACTTGTTCAGGTGTGAGTGGACACGGGGAAGATTTGTCTCTAATCCTTCTAGTAGGTAATTTGAAGGTTGTGCAATGACCTTAAGATGAAAGCAAGCATTCCTGGACTAAATATATATATTTTTATATGCTCCTTGATAAGATACCTTGGAATGCCACGAACAGTGTCCTCAACACTTTTAAGTAAACATAATGGCATGTTGTTAGTGCTCTATCTTGCAATGCTTCTCAATGAAGGATGCTATCATCATATCAAAGTACAATAGGACATGAAATGGCTGTGTGTACATATTTACTGTACTATCCTATATAATAAAAGCCTAATATGCTAAGTGTCTGGTCATCTGGTTGGCCGTTCAACCAAGCAAAGCGTAATATGCTAATGATATGCTAAGGCTGCTAAATTGCTCCCTATGACGTGCACTGACCACCAGGGGGCAGAGAGTCAACTGGTTGACCAGTCGCTATGACATGCACTGACCACCACCAGGGGGAAGATGCTTCAACAGGTAGGTGAGCTTGCTGCTGGTGTCTGGCCCATCGGGACTGAGCGAGATGGGCCGGACACACCCTGGGTCCCTCCTGTGGTCTCTCCCTGGCTGGCCAAACTCTTGCGTCCCATCTGGGACCCGATCATGCAATGGTGGGGTCCCTTGACCTGGCCTGTGCAGTCTCGCAATCTGGGACCCCTCAGGAGATGTTGGAGAGATGGTTTGGCCTGATCTCACAGGCCAGTCACATAGAATTTGTGCACTGGGCCTGTAGTAAAAGGAATAAAAAGACTTGAGGATATGACGATGAATTTTAAAGTAACTGGAGGGGGAAAAGCCTGCATACCCTACAGAAATTCTCCAAAGGTATTGTCTCCTAGATTAGGTTTGGATATGCAAATAACAATAGTGTGTTCTATAAGTTCTAATTATCTCCAGTTAGTTTCTGAAAAGCCATTTGGAAGTCTATTTAAAGGTAAGTCCAAAGTGCTACTATTTGGTTGTGGTAAAGTTTTGCTTTGGCTTACAACTTCTTTGGTTATCAAATATTGTTAGTTGAAAATTTGTAACTGGGAGAATACCCATGAATCTTGACAAGAGCCTGGAATAAATACAGTTATATTAACCAGAAAAAAGCAGAGGCATATAATTTAGCTCTCATGAAACTGGTGTTCGGTTGAAATTTTCTGAAAATAAGAAACCAACAAGGACAATGTCTTAAATGAAATGCTGCTTATTCTGGTCAGAAGTGGACAGAAAGGCCCATAGACTATAAATATTCTTTAAAGATATGATGGAGTTAGCTCTAAAATACAAAAGTGGGCAGTTGAAGCCCTGGAGTCCCAGGGAATATATCAGTAGTCAAGCCTAGACTGGTTAAATCAGAATCTCTGAATTTCACCCTAGACCAACTGAAGTGGGCATTGGAGGCGGTGTCCAGGGGGATCTGCATTTTTAACAAGAATCTCAAGGGGATTCTGAGACAGCAATGGGTTGGTAGTCCCTGCTATGAAAACCTGGCCACAATAATTTGAGTTTGGATATAGAGTATAATCAAACACTGTGGCCATTTTTTAAATGTTCTAGTAAATCACTCACACAATGTCAGCTTTAAGCTTCACTATGCTGATATACCCTCCAAGTTCATCTAATTGAATATATATATATTCAATTAGAGAGAGAGAGAGAGAGAGAGAGTTAATATGCCAATTGGTCCTAATGGTTTCCCAGTCATGACCGGTCAACAGGCTGCATGTGCACAGGGGCTGGTGGGTAGGGATGGGGGCAGGGACTTCCGCCCCCAGTGGAGGTGCACACAGGCCTGCCCAGCGCTAACATCATGCTGCCTTGGAGGTGGAGGCCACTCCTGACAGAGGCACGTGCAGGCAGGAGTTGGTGGGCTGGGACACAGACAGGGGGGTCCTGCCCGAGCCGCCGTGGCGTGGCTTGAGCAGGCCTGGAGCGACACAGACATTTTTTCATAGTGAAGGGACTGGAATCTGTGTTCATGAAAACACCTTGGTGGCTGTGGTGGCCGGCAGTGGCAGCAGCAGCGGGGTGATGGGGGTGGCTCCTTCCCCTCATCAGCCCGGTCGCCTCCCACAGAGGACACCACATGAGGGCTCACGCACTGTGAGAGGGGTCAGGCTGGGCTGAGGGACACCCCCCCCCCCCCGTCCGCCCGTGCACGAATTTCGTGCACCAGGCCCCTAGTACAAACGTAATTGGATAAGGTGTCTTATTTGGGTGACCATGATTTACACTAGAATTTTATGTCAAGAGCATCATTGTACAATTCTTGGTTGGTGGTGTTATTGGGGCATATATACAGTATACAAAATAATGTTTATTTCAAATATTTTATTTAAGGCTCTTTTATGGTAATAATTAGAAAGCTGTTTTAGTGGTCTATTTGGAATTCTTCTATCAGCAATGTGATTTTTGTCACATATATATAAAATATTGACTATCATTCTGTACTATGTAACAGAGAGAGGGATCATGTATCTGCGTAGTATTCCTTTGTACAAATATTTAAACATAAACAAATATTTAAACAAATATTTAAAAATTAAACCAAATTTTTCAAATATCTTAATGTGTAATCCCATTAGAAAACCTTGTAAATCTTGTCAGGGGGACATCTCAACAGCTCCTGGCTCTTGAGAAAATACTGTGCTTCAGAACCAGTATGAGCCTCACTCTCAGGGCTTACCTGCACTCTTTGAAAAGGCAATAGGGGGATGGTTTTGGTTTCCTGAACAAGTTGCATTCAGGATTGGCTTTCACCTGCATGCAACTTGTTGATGAGTAATAAGCATGAAAGAATCTCCCACCACAAATATGCAGTGTGTTATCTACTTTTGAACCATGAATTTTTGCTAATGGAATAAGGGAAATATTTTTGTCTTTCTCAATCTTCTGAACTCCATGATCATACTCCATTCTAGTTATGTGCAAAATAAACCATTATAAGAGCACAATTTAGGGTCAAGAAGATAAAGAGAAGGGCCCCTTTTAACAACAGGAGTGTAAAAACCATGGAGAATCATTTAAAGTTAACTATTCAGCCCTAACTGGCTTGGCGCAGTGGATAGAGCATCAGCCTACAGACTCAAGGGTCCCAGGTTCGATTCCGGTCAAGGGCATGTACCTTAGTTGCGGGCACATCCCCAGTAGGGAGTGTGCCAGAAGCAGCTGATCGATGTTTCTCTCTCATTGATATTTCTAACTCTCTATCCCTCTCCCTTCCTCTCTGTAAAAAATCAATAAAATATATTTAAAAAAATAAATAAAGTTAACTATTCAGATTCTATTGATGGAACAAAACAAAACAAATGAACAAAACATGGTTTATAAATGCTTCTTTATAATAATATATCCTTAAGGCCCGTAGACTAGGTTTTCATGTTAGGAAAGTGGGCGTTTAGAATTGGTAGAATATAGATATAAGGAGGGATACATACTTTGTGAAGAGAAATATACAATTTTCTAATATTTTAATTAAGTCAATTATTAAAAGCCAAAATGTTTGTCAGAGCACATGGAGACTCCTCCTTTTAGAGTAGGGAAAATGCACTAGTATTAGCTTCATAATCAAATGAACGGAGCTCTGCCATCTTTTCGTGATGGCAGAGGACAGGAAGGTCTATTACAACAGCTCTCAACAGAAGGAATTAAGGCCACAGGGTGTACAAAGTAAATGAGTCCCAGCTGCAGATGGATTTGAAATGGATGCTTTACTATTTTAAAAAGATGAATACATCAGAAAATTATTTAAAAAACAAAGAAAAGAAAATTATTAATAGCTAGTCAAGAAAAAAATGAAATGACTTTTCTTCTGCTCCCAAACACACACAGTTAAAAGCCAAGATTAGACAATAAGAAGAGCTGTAGCAGATTTGCAAAATCAAATTAGGCAAACGTATCTGGTTTTAAAGAGAAATGAAATTATTTTCAAACCAGCTTGTGACGTAGGAGAAAGAATAAGAAGGGCTGACAATAGCGGCGATATAGTAAAGAAAGGCTGTAATGAAAGCCACAGCAGACTTTCCACCTAGAGATGAGAGTCTCTGGAGTGCAATCCCATATAAAAGGAGAGTGGCTGGCCTCGCATCTGACTCAGTAAGACCTTCGCGGCTTGCTCAAAGCATTGATCTCCAACACTATAGGACAGCAGGCTCTTGGTTGTATAAGGACTGCCATGATCTCTTCATCAGGGCAAAAATAATTTGTTTTTAAGTAAATAATGTGTGGGAATGAGCGTAATACTACCCGATGGTCTTATTTTTCTCTGACTAGGGAAGAAGGCAAGCCCAGGATGGGACTAGTGAACTGGAATAAAATAAAATGGTTAACAGTAATTCCATCGGGGATGGGAAGGAAAGTTGTAGTGGGAACATAAGCATGATATTAAGGGATGGGGAAGTGACTGTGGGCTCACAATAGACTGAGAGTTTGCATGTCAGAGGAGGATCTGTTGCCATAAGAGATAAGGTATAGGGTGTGGCCTATGAGCTGCTTTATGTAAAACTGCCTTATGAGAGTGGTTTCTTTAAGAACAGTGAGTCGAAGTCTTTCACATTAAGACCAAGGGAATGTAAGGCTGGATTCCGGGTGCATAATTCAGGCTGGAGAGTCTGCCTTCAAGCCAGGCGCTGATGTGTGTGAGTGAAAGGAAGAGCGATCAAGAGGCTGGCAATGCCAGCAACAGAGAGAGGTCAGCAATGGTAAAGCCCCATGAAGAGGCCAACTTTCACTTAGGAAGGGAAGAGTAGTCATCTGGGTTTAGGATTGACGAAAAGGAGAACACTCATGCAATATCCCAGTTTGATGTGGTTGGAGAATGGGAATTAGTGTTCTCAACGTACAGCTTAATTTTGGTAAAAAAAAAAAAATGTATGAGTGTTATAGACTCTCAGAATATAGGATGTTTTTCTCTCAGTGGACAGGAAGTTACAGAGGGAACATGGGAAAAATTTGGAAAAAAAGTAACAAAAGGATGATTATTAATTCATTGATTCAAGAAATATGTATCAAGCGACTTCCATCTGCCAGGTACCATTCTAGAAACCAGTGATACAGCAGCAAACAACACACACAAGGTCTGTGGCATCGAGCAGCTTAGATTCTTATTGGCCACTTACATGAAATTCTGGAGGACATAGGCAGTTCATAGATTTCTCCTTTTCATTTGTTCCAGATTGTTATAACCATAGGATTGCTAAATAAATAAATAAATAAATAAATAAATAAATAAATAAATAAATAAATAAATAAATAAAAAGGAAGGGAGAAAATTGTCTTAGAGAAAAGGCTGTCCAAAATAGCAGAAATATGGAACCTAGATATTTGTAAACATTGAGGAAAACTAGCCACCAAACTAAAATACATAATTTAAGAGGGGAGTAAAGTAGATGAGGAAGGGAAATCTTTAAAAGGTTGGGATATTAACTTAATTTATATTGTGGGATATTCTCAGACTAAATAACTGAGTGATATCTATCATCTATCTATCTACCTACCTACAGCCATCACTCAGTTACCTATAACTCAGTTATACACACAAATGCATACACATGTATATGACTTGGTAATACTTTAAAATGATCATGTTTTCCATTCTTTAATGGGTTTTTCTGCATGATCTAGACACACCTTTATAAATAAGTTCTCTACTTCATTTACCTGGAATATCTAAGTAGCGGTTCTCAACCTGTGGGTCGCGAACAATGAAAATACATCCTGCATAACAGATATTTACATTACGATTCATAACAGTAGCAAAATTACAGTTATGAAGTAGCAACGAAAATAATTTTATGGCTGGGGGTCACCACAACATGAGGAACTGTATTAAAGGGTCGCGGCATTAGGAAGGTTGAGAACCACTGAAAGGAGAGCTTTTATATCTGTGCACCTATGGAAAGGCGCATCACTTCCTCTGGAGACACACTTGTTAATACATCTGCAATAAATTAAGCTTCATGTTGCCATGCAATGTTAAGGAAACATTTCTGAGTCCCACAAGCATCATGTTTGCACCAGTCTCCCTTTGGGAATTATATTAACTCAAATGTTGTGAAATTAATTAGAAATTGCATAATAGCAACAGTTTGTGTATTTTACAAATTGAGTATTACCTTTCTGTTATTGCCTAGAGGCTGGGACTCTGGATGGGATAGATGTTTGTTTCCAAAAGCAGCACAACCAGTGCTTCTTTAGGCATATGTCCCCAGTGACCTGCTGTGACCTTGGCCTAAGAAACCCAAAATTCAGATCCCTTCCAAGTGGAGGCAACAAACTTAGCTGGAGCTCGGAAAGGGAGCTGACAGATCCAGAGGCCACTGATAAACACAGATATTCTGGGAAGAAAATAAACTGCTTGTGTTTGGATGTACAATTGTAAACTTTTGAATTTTAAAATGTAAAGTTTTTTTCCTTGAACTCCACTTCATTTGTTCTCAAATTAGCCACTTGCTGTCAGTTTACCACAGGAGATTAACAGCAACCTGAGGCAATGAATGACTCATGCCTATTGTCTGGGATTGGGTCATGGGAGGTCCAGGAACTGTAGGGCAAGGCAGGCTGTGGAGGGAGGTTAGACCATGCTTAGCCTGGGGGTAGGACTAGGGGTAACAACTGCTGCTGGAGGGGGAGAAACAGTGCCAAGCAGGTCAAGGCCAGAGAGGGGCTTCAAGAAAGTTTTCTTCAATACCCTCCTTCCCATTCATGGCCACTGGTCTAGATGACAGGGAAGATGGCTGTCTCTTCAGGGCTGACTAGGAGGACCAGAGGCAACTGTGGTTCTCAACCTTCTGGCCCTTTAAATACAGTTCCTCATGTTGTGACCCAACCATAAAATTATTTTCCTTGCTACTTCATAACTGTAATGTTGCTACTGTTATGAATCGTAATGTAAATATCTGATATGCAGGATGGTCTTAGGCAACCCCTGTGAAAGGGTCGTTCAACCGCCAAAGGGGTCGAGACCCACTGGTTGAGAACCACTGAATCTGTGCTAATGGATTCCTCAAAATCCTCAACCAGCTGGTGTTGCTCAGTGGTTGAACATCGACCTATGAACCAAGAGGTCACCAGTTCCATTCCCGGTCAGGGCACATGACTGGGTTGCCAGCTTGATCCCCAGTAGGAGGCGTGCAGGAGGCAGCCTATAGATGATGTTTATCTCTCATGGATGTTTGGATGTTTCTGTCTCTCTATCCCTCACTTCCTCTCTCTCTAAAGATCAATAAAAACATGTTAACAAAACAACAATATCCTCACCACTGAGATAGCTAGTCCTTCTTGGGGTTTTACTGAGAGCTTCACTTTATCTTTAGAAACCACCCCACCCTCAAATCATATTCCTTAGAAGGAGTCAAGTGTTTACCTTGCCCAGATATTTTAGTTCCATTTTTGATACCGGTTAAAATAAATATTGCGGAATAAAAATGAATTTAAATCAAATTCCTTGGTAGTTGCATCTGTCATGTCTCAGAAGCATTTAGGTAAATGAAAAGAAGAAAATATACATTTTCTTCTTTTAAAATTTATCATTAAACTTAAAATTATGCTAAAAGTTTTTTATATAATGACCAAGAAAAATAAATTACTTAATTATGGAAATGCTATACTTACTACTCTAATAATAAATTAAAAATCACAAGGTCATCATTTTCTCTAAGTCTCTTGACTCAGATAAAAGGTCCAAAATTTAATGATCTATATACATATGAGGATTTACATAATTTTTATGAAGTAATTCTATATTAATCTTAACCATCTTTATTACAGTTCCTGCTCTTAAAACAGCATTAAAAACCTTTTATATCATGATTATCCCTCGTTATATAACCTTATTGAGAAAAATATTTGGTTTTTAAGTACTGTACCAGAGGGCTTAATTTAATCCTTAACTGCAAAGATTTGACACTAGTTATGAGTGAATATCCAACTTATCAAATCAACCACAAGATTTTTCATACAATACAGAGGACAGTGTGTGAATGTGATTATTGAATTCTCAATATGGTTTTTACTTAAAAATTACATAACAAGCATCCTTCACAGTAGTTGGTGTGCTATCACATTGGATTTAATAAAAAAAAATTCTTCATGAAGACACAGTAAATCAGGCATAAAGAACTTTAAGTGTATAAGATAATTATTAAACAAGTGACGTTACACACATGGGATACAACAACTAGAGAAATACATTTCATGGAAAACTTAAAGACACTCTAACTCCAAAGCTTGTAAAGAAAATGTAAGATAATAGAAATACGTGGCTTTTTGCCCCCTCTTTAATTGCAATAGTCTCTAGAAAACAATCCCTTTGAATTTTGGGAGATGACAGTGTTTTTCATGCCATGGCAGTTTGTTTTCTGTGGTACATAAAGTAATAGAAGAGACTTACTAGTATATTACTAGTATTTCCTTTGTTTACATACGGTCTTTTTAAAAAATCTATTATTTTGCTTCATGCCATTTGAAAACTAATTTTGTGCATGACCTAATTGAATATACTCTTCTTTTGACTTGAAACTTATAGGAAGTAGAAAAGTCATCTGTTATAAAATTAACTAGAATTGAAAAGCTTTCTAAATTGTAATGACTATTCAGATTTTTTGAAATGCAAGTGATTACTATTATGCTTTATATCAAGTGAAACATTCTATTATTACACTAGTATTAAAATAACAATAGCCCTCCTCATGAATTGTGACCAGTAAGTATCTTCGGATTTTGTCATTCTGATATTTCAGGTTTATGTATATCCAAATTATGTTTATAGGCATATTTACCTGTATCTTTATTAAAACAATGTACACTCAGAATGAAATTCAATATAATTGTGCATAACACATTTGCAATTAACCCATCAGTGATTTCTAACAGTTATTTAATATCCAAGAAATGCCCCAAGTCCTATTTTGCCAAGAATAAATTCACCTATTAAACTTTTCATGTGTTTGCAGGAATTCAGAAACAATAAAAATCAAATGGATTCATACTAGATAAAATTGTCTCATCCTATTGATAACAAATTTCAGTAACATTAATGACATTTTACATTAAACTTTTGAAATATAAAAAAGATACATATTTTATGTATAGCATAAAACAGTCACAACACATTCTTTTTATAAGACATCTTCTCATTTGTGTTATTAGCACATAATGAGGTAAGGAGTTGACCCTTTGTTCCATAAATTGGCAGGTTTGGGGAACACCTATTTCTTTAATTTGCTCCATTAAGGTAACCATTAAGATAAGAGGATTTAAATCCAGACCTCTTAGAAGGATTTGTATATGAATGTATTGAGAGCAATGTGCACAGTCTATTATTCTACTCCCTCAGTTTCTCATAAATATTGATGTTTGATTGCTTTTCTTCCCAGGTAATATTTATTCTTAGAAACTACTTCTAAAATGTAGCCTTAATAACTTAGTGTAAAAAAGTTGGAAATGGGAAGTGTTTTTATGAGAAACTCGCCATCCAGGTAGCCATAAAGCACACATGGGCTATAAAATCAGTCTTCTTTCACACTGCACTTGTAGCTCAGGGACAATTGTTTCCTAAACCGTAATCTCTTGAACGGAGATGACATTGGGTGACATTCAACACTGGTACTCAGCCTCTTCTTTCAGACCTCCAAGCAGGCTGACAGTGGTCCCTACTGTAGATAGCTGTGCAGTAAAACACTTTATATCACATGGGATGACAAATAGGTGCCAGGTAGTATTATTTGGAGCAGTTGATTTGGTTCTCAGATTTTAGGATGCTCCAGAATCACCTGTAGGGCTTGTTAACACACAGATTTCTGATACCACCCTCAAAAGTTTATGATTCAGCAGATCTAGGATAGGGTGGAAATTTGCATGTCTAATAAAATCTCAGGTGATGCTGATGCTGATATTTCAGGAACCACACATGGAGAATCACTGATTTAGAGCAAAGGAATTCTGACTTCTGAGTCTGTCCTTGGCACACATCCACAGAACTATGATCTCTCTCTCTCTCTCTCTCTCTCTCTCTCTCTCTCTCTCTCTCTCTCTCTCTCTCTCTTTCATTTCTCTCATTCTTAAATGATAAACAACAAAAAACTAGATATATTAGAGTCTAAAGATTTAGCTCTTACTCTGAGATTTTACGTAGCTATTAAGGCATGTTATCAATAGTATCTGAAGTTATCTTCAAACTATTTAAAGTGCTAGCTTCTTTCACAATCTGAAAATTACAACTCCTCCTTTCATGCAGCATAAATAAGAAAAAGGTTCTCAAATGTACAAAGGGGAGAAAGAAGAGTTACAATACTTTGATTTTATTGATAATGTTTTGCTAACTAGTAATATAATTTCAATAAACCTCACGTGAGAGTAGTTTTGCTTTAAGTAGTAAAAAGCACAAGGTAGTCCCAGATTCTAAAATTTGAAAATGACTCGTGTATAATTTGGTTTATTACTTCTTTCGAAAAGTGATGGGTTGGGTAAAAGCAATAAAAGAAGAGGATAATTTCTATCTTGTACGGAAATCTTAAATATTATTGTCCATATTTTTGTTTCAATAAATAAGAACACCCGCTCTTACATGAGAAGAGCAAGTTTTTACAAAAAGGTTTTTTACTTTCCTTTAATTTTGAAGTGAATTTTGAACCAGGAAAATTCTGCAGAAAAACAAATTTGAACTATTCAGTGCTTTGAACCCCAGAGCTTACATTTGTACAAAATATACTGCGCTCCTATCCATCTGTGTGTAGGTTAAGGGCAAGCCCCTCCATTAGTCTAATCACCTGGCTTTCAGCCGCAGGCCTAGAGGCATTCACTGACATCAACAATGTTGCTGTAATTAAATAGAAACAAAAACAGTGCCAACCTTGGTAGGAACAGCATCCTGGGTGTCGCTGCTCTGTTGGTGTGGGAACCTGTCCCCCAGGACGCTTTGCTGCCTTGCGGACTGGACCAGCCTGCTCCCTCAGGAGACCTGAGCGCTTTTAAAGGCACATTTATACCCACCCCCACCTCATTCCCTAGCACACAGCACAGCTGGTGCTTTCTGGTAGGTGTTTGATCAATGTTTACGGGATTTAAACAAAGGCAAATGTTTACCATCAATTCTTCATGGTATTAACCTGTGCGATAGGGAAGCCAGCTGGGATGTAGTGGTCCACAGCTTTTCTTTGCAAATTGCATTCCTTATGGAACCCACCAAGGCCGACTACATCATTTTCACTGGTTAGAACAGTACAATGATGTGGCTTTACCTTACCCTTAAATGTTGAAGTCTTAGAGATGGAAATTATTATGTATTCATAGTTACTCCAAAATCTTTATTCTTACACTGTGTCTTACTGGCCATTATGTTGAGATGAGAAATGTTAGCAATGGTAAAGTTACAAACCTGAGAAAATTGTGTTACTGAATGATAGAATTCATGAAACATAAAGTTTAATAGTATTACTTTTATGTAGTTTTGGAAGGTAGCTCTTGAGTTATCTAATATAATATGCTTTTCTGTAAATAAATATTCTCTCAGATGTCACATCAGAATGACAGTCCCTTGTGATTTTTTTTTTGAAACAATGAAGTCAACTATCATGTCTTTAATTCAGTTAGTCATTGCTACTTCTTTTAGTTGCTGAAAGGAAATTACAGGAGAACTTTGGGTCATTTTTAGCAACCAGTTTGAATGTGAAATTGAAATAATACGGATTGGAAATACTTAAACATTTAATTCACACAAAGCATAATACAGGAAACTAAAAGTGAAATAGCCTGAAATTAATTCAGTTGAAAGTCTAACATATTTAAATCAATCATTGAGAACTTGGTTTAAACTGACCTTTATTTCCAAAGAGCAATAGGTTTTTCTTTTGCAAAAACATGGGTCCAGAAAGTAATTTTAGCTTCAGATGGGTCAGATCATAAAATTTCCGTGAACAGAGATTTCAAAAAAAAAGGAATCATTTTACTCAGGCATCCTTGTAATGTAAATCAATATTCTACCAGTTTTGAAGCAGCCCGGCCCCATTGGCTGCTGGGAGTGTGCTTATGCTGGTGAGCACGACTTGCTCTGAGAGTTTTGATATGTTATCAAAGTTGCTGATCTGGGTGGTCAGAGACTTTCTGCTCTCTGTGCTGGTCCGCCCCCTGGCGAGCCGATCCTCCTGGTGATGGTGAACGCCCAGGCAACAGCATGAAAATGCAGCTTTAAATTCCTCTCGAAATTTTCCTGGCAAACGGGGGAGAATGAAAGGAAAAAGAATTGTGTGTAAATATGTCTTAACAAATCATCAGTAGGGTACAACTGAGTGGCTCCCTTGAGCCAAACTAACAATGAGGTGCCACATTTTGCAAAGATGGGGAAAATAGGAAAAGGAAATTGCGTTATGGGAAGCTTGGTAGACTCTTGAAACAATGAGGTATTTTCATAAAATAATGAGACTGCTTTTCATGCTTGTATTTGGGGTCTGTCTCATTCCTTGTATATTTGTGAGTGTGTGTTATTTTTAAGTAGTTAACTATAATAAAAGTGATCATCAGTAGAAGAATGTCCAGAAATACTTAATAATTTCAAAAATGATAAAACTTATGCTGCACATAGCTGAAACTACACAGACTTACCCCTTTTACTCAGAAGAAACTGTTCTACTGAAACAATCAATTGAACAAAATATCTAGAAAAATATCTTAAAAGATCTATAAAGTCTAAAGTTTTATAATCTGCAGAGGCAGACAACACTTAAAAACACACACACGCCAACTTTAGAAGTTATTCCTTGTCTTTAAATTACTGACACAGAATTGGAGAGGTAGGAAAATGAAACAATAACCTTTTTCAGGGTAAATGGCAGTGTTGGGAATTATAATTTATTTTTTCTGAGCCTCAATTACCAAATTGGGTTATTGAGTGATTAAATGTGAAGATGAAGGTTAAGGGATAATACAACAGCAGGAACATAAGTCCCCAGTGATTATCAGCTCACTCTTAACCACATAATAGCATTTTGACTTGTTCTGTGGCTTCTGTTTCAAACATTTCCCCTTACAACCTCCTAATAGGTTTTACCTGCTTAGTGCAAGGCTCAGCGCTTTAGGCATCCCTAACCCTTTGCCAACTGCTTCCTCACTGCTTTCTAAGGCACAGTTCCACTCTCCCCTTCTCCCTTCGAACAGCACGGAGCAGTCTTATCTGGCTGTCTCAGAGCGAATGTAGTTTTTGTTTTGGAAACTGGGGTTGGGTGTGGCAGGGAAGGCAAATGAAAAGGGGCACCTGGACACAAAACAAGCCTCCCACACATACCACTTGATTTTCTGAAAGCTGAACTAAAACAGATAATACATATATAGGGTATGTGCAATGTTTGAATAAAAAGTTATTTTTAAAGAATCTTATTGACTGCTTTTTTTAATTTTTATAACCCAGAAGGCCAAATATGAAGTTACAAAATGCACATACTTTATTAAGTGTGCAATAAAGTAAATTGCTTATCGCTCCATATATAATTATCAGATACATGGAAGTAGAAATGAAAAAGAAATAGCCAACCAGTTATAGAATAAGACAATGTAAAGACGTAGCTAATTAGAACACAGTTCTAAAAGTCAGTCAGACAAAATGTTTCTAAATAAAACAATAATTAGCTAAATAATTTTAATCATTGTATGGATTCATAAACAGGTTAAATAAGTTACAGATATTTGTGTGTGTGTGTGTGTGTGTGTGTGTGTGTGTGTGTACACCACTTAGCTTAGGTGTTATTTGGGAGGAATATCATTTTTTGTGGTCAGTGAGGAATCTTGAGAAAACCCCAAGAGATGTTACACACAAGATTAATGTGAATAGAAAAGTTCCTAAAAGTGGAAGGGTTCCAATTCAGTCTCAATTAGGCTACAAATGTTGGGCAAGGAGATAATGTAACATGGCTATTTTATTTTCAGATAAACTTATTTTACATTTTTAGAAATTAACGTTTAATGTAGGACAAGCAATATTCTGTGGTGTTCAGGTCTCACAATTTTCACTTTCTTCCTATTTCAACATTTCTCCTAATTTTATGGAGGGGGGGATCCCTTAGATAATTTTTTTCTGTTCATCTAGGTAATGTGTTCCTGCTCATAAGGAGAAAACCTCAAGACAAATCACATCAGTAAAAAAAACATTCTCACTGTATAGCACCTAAGCTCTTCATCTAGTTCAAGAGTGTTCACAACCTCCGGTCATTGGTCCCTCACCCTTGGTTAGAACTATGGCTTATATAGAAGAAACAGTTGAAAACTTACCACTGAGAAAATTATAAATAATTGGGTTCACAGCACTATTGGCATATACAAGCCAGTGTGAAAATGTAAACCAGGCATACACAGTCTCTCTGTCTTCTGTGTGGGTAAACATCCCAAATACTCTGTAAGCAAAGAAAGGACAACAGGAAATCTAGTGTGATTCTGGTGAGTATCTTTTCAATAATTACATTATGCAAGAGCAAACAGATACACATTTGAAGAAAATGTGTGTGGTAAAGAGAACAATGATTTTTGAGGTTATTTATTTATTTATTTATTATATGGAAGAGGGCAGAATGCTCAAAAATTGAAAATATTTTAAATTAAACATGGACTTTCTCCTTAGAAAGCAATTTCCTTTCCTTGAAAAGGAAGGTATTTAAGTTGGAAGAATAAGAGAAATATTGTGGACGTGTAGGTATTTGGAAGTAGCTTAAGGAAAGTACAAGCGCTGAGATGCAGGAAATCCAAATGAGCATTCCAGAGAGCAGTAAATCTAATTTTCATTGAATTTAGATGGACTAAAATAAAAGTACAAAAAAAGAAAGAAAGAAAGAAAAAAGCAAGGAGAAAATTCATCCAGTTTCACAGCATATTTACAAAGTTCTTAGGGGCTGAAAACGTCATTTGGCAAAAGATCACAATAAATGTGTATAGGATTGCTGTGGGCAAGAAAAAATAAGAAGGAAAATGTGGAAAGATATGGAGAGTCAAGTCGCTCATTTATTCGTGAGCCAGTATATGTCTCAAGGACCCAGGCGGCTGAAATCTTTTACATTTAACACTGTGCCTGCAGTAAATAATGTTACTAAACAAAAGTGCATTTTCCACTTTTCTGCCATTGAAAAAGCCACAAAGCAATCAATAAAAGGGCCAAAGAGAATGAGAAATCTTTGCAGCTGATTCTACCACCTTTTGTCTGTGCGACTCCAGCCAAAGATCTCTCCAGGGTCCCCAGCTGCGAGGAACATGATATTGACCCTGAATCAGGGAAAAGTGAGAGCAGCAAACCTAGTTGTAGTTCTAAGTCTATTATAAACAGAATTAGAATTACTTTGGGACCAGTCTACGTACAACGGTTCTGATGATTCCCAATAAAGTTGGCTGGCCATGAAGTTCAAGTGTACCATTCATTGCTCCTGCATCGGCTGTGTTTGCGTTGATCAACTGTGTTAACTTAAATGCGTCTGCAGTGTAACACATGACAGACTTTCCCTGGCTGAAAAATTTTGAACTGATTTTTTAAAAATTAATATTCACCTTGAGCTTGATTCAATGACTTTAGGAAATGGATTTTCTTTCTGTTTAAACATTCAAACACAGTATGTGTCATAAGTTCATTTTTTTGTGCATGTGCTCACAAATATACTTTTAAGCATAACTAGAATGCTAACAAAACATTCTTATCTCTTTTTTAGCCTTGAGATGGAATTCTGTCACAATTCCCCGTGTCTTTGAAAACTATGGAAAATCCATTTGTTCTGATCAAAAGAGAACTCCCCCGCTGTAAATGAGTTCTTTTGCATTAGAACTTTTTTTCTGCAATTAGATTGAAGAGATCAGGGAACATCTGCTTTGTGTCTGCCATTCAACAGAGAATTTGCATGGACAAGAGCATTTACAGTCTGAGCACTCCAAATGGACGTTTGCCTTACCTGCTGGTAACAACAATACAGTTATCAAGCCTGACAAGCTATCTAGGCAGAGGGCTTCAGTTTTTCTCTTTAAAAAAGAAGTTCTTAAGAAGCAAGAAATGACAGGTCACTTTACTTTCAAATAATAGGTAAACTTTACCTCTTTAACATGTTCAGGATGCTAATTGGTAGATAGCAAATTGCAAATACCAAAAGCACCACCATCAGCATCCGGGCTGTTTTTCGTCTGGCTCGGATCTGCTTTATTTCAGCAGCCACGGCGCTAATCCTGGACTTGGTCTGCTGTCCTGACCCTCGAGGCTGTGAAACAGGCTGCAGGGGCTTCCATTTCCTCTGAACCACAGATGATGTGCCAGGGATCTGAAAGAAGCGGAGACCCTCTATTGCTATCTGACTTCGGAAAGTTCCACTTTGGAGAAGTAATTATACGACACAGTAAGGAACGTGTCCCAGACACCCGTGGTCTGAGAGGTTCAAGAGCCTGCTTCCCTACAATGTTTGAATGGAGCATGTTCTTGAATAATGCGTCCAAGTGCCAAATAGGAGTTCGAATGGGAAAAAAAAATGTGGAAACACCACACATTTGTCAAGGTCTAAAGAGAGCTACAAATGGAAAAGCTATCTCTTTATTAAAAGAGAAGTCATATATCCAGACAATGGAATATTATTCAGTGCTATAAAGAAATCAGCTATTGCCCTAGCTGGTTTGACTCAGCGGATAGAGCATCGGCTTGCAGACTGAAGGGTCCCAGGTTCGATTCGGGCCCGGGGGCACATGCTCGGGTTGCAGGCTTGAACCTCCCCCCCCCCCCAGTAGGGGGCATACAGAAGGCTGCCGATCAATGATTCTCTCTCATCATTGAGGTTTCTATTTCTCCCTCTCCCTTCCTCTCTGAAATCAATACAAATATATTTTTTAAAAAGGAAATCAGCTATCAAGCTATAAAAAAGAGAAACGTTAAATGCATATTACTTAAAGAAGCCAATCTAAAATTGCTACATATATGATTCAATTACAATACACCTTGGAAAAGATAAAACTATGAATACACTAAAAAAGTCAGTGATTGGCTATAGGGGGAAGGGATGAATAGGCAAGTATAGAGGATTTTTAAGACAGTGAAAATACTCTGTATGATACCATAATAATGAATACATGTCATTATATATTATACAATGTATTTGGATACGGTGTCCAAACCTATTGAATGTACATCAAGAGTGATCCATAAGGTAAACTATAGACTTTGGGTGGTTATGATGTGCCAGTGTAGGTTCATCAATTGTAACCACTCCTCTGAAGAGTGTTGATAATGTGGAAGCTGTGCCTAAGTGGAACTGGGACAAATGGGAATTCCCAGTATCTTCTACTCAACTTGGCTGTGAGCCAAAATGGCTCTAAATCAGCGGTTCTCAACCTATGGGCCGCGCCCCCTGAAAATACATCCTGCATATCAGATATTTACATTACGATTCATAACAGTAGCAAAATTACAGTTATGAAGTAGCAACGAAAATCATTTTATGGTTGGGGGTCACCACAACATGAGGAACTGTATTAAAGGGTCACGGCATTAGGAAGGTTGAGAACCACTGCGACAAAATAAAAACAAACTCTTAATTTTTTTTAAAAAAAGAGGGAAATGAAAACTGGCTAAAACTGTAAAGGGATGACAACCCCATTATCTTCTTAGGAATCCTGGTTCAGCTCAGATACCGAAGTTTAAAGAGAAGGAAAAACGCAGGTAACTGCAAGCCACCTGAATGGATTTTTCATGTATCACTACTGCCATCTGCTGCCAGCTGGAGAGATAGGACTTAGCTACCTTTTGCTTTTTATTAGGTTTTTTCGGGTTCTCAAGTTTGGCCGCTGCAAACCTTTGAATGAAGGGAGGAAAAAAAATTCTTTGTTGCTTACTATGTATTGTTATGAAATTGCTTGAAACCAGTTTTATGGTCTGGCACTTTAACAAGCACACAAAAACACTGAGAATCCCCTGTGGTCTTACATGAACATTTCAGATACCTGGAATTTGTAAAGACAGTTATACAACTTGTACTTTTCCATTTCTTTTCAAAGTTACTTGATAAAAGCAGGGAGTCCCTCCAAGTATAATATTTTCTTAATTATAAGCTCATGGAGATTGATAGGGTTTAGTGAGCAAAACAATAAAATTCAGCATGTGTAATTTTTTTAGAAAGGAAAATGTGCCAGCAAGCACACCATACGGCCATCTTAGTTCTATTAAGATCATTCAGCTGTTGCTTTTATGTCTGTGCTGCAAACCCCGACAGATCAATGTGTCCCTGTGGCCTCTCTGAATGGATGTTGGATGGGTTTTGTTGCTTTATACATCACAAGATCCAAGTGTGTTAGATAATTTCTAATTTGAGAAGAGACTTTTACTTTGATGCTCACACAGATGAATGAACATGATGCTCCTTTCGGCCATAACTATTCTCTCTCAAAAAGAAGCAAAAGAAGTTAATAGAAACCTGCCCTCAATTAGAAAAAAAAATAGATAATGATTTATCTTCTGATTCTACCTATCCTGTCATGAAGACTAACCTTTTCATATAGGCCCCCTCAAAATTCTTACCATTGGTTGGCAGGAGGCAGAAGCTGAGAATCTTTCCTATTCTGAGAGTCTCTTTTTAAATAGACATTTAAAAATATAATGGCAATGGAAAGTTCCAGAAGACCTTTAGTATGAATAACTCTATAAATGTCTGCTAAATGGCCTTGAACTGTTTTCTAAATGATCTCTGAGAGATCACTTGAACCTTAGCAGTTGTATTATTGAGTGTTCCCTTGAAGGAGAGGTTCAACAGTCTGCATCTGATGACTTCTGCAACCATCAGAAACAGTCCCCGTGAAGTGACTCTGTCCCAGGGAGTATGGCTGTGGTCCCTGTCACCAGGAAAAAATACAAAAAAGACGTGATGATATCTCCTGTTGTTTCTTGGCTAACTTAGTTAAAGGTTTGTCATTATCTCTGATCTTTTAAAAGAACTTTCCGTTTTATTGAACGTTTTGTTTTTATTTTTAATAAAGTCTGCTTAGTTATTTATTTAGGTGCAGTTGTTATACAATATTGTATCAGTCTCAGGTGCACAACATAGTGATTCAGCATTTATAGACCTTACCATGTGATCACCACAGTAAGTCTAGTAACCAGCTGTTACCGTGTAGCTATCACAGTATTGCTGACTATACTAGTATTCCCCTCCAGCTTTTTTACCCATCCCTCCTCCTCACTCCCCTCTGGCAACCATCGGTTTTATTTTTTAAAATGTTCATTTCCTTTCTATTGACTTTATTGCGGTGACATTGGTTAATAACATTAGGTAGGTTTCAGATGTACAATTCTATAATACATCATTTGTATATTGTATTGTATGCTCATCACCTCAAGTCTCCTTCCATCACAATTTATCCCTATACCCTCCACCACCTCCATAATCACCACACTGTTGTCTGTGCCACTTTGAATGTTTCATTGTTTTATTATACTTTATTTGCACTCTAATCTTTATCATTTACTGCCTGCTATTGGCTTTCATTTTTTAATATTTTTTTCTATTTATAATCTCTGAAGGTAGAATGTTATGTTACTGATTTGAGATTTTATTTTTTTATTATTATTACAGCTGTAAATTTCCTTCCAAACACTTCTTTGGCTGCATTTCATAAATTTTGGTGTATTGTTTTTATTTTCATTCATTTCAAAGTATTTTCTAATTTCTCTTGTGATTTCTTCTTTTACTGATTGGTTATTTTAAAATGTAAAGTTTAATTTCCATATATTTTTGAATTTCCTAATTTTATTTCTATGGATTATTTTTTGTATAAATCCGTGGTAGTAGAATAATGTACTTTTTATTATTTCAATCATTTCATTAATGTACATTTTTATTATTTTAATCACTGTAAGTGACTGTAGGCTCACTTTATGGCCTATCATATGGTCTGACCTGGAGAGGATTCTATGTGCTCTTGGGATTCCATGCGCTACTGGGATGAATGTGTATTCTGATTTTTGAACAATTTTTTGCAGATATTTCTAGGTCCATTAGGTTGGTAGTTTTGTTTAAGTCTTCTGTTTCCTTATGGATCTTCAGACTAGTGTTTCTACCTACTGCTGAAAAAGGGGGATTAACTTTTTTAACTACTACTGTTGAATTGTCAGTTTCTCCCTCCAGTTCTGTAGTGTTTGCTTCATGTGCTGTGGGTTTCAGTTGTTATGTGCAGAGAAGTTTAAAATTTTTATATTTTACTGATGGACTGACTTGTCATTATGAAATGTCCCTCTTTATCACAATTATTTTTGTTAAAGTCTCTTTTGTCTCATTAATATTATGGCTACTCCAGTTTTCTTTTTGGTTACAATATTTTACATGTAATCTATTTGTCTTTGAACATGAGCTGTGTCCCTTATAGATAGCATAGAGTTGGATCATGGTTTTTTGCTTGTTTCACATATCCTACCAATCTCTGGAGTGTTTTATTCATTTATATTTAATGTAATTACTAAGAAGGTATAATTTATATCTGTCATTTTGCTATTTGTTCTCTCTATATATTTTGTCTATTTTGGTCCTCTATTTTCCCATTGCTGCTTTATTTGTGTTAGGTAGACATTTTCTAGTATAGCAATTTAATTATCTTACTGAGTCTTTCTGTTTAGATTAATGCCAACATTTTTTCATCTACTTTTCTTATTATTGCGGTTAAACCTATATAACAAAACTTAAAATTTTACCATTTTTAAAATAAGACTTAAAATATTATTCTTCAATTACAGTTGAAATACAACATTATTTAATTCTCAGGTGTATGACGTGTGATTTACGTTTACATATCTTTGCCAAATGATCATTGCGATAAATAGTTATTACAATATTATTGACTATATTTCCTGTGCTGTATGTCCTCATTTACATTTTTATAATGGACAATCTGTACTTCTTAATCGCTTTCACCATTTTCACTCATTCCCAAAACTGTCCTCCCATCTGGAGTCAATCAATTTGTTCTCTGTGTCTATGAGTTTACTTTTGTTTTATTTATTTTGTTTTTTTAGATTTTAGTTAACATTGATCTTAGTAATATTGTGTTGGATATGTCTCCTAGGGCAAACTCAACAGTAGCAAAAATAAACAAATGGGACTACATCAAACTAAAAAGCTTTTGCAACAAAAAATAAACTATCAATAAAACAAAAAAGCAACCCACTAAATGGGAAAATATATTTGTAAATGATATATCTGATAAGTGATTAATACCCAAAATATATAAATAACTCGTACAGCTCAACATCAAAAATACAAGCAAACAAGTGATTTAAAAATGGACAGAAGACATGAATCGGCATATCTCCAAAGAGGACATACAGACAGCCAACAGACATCTGAAAAGATGCTCAACATCACTAATCATCAGAAAAATGCAAATCAAAACCACAGTGAGATATCACCTCACACCTGTCTGAATGGTTATCACTAATAAATCAATAAACAAGTGTTAGGGAGGATAAGAATCCTAGTGCATTGTTTGTGAGATGGTAAATTGGTGCAGCCACTAAGGAAAACAGTACGGAGGTTCCTCAAAAAATTAAAAATGAAACTATCTTATGACCCAGAAATTCCACTTGGTTATTTATCTGAAGAAATCCAAAACACTAATTCAAAAAGATATATGCACCCCTATGTTCCTTGAAACATTATTTACAATAGCTAAGATATGGAAGCAATCTAGGTGTTCATCAATAGACACATGGATAAAGAAAATTGGGTACATATGGACAATAGAATATAATTTAGTCATAAAAAAAGAATGAAATCTTGCCATTTGCAACAACATGGATGGACCTAGAGTATATTATGCTAAATATACTCTACAGAGAAGGAGAAATACCACAGATTAATTCTAACTTACTTTCAATAATTTGCAAAAACTTTTCTCAAATATAGTTTCATTCTTTCTCTTCTTTGAATTACAACTTTTTAAAATACATTTTTATTGATTTCTGAGAGAAAGGGAGAGAGGGAGAAAGAGAGAGAGAGAGAGAGAGAGAGAGAGAGAGAGAGAGAGAGAGAGAGAGAGAGAGAAACATCAATGTGAGGGAGAATCATTGATTGGATGTCTCCTGCATGCCCTGGGCATGTGCCCTCACCTGGAATTGAACCCTGGCCTCCTCTAGGTCAAACCACTGAGCAACACCAGCTGGGCTGAATTACATCTTTATACACTGTAAGCTGAATCTTCAGAATTTTGTAATTATTGCTTCATGCTATTGTCTTTTAAAGTCAAATAGGAGAAAATAATTACAAAAAATACATTTATACTCTCTTCTATATTTACATACATAGTTACCAGTACTGGTGCTCTTTTTTCTATGTGTGGACTTGAGTTAGTGTCTTTTCATTATGCCTCTGCAATTACAATTTTCTGTCTATTTCTTCATGCTAGATTGCCTTGGCATCACCTAATATTAATTAAGTTCTCTTAGAAGAGGGTTGAGGAATCAAGGGAAGTAGAAGAGACTGATAAAAGTTGAGAAGGGAAGGTCTTTCATAATTGGAAGGAACTTTGAATGTTCAAATTTAGTGTCAGACTCAAATATTTATCATATTTCATCTCCATTTCCATACAGAGTACCAGACACATATTAGGTGCTTTTTAAATATTTGCAGAATAAGTGAACATGAGTCCACATGTTGATTAAGATCAAAGCATTATGATAGGTGAGGGCTAGAACTGGAAAGAATGCTTATATGCACACAGGGCCAAGTAAACTAAGATAAAGCAGGTCTTTAAAAAGAGGAATTTTAGTAAAAAGTCTATAGAATTTCAAGACTGAGTGAGTTCTTTGAGTCACTGTCAAAGAGAGAATTGAAGTCATTGATTATAGCAAAGCATTGGATAATTCTTTTAATGATTCTTAAAGGTCTTGAAAAAGTCAGACAAGGACACACACTTTGGGCGCTAATAGACTTACACTTATTAATTCCAAAGTATGTAACAGAGTCCATGCATCTTTGTAATATGAGTAAATAGGACAGGCATTCATTAATGGTCCACTTGTTTAGCCTATGGCACTCCATGCCTTGCCACTCTGTTTATAGACATTAACAGTTGGACACTGAGGGCTGCTCAAGCAGAATTCTATATAGGCACTCACTTGGGATTAATTTACTTTATTTTAGCAGCTAAAGTGAACTCAGCTGGACTTGCCATATTCTATTCCGATATATTTTGTAAATGTCTTTAGTTTCACAGCCCAGGAGTTTTACTGTGAATCTTCTGAATCATGTGGCTTGTACTAACCAGGACAACCCATCAAAAGAATGTAGATTATTTCTAAACTTGTAATCCAATTTTGAACTTATTTTAGAGCTTGAGAAATGGAGCACTATAAATTTAAACAACCAAGAAGTAAATTGGCTAGGTTTGGTAGTTATGTAATTATTCAACAGACATTTTTTGAATACGTTCTTTAGCCAAGGTACCATGTTAATTGTTGGGGTTGCAACTATGAACAAGATAGATTCAGGTATCCCCAAGTAGTTTTAAATTTAGGTCAATCTGTAAATAAATGAATAAACCATAAGCACTTATTATGTGTAATGCACATTAACCAGTAAAAAGATAGAACAGAAAATGCTCTTAACACTATCTAAATCTCAGTCTAAATCTAAAATATTTTTATTCTTACATGCTCAATAAAATTTTTTCTCCTTCAAGAATATTTTCAAATTCTAATTTTCCTCTGAACCTTTTCTTTTAATGAATAACTGGGCAATGGATTCCCCTTGTTTTCCTGTATCTAACCATTTTCTTTTAGCATATATTCTTTTATTCACTTTTTTCCTCATAAACTATTTACTGAGCAACTAATATGGGCTAAGCATGTACTAATGGAAGGATATAAGATGAAGGATATAAGATGAAGGTGAAAGTGTACTGTCTTCAACTTAGTAGAGTAAGGAAGATAGACAAATAAAAAAAGTCATTATAATGTTAGTGAAAAGTGCTACAAAAAGAAATCTAGTGAAGAAAGTAGTCATATAGTACATTAATTCAACCTGTGCTTGTTATTTTAGAAATACACACAAAATTAGTTAAAAGTCTGAATAATAGCATATACTATTTAAGTATTTTATTTATTGAACACTTTCCATATAGTAGGCACTTGAATTAATTAATCTATTAAATATAACAACACTGTGATGTAGATGCTATATAACCGCACTTTAAAGATGATGAAAGAGAAGCACAGAAGTGGAAGTATGTAGTTAACAAAAATCATCTATTAAGTTGTAGAGTCAGGATTGAAACTCATATGGTCTGGGCCTTGAGTCTATGTTTATGACTTGTCGATCATTTCCAGTTATTCACTCCCCAGCTTCTAAGACGATACCCATTGCCCTTTGTGAGTAAAGGGCACTTCCCTTCTCCATGGTCAAGCTTAACCACATGACTTGTTTTGACTACTGAAAACTGGGGAGACATAACATATGTCAGTTCAAAGCAGAATTCTAAGAGATATTACATATTTCTTCCAACTTTCTAGCCCTTTCCCTCAGTCCCAGAATGGCATGTTCCAGGAAGTGATGGTCCTTCAGATTGTGTGGACAAGTGGAGCATAGTTTCTGCCCATTCTCACCACTGGCATGGAACATGAGTGAGACAAACTACTATTACAAGCCACATACTTGGAGTTGTTTTTCTATAGCTGAATAACCTAGCAAAAACTGACTAATATGCCCCAGCTGGGCTGCTCACTTGGTTAGAGCATCGTCTCATACGCCAAAAAGGTTTCGGGTTTGATTCCTGGTCAGGGCACATAGCTAGGTTGTAGGTCCCATCCTGGTTGGGGTGCCTATGGGAGGCAATCAATTTATGTTTCTCTCTCATGTTGATGCTTCTTTCTCTCTCCCTCCTCCCACCCCTTCCTTTATCTCTAAAATCAATGAAAAAATATCCTTGGATGAGGATTAAAAAAAAGAAAAGAATCCTTATACTTTGTGGTGATGGGTCTCTTAAAAAAACAAATAAAAACTGACTAGTATAATAGCTATCAAGAAGTGGGGTATGCCCTAACCAGGGTCCTCAAACTTTTTAAACAGGGGGCCAGTTCACTGTCCCTCAGACCGTTGGAGGGCCGGACTATAGTTTTAAAAAAAACTATGAAGAAATTCCTATGCACACTGCACATATCTTATTTTGAAGTAAAAAAACAAAACGGGAGCAAATACAATATTTATATTTGCATGTGGCCCATGGGCCATAGTTTGAGGACCCCTGCAACCGGTTTGGCTCAGTGGATAGAGCGTCGGCCTGCGGACTGAAGGGTCCCGGGTTCGATTCCGGTCAAGGGCATGTACCTTAGTTGCGGGCACATCCCCAGTGGGGGGCGTGCAGGAGGCAGCTGATCGATGTTTCTCTCTCATCGATGTTTCTAACTCTCTATCCCTCTCCCTTCCTCTCTGTAAAAAATCAATAACATATTTTTTTTAAAAAAGAAGTGGGTATCACAGTAACAAACAGCCTAAAATATGTGGCACTGGCTTTGTGGTCAGCGGAGAGTGTTGGGGAAACCATCATTAGGATCTGGAAAATCGCCGCCTATGTTTCACAGTGGCATGCATTTGTTCCTTTAGTTAAAAAGGTTGGCGAACAGAATACTAATACGTGTTGATACTGGTTGAATTTATGAGATCATAAAAGAAAGGACTTCTTTGCAAACATAGAGGAACAGAACATTTGGAATTATGAGACCTACAGGGCTGACAAATGCAGCTGTTGCTCATATCCAACCACTAAAAGATGAACTTGAAAATTGCTTTGAATAACAGGGGATGAAGAAGATTCCAATTAAGACTTATCCTCAGACAAACACCAAATAAAAGGTTTGTGAAATTATTTTAATGAATTAAAGTGGCCCAACAAATTCTTTCAGTTGGGTAAAATGTGTCAGAGCAAACAGACTGAAGGAATGGCTTTTCACAAGCCAGGTAAGCTCAAAGTACTGGCAATTAATTTAGAGGCAGAGATATTGTAAGTAATGTCACTTAAATATACAATTTACAAATAGAAGAGGCTGAGCTTTACCCTTTGTCTGTGCCTTGATAAACCACTACATGTGTTGTTTGGTGATATCCTACAAATCAAGGTTTAGCCTAAATGCTACCTGCTTTGACTTAGAGTCCCCTCCACTAAGTCTTCCTCTGATTCCCTGTGCTTACATTTATTAAGGTAATTTTCATTCTGTATCTGACTGTCTCCCTTCTGTAGGCTAGGAATTCATCAATGACATAGACATTTAGCTTTTAATCAGATATGCATACAAAAAATACAATAAATGTTTGATGAAGGATGATTTACTACATAAACTGGAAAAAGCAACATTACCTAACAAATTTTAGTATTCCCAAATCAGCACTATCAACAGTTTCTAAAACACTGAATTCTGCTTGAATCTTCTATTGTTCTAAAAAAAAACATCTTTGAAGTTGGATATTTAACCCATATAATAAAAAATGCATCAGGAAAGTTTAATGGAATTTTAATTTGTTATTCCTCATCAAAAGTAAAATTTATAATATCAGTCCTAGACAAAAATCAAATCAATTAATCACAGAGGTTTAAATTTAAAGTCATTAAGGCAGTTCATAAAATACACTCCATAACTATCACTCTAAAAAATGCCTGGACATATTGCCAGGGCCAGCGAGCCTCAGTGTTTTAGGAAAATGCACAATCCTTTGCTAAGCATCCTCTCTTAAATTTTGTTTTTAAGCACATCCTGAAGAAAACACAAGGACATTGTTTGAAATACATACCTGTCGGCACCAGAGTTTACGAAATATCTGCAGATAGGCCAACACCATGAGACACAGAGGTGCCATGTATGTCACCAGAAAGAAACAGATGTGATACATCTTGGGGTAAATTTCACCTGAAATGAAAGTCAAAATAATAAAATCTTACAATTCATAGATATTTTTAAAGGTAACTTTGTTACTGTTGAGATTTACCTTCTATATAGTTTCACTGGCACATCTATACACAAAGGGGAACAATAATTTACATTAACTACTCACATTTATTCAGTCTGTGTATGTACAAAATGTGAAGTCTTAATTTCATTTAATGACCCAGAGAGGAACAACAATTAGCTATTTCTTAATTTGTGCTGTCAGAGTCTATCCAGTCAAGTGTTCATTTATCGAAAGCCCTTATTTGTTTTGATTACATGGGGTTAATTAATAAAAATTAAATTGGATTGTCCTACACTCACATTAATAAGAAGGGACATGACTCAATCAAAACCTAATTACCAATGCTTTTGTTAAAATAGCAAGAGAATATAAACTCAGTTGATTCCTCCTTATTAAAATATAAACTGTACCTTCAAATGTGGAAAAAATTGGAAAAATAAATACAGCAAACATTTGATAATTCTTTTTGTTAATTTACTAGAACACATACAAAATTAATTAAGTATGCTGTGTATGTATGTATGTATGTATGCATGTACTTTTAATAAAAATGAGATTTTTAAGGGATTTTTAAAGTTAGTATTTTTATAAGTTTTTTAAAAATATATTTTATTGATTTCAGACAGGAAGGGAGAGGGAGAGAGAGATAGAAACATCAATGATCAGAGAGAATCATCCATAGGCTGCCTCCTGCATGACCCCCACCAGGTACCTTGGCCTTAAATTGAACTGTGACCTCCTGGTTCATAGGTCAACACTCCACCCCTGAGCCATGCTGGCCAGGCCAAGTTAGTTTTTAAAATGACATGAGTATTTTCTTTTTTATAACCATCTCACTTATTAGTCATAAGCATCTGTAGAAGTATAACTATTCCTTACTTATCATTAATTCTATGAACACAAGTAAATCTTATCACAAATTAGGCATTTATTAAACAAACAGTTAATAAATTAATGACTGTCATTATGGCTTATTATTATTATTATTATTATTATTATTATTATTAACGTTATTACTAGAGGCCCAGTGCAGGAAATTCATGCATGGGTAGGATCCCTAGTGGCTGCTGGCTGGGGCCTTCCTTTGTTTAACGCCGCCCCCTGGTGGTCAGTACACATCATAGTGAGTGATCAAACTCCTGTTTGGTCGAACTCCTGAGGGGACACTTTGCATATTAGGCTTTTATATAGAGAGATTATTTTGCTTTCCTAAAATAAATATATTACTGATTTTTTTAAATGCTTTAAAGGATATTTTTCTTACAGTAGTATTTGAATATATTACAGTGATCCAGTCACTTTTACTTAAATATAAAACAAAAACCAGAAAAATATCCTGCATAGGTTCCATAGATATTAAATGCAAAAATTAGAAATAATTCTAACTAAAAGCTAACAAAACAAAGGTTTTATTTTTTTTAATTCATTTCTAAAAATTACACAAGTCATTTTGTCTTTGATATTGACAATGGGGTTGGTTCCATACTATCATTGAGGGATAATTCTATCACCTCTGTGCATTTTTTAAAATTTTCATTACTTAAAAATGGGCATATTGTATAGAAGCATGAAGACTCAGGTATGCCATCAAATGTGGTAAGGGCAATTTATAGTCAGGATCAACAAATAATAATTGTGATGATCACCATCCTAATGATAACACTTACTGAACAATCATTCAATTCTTACTGAATATATTTTAGACATATCTTTGAGTTCAATATCCTCCACTTGATTTCATAGCCTTATCTTCTAGAGTTGGTTGAGTTTAATATTCTCCTTATTCTTCCTTCTAAATCTCAGTCTTTTTTCTCTGATAGAAATATTTCCCTACCACAATCTTCAGAGGAGACAGCAGGGGGTGTGTGCGGTTAAGGAGTCTAAGAGTGCAACGAGTCATTTTTAGCTTCTCTGTGGCCCAAGCGGCTGACACCTAGCTCATCAGTTTCTAGTTCCCTTTCAAGCTTATCCTGTAAAACAGGCCAGTTCCATAAAAAGTGATAGAACCCAAGCAGCCGGACTGGAGGAATAACAAACAGCCATTCCCTTTGAAGCGCCACAGCCCCAGCAGCATTTGGTGAGCCAGTTTCAAAGAACAGTGATCTCAGCACTTTCCAGGCACCTAAGTGGCTTTGAACTTTTGTTTGTTTTAAAGAAGGTGTCCCATGAGCTCCCCACATAAAGATATAGCTTTGAAGCTCGCATACCTGAGAGGCCTTGATGTCTGCATCAGACTAAATGAATTGAGTAAGTGGAGGAAGGTAGATTTTAATAGGCTTTTTTTTTCTTTTTTTTTCTTTTTTTTTTACTATAGCTATGGTTCCCATCACTGTGATAACAGTCTGAAGTTTTAAACAGATGGGAGAGAAAGCTCATTCAGAGGTCGGTATATTTATATAAATACTTGGGAAAAGATGTAATTGGCTGGTAAATGCATATTATGCTAATGAACACCCACACAGAAAAGTTGATCAAGCAAAATTATACTTTCAGGCTGGGATAGTTTGTTTTAATAAAGATATTATTATACATAATTGGGGTAACATGATAATCTTAAATTCCTCATTTCATGCTTAGAGTCTAAGCTGATTGGAAACCCAGAAATACCATGGAAATGTTAACTTGTCTGTGTTGAAATTGTCTTTGTAGTCTCTCTGCACTTGACGAGCAATGTCTTAAATATATTTTAAAACATTTATATATAACCTAGAATGTAGCTACATGGAACTTGTCCAACTAAAGAATAATCTAAGTTAGAAAACAGCATTTTGAAGATTGACAGCCATTAAAAATTGGGGTTTCTACTCAACTGATGAATAGGCATATCTGAATAAATTCTTGCATACATATTAAACCAATAAATAAGGAACAAATATGGATATTTATTTCAGCTTTAAAATCAGAGATTAAAGAATAATATCATATATTAGACAAAACTTAATTTTTTTTTTTAGAGAGAGACTGGAAAGGGAGGGGGAGAGACAGAAACATTGATTGGTTGCAATCAAGAATTGAACCTGGGACCCGGTAGTCTGGGGGTGGACACTCTAACCACTGAGCCAGACTGGCTAAGGAGAACTTAATTTCTTTCAGATGAGTTAAGGTCCATTTGTGAGCCAACATGTTAATCTAATTATCTAAAAACTAAAAACATTTTCTACTTCATAGTACTCCTATCAGGGATTTAATGGCAAGTAAATTAAAAATAATTTCCCAAATATTTAATTTGAACCACCTTATCAAAGTTTATGGATCCATTAAAGTTTACCTGAATCTTTAATATATTTTAGTAACCTCTGCCTAATAAATATTTTAATAAATGTTCCTATTAATACATATACATACATATTTATAGATTTTCAAAATCTCATAAAAACCAGATGCTATCATGGATTTGGCTGTAAAGAAAAGATCCACTATTATGTTTTTTCAGACCATTAAAGAGCAATTTGGCAATAAAATCCAAAAGGAGAGAATTATATATTCCTAGTGTCCAGAACGATGTTTGACAAATAGTGCCTGCTCATTAAACACTGGATGATTGAATAATGAGACAATTATATCACTGAGTACAAAAAGAAAGTTGCTTTCCTCCCAATAGATTCATCCTGTGAAACGATGCACTTATAAACCAATCAATCAAAAACGTATGGGTATAATTCTGGAAGAATTTTTAAGTTTTAGAAATGTGAATTGATGTTACTGAAGCAAACAATGAACATATACAAATACATATTTTAAGATCATTAAAATAAATATTAATACATTTTGTTTGTTTTTGAGTGTCAAATGTGCCTACCAAAAGTTCCAGCTTGTGGTCGTTTTTTCTTCTTCTCATCAAGGCACAGGAAATGATGACTATAATGACTTCCATAAAATATCACATCTTTCCGGTAATATTTTCAGTATGACAGAGTTCTCAGTTATTTTGCACAATGAATGAGAAAGCATTTTCCAGACTTTTCCAAAGGTTATTTGATAGATATGAATCAAGAGACCACATTGTTTATTGTCTCTTTTCACACTGCAATATTGGTTGTAAAACAATTATGATATCACTGTCTGCTTTTATAACTACATTACTGATATAACTTAGGATAAAGAGAAAAACCACAGTTCACAACACATTTTTTAAAATTGTGCAAAATGGCCTTCAGATTTTTAAAATGTTTAAACTTTAGAGAGCTGACAATGTAAAATATAATTCCTCTGATGTTTTTAAGGTTGTAAGTATCATACATATATCTGAGTTATAACATTTTAAGTTGAATATGGACTTATAAATAGCCTAAATTGGCAAAGCTCATGATATGTAAAAATTATCATAAACTAAATGTCTAGTGAGCAAAATAAAAACCTACTTTGGATTCTTTCAGATTCTTCTTGAAAAATTGTGATTAATAATTTCATTTAATACTGTCTGTCTCATTCATTGTGCAAAATAACTGAGAACTCTGTCATACTGAAAATATTACCAAATTCGTGGACCAGTCCCTGGGCCTGGCCTGCGGGATTGGGCCGAAACCATCTTTCCGACATCACCTGAGGGGTCCTGGATTGCGGGAGGGCGCAGGCCAGGCTGAGAGACCCCACTGGTGCATGATCAGGGCTGGGGAGGGACACGGGAGGTTGGCCAGCTGGGGAGGGACTATGGGAGAGCTCCAGGGTGTATCTGGTCCATCTTGCTCGGTTCCAATCGGCTGGACCCCAGCAGCTAGCTAACCTACTGCTCAGAGCATGTGCCCCCTGGTGGTCAGTGCATGTCATACCAAGCGTTTGAGCAGCCTTAGCATATCATTAGCATATTATGCTTGATTGGTTGAATGGCCAACCGGACGATCGGACACTTAGCACATTAGGCTTTTATTATATAGGATTTGAAATAGCTAATTTTTTAGATTTTATTATTTGCTTTTAAAGATGATCAAATTCAATTTGGAGCCACTTAATTTTAGCCTTTATAATAATTTTAAGTAATTATGGGCTTATATAAAATCACTTTTTAAAAAAATATATTTTATTGATTTTTACAGAGAGGAAGGGAGAGGGATAGAGAATCAGAAACACCGATGAGAGAGAAACATCGATCAGCTGCCTCCTGCACACCCCCCACTGGGGATGTGCCCACAACCAAGGTACATGCCCTTGACTAGAATCGAACCTGGGACCCTTCAGTCTGCAGGCTGACACTCTATCCACTGAGCCAAACCAGTTAGGGCTATAAAATCACTTTTAAGTAATTTTCCTAAATGACTTCTGAAGGCTGAGTTTAGATTTTTAGGAACTCAACAATAATTGCTCTTTAAAAAAATATTTTTGAAAATGTCCTTGCTAGAGCTAGATAATAAAAATACTCAAGGTTGAAATGAGTTTTATATATGTATTGCTCAAACATAGTTAGAAGATGATGTGGCTATTTACTTAATTGTAACAACTGTCAAAATTCACTGCCTTTGCACACTGTTTGTTAATGGGAATTAACATTACCTGATTATTCAGGGCAATATACATAAGGAAAAGTTTATAAAAACTGCCTATTAACTTATAAATGAAACTCCTAAAATACTTTAGTAAAAATACTATTAAATATTTGAATAGTAAGTGGGTGTTTTATCTAATTGACACATAATGAATAGTGAGTGGGTGTTTTATCTAATCACCATTTCCATAAAATTAAAAAATATCAACTTTGAACTGAAAGCTTAGATTTACATTTATTTGTTTGCTTCATAATACTGACCAAAGAATTTATGGTTCAGTTTCATCATGAATTAATTAAAGAATTCTGACCAAGAGATTTTTAGGATGTTTGCAAATGTAACTCATTATAAAGCAATTGCATAAGAGGCACATACCAATGGGCCCCAACCCACTTTCTATTCAACTACAATTCATTCATAAATCTACATAGCCCTACATTCCTGAAACTGTCAGTTGGGACCCTCTTCCTTTCTTCTGCCCATTGTGTAGGTTTTCTTGCTTCCTGGGACATCCTTTACCTCTTCCCTGTCTGAAGAAATCCTGCTCAACTTTAACGCATTGCTGAAATGTTAGCCCCTCTGTAAATTTTGTCCAAATGTTAGAAGAGTAAATCTCAGCAACAAAAATTATATTTAATAATTGGGGTAATAGAAAGAGCAAATTGTGAAATATAGCTATCATAGGACTTTAGAAAATGTACAACATAATCGTAGCGACTTTTAAACTTTATCTTGCAATAGGGAAAGCATATGCCTAATTTCTCAGTTGTTGACTTTTTCTCTTTTCAGTGTTCCAATAAAGTACCCGGGTAGGAATTAACATAAATTAATTCAAATACTTGAAAATATCATATTCACAAGCTATCTCATGGGTGCACTGCTTGTTTTGGGGTACATCTTTCTAATAGGCATACATGTATAGCTTTCTAATAAACAGTGTTTTCCTAATGTTTAAATTCCGTAATTACAAGCCATTGTTATACACTTATTCAGAAGAGGACAGATTTTCCCCCCTCAAATTTCATGCAATAATTTTGGAACTAGTGCATGCTATGCTAAAATGCAGGATTTTTATAATTTCCAGTCATTCTTTGCTGGGTTCAGATTTGTGTCATCACCCGGCACTGATTAAAGTGTTTCCACTGTTACAGGAAAGCCTTAGACTGTCACTGAAAGTTTTGGACCAAGGACCATAAACCTCTAAGCTTCTGCTTATTTAAAATGAAATACCTTATATATCAGATAGGAGGGAAAAGGATTCATATTTCATATAATTCCTAAATTATGTCATAATTGTGCCAGAGATAAATTGCATTGGTTTAATATGTTATGAACAGAGAAAGCAAACTTAGATATTTTGACACAGAGAACAGCATTTGTCCACGTACTCAACTCCAGCCAGGTGTCCAGTTAGCACATGGTTTTCAAATGAAAAATCCAGTCGTATTTGAAGCCCATTGGGGAACTTGACACTTGAGGCCAGATAATCCTGTGCCATCTTATAAAATACGAATCATTCCAGAATGCATATTTCAATTCATGTAAATGAGTCCTTTTCATTTTAGAGAATTTAAGAAAAGGTAACATAACCAGATCTGAATTGCGGAATAAACTCCTCCTTCCATGTCCCATCTGAAAACTAGATAACCATACATAGCATTTCTAAAGGACCAGGACAGGGGCAGTTATTCTGTGAAACTACTTTAGGTTTCCACTTGGTTTTCATGCTTTTACAAAACTATGAACAAACGGCCATAAAATACACAAGGCCAGCTTTCCAGTGGCTCTGCAACTGACATTACCAGTGTGCAGCTGTAACAGACATGTCAGCTTGTGGGCCATGGTGCACTTACCTGCCCACCGCTCTTCGCACACTGTGAAGAGCGTGGTTTTATTGGCCAATGAGGGGAGTATGGCCCTGCACTCCATGACGATGGCCTGAGGGATCATTATGATGCAGGAGACAATCCAGATGATGATGATGCTGTTCCGGGCCCGCTTGGCTGTGCTCTTAAACATCAAAGGATGACAGATCGCATACCACCGATCCAGGGCAATGCAGCTCAGTGTGAGGACAGACACCGACACGGACACGGTCTAGAGAAAGGACAGAGTAAAAGAGAGAGAGGCACCCGGTATTACATGGATCACTCTGAATATTTTTACCTTATTAGAAAGGCAGTCACAACAAATAACCATACCTAAAATTGTCCAAAAAACATTCCATGCAGTGCTTTCCAATTAAGAAAAATATCTGCCAAAAATAATATTAAACATGTTTTAGGAAAAAAATCATATTTCTTATTAAGCATAAAAAAGGTACAATGAAAACATTGCAAACTTTTTTCAGGCAAAATGTTTTAATTTATAATCTGGCAGTCTTTGAGTGATTATTATCCTTATATTGTCTTGAAACTTTCCACTGACACAGAAAATCATATCCTCAACTGGAAAAAATAACACATATGTTTAATTTGAACTGGAAAATTCTCTATTTTCACCTTATAGCCATAATCTTAAAGGGCTAAACTCTATCAGAGTAGGCTTAGATTAGTTGATAACTCCTGGGAATTTTCTTGGTGTTACTTAGAGTGTATACAAACCTCTTTCCCAAACCAATCCCTTTCTTTTACCAGCCGCCATTACTTCCCTGCCAATATGCCAAGCACCCAAGGCCCCTCAATACTATTGCTAAATTGGGGGTAGAATTGTTATGGTCTTGATCTGCACAGTTGACCTTTCACAACTGCTGTGCCAGGGCTATATTTAGCCAATCAAGAAATTAGAAGTGTAAAATGTTCAACAAGGTTTAGTGATTTATTATTCATGAATTCTAATCAATGTGGGTGAAAGAGCTAGACATAATATGGTTCAAATTACAGAGTCATTGCTAGTGTTTCTCTCTACTTTTAGATAGTAATAATCTATTCAAAAAAATTCACTGAAAGACTGCCACCCGGTGCCTACAGTTAGCCATGGGCAGGCAGTGCCTTCTCTGTTACGGGCACTGTGTGAGAGACTATGCTGCTACTAGTAGTATGTCTGATCCAGCAGTAGAATCCCCTGAATGGACCCTTGACAATCAGTGATTTAATATGTGCTGTTTGATGACTATATTTATTGGTGTATTATACACACTAGCATTCAATTTACTTGATTTTCTTGGGGGGATATAAAATTTCTTCATATCATAAGAGATTATAAATGAAGAGTTTTGTTGCTGCTTTTCACTTCCAGGAGTGCTCTTCTGGGTGCCTTTTCCATTTAGATTTTGATATTAGTTCAAATTAACCAAATTGTTAATCATTTGAAAAATGAACCTGGGGGGGGGGGGGTTACGAATGTTGAGAATGAAGTAAAGTGAGATGATGTGAATTTCTTCTGTTGTCAGGTGCTTGGTCATTCACTCTTCCTGTGGGCATCCTGTGGTCAGGGTGATGCTGGAAGCTTTCTTGGGTAGAGAATGAATCTGTTTTATATTTGCACATAGAAATGACAAAAGGACCTCAGAGATCCATGACAGGTAGAAGTGGAAATTTTGCCACATCACAGATTTGGATGACAGGCGCTAACAGATTGGAAGGTGGGAATGTGTGACTGTGAGTGAAGGAGCCTGTCTGACCATCAAGCACCCACAACCCACATCTCTATTGGCTTCTGTTTTTTTCCTGGCATTTCCTGAGCAGAACCTTTTCTGTGCTCATAAAAAATAATCACTTCGACTTGGGGGGATGGGAGGGACTTGGAAGAGGGTGGAAAAAAGGGGGAATTGGAGATATCTGTAATACTCTCAACAATAAAAAATATATTAAAAAATAATCACTCAGAAAAAGAAACTGTAAGTTCAAGAAAAAAATAAATTATATATATAATTTGTTAAAAATCATCATAATTATTCATCAACTAGCCTAATAAATGTTAATGGTCTTATATTTGTATAATTATTAAAGATATAAAAATGTCATTTTAATTATTCATCTAAGACTCGTTATATTTGTGAGATTTTAAAGATTTTTGAGCATTTGCCAAAGTGTTATAGTACATCATTCATAAATCTAAAGGTTGCATTGTATTATATTTAGAAGAAAAGGAACCTATATATTATAGAGAATTAGCAAATGTCCAAAGAATCTTAAACATAACAAAATAATCTTAAAAACTGGCTGGGCATTCTGTAATATATTTTAAAATATTCAGTAGGACAAAAGTATCCTCTTAGGTGCAAAAGCCATCAGTTTCAGAATATTATAATTCAAGAAAAAAACTACTTAAATTTAAGTTATTGGCTTATTGACCATTGACACTGTTTATTCCATTTGGGAAAATGCTACAGAAAGTGAGTAATAAATAATGTGAGAATTTGGAGATACTAGTTTTACCAGTGTGTCAATATTTTTTTTGGATTTGCAACTTTCCATAAACAAGTAATATTGAGCCCTAGCTGGTTTGGCTCAGCGGATAGAGCATTGGCCTGCAGACTGAAGGGTCCCAGGTTTGATTCTGGTCAAGAGCACATGCCTGGGTTGCGGGCTCGATCCCCAGTAGGAGGCATGCAGGAGGCAGCTGATCAATGATTCTCTCTCATCATTGATGTTTCTGTCTCTCTCGCCCTCTCCTTTCTTCTCTGAAGTCAATAAAAATATAGTAAACAAACAAACAAACAAACAGGTAATATTGAATGAGGTAATGAATAGATCTGGTCTTTTCCATCTGACTCAGATCTTGTGGTTACTCTGTAGTTGTCTCCTCAGCCTACGGAGAAGAGGATCAACTGAGGGGTTGATTAGATTGGACACTGTTTATAGAGAAGCAGAATCTATTAGGAGGTGACTATTCCTTCAACTGTAGGACTTGGTAAGTTATGCTGTGTAGAAGATTATTGTCCATGACTTTCAGAGAGACGGATACCTGGCATCACTCACTGTTTCCCACTGCTTCCAGTCAGTCCTCGAGTGTTAGTAGAATCTGGAATACCTAGTCTACAACAAGGGGCCATTGTGTATCAGAGCAGGACTGCACCTATTACCGCATGATACACACCTCACGCATCACCTCACTCTTAACAAGCGACTGTTCTGTTTCATAAAGAGAGCTTGGAATTATCTCTCCCAGCAAAGAGAAGACTCTGGGCAACTAAAGCCATCTTGAAACTTAATAGGATTCCCCAAATTTCTCCCCAGATAGTTACTGGAATCAAGAGAAATACAAAGCTTGCTGGAAGTACCACAGCAATGGTGAAATATTAGAATTCTCTGCTAGTATGATTTCCCCTGTGTTTCCACGAAAACACCAAAAGACCCCTTTCTTACTGATTTTTTCTTATGTTGCTCAATGTAGTATTTCTCTGAAATAATTTTGCTGCAGTGTATTTTTGTAACCCTTTCATGGTTTTCAGCCAACTGACACAAACTAATCCTATCAAACTTAATGCCTGCCATGAAGCTTATAATTTCCACTTACTATTTCCCACTTACTATTCTATCGAGAATCTGACCTAAAAAATGATCACTTCTCTGTATAAGAGGTCATTGAAAAACTACTGGGTTGCAAATATTTTTGTAGCATTTCAGATCCAAATTAGTATAATTTCTACTAATGAGCTATTTGTAGTCTCCCCCAACTTTTGTATTTATCAAGACTTTATTTTTTTTGGAATACTTTTAAGATCACATCAAAATTTTGGAGAAGGTACAGAGATTTCCAATATACCTTGCCCCCACATATCCATAGCCTGTCTGTTATTAACACCCCCACCAGTGTGATACATCTGTCATAACTGATGAAACAACATTGCACATCCTAATCATCCAAAGTTCATAGTTTACATTGTGGTTCACTCTTGATGTTGTACATTCCATGGTTTTAAATAAATGTATAAGAACATGTATCCACCATTATATATTATCACAAATTCGTGCATGGGTGGGGTCCAGCTGGCCTGGCTCCAATTGGTGGATTGGGGCCAGGCCTGTCAGGAGGAGGAGGTAGCGGGAGGTTGCCGGTGAGCTCACCCCAATCAGGGCCCAAGCAGGGCCGGGCTGGCTGGGGGGAGGGGCCGATTGGGGGTCAGCCACTGGGGAAGGGGCTTTGGGAGGTTGGCCGGCTGCCCTGCCCTCAATGGGGTGGGAGAGGCCAATCAGGGGTGGGGCTGGTTGGGGGGAGGGGCTGTGGACCGATTGGGGTGGTGGGAGCCCATTGGGGGCAGGACCGGCCGGGGGAGGGGCTGCAGGAGGTTGGCCAGCCGGCCCCACCCTCAGATCAGGCTGTTCGCTGGCCACAGTGGGCATCATAGCGACTGGTGGTTCCAGTCGTTCTGGCGTTACAGTCGCTGGCTTTTTATATATATAGACTGCACTGCCTTAAAAATCCTGTGTTCTGCCTATTCCACCTTTCCCATCCTTGACAACTTCAGATCTTTTTACTTTCTCCATAATGGCCTTTTTCAGAATGCCATAGTATTGGAATTATACAGAATATAGTTAGTCTCCTTAGACTGTCTTCTTTCATTTAGTAATAAGGATTATCTTTATATTTTCATGGCTTGGTAGTTCATTTCTTTTTAGTGCTAAATGACATTCTATTGTCTGTATGTACCACAGTGTATTTATTCATTCATCTACTGAAGGACAGACACCTTGGTGGCTTCCAAGTTTTGATAATTATAAATAAAGCTGCTATACAAATTCGTGTGCAAGTTTTTGCGTGGGCGTACGTTTTCAATTCCCTTGGGAAATACCAAGGAGTTCAATTGCTGGATAATATGGTGAGACTATGTTTAATTGTGCAACAAACCACCAAACCATCTTCTAAAGTGGTTGTACCATTTTGCATTCCCAGCAGCAGCAATGGATAAGAGTTAGTATTACTCCACACCGCCACCAGCATTTGGTGTTGCTAGTGTTCCGGAATTTGTCCATTATAACAGTTGTGTAGTGATATTTTGTTGTTTTAATTTGCATTTCGCTGATGACGTATGAAGATAAGCATCTTTACAGATGCTTCTCTGCCATCTGTATAACTTCTTTGGTGTGGTGTTCGTTAAGGTCTTTGGCCTATTTTTCATTGGAGTGTTTATTTCCTTATTAATTAGTTTTAAGAATTCCCTTAATTTTACATAGCAGTACTTTTATGTTTATCTTTTTACAAAAATTTTCTCTATCTGTAGCTTGTCTTTTCATTGTCTTTTACAAAGCAGAAGTTTTAAATTTTGAAAAAGTCAGCTTATCAGTTGTTTCTTTCAAATATAATGCTTTTGGTGTTGTATCTAAAAAATCATCAACATACTGAAGGTCATTTAAGTTTTCTTTTATATTATCTTCTAGGAGTTTTATGGTTTTGTATTTTAAATTCAGATCTATGATACATCTTGAACTACTTTTTCTGATGGGTGTAAGGTCTGTGTCTACATTAATATTTTTGCTTGTTCTGCTTATGAGAATTTTTTTTTATAATTAGGAGCACATTTTTGTTTTCTCCAAATACTATGATCACCCTCTGGGAGACTGGATGGAGTACGAACTGAGATGGTGGAGGATGGATATGGGTAAGGGGTTTGGGAACACAAAGAGAATGGCCCGCATTTTACTCACAGCCCAATTGCTAAAGGGCATCCATGTCTTTGAGTATTATGGCTGTGGCCCCTAGCTTAGGAATTTTTTTTGTTAAAGATTTAGAGCTATCAGAATATCATTTAAAATGTACTCTCTGAAAGTATTTGTTCTTATCTTCTTGTAGGGCAATTAATCGTGGGAAAGCTGCTTTTACTACTGAACAATAAAGCATCTAATGATGATGATGATGATGATGACTGATGGTTACTGAGAACATACTAAGTCTTTATAATATCCTTCAGAAGGTAATCACTATGCCAAGTGATTTATATAAATTTATGTAAGTAGACTAACAACAACCATAGACTATAGTTATAATTAAAAGTATTATCCTTTTTAAATCAGTGAATCACAAAGAGCTTATGTATTTGGCTTGATAGCATACAGTCGGTGAATGGCAGAACAGATATTCCAAACCTGGTGGTTTTATTCAGAACCTACACTAAAACTTGTTTACTGTACTGCTTTGATCACATGGTTCCTAATTTCTCAGCATGAAATGCAACCACTTATAAAAACAAGTATCTGTCTATTATTTGGACGGGGAGAATTTCAATCATTACTTTGCTCATATTCCTCATTTTATCATCAGAAAATTAGAGGTGAAAGAAATAAAAGTTTACGCAGCATCTACTCATTCTGTTGCTTTATTTTAACTCAGAGCTTAACTTGTTTACATGGAAGGTCTCAAGTATTTCTTTCCTTAAGTTTGCTGATTCCTTTGTTTTCCTTATTTGTCAATTCCTTGGGCAAGTATATTACTTTCTTAGCTAACTAGTCAATAGAGCACTGTGACTATAATTGAAAGTAATCTTTCCGTAGCTCTGTGTTTGAACCAAAAATGTATCAGAAACAATTACCTGTAAGTAAGGAATCACCTTACAGAGGGAATTTCCGAAGAACCAGGTCTCAGTGATGTCCACAACCAGTGTGGCTGGAAGGCAGGTGATGGTCACGAGCACGTCAGCCAGAGAAAGGTTGACTATGAAGTAGTTGGTCACCGTCCTCATGTGGTGGTTCTTCCACACTGCCACACACACTAATTTGGAAAGAAAAAGGAATGGTAACTATTACGGACTGAATGCTTGTGTCCTCCCAGAATTCATATGCTTACGTCCTAACCCTCAACGTCATGGTATTAGGAGGTGGGCCTTTGGGTGGTGATTACATCATAAGCATGGAGCCCTCGTGAATGGCATTAGTGTCCTTATCTCTGACTACTTGTAAGGACTCAGCAAAAAGTCTATTGTCTATAGATTAGGAAGTGGTCATTCGCCAGGCCCGAATGTGCCAACACTTTGATCTTGGACTTTCCAGCCTCTGGAATTGTGAGAAATAAATTTCTATCATTTGTAAGCCATCCAGATTATGGTATTCTGTTATAGTAGCCCAGAGAGAGTAAGACAGTAAACTAAACAAAGAAACAAAATAGATACTCATGAAGAAACACTGTCAAGCTAATTAATATTCTTATAAAGTCCACAAATAAATATTGCAAAGGAAAGATAATTTAAGGTTGTGCTGAATTTTCATTGAATTCATCAATCTGTGTGAATGCTGAATATATACTTAAAATCAATTCACTTGCCTTGCAAGAGAATTCTCAATGGATCAAAGAGCTGTGTTAACTTTTACTTCATGTTGAATTATGATTCCCAGAAGTTATAGAACAACCTTTGACTTTTTTTGATGTTCCCTCAGTGCTCAACGTGTAGTAGATATTCAAGGAATATTTACTGAATTGAGCTGAATTAGGAGCTAGTTATTTCCAGTGAACTGCAGCGTTTGTCTCATCCGTGACGTTTCCCCTTATCTGATCTCAAACGCTGTGTCTGGAACTTCAATAGATGAAGAGGCTTCAAAGACAAAAGTCAACAAATATTTAGCTCCTGTTATTGCCAAACACTGAGCGAGATGGCTTGTATGCTGAGGTCATTGAATTTGGATAACAATCCCAAAGAGAGGCCATCATGACCAACGTGAGGTAATTGAGACATGGAATTCATGGAACTTGTCTAAGGGCAAATGGTTCATAAAGCAGAAGAACTGGAATTAAACACCAAGCGAAGAACTGACCTTTCACCACACTGATCACCTTCTTTGGGGAAAATGAAGGAGTTATAACAAAGCCCATATAAATTCTAGAAATGCAATCCTTCTTTCTATTACTCTTCATGGCCCCTAAACATCACCTTAACTCAAACATACTTTTCAGGCTTTCACAGCTGAGCCTGCCTCATTGCCTTTCAGTATACACTGATGTATAAGAGCTGCGTTATCTCACCGACTTGCTCTTTATGGAAGGAACAACCAGGCCTTGAGCCTCTGCCCTCCCTCTGTCTGTATATCCAACAGTTACATAATCACCGACTTCAGAATTATATAGTTGCAAGCACTGCTACCACATTTATTGATGGTTTGTTTCACGGAAAGTAACTGGGGATTTGCCTGGGGTATCATTAACCTGCCAGAACTGTCTCCGATGCACCCACATGATGCAGTGATTAGTAACTTTATACAGTGAAGAAACAAAAGCACATTTCGTTAAATTTAAGGCACTGAGTGATGATTTCTTTTTGACAATTATGTATCATTTATTAAGAGTGTCATATACTGAAAAATGCTTTCGCTAGCTCCTGAAGCTGAAATTACCCTTCAGTCACCAACAGATGCTAATTTAATAGGGTTACTTTTCCCAGGGTTTAATTTTGCAAAAAAACTTCACATCTTTATCTAACTCCATCACCCTAGGACCCACAAACTCAAGTGAACTTCATTAGGGGGAACTGTAGTTTTTTATTATCTGAAAATGATGCTGCAGAATTATTTGTTTCTCAGAAACACTTGAATCTCAATCTCTTTCTCTCTCTCTCTCTCTCTCTCTCTCTCTCTCTCTTCTCTTCTCTCTCTCTTCTCTCTTTCTCTCTCTCTCTCTCCCCCCCCCCCCCCTCTCTTGCACAAACCCACCCTAGCATGGACTAACACATTATCAAGCCTTGTTATAAGGAAATTGTCAGAAGCATCATGCCACTGATACTTGGTTAATAAATGGTCCAAGTGGTATAATTTTAAATCAACCAAAAACCCAAACCCCTCCCCCCAAAAAAACCCCAAACCCCACAATATTTTAAAAGAAAGCAGTTCTAGTTCTTTCTTTTTATTTTTTTATTGTTTAAAGTATTAAATGTGTCTCCTTTTCCCCGGTTGACACCCCCCCCCCAAGTTCTCTTAATTCTCCATATTTTGGAGGTGAGAAATAGCAGTGATGGAAAGAAAGTGTTAATGCATTCTGTTTAACCAATGTGAAAGCAAGTGTGGGTTTTTTTTCCCAACCAACACTTTTATATTACTTTCTATTGCCATGTACTCTTCTAAGTAGAGCAGTTTAAGTTACTAACTAGTTTAAACCTCATAATAACACTATGAAGTGATGACTATTAATATTCATATTTAACTGAGGCTAGAGAAGTTCTGAAACCTACCTAAGGACATATAGCTATAAGTGCTAGAGATTAGGTTTAACTCGTATCTGCCGTGCTATGCCATTATATGATGCCCTCTATTGAAGCAGAAGATGAAAAGGAAGTGGCCAACATCTATTTGACAAGACTTCAACAGAGACCATTCAATATAACTTGCCATTTGATGCATAAGTCACCTCAGTTATCTGCCTGATCTATCCGGCTTGAACATTTTTAATAGTGGGAAACTGGTTTTTTTGCTATGTCATAACTCTACTAGCTTCCTAGGGCTGCCATAACAGAGTACAATATATGGGGTCTCTTAAAACAACAGAAGTGTATTGTCTCATAGCTCTGGAGGCTAGAAGCCCCAAATCAAGGCGTCGATGGGGCATGCTCCCTCTGAAACCTGTAGAGAATGCTTGGACTGTCTCCTACTCTGGTTGTTTGCTGGCAAGCTTTGGCATTGCTCGGCATGCGGCTGCATAACCCCGATCTCTACCTTCACCATCACATGGTGTCTCCACCTTCTGTGTCTCCACCTTCACACGCTGTCGTCTTATCAGGATGCCAGTCCTATTGGATTAGGGACACACTCCACTCCAGTAGGATTTCATCTGAACTAATTTCATCTGCAGTGACTCTATTTCCAAAGAAGGAGCCACTGCTCTAGAGTAAGTTTGCAACTCATCAGGTCAGGGCCACTGCCCTGCTGGGCTAGGAGAACAGAGCACCAAGCCTCAGAGAATTATTCCTAAACCTTAAAACTAATGAGTACATTTACCCATTTCTCTGCTTTAAAGGGAGAGAAAAGCCCACTAGCTGAAGAAAGCATTTATATTCTTCATTCCTCTTTGAGTAAACTCTGACAGCTGACATAATGTAGTTGAATGGCTATTATTCTCTTGGCTCACAACTCTCCATACACTACATTCTGATGAGCTTTGGTAGGTCCCAAGACATGAACTTGGCATTACTTTTAAAACCAGTTTTCTGAATGATCATGATCCATCAATATTCCAGTCCATTTGTAGTGAGTTTGAACTGAAAAGGCTGCCCTCATTAACCACGAACAAAAGAGGAATAGTTGAGAACACAGGGATTAAAGGCCATTCTTGAAGGCAAGAATGCAGTCAATGACACTCCAGCTCTAGCACAGACTTTATTACAGTAGAGATTTTTTGAGATGCAGAGGTACCAAGAAGATAAAAATCTGTTCATTCCCCCCTCTCTTGCCCTTCTGTAAGGTTACCTTCTCTCCTTCTGTAAGAATCTGATTATATATATATATCGCCCATCTTTTCTCCACAGACTAACAGAGGGAAAGGTGGCTCAAGATGTATGGGAGCATCTGCAGCTTGTGATGCAAAGAGGGATTTTAAAAATTATATATATATATATATATATATATATATATATATATATATATATATATATATATAATTTTAATCATTGAATGGGTCAAAGGTTTAATTGACTTGCAAATAGTAAAAGAAAATATTAGTTTAAAAACACCGTTGCCATTTTATTCTGCATTTATAATAAACTGTTTCCTTGTAGTTTAATATCTATCAGATATGGAAAATGTTTCTCTCTCAAATTGACATTTGTACTTGGAAAAATTTAAACTCACACTATGTAAGGTGACATACTGTCAATCTGCTGGTGATATAACAATTAAAAACATGTAAACTTCAGAGGTGAGATTGCACCTCTTATTAAACATACACATATGTCTTGAAATGTCAAATAATAATCGATTTTGTGATATCAAGAGGTAATTAAGCATGGTATAGTGTGTGTTCCTGAGCATCTTGGAAAGATCTGTATTAAGTATATCAATTTTTTAAGCATTTTCAAATTTATTTAATATTGTAACATTAAAACAAGGGTTAGATGTTATACTATGTGAAATAAGCCAGACACAAAAGGGTAATGATTGTTTAGTTCTACTTCTGTTATGCACTGAGTCAAATTAATTACTATAGAAAGAAGAATGGTGGTTGCCAGGGGCTGGGAGGAAGAGAGGTTAAGGTATTATTATTTAAGGTGACCAAAGGTTCAGTTTTACAAGATGAAAAAAGTTCTGGAAATGTATAGTGGGGATGGTTGTCCAACAATTTGAATGTACTTAGTATCATGGAACTGTACCATTAGAAATAGTGAAAGTGGCAAATTTTCAGTTATGTATAATTTATCAAAATTTAAAAATCAACTTCAATTAAAAATGATGCTATAAAATTGAAAAGAAAATTTTGAACTACAATGATGTCTCTCAATAATCTTAAACACAGAATGGAAATGCCAAGGAACAATCTTAATTACTCATTTTATGAATTTTTAAAATTCACAAACAGCTAAAAGAGTTAATGAAAACACAATGTTTCAAAAATACTGTAGTTCCACAATATTAATGGCAGTTTTAAAAAAGTAACTGCAAAAAAAGTAACTGCATGATTTTTATATATAATTTTAATTATTTGTAGGTTATGATATAATTTAGATATGCTAATAAAAGATTGTCCAGTTTTTCGGGTTTTTAAAACTGAGCCTATAAATGCATGCATATAGATATGTAAGATAAGTCCTTGATTGTTATTTGTTATATTACATACATATAAACCTGTCAGGAAATATCTTTAGAAAAATACTGTAGTTCCACACTTTGCCACACCGTGTCAGTGAAAGCCTTTGAAACTGCTTACTTTGTCACTTCAGGGATGAGTTCTAAACATCAAGTAAATTGTAATATTCTCTATAACGAGGAAATGAATATATTTTTTCCAAGTGAGATTTTTTAGACCAAAAATAAATTTTTACAAAGGATAAAATGGGCACCATCTTCTCAAGTAAACACAAATGAATGAGGTAAGGTGAAATAAAACAGTTTTCCTTACTGACAAATAACAAATAAAGCAATTGAATACACATGGAAAATAGCCTAAACTTCACTCCCATAAGAAAGCAGGTAGACATAAAGTCATCCAGAAACACTACAGAATGTAGACTTTAGAAACAGGGAAGTTGACTCGGAGTCCTAAAAAGGTATTACAAACTCTGCATGAAATCCTAAGATTCTCCCCCCACACCCCCCGCCTGTTTTCTCATTCTCTTTGCACCCCACACTGTGGCATTGGCCCTCCTTCCTAATTTTAGTATTGTGTCCTTCTCTTCCTGGGCCAATATGCCTTTCTCCACCTCCACACCTTGGCAAGGCTATCTATAAATCTCTCTGTCTGCACTCAGAAGAACAGCAGGCAAATGTGCCACTTCTTTTTTTTGTTTGTTTCGTTTTCAAAAGTCTGACAGATGGGCTACTGCCAAGAATCACATCTGTAGAGTGAAATATGCCACCCAAAAGGTTATCTAATAGCAACAGAAAGCAAACTTTTGGAAAAGTGATTATAAATGCATACACAACAATATGTCTAAAATGCATTTCAGTTTTTGTTTCCCCGGGAAAATATGAAAGTCTATAATTTGACAAATATGTTTTCATCGGCACCTGCTCATTATGTTAATGTGGGTGGGAAATCACATGGAGACTAGCTGATGTCACCGTGGTGTTGATATCAGCGAGGCAGTGTGGGGAATAATTAAGACCACAATTAACAATTCATCTGGAAAGGGATTTAGGAAAACAGTCTCTTCACACACACAGATGGGCAGGAAGACACTGTGCATAGAAGAATGTTATAAAACGGAAACACAGAGGAGATAATTTATGGAAATCAAATCCAAAAAAATTTTTTTCAGAGAGGAAAACCACAGTGGGGAAAGTGGAAAACTAGGGGTGACTCTTCACCTGTCTGAGAGTGGCATGATTCCTCCCAGGGAGGGGCTCAACCTCCTTGGCACCGAGGCTTCTGTACAGGAAGGAGCTCTCAACGACTAAAACGGTGCTGTTACTAATAGGCATTCCTAGTTAAGGCGGGTCTGCAGAGAAGTTTAGGGGAGTGGAAGGCCCCGGGGTCTTAGAATCTGCAGTTCTATTGATGGCTCCATCTAGTAGCTGTAATTTCACTTCAGTAGGATTTGTTGACAGAGGAATTTCCCGTTACCCTTGTCTTTTTATTCTCTACAGGTACTTGTTCCCAGTGCAGCCTCTCAGAGTTGCATCTGGGCCTCTCCCCGTCCTCAGAGCCGCTCAGAGACATATGGTCAGTCCTCATCCTTGGCCCCTTTGTACCAATTAACAAAATGCAGCCTATCCTAGGACATCTGACTTCTGTTTTTCTTCCTGTTGGATGGTTGCCTGCACGCATTCCGACCTGGGCTGGGGATCAAACCTCCAACCGTGGTACGCGCCCTTGACTGGGAATCGAACCTGCGACCCTTCGGTGTGTGGGGCCCACATTCTAACCACTGAGCAACACTGGTTAGGACACAATGTACTTATTTTTGTTCTTCCTTAAGGAAATGCATTACCTCTCTCACCTCTTACCTTTTTTCTTCTATGCACTCTTTTCTCTATTATTTACTCTCACAACTTCAATTCTTATCTCTAGGAGACTAATTTCAAAAATGATAAGTCTGTATTGTGTTCTCTCTTCCTCTCCATATCAAAATTTCTAACTACATTTCTTTTTAAGCTTCTAGAGGTTCAATCTTTATTTCACATTCAACTCATGAATCATGAAATGTATTTATACCATGTTTACCCACTTGAGCATTGTCCTGCAGGTTATGAAGAATCACTGAAGGCTTTTAAGCAAGGGAGTTGCAAGATCCTAATTTTATTTTTCGAAGATGACTTATGGGGGAATGTAAATATTGAACATACTCTTGAACTGGAAACAGGGGGGTCAGTTTTTAGAGTGTTTTATAATTCCAAAGAAACAAGGTGCTGAGGAAAAAAAGGCGGAAAATGAATGAATTCAAGAAATAATAATGAGGTTGCAATATGAGGCCTCAGTGAGGAACTACATGTGAGGGTAAGAGGACATGAAGACCTGAGGGTGGTTACCAGGTATATTGCTTGGCATTTGGGGAGAAAATCATGTTGCTCACTGACCTATAGAGCAAAGGAGGATGAGGTGGCTTCCTTTGTAAACAGGTGGAAGATGAGGAATTCCATTTTGTATACATGAGTTTGAAACACTTGTGAGTTATCCTACTGTCAGTATCAATTTGGCATTGGGATTTATGGATCTATATTTCAGGAGATACATTTCAGATATAGATAAATATTGGGGGTTCATCAGAATAAAGATAGCAATTAAAGCCAGTTTAGTGGATAAGAGTAGAATTTCAGTTAGAAGAGAAAAATTTATATTTATAGAACTCTGCAATTTCAGTCACATATATTCTTAGTTGGCAAATATTCAAGAAGGGCTAATTTTTCCCGGAAGTACTAAATATAATAGCACTGAAGGGTACATTGGTTTTATGATTACAAAGTGTTTGCATTTCTTGTAATGGCAGATAACCTTGCTGCAGAGCAAACCTTCCACCTAAAACAACCAGAAGTGCCACACATCTCTTCAGGGCATTGGAAAGCTGCCAAGGCAGTGAGGACTTGAGGGTCAATATCCTGGAGAAAAGGACAGCCAGCACCCCTTCTCTTCTCAAAGCTGTTGGCAATTCGCAAGCAGCAGCTAAGGACCGAGTAGGAAAAGCAACAGGAACGGAGCAGCTGAGCTGGAACTTGAGTAGTCTTGCTGAACGGAGGCAACACTGGAGATAAGTCAGCAACCTTGGCCTTCTGCTAAATCGAGTAGGAATAAACCTGAAGGAGACAAGGTCTCCTAAAGAATGAAACCTGGCTTCGAATGCCTTCATTTACTGACTGGATTGAGGTTTTTCTGTCCCAAAACTACCTGCCAAAGCAAAGGCAAATTGTCTATGGAAGAAGATAACTATCAAGAACATGAAATGATTTCTACAAATTTTCATACAAAATGTCACTCATTTAATAAAAAATCATCAGGCATACAAGATGGCAATAGCGCATGACAAAGAGTCTATATAAAAAAAGAAGAAGAAAGCTTTCTGAAATTTTTTAAATAATAAGACTAAGTTCAAGTATTTGCATAATATTATGTAAAATATTAATAAGAATTGGAAAAATGTTCAAGGGAAATTGTAGAACTTAAAATATTTTGACTAGAAACACAGCAGACAGATTTAACAGCAATAAAGCCACCTAATAAAACTAACTAATCAAAAATATTTAAAATAAAGATATATGCCACAGAGTGAGAGAAGATAGTTCCAAGGTATTTATTTTTAAAAGGTCAGTTTGCATAATTGTCTCTTATAGTTAACGGGTTTTATTGTTGCTACTATTGTTCTTGTTTCTTTTAATATACTTTTTATTGAAGTATCACAGGTAGAAAAGTATAAAAACCATAAATATATTACTAGACAAATTATACAGACACTTGTTTGTAGACCAAGAAATAAAATGTTATTAGAATACTCACCATTATGTTTGTGAGATCATCCATGTTGTATGTGTAGATACAGTTCCATAATTTTCATTGCTGTACAGTATTTTGATATAGATTAGATTACCATTTATCTACTATTGATGGACATTTTGGTTGGTTCTAATTCAGGACTATTGTAAGCAAAGCTGTTATTAACATTCTTCTATATGCCTTTGACAGATATACTAGTATGTGTAGGTCTCTGTTGTATATCTTAGACTGAATTGCTATCATAGACTGTGTATATGACCACCATTATGACATAATTGCCAAAGAGTTCCAAAATACTGTTGCAGTGCCAGCTTGTACTCTCATAAACAAAGGTGAGTGTCTCCGTCACTCTATATCTTTGCCAACACTAGTCTCTTTTCATGTTAGATTCAAATTTAACATTCTTATTTTTATTGGCTACTTGGAAATGGAAGAGCCCATTACTCTCCAGGGCTTTGTTATTTTAAAGAATTTTTATTCAAATTTTTATAGGGCAATTTGATGGCTACTGTAGATATAATTTATTTTCAAATTAACATGATGGTTCCTTAATTTAAATCTGAACTTGTTTTAAAACTTGGTATTAAATCTGGACTTGTTTTAAACTTGGTATCCCTCAGATTGTTCTAGCCATTTCTCTCCCCTCTTCCTATAGTACTTTGTCAACTTTTATATTTTTACCATCTAATATAGTTTATCTTTCCTAAAATTGTGTCATCTTAAAGAACCTATATTTTACTTTTTATTTTCCAAAGGCAGGGCCTCTATTCTGAATATAGTAAGTGTCCAATAAATGGTTGCTGAGTGATTTCTTGATTGCATAACATTTGAATAATTCAGATTTTGTTTTTTACATTAGAAAATTTATCCTGATTATTTAATCCTGGAGAGAAAAAAAGAATTCAATATATGTAAATCAGAGTACTTCCTTCCACTGTGGGACTTCATGTCATTCTGCTCACACACATCCCTGATAGAGTTAGTGTCTGAGAGTGTCTTGAATGAAGACTGAAAGCAACCGAATGACCTTTTAGATAATAGAATGGACCACATTAAATGTGTTTGCACCTTAGTTAGAGACTGAAGGAAAACCTTTCTGCTGGGGCATAGGTACATTATAATTAGGAAAACTCCAATTATAGAGTTTTCTGCTACAAACCATATTGATTTCTATTTTATAGCAATTTATATTTAACTAGAGGCCTGGTGCATGAATTTGTGCACAGGTGGGGTCTGGCCACCTGCCCCGATGGGGGCCGTTCAGAGGTGGAGCCAAAGGGGGGGGCACGGGAGGTTGGCTGGCTGGCCCCACTCCAGATTGGGGTTGGGGGGGCCAATTGGGTGGAGCAATCGGGGTGGGCCGGCTGCGGGGGAAGGACCACAGGAGGTTAGAGGGGCCGATAGGGGCCCCGATCGGGCCAGTTGGCCGCCAGTGCATGTCATAGCGACCAGTTGCTCTGGTCACTTGGCTTTTATGTATATAGATGAACATAAGTGAATCTGCTACATGCTTAACCTTACTAAAAAATGTTACGTCAGTATTTCACTTATTAGCTCTGACTATAGTTACAGTAACTGAATAAGTGGAAGGAAAGACTATTTGTATCTTCCCCCATTATTACTAATTTTAGGCTTGTCCAGGATTATGACTCAAATAAATTTTGATAATACTGTATAGTAATCTTTGATTTAAAAAGTAGCTAATTAATTTTTAAAAATGCACCTTTGTCTATAAAATAATCTCACTTTTCTTAGATCACAAAACATTAAATTCTTTAACTCACTGCTAAAAGTATGGAATAGTATAAAATATTGTTCCCTGAAAGGAATTTAGAAAAAAAGCCTGGTTCTTAAATGATCAAGCTATTTGTATTATAAATTTCTCTTCAAACAAAAACAGATTTTATGGAGGTAAAAATCATATATTTTGGAGTTTAAAAACCTAACTAAAATTGCAGCTTCAATATCCTTTAACCTGGGAAAGTTACGTAACCTCTCTGTGCTTCAGATTTGACATGTATCAGGATGTGATACCTGTCAGTACCTATCTCCTAGAACTGTCTTAATGAACATAATAGTACTTGGTATAGAGCTTACAACATAAATCAGCTAAAAAAAATTATACTTTTAACAGAGTAAAACTCAATAAAATTCTCTGTCATCCAACAACAAAACTATAACACTGGCTATTTTAAAACTTTCACTGAAGATTCTGATCTTTATTCCATACTTATAATTTGACTCGCAATCAGTGATGGATAAACATATCATAGTTTTTGAGCTCTTTTGGACAGCATGTCAGAGAAAGTGAGATTTTTAAAATTTCAACTCAAGGCAAGGAGAGAAAACAAAAAATGAGCGTCCACCTGGCACTTCTGTGCAACAAGAGCAATGGCATAAATGGCTGCAGCTGTTCAAAATCCACACCCCACGGCTTCAGTGAGAACTCCCAAGGAAATAGGCATTGCGCAGTGCATTTTAATAAGTGAATATGTAAAGACTGTATTAATTAATTGCCCAGTGGACTAAGTAATATTCATACCCCAGTGAATGGGTATGAAAGTGAATTGCATGCAAATGAATGTAAATAGCTGCACATTGACAAAGAGGGGATGTTTTTTGAAGCAACTATTAGTATTGTTAAGCTTTTAATTATATGCTGAGGCCAAATGTTTCTGTTAGAATAGATCTTGGAAATAAAAAAAGGAGATAATTTGATATACCAAATTGTGTTCAGGAAAATGGGCTAGGACACATCTGTTCTGTGGAAGATATTGGACAATTAACAGAGATGAAGAAATTAATCACAGCAGGAGGGGCAGGGCGGAGGTGAGAAGATTATGAGTTTTATTGTAGACATTTAAATTTGATGTGCCTAAGCAACTTATATCAGGAAATATTCTGCGGTGTACTGAAATGTAGAGCAACAACAGAATGTATGATTAAAGATAGATACGTGTCTAGAATGATGGAGCATTTATTAAAGGGATGGCTTGTCAATATATACTATGTTGGCTTGTTTTTAGGTTGTCATTTCACCAGCTAGTAATTTTGCAAGCCTTGACAATTTTTCCCTTTAATAGCCATGTTCCTTGCTTTTCCTTCTTTTCCTTTCATATTTTTTGGTTAAATAATATTTTCTTAATAACTGAGCCTGCCATACTAGAGTCATACATTTCTACTTTGAAATTACACAAAATAGACAATTGTTGTTGTTTTTTACAAATTTTTGCTTCCTTTCCTTAAAAAAATGCAAATATCATAGTTTAAATTAGAAATCAACAACCCTGGCACTTTTAGTTGTTAAAGTGGGTGTTCCTTTTCATTCTGTTCTCCATTATAACACAAAATATGATCCATTGTATAATGTTATATAGATATTTCATTTTGGTTCTCTTCTTAAAAGAGAGTATTTGCTTCATGCATGTCTAACTTTGCTCCAGCAACTTAAAAATTAATAAAAATGAATATTAAAATTTTTGCTGGTCAAAGATTAAGAAGTACCCCAATAGAATATCCAAGTCCATGTCTATTATTAAAAAACTAGAGGCCCGGTGCACAGCCTGGCCTGCACCCTTCCTCAATCTGGAACCCCTCAGGGGATATTGGACTGCTGGTTTCGGTCTGATCCCCTCAGGCCAGGCTGAGGGACCCCACCGGTGCATAAATTCATTCACACGCCGGTTTCAGCCCAATCCCCACAGACCAGGCCAGGGACCCCACTGGTGCATGAATCCACGCACTGGGCCTCTAGTATGCATATAAGATCTTTGGTTAATCTCTTTCTGCCCTCCTCCATCCCCCTTTCCCTCTGAGATTCATCAGTTTGTTCCATGTTTCCATGCCTATGCATTGAGTGTCTGCCCCCTGGTGGTCAGTGCACATCATAGCTACTGGTCAAAGGGTAGAATAGTTGAACGGATCACTTAGGCTTTTATATATATATACTAGAGGCCCAGTGCATGAAATTCATGCGGGGGGGGGGGGGTGTCCCTCAGCCCGGCCTGCACCCTTTCCAATCTGGGACCCCTCAGGGGATGTCTGACTGCTGGTTTAGGCCCCATCCCGCTAAACCAGCAGTCGGACATCCTTATTGCAATCCAGGAATGCTGGCTCCTAACCACTTGCCTGTCTACCAGGTTGATCGCCGTCTAACCACTCCCCTGCTGGCCTGATGGCCCCCAACCACCCTCCCTTGCTGGCCTCATGGCCCCCAACTGCCCTCCCCTGCTGGCCTGATTGCCCCTAACTGCCTCTGCCTCGGCCCCCACCACCATGGCTTTGTCTGGAAGGAAGTCAGACGGTAGGAAGATGTCTGATCTCCTGGTCTAATTAGCATATTATCCTTTTATTAGTATAGATATAGATAAGAAATTGTATCTATAAATTTTATGCACTTTTGCTTAGTTACTGAAATGTGTGTAAATGAGTAGTATAATTACAATATTGATTGGAATATGATTTTGAGGGGGAAAAAGTATCTTTTTCTTGGAGCTTACTCATACTACATCTCTGAATGACACCTTAGTCTGAGAGTGGTATGGGAAAGAGCCTAAGAACATAAAGGTTATGGAAAGCAGCAATTAGCTGGGTTAATTAAGGAAAACATTAAATTACCTAATTTTTCTCACTGAGTCACAGCTCTCAATAAGGAATTTTATACAGAGGTGAAGTAAATTCTCTGTCACTCCAGACATATATGCAGAATTTAGAGAAAAGGGTGAATGGGTGGTTCTGAAGACAGGAAAGTACTACACATGTTTCAACATATTAGTGTTCATTTTGTGTGAAACACAAAACTGTATACAGTGGTTTGGATTTTAAAAATCTGCTTTCAAGTATCCATTCATACAAAGTTGGAATTTATATAGTAACTAAAATATGCTATTATGCTATGCATCACCATGCTAGGTGATGGTGAAAAATGTGCTGATGCTATCTTTTCAATAATTCTGCCTCCACATCATTGGATATATATTCAGAAAAAAATAATGTCTTTTCTATAACTCATTATTCTGTTAATTCATATCATACATTTTAAAATTTACTTTCATTCATTTAAATGAATTTCATTTAAATTCATGCATAAATTCAACTTTTCTTTAATTCATATTATACATTTTGAAGAAATTCTCGAAGTTTCTGAATTAGGAAATAATTGTTATTGGTCTATGAACCATATATTTTGAATAAGGTGGCTCTAAAGACCCTGTCATCTCAAGATCTTTCTTGTTGCTTTATTAGTATTACTAGAGATATTAGTGTAAATAGCACCCATAAAAACAAACCATTATTAAATTTATGGTCACTGGTCAAATAATTCTAGTTTATTATATCTAGACTAGAGATACACAAAATTCATGCATGGGTTGGGTCCCTAGGCCTGGCCTGCAATCAGGGCCGATTTTCCCTGGCTGCCGGCAACTGGCCCCGTCCCCTGCCACCACTGCTGCAGGTCACCCTCTGTGTGTGGGATGACTGGCAGGGCAATCAGGGCCTTGGCTCCGCCCACATCAGCCATCAACCACACCTGGTTCCTGGTTCCTCATTGGGCTATCAAAGCCTGCTGGCTGGGGGTAAGGACTGAGAGGTTGGCCGGCAGGTCAAAATTAGGTGATCAGAGCCTGTGGGCTGGGGGCAGCTCCTGTGTTGAGCATCTGCCCCCTGGTTGTCAGTGCATGTCATAGCCGACCAGTCGTTCTGCTGTCTGGTTGATTTGCATATTACACTTTTATATAGAGAGATATATACTACAGAATTTATAAAGGAAATGGAAGCCCTTAGAAATGTTTCAGTTGTTATGATATTAAAGAAAGTCATTTTAGAAAAAAAGATACAAACATTGAATTAAACAATCTACAAAGGTTTAAGAATACAAATAAACTTATTGTTTTAGAAAGTTGCTTCCACTTGATCCAGCAATTTGAATGAGACCTCAGCAGACATATGGAATATAGATGAGATTTCAGGAGCTATCTGTTTGACTGCTGCAAACAATTGGGACCTGTTATTGTGAAAAATTTTTGGTTCACTTAGAATGTCTATCAACATTACAACTAGTAGTTTCCTGAAGAAAGCTCATGTGGTTCCAATGAGAAAAAATGAATATTATGGCCTTGACTTCTCAATAGTTACAGGCTGTAAGATACAGAAAGTCTTATATTTCAATATATATTTCAAGCTAAAGATGCTATGAAACAGTGTCATAAACTGAATTCATGTGCTCAGGGTGTCCAAATCCTACAATGTCACATATCAAACTTTTGCATTTTGATTTTGCTTACTAAAATTTCTTCTTTCCAAATTGGAAGTTAACATTATTTGTTCTCCAGGTTTTAACTTCCTTTTTTGAATTTCTGCATACAAGTTGCAAACCTTTTACTTCCCATTCTGGTTGACTTATTTTCCCCTGGCCCTATCATTATTCATGTTATGATATAAGTCCACATATTCTTTCTGCTGTGATTCTGTTATTCATCACTGTCCTGGTAATCCTCTTACTACTTCATCCATGACTTCTGCATTTGTTCTGAGTCTTAACTGTCTCCTTCCTTACTGTCTGTTTTCACCAAAGTGCCTTCGGCCCAAACAAACTCACCTACCGAATCATCTTTCAGACTCTAACCAGTGTCTAAGTAATCTCCTGTCTGCCAACTGTGAAGTTACTACTTATTTGGATAAATAATAACTGTTATGACCATCTTTATGTATCTTCTCTGAACTCTCTGGCCAGGATTTTGATATCTTCATTATATAGATTTATCTATACTTCTAAATCACAATTTCACTTTTGCTCATTTCCATTTATCTTTCCTTTTTCTCCTTTTGTTGTTCACAATGGAAATTGACTGATCATTTTTTATACTGCCACCACCATTTTCCTCACCAAGTGTAAATAAGACCATCTACTTTTAAAAAATGAATTCATTGGGGTGACACTGGTTAAGAAAATCCTATAGGTTTCATGTGTACACATCTATAACATATCACCTGTATATTATATTGTGTGTTCACTGCACCAAGTCAAGTCTCCTTATATCACCACTTATCCCCCCCTTAACCCTCTGGTAATCAATGTATGGTTGTGTGTGTGTATGAGGGTTTTTGTTTGTTTGTATTGCATAATCCCTTCACTTTTTTTTTTTTTTTTTTTTTTTTTACCTAGTCCTGCAACCTCCTCCCCTAAGAGCATCTACTTAGAATTATGTACTGTGCACCATGGGGAAACTAGAGATGATGAAGTACCTGGCCCCAGAATAGTGTGGTTTTCATGGGAATAGGAACGTACTGTAGAAACACACAAGGACAAGGACAGTCAATAGTCAAATGATAGTTCTGTGTGATTGGCTAGGTATAGTGTTCAAGATAGCTTTTTATGCAGTACCAAATTCCCCTGTCAAACCCATATCTGAAAACATTAATGATTTTTGTGTTGGAATGTTTTTTTTATGTTGTACTCACATACACACACACACACACACACACACACACACACACACACACACACATTTAAGAAATGGGGGAGAGAAAATGGAGCCAGAAAGAACTGGATTCTAATTCAGGTTCCAATATGCAATAGCTCTGTGACTTTAGTAAACCTATTTTAATGGCCTAAAACTAATAGAGACACTACTTTCTACCCCCACAGAATTAATGTAAAAATTAATTGAATAATACATGTTCATGTTGATATCTCCATGCCTGACTCCTAGTAAACAATCAATAAATACTTGCCAACTGGGTGTGTATCAAGGATATTACTAGGGTATCAACTTGGCTAGTCACTTAAAACTCTCTAGGAATGATCTGTAACACCTGGATAAAAACAGTATTGACATCATAGAATGCTCTAAAGGCTAAGTGATGAAATCCAAATATCAGAACAATCCCTGTCACCTAATGAAATACTCAGTAAACATCAATTATAATTATTACTGGATTTTTCTGTTTTTCTCTTGTTTTACATTACCCAAATTTTAACATTTAAATTCTATCCCCTTTGTAAAATAGACACATTAAATTTGAAATAGAAAAAATTACATTTTTAACGTAAAAAAAGTTTCAATAATCTACATCCTGTTTTCATGAGCTCTTTTATATTGCACAGAATCCTCGGGGATTTGATGTCAGTCCACAACTCATAAAGCTCAGAGATTGAACATAACTACAGTGAGTTTAGGTGTCCTTATACTTTATTAATACCATAAGGATCATTGTTTTTTTCTTTTGGAGTCCATCCTGAACAAATAGAAAGTACTTTAGGGCACTTGAATTCATCTTACATTGTAATATGGATTTAATGAGGCCCATAAAGCCACAGAGGGGAAAAGAAAAAGGAGGGGAATCAGAAAGGAGAAAATCAAGAAATAAGCCAAAGAGCATATATGTACAATCCATAGACACAGACAATAATGTTGTGATGACAAGAGGGGGAGTAGGGAGCAGGGGCTGGATGGAGGTGGACAAGGAGGGGGAAAGTGAGGACATCTATAATAGTGCCAATAATAAAAATAAAGTTTAAAAAGAAAATAAATGGGTGTTAAAAAAAAGAACAATGGAGAAGGCATGAGGATCACCACATTCTATATATGCATTGGTAATATTTGATAATTATTGCTCTTATAAATCTCCCAAGGATTCCATAACCCAATGTCCCTGACCTTAAAACCATATTATTTACCTGCTCCCATTATACATTGACTAGAGCCCCGGTGCACAAAATTCGTGCACTCCGGGGTTGGGGGTCCCTCAGCCAGGTCTGCACCCTCTTGCAGTCCTGGAACCTTGGAGGGTGTCTGACTGATGGGGAGCGAGCCTAAGCTGTCAGTCGGACATCCTTAGCACTGCTGCAGAGGCAGGAGTGGCTCCTGCCACCGCCACTGCGCTCACCAGATGTGAGCCCGACTTCTGGCTGAGCAGTGCTCTCCCTGTGGGAGCGCACTGACCACCAGGGGGCAGCTCCTGTGTTGAGCAGAATTGGACCAAAACTGGCTCTCTGACATCCCCCAAGGGGTCCTGGATTGTGAGAGGGCACAGGCCAGGTGGAGGAACCCCACTGGTGCACAGTTGGGGTTGGGGAGGGATGGGAGAGGTTGGCCAGCTGGAGAGGGACTGTGGGAGGGCTCCAGGGCATGTCCGGCCTGTCTCACTCAGTCCCAATCAGCCGGACCCCAGCAGCAAGCTAACCTACTGGTTGGAGCGTCTGCCCCCTGGTGGTCAGTGCACTTCATAGCATGTGGTTGAGCAGCCTTAGCATATCATTAGCATATTATGCTTTGAATGGATGACTGGACACTTAGCATATTAGGCTTTTATTATATAGGATGCTTAATTAGGGAAGAAGCACAAAACAGCCTAGCCTGTCTTTCTTTCAGTGTCATCATGGGGACCATATAAAACTAATTTTTTCAATGATAAGCATATGAAGTAGGACTTACCAAACATTTCAAGTATGTAGACCCTTCTATATGGCAAAGAATGTCAAAGGAATTTAATAAAGCTATACTTAAAAGAAGTTATACTTAACAGACATTATACTTTTAGTTATTTCTGTTGATAAAAATACTATTATAATTTGATTATAGTGAAATATTTAAATGCATTTATAATTTATTAATTACAATATCATTCTTTGTACATCTAAAAAATATAAGTGTAGTATATGGAATTAAAATATACCACATTGGCATTTCCAGGTACTGGAACATGGTGAATGAACAAATAGGAGTGACTGTTCACATTTTTATTCTCTGTGCTTGTGCAGGTTTTGGAACATATCATAGTAGAATCTTTCAAGGAGCATTTGCTGAGTTATTTATTTTGCCTACAGAGACCATGCTTACAACAACTCATGCCTCTGGCTCACCATTTATAGTGCAGCACTACACTGCTACTCTGGATTATGGTCAATAATTCATCTCATAGGAGGTTGGGAGGGAGAATTAGAATATGTTTTATTTAAGTTAAAAAAAAGGATTCAAGATTAAAAAAATAATAGTAACTGTGGTGATAAGTGACCATAGATACCATTTTGTAAAGTCATGTTTCCGTTTGCATCCTATATAATAAAAGGCTAATATGTAAATTGTCCCCTCGGGGGTTCATCCAACGGGGAGTTCGACTGCTCGCTATGGCATGTGCTGACCACCAGGGGTTGGCGTGGAATGAAGGAAGATCCCGGCCGACAGCCAGAAGGCTGTAGAGACACTTATGTGAACATAGACTAATAGCATACAATATATAATTTTCACATTCTAATTTCTAACTTTTTCATTTATCAATATTAGTGTTTAGAAACCAAAATTATGTGAGAAAAATAGAACATTATAAATTAACTTTAAATCAAGACTAAAGAATATAAGATAACACTAAATCTGAAAAAAAAACCTCATCATCTAAATAGAGGATAAGATTACACATCTGGAAAAGTGTCTGCAACTGTCTCTAAAATGTGAGTTACAGAAAATGCACCCACTTGTATTTGTTCAAAAATTACTTATGATCAGCGGGTAGAGATCTGGCTTACAAGCTTACTGCTTATTGATGAAGCTAAATGAGCAATTTCTTCCTTATTCATAATGAACAAAATTATTCTAAAATGATCAATTAAGTAAAAGTGAATGGGTGATGTATATGAATTAAGTATGATTACATTTTATGCAAGGTGAACTGTCAGATTTTTTCTTCAACTCTCTTAACAAGAACTAGAATTTTAATTGAATCTGCAGTTTACCCTAAATCTGAAGAAGTTGCACATCATATAGAAATTTGACAAACTATCACATGAAAAGTATATTGAAGCAATAAAAGATCAACAAACCTAAAGCTAAGTATAAAACCCATTGTTAACATAAGTAACAGAAGTAATGACAAATAGATAGTCAAAAAAGACCCCTCCTGAACCCAGTCAGCTAATAGTGATTTTTGCAAACATACTTTGGTTCTAAAAGTTAATTAGGATCAAAGAACACCAAACAGAGGGAACTTATCTCATTTATTGGTATAAAAGTCCCTTCAGGAAGTTTCATAATGATGCTGTATTTTTAACTCATGCTCACAGGATAATCATGATTCTGGGAAGACATAAAAGAGAATTAAGGACCTATTCACCAAAGTAACCAGATGGACTGTTGTCACAAATTAACCAAATCTACTAGCTGCTTGGCATCACATAAATGTAGCTGAAAGGGTTCCAGCTGCTAATGGAGAATTTAACAAAATGTCAAATATGGTGTCAATAATTTAGGTAAATTAACTAGCAGTTCAAAAAAATGAGAAATAAACTAGAAAAAATGAGTCATCAGAACGAAAAGATACTTTATACATTCTGCTTCAGTAAAAATCCCCTAAAATAGCAAGATATATATTGACAAAGTAAGTAAACTCCACTATTTACTTTTTCTTTTGTTTTTTTAGCAGCATCTTATGTAAACTCAAATTAGTGCAAGTACATTTAGCAACTGTTTTGTTTTTTAAATTACAGTAAAAACACAAACAGCATAAAATCCATGATCTTAATAAAAATTTAATGTAGAGTCTGAAACATTGGACGCACACTCTAACTCATTCCTTTCTCAGGAAGAAAGTGGGTGTTGGGGTTTTTCTCTAGTTCCCGGGGGAGGGACTACAGTGAGTGACTAAATGATACTCCAGACACTGCCACTGTTCTCAGAGGCCTCCACCCGTCCCTTCCCCATCAGTGCTTAGATTCAGGCAAGACAGAAACAATTCCCGTGCGCAGCCCCCTGAAATGTGAATGTCATGTGCATGTTTCAGCTCTCTCTCTCTCTCTCCTCTTTTTTTTTCCCAGAGAGCAATCAAAACTAGGGAATTTCCTTCCAATTACTCTGTGGTGTACCAACAGGGTGAACTATGGTGAGTAAATACCACAAACTTTCCTACCAGTTCCGATATGGCTCACTTCATGTTTGCCTGGGATGCAGGAGCCTCTTATTTGGTTTCTAAAGTTCTCTCGAAAGGGATTGGTCCATGTACTGTGGTTGAGTTGGTGCAGAAGAGTCTGAGGCTTCCTATTCTGCTTTCTAGCTGATGGCACCATCCGGTTGCTGGCTCGTTTTTAATTCTCCCCCCAAATTTCACTAGGTGGCAAGACCCACTAAAACTCATGTAAATAATTGTAGTTTGCTTTACATGCCAAGAACTTTAAGATGTCACAAGATTGTCCGTCGCCTTACTGAAACCTGGCATTTACTAACCCACCCAGCACCCTCTGCATTCCACAGGGCTCCACATGCTGCTGTTTCACGCTCTTTTCTCTCATTCCATTCAACCTTCCCAAGTTCCCCAACACCCCAGGTCTTTACAGTCCACACTGGCTTTTGTCTTCCCTCTCCCCTCCTGCCTCTCTTTCCTTTCATGTACTTCAATTTTCTACCCTCCCCCGCTCCCGAAAGTAATCTAGCCACAATCTGATTCACACTGAATGGAAACTAAGAGTTATAGTCACAATGCCAGTGACTTATCATAGGAAGATATCCCCTAGAACACAGGAGCACCTTGGTAATATCTTTTCTGAGGCTTTAAAACTAGGTGGCCCCTTGTCAGGTACATTTTGGTTAGATCAAAGGATTCTATCATTCATGATGTGTTGATTTGTAGAGAGCAACTTAAACTACAAGGACACATTATTTTTAACAAGAATCACAATAAATTCTGTCTCAGGTTCAGGTCAGCAGTTCATGAAGTAAAAAGAACCCAATTTCCTGCTTTTCTTCATTCTGACATTTCAGCATATGATTCTTTCTTTTCAAGTTAGTCGTTAGATAATTGAAACATATCTATCTCAAATCTTGGTATCAGATTTTCTCCACACATTGATGCCAGGAAGAGGAAAATGGTCTTAAGAAAGGATTTTTTCCTGATGCTGCTTTTATTTTTCATTAATGAGCAAAGTGTTTTATTTATTGATTGGTTTTAGAGAATGGGGAAGGGAGAGAGAGAGAAAAACATTGATTTATTCTTACACAGATTGATACATTCATTGGTTGATTGTGCCCTGACCAGAGATCAAACCTGCAACCAGGATGACCTCTAACAAAGGAGCTATCTGGCCAGGATGAGAAGAGCAAATTCTTTATCCAAATGTCCCAAACTGAACTCCTGTTAAATTTCATAGGCTAGAAGTTATTGGTATACCCAACCCATACCATTCTTTGGGAAAAGGAAAGAGGACTCATCTGGTCGCTTTGGAAAAATCATGATTCATCACTGAAGCTGCACATATTGCCACTTGAACAAAGTTGAGATGCCTATAAGGAAAAGGTGAAATGACATGGGAAGGTATCTAACCATGATGATCTCAGTGTCATTTCCAAATATGTGTAGTCTTGAGGGATCAAAATTCCTCCAATCGCACTAGAAGCAAACCTCACACTCAGGATAGAACTTCAGCCATGATGAGGTTCTAGGGAGATGTCATTTTCATCTTTCATCCTCAATACTGGCCTAGGGATATATGAACAAATGCTGGACATTCAGCATATTCATGTGATGTCAGTAAATACAGGTATTTATTCTGTCTGTTAATGTCAATTTAACATTTGTTGTTTTGTTGTTGTTTCCTTATAGAGAGACCCTGTGCTAAACAGGGCACAGGACAGTGTTATTTCTGCTCTAACGGCACTCATGGCCTAGCTGGAAGACACTGAATAAATAATAACAATAACACAAGGTGGTACTGTGATACATAGCCCAGCAAACTATGGGAGTACATGTCCCAGTGCCTTGGAAATCACAGAAAGCTTCCCAGGTGCAGTGATATTCAAACTGTGCCCTGAAGGAGTAGAAATTGGCCGAGAAGCTCTACATCGGGAACATTATATGTGCACAGGCTCGAAGTTTAGGGAGACATGTTGTATTAAACAATCTGAGAGATATCCATAGGGTGGAGAACAGAGTTGGAAAGGAAAGTCATAAAAGATAAACTAGACCATGAAAGGCTTTTAAACATACCAAGACATTGGGAATGTGTCTCCACTCAAGAGCAGATAGGGATAGGCAACACATAGCCCCTAAATTAAACGAAGTACTGAGCAAAATGAAGGGATAGGGGGGAAAGCTCCAGCTTCTCCTATAAACATTTAGGCAACATGCCTTTTCCAGAACCAAGCAGAGCATCAATTCAGGTATTTTAACAGGAATATGAAGTATAATCATTTTATACTTTGCAAAATACATGTGAGATTGATGGTCCAGGTCATTCACTGTTGAAAATTTACTGTAAGTTTAAAAATTGTATTTATTTTTAATGACCTCATGAGCAAATGAAATGCTATAAAATAAAAGACTTCGTAATACTCTTAAGAAGTAAAAACAATGCCAATCGATGTCCAAAAGGGCTTTTAAATCCAGGACATTGTGGCAAAGTCAGGTTGTACTGGTCAAGGTCTTTTTGTTGCATTAAAGAAACCAACTCCAACATATGAAAATAAGTAGAAAAGCTTATAAAGATACAAGCATGCCATTCGGAGCCCTGAGACCTGTTTATATCTGGCCACAGGAAGGGACTGTGATCAGAATATAGAAAACCATTGGGGCCATCCATTTCCTTTCTTGCTTAACTATTTTCTTCTCTTCTTTTGCAGTCCTGTGGGCTGGGTTCTCAGATCCCCCCTGAAAAAGTAGAATATGAGTGCTGGTCTTAGTCTAATGAAAGTGATGGAAGAGGTTAGCTACAGCCTCTCAGTTCACACCATAAATTTAAAGAATAAACCATCTGAGGGCCCCAGGGCTGATGTCCACCCCTGAGCTATTCATCAAGGGTCAGAATTACAGGGTTACAGGGTATGTCTGCAGGCCACTCAGTCCTATGGTTTTGGAGAGCAGGTCCCCCCAAAAGGTGTTATTTTGAGCTAGGAATACAACCCACAGCACTAACGAAGACTTCTCCTATTCTGATAATTGTGTGTCTAATGGTATTTAGTAATTTACAGTATGTAGCCAACAATATCTATTATCATATCAGCTTAAAATATAACGCATTTCTGCCTCAGTTGTGGCTCAGTTGGTTGAGCGTTGTCCCATGCACCAGGAGATCACCCGTTGGAGGTTTGATTCCAGGTCAGGGCACATGCCTGGATTGCCGGTTTGATCACCAGTAGGGGGCGTGCATGAGGCAGCTGCTTGATGTTTCTTTCTCATGGATGTTTCTATTTCTCTCTCCCTTTCCCTTGCTCTCTCTGAAATCAATAAAAACATTTAAAAAAATAACATACCTTTGTAATAATTCTTATCTACAACATTTTATTTAACAACAAAGAAGCTATGCTGAGTTAGACAGTTTTCAATGGAATCATTCTAAAAAAGAAACCAAAGGGCATTTTCTGGAAAAACTGCTGAATTCAATGAGGTATTCTATAATCTTTTTCTAGGTAAATCTTCTTGATCAACAAACACTTTCAATGACACTTAAATAGCATGATTAAGCCTCTTTTAATATATTATTCTTTAGTATGTGATTTCAGGTAGCCTAGAGATTAAATTGTATCTCATGAAGCATACCAATAACATATGGGAGAATTGTTTATAACTCCCTTAGAGGCCTCTAATTTAATGGATTTAAAAGATAGTGCAGATGATTTTATCATTATGTTAACATAGCACAAATGTTAATATGTAAAGAGTTAACTTAGAAAATACATTTATAAAAAAAGATACATGGTAAGTAAAATAAAAATAATTTTAAACTTGCAAATATTTTTCAGTACTTCACATCTCCCTTCTGAGTGCGGCTTTGGCAACAGTACCCATATTCGGGCCTTGAGTTAGGGCCAGAGACATGATTTAAATGACAATGTAATTCAAGATTGTTCTAAGTACTCTTCTTAGCTCCATGTGAACTTCAGTAAGTAATACTTTTGCATGAATGTCAACTTAATAACTTCCATTTACATAGTTCATCTAAGACTGATGTTGATTGAAACATAGCACATCACTGAGTCCATCTATAGACAGCTATAAATGTTTGTTATTGCCAGATTCTATTACAGATTTAATTTGGAGGTCCTGAAATGCACATATCTCTCTCACACACACACACACACACACACACACACACACACACACACACACACACACACGAAGAATGACACCAGCTCAAAATGTGAGGTGCAAATTTATCCATATGTATCAGAGCAGAAAGCGATAGCTGGAAATCAATAACAAATAGAAAAACAATCTCAAATAACTTTCCTGCTCCCATCAAAATGATAAGGGTTAGCTAGCTAGCTTAATCAGGGAGACAGGAAGGGAGGAGGTTCAGAGAGGACAGAGGCATCTTGGCCTGAGCAATTAAAGCATCCATAAGTGAAATCAAAAGCAGCCCTGACCTGAGTAGCTGGGAGAGCCATAAGGGCAATGAAACATCTCAGACCAGGACAACTGGCCAGCCATAAGGTAGATCAAAAGCAACTCCAACCTGAACAGGTAAGATGGATATGTGGAGGACAGAGAAATGCCACAGGATAAGCAGGGGAGGAAGATACACGTTCATAGAGGATAAAGAAAAGTCACAGGATATAGGGAAGAAGGAAACATATTTTCACAGAGGATAGAGGAATGTTGCAAGATAAGGGAGAGAAAAAGGGGGCCACCATGTGGACTTTGAGCTTTTAAACTAATACTATGTAGCAGAATGACCAACAAGGAAAGCACAGGGGTCCCAAATTAAGGAAATGAGCCAATTAGAAAAGGTCACGTTCATACAAAGAGCTACAGCCTTTATAAACCAAAGAAAAAGAGACTCAGAAGATTCAGATTATTTAGATATTTACCACTGGAGAGAGAGAGCAGTACTTTACCATTTGGGATCCCTTCCCAGGGAGTCCCCTTCTGGGACACCCCTGCCCAGATGGAATTTGTATATGCTTCCACTAAACTTCTACATTTGTATTAAAGAAATCTGTTAGTCCATGAGTTTATTCTTCAAACTTTGTTGGGCAAGAATCCATGAGAAGAAGTCTGCACCCTAAACCCCACGTTTCAAAAATATATATACCTAATGGTTTAGATCTAATCAGCAATTAGGCAAATTTATGAGTAATGCATTCTTAAGTGGAAGTTTACAGATAAAATTCAGAATTCTGCCTCTTTTGGAAAAGAAAAAAAATAGCTCTTGTTAAAAAGATCAAATGTCCTGCCTCATTAAGGTAGCAATCATGGTTGTTCAAAGCTTTTCCAAATAAAAATCTCTAGCCATAATCCATGATGATGTCATTAAAGCTCAACTAGATCCATAAAAGGTATATTAAAACAAGAAAGATTGGCATGGTTTTAGAGCTAAATTTGTTCTAGTATTACAAAGATTACAAAATGTGTGCTTTTTCCAATATCTGGAGTTGTAGCAGAATTTTTTCATAAAAAAAACAGATGATTGACATTTCAGCAATAGTCTATTGCATGGGGGGTAATGTGGGGATAAGAACACATATGTAATAACTTAATCAATAAAGAAATTATAAAAATAGTTTATTGCATGAATACTCTTGATATTAGATATTTTTAGAGGATAAAACACAGTGAGTAATACTATGTTACTGTTAGAAGAAACTTTATGGGTCACCATTTTGATCTCGTAGTCACGGCAAAAGTCTTTAGTAAAATACCCCCGTTATAGTGAATTGTTTAAACATTTAAAGCATTTAGGAACTGAAGACATTATTTCAGCCTTCTTACATTATTTGCAATAATTCTTAGGAGTTATTCCCTAAATTAAGTTAAAATTTTTTCCCTATTGTTTCCATCCTTTTTCCCTAAAACAACACTATGAAAGTATCAATTTGGTCCTTGTCTCCTACATATTCATAATCTAACTGGACTTTTAGTATTTTTCAAATAGCAAGTCTAAAAGACATAACATCCACATTTTTCAGACTTGATATGGAAACCATTGAAAAGAGAGAAAATCATTAAACTCATGAAAAACTCAAATCCTTAACTTATTGACTTCTACATATAACTGAGTTCAAAAGAAAGAAAACATTCTCTTTTATATATTATACTAGAGGCCCAGTGTATGGAATTCGTGCATGGGGGAGGGAGGCCCTCAGCCCTGCATGCACCCTCTCCAATCTGGGACCCCTTGGGAGATGTCTGACTGCCAGTTTAAACTGGCAGTCGGACATCCCTCTCACAATCCTGGACCGTTGGCTCCTAATCTTTCACCTGCCTGCCTGCCTGGTCGCCTCTAACTGCCTCCCTCTGCTGGCCTGATCGCCCCTAACTGCCCCCTCCCCATTGGCCTGGTTGCCCCTAACTGCCCCCTGCTGCTGGCCAGGTCGCCCCCCAACTGCCCCCTCCATGCCATCCTGGACACTCCTAACTACCCCCCACTGGCCTGGTCACCCCTCATTACCCCCCTTCCAGCATAATTGCCCCCAACTGCCACCCCTGCCGGCCTGGTCGCCCCCAACTGCACCCCCCCAACCAGCCTGGTTGCCCCTAATTGCCCCTCCTGCTGGCCTGGTCACCTCTTACTGCCCTCCTGCCAGCCTGGTCACCCCCTACTGCCCCCCTCTGCTGGCTTGGTCACCCCTAACTGCCCCCCCTGCCAGCCTGGTCACCCCCAGCTGCCCCCCCTGTTAGCCTGGTCACCCCCAACTGCCCCCCCTGCTGGCCTGGTTGCCCCTCATGGCCCCCTGTTGGACTAGTAGCCTCACGCAGCCTGCTTGTTCAGTCCTTTGGTCATCCCTCACTAACCCCCCTGCCAGCCTGGTAGTAGGCAGCTATCTTGTGAGGGCTAATTTGCATATTACCTCTTTATTATATAGGATATTTCATTTGAAATGTCAAAAAAATACTTTCATAATTAAGTGTTTTTATTTTACAAGTTAGGAACACACATGTGTAAAATAAATTTCCCTTACTCTTTCAGTAAAATGTGTTTATTTATTAAAATAAATTTTCATACCTAAGTAAAAGAGTTTCTTGAGTTATAATTTGGACATTTTCCTGAATCCTCCCATTTTATAGAAAACAAACCAAGGCCAAGAAAGTAAGCATACTTTATATGTTCATACATCAATTAGTTTTAAAGACAGGAATATAATGAAACTCCTGTCTTCTGGATTATTTTTCATTGCACGATAAATCCTGAACTTGGAAATTGACCCTATGTTGATAACACTCACAAAAAATTATCCCATTCTAATCATTCAATTATTTTTCCCTTTTCTGATGTGATCTTTATAAGAGGAACAAGTCATGTTAAATTTTTTGAAATTAATTAAATGGTAAAATCTTACTGATATGTAATAATGCATATAAAACCTTTCTTATTTTCAATAAATGTCACATATCTTATTATTGCAGCCATTATTTTTATCTAGTTAGAATGAGCCAAGGACATGAACCTGAATTCTTGGTAATTGACATTTTCAAAAGTAATGCTGGCTTTAAAATTCTGATATGTACATATCATTTTCACCATATTCCTTGTAATCACTTTTCTTTTCAAATAAACCAAATACTTATTAATTCTTATTAGCCTCACATAGTTTCCATTTCTTCCAGTTTCTGTTTGAAAATGTATATCTTTTCTCATGCTTTATCTTAGTTTATTGTTTGAACACATAAATAGTTCCATAAAAGAAATACAAATAGGAGATTAAATATTGTTCTTTTAAAGAAGGTGAAGAAAATTCCCAGGTGTAATCTCAGTCATGAGATCATTTCGTGTTTATAAGTATCTTACAATATTACATTTTTATAGTTGTAGCTAGAAGTTCTCTAATTTTCAAATTGTTTCAATGATTATAAATTCAAATAAATATTTTAATTTTTATAAAAAATTAATTGATAATTTGTATAACTATTCCCACATACTTTTATTTAAACAGGTTGAGCCATAACTTATTCCTTTCTACTATTAAAATATCTGAAATTTTCTTCAATCAATACTTGGCCTTCCTTTAGTCTTTTAAATGTTTCTCAGAGCCATATTAAATTCTTATCTAGGCCTCAGTCTTCCCCCCAAAATAGAATGGTTTCAATAAGTGATAAAGTTAATAGGTATTATTAACAAACATAATATTACAAAAAGTTTTTAAAAAGGCAGTGCAAACATAAAAGTGCATGAGAAAATCTAGGCTAGGTAAACTGTAAAAGATTAACAATAAATATGCATGTGCTATCGCAAGCAGCCAGAGCAAGAATAAAAGCATGGATATGAATATGAATGATGATATTTCTCCCACCTAAAAAGCAAAGCTATGAACCAACCAACAAAAAATCTCCAGAAATCATTCAAGACTATTCTGCTATTTAAGCACTTCCGATTTCTTGTTTCTTACTTTAATTGTAAACCTCATTGAAGTTATTGCCTATGTCAGCAATTTTCAACCTTTTTCATCTCATGGCACACATAAACTAATTACTAAAGTTCTGTAGTACACCAAAAATATATATTCTTGCCTATCTGACAAAAATTGTTATAAATTTGATTTATTCACATTGGATGGCTATTGTGCTGGCTGTTACTATTTTATATTTGATAAGCTAAGAGAAAAGAGGTCAGCACCTTTGACTAAATAGTCAATAATTGTATGACTTAAATTTCTTGTAACCTGGCCATTGTCGCTCGGTTGGTTGGCATTGTCCTGTTCACCAAAAGGTTGCCAGTTCAATTCCTGGTCAGGGCACATGCCTGGGTTGTGGGCTTGATCCCTAGAAGGGGGTATGCATGAGGCAGCAACTGATATTTCACTCTCACATCAATGTTTGTCTCTCCGCGACTCCCTTCCTCTCTCTCTAAGCATTAATTTAAAAAGTTATTAAGGCACACAGGTTAAAAATCACTGATCTATATCAATGTCTCTAATTCCTCTCCTATTTTCTCTTGAAACCACTCTACGTATTGTTCCCCTATCTCCTTATAACAAAAAGCATTCTCCTAAGGTTATTAATGATTCTTAAGTGCTAAACCTCATGGTGTATTCTCATTCCACATCTCACTTAGTAACATGTGATACAGCTAAATATCTTGGCTCTTAAAACAGTTAATACCTTGGCTCCCTTGGATTTCTTTTCCACTGGTCATTCTTTTCAGTCTCCTCTCACGTTTTGTTGTTTTCCTAACTTTTATTAAAATACTCTACATCTCAGTCCTTGGATGTTTTCTCTTCTTTATCTATATTCATTTACTTAGTGATCTCATCTGGGCTCTTCACTAAATATCAAGTAGTTGCTGACACTTTCCAAATATATAACTTCAACCTGGACTTCTCTACCAAATTCCACTTTCATAAGTACCTACTTGGCCTCTGCACTTAATATCTAATAGACATCTCAAGTTCAAATGGCTGAAAGTAAAATTTTGGTATTCTTGAATTTGAACATTTGAATCTCCAAATTCAGGCTTCCACTTGCTTAGGGCAACAACTTTAATGATGTTATCTCTCTCTCTCTCTCTCTCTCTCTCTCTCTCTCTCTCTCTCTCTCTCTCTCTGCCTGGCCTCAGCCTCAGCTCAGGTTTCCTGAGGAAAAAAAATTCTAAAAAAATGATTCAAGAAAATGTAATTTATTTGAAGTGTTCCCCAGAAATACTGTTGAGAAATAGAGAAGTGAGGTTGGAAGGAGAGAAAATTAATAAAAATAATGTCATGGGACAAGATACTGATGTCAGTAAGTTGAGCTTAATTAAGACGGGGGCCTCATGGTGATACTGTAGTAAACACATCTCAGGTTTTTCTCACCCAGGAGGGAGAGAAAGTTGAGGTATTTATCCACCAACTACTATGAATCATATGTTGAGAGTGCTTCTGGCGTGTGGTCCATGGTAATTCCACTCTATTGGGAATTGAGAGACAATGAATAAAAGCAGTAAGAAAAAATATGCACAACCCTTAAGAGAAAGCACAGAAAAAGCATTTATGCAAAATGTCACACAAATTGGAAGTCAAACTGGAGAGCTAGACATTGAGATATAGTTGAGGACTGTATGGAACATCTGATAAGAACTTATAAGCAATCATAAGAACTTATGTTTCCTTCTCAATGAGCACTTCTCTAACTATCCAATTGTAAGGTGAACCTATATCCATCAGGCATTCCCTAACTCCTCTCCCATTTTTTCATAGCACTTAATTTCATCTAAAAATGTAATTTATAGATTTATTTACTGCTTTTGTTCATTGTCTCTCAATTCCCAATAAAATGAACTCCACAAGGACTGGGATTGTGTCTGCTTGTTCATGTCTCTGCCCCCTGTACTTCTAACACAAACAGGCACAAGTTAGGCCCACAAGGGAAAAGCAAAAAACAGAAACCCCAAACCATGACTACAGTATTGAATACCAGTGTTTAATTAGAGATAGCAAGTAATAAAAACAAACACTATTTCTCAAGCTTTGAGCTATGCATGACATTTGTCAAATGAGTTTTTATATATAGGATAAAGGACATATTTCTATCCTGAGGGGAATTTTATTTTATACACTCATCCACAGAGAGAATGTAAAGTTTAGGGCAAAGTTTCTCTCTTTATAGAGGCAATTTTAGAGAGGGAGTTTTTAGGGTATCTTGATCTAATTATGTTGGTGCTTCCAATTCTAATTTTGACATATCAATAATACGTGGAGAACTCTGAATAATGGAAGGTGACTTTTTCTCCTAAACCACTTGTTTTTACTTTATGAAAGGAATAAAAATACATTTAAAACAACTTTTATGTTGAACCAAATATTACATTAATAAACTTTGAGCCTCTGAAGTTTAAATCTGGTGTGTGTATAAGGGGTGTTGCACCTCATATCATTTGTTCCTGTCATACTTTTGGCAGAGCTTTATCCAGAGAAAAGCCATTTCATGAAATCAGCTCTTGAAGTCAAACATGTATGTTAAGGTCAAGATAATGAAGACTAGGATTTAGATGGCATCTTCCTTTAATGGAGATATCACCTCCACAAATACTATATTCCATAAATACTATCCAATGAGATTAAATTTTGTGAATGGGCAAAAAGGGGGTTATCAAGAATTGGTGGTGGAAAGAAAAAAAAAAACAGATCTATGTAGCTAGGAAGTATTATTTTCTGCTGGAATAGCAAAAAATAGAAATGAAAGAAATCTTATTTTATTCAGATTATCAAAGCTTTGCTTTAAAATTTAATTACCATATAATTTTATTTGAAATATTTTCTCTACCCTTATTCTCAAATCTGAAAGGCTATGGGCTCTCATATAGCCTTTATCTTATCTTCAGTGTGAATGAAGAAACTTCTGTTTAATTTTTAATATTTTTTATCTCTAGTTCTTTTCTTATATTAGCTTAAGATTGTTTCTGAAATAAATTTAATATTTATGTCTATGGTCAAAATTATTTCAAAAATGGTAACCATATCATAAATATAAGTAGATGTTAATAGATGTTTCTGGCTTAATTTTCTAGATATTTTACTATAAAACTTCAGTTTGTGTATCTAAATAATCTGGTAAAACTAAATATGCCCCAAATTTTCCTGAAGTATAGAATATTAAATTAACCTCCAGGTAGGTAGGAGGTGAAATATAACTCTCAAATTTATGTAAAGTTCTCCTATACATTCTATATATAATTTATGGATTCATTTATACCCTGACAAATTATTTTTGCTTGGGATTTTATTTTACTACTAATCAATCAATGTTACTAAGCAAGGAAAATAATTGTTTATGTATGACTTCTACTATTTAATAAGATATTTATAAATGCACACAAATCATCTCATTTTTCTCATTATAAATTAGAATTGTGTCATTAAAATTTACTTTTAGAATTTCACACGTGTTTTTGAAGTGAACATGTGTATTGTTATGTATGTTCTCTAAGCTCACGATTGAATAGTTGGCATGACCGAAACACAGAGAAAAGAGAACAGCGAAGTTCTAAGTCTGAATGGAGTTTTGCTAAATGCATCACTGATGCAGCCGGATGGGAATTCCTGGGCTACACATGCTTCCCTGCCTAAAGCACGACAGGACAAATGGCGGCAAGGAAGAGAGAGAACGTCTGGTACATCTGCTCTGTCTGCACCCAATGCCAAGATAGGAAAAGCTTCAATGACCAAGAAAGGAAGACGGCCATCCTCTAAAATTTTAGAAAACTTACCAAATATGCCTACCTTTATTGCTGCTCTCATCAGTTCCACTCTGTCTGTACCTACACAAGCACACAACATGGAGGCAAACAGGAGGGAATGAAAAGAAATTTTTATTTATCCAAGTAAAAAAATACAAGTGGTACTCAAGAAAGTGAGCGTGAGGTGGGGTCGATTTTGCTGAATGATTCAATCCTCTAGACTCAACTTTCTATTAAGAATTCAAAACCACAGCTAATTCTACTTGGGTCTGAGTATCACATAATTTGTAGAGAAAATACTTCAATACTAGCCCAGAAAGCCCGCCTTATGAATTTCATACATTTAGGTAGGTTCCGTACTCATCAACTTGACATTGTGGATTGATTTCTGAGGAGGAAAAGTTGCCAGCACTAAAGTGACCAGGAAGGAAAGGTAAAACTCCTCTGAAAAAAATAATTAGGGGTAGGGGGCTGTATATCAGTCTGTAAATAAAAAAATGAATTGCAGGAGGAGGGAAGAAAGATATACGACTAAAACCAAAACATTGACAGACGACTCACAAACAAGGCAAAGTTAAAAATTATTCTAAGAAACAGGTGAAAATTTTGGGAAACATTTTGTTTGAGTTTTTCCAAAAATGAAGGAATATGGTGACTCCTCTGGAAGAAGAGTAAGGATTCATGAATGAGCTACGATGGAAACAGAGAACAAAATGTATGAATTAAAAGATGAACAAAAGATGAATTAAAAATAGTATAATGAGAGGAAGTTCAAGGGAAGGATTTAAACACACTCTAGGGGCACTATAATCTAGAATCAACACTGTGAAGAGAAACCTCCCAGAATTCAGCAGAAAAAGAGAATGAGATCAAACTATGTAAGAGAAGATAATAGAACAGACTCTGATACAGTTTAAGAATTATATGCACTATTACAAAAATAAGAAAAGAATAAAAATATTTTCTAAACATGAGATTCAGATCAGATGGCATATATTCATACAATTTCATATAATATGAATGATTACCAGGGAGAGAGAAAAACATGTTACTTCTGAGAGAGAAAAATGAGCAGGTTTGACTAAAATTATTTCTTCACAGCACTAAAGTGCAAAGACATTTGGACAAATGTGTATAGAATCAGACATTAAAACTTTATTACTAAATAATTTCATGTCTAATCAATCTTATGTTCACTTACAAAGCTAATAAAATTATACTGTCTGCCAGGAGAGAGGAATTTGGATCCACAAAACCAATAAGTATATCAAAATCAAGACATCAACCCTGGAAAAGAAAGTATGAATAACTATAGTTGAATAGTGTAACCAATTATAATATATTATTAAAAAAAACAAATAATTTGTCAATATGTAATCAGAATTCAAAGGAAATGCTGAAAACTATTATACCGAATAAGATTTATAGAATATATAATATTACGTAAAATGTATTGAGCCTGTAATTGTAAATAAGAAGAGCCAAAATTATACTAAATATCTTCTCATGAATGGCAAAAATAAAAATTACTCCATAGATTTTTAATTTTGAGAACAGAATCAGGAAAACTAGAAATAGATACAAGGAATCATGAAAAATTATAAGCAGGGCAGAGTGAGAAAGAGCAATGGATGCCTTTACTAGACAATTGATATATTTTAAAACAACCATTGTAGAATTAAGCTTGCAAGTTCCACTTTGAAAAATCACTAATAAAGATTTTAGGAAACAAGAGAACAAACAGGCACAAAAAATAAAGTACTATTGAATGTTTTAAAAAAGAACATTATAAGGATAGAGAATACATATAGTAAAAGTGCATCTAGATTCACCTAAAAGTTTTTACAAAAGGATCATAAATGATAAACATTTTCCTCTTGATTGCTGCAATCAGAGTGGATCTTCCAGGTGGAGAAAGCAGATGGATGGGAATGTTCACCTGGGGCAGCGAGTAACAGGCCCAGGTTCCTCAGGCACCAAGAACACCCATTAACCACTGCTGTTCTCATTCACGTTCATAGCACAGTGCAGATTTTTAAAATGCATTCATTCAAGTCCGGAACACACTGAGAGTGTGCAGTGAATGAATAATGTTATGATGGATTTAGATTGTTGATAGACTGATTAGATCCTTCCCTTATGAATTTTTCATTTCATTCACAGAAACATGAATGGAATTTTAATGTAATATTTTTCTCACATCATCAATGATAGTGAATGGTTTTTTTCACTAGCTTTAAATTATCCCCAGTTACATCTTCTTGTTAATTCTTTTTAAATAAAAAAAAGGTAAATTTTTCAAGTGCACAAAGGAGACATTGAAAACTATTATCCTTAAATTCATGATTTTATTTTGTATAGACTTTCCCATTGCTTTTTAAAAATAATCTTCTTCACAGACAACAGGGGGGTGAGGGCATGAGTTGGCCGGGGGGGGGGGGGGGGATAGGGGGTAATGTGGGGATAAGGACACATATATAATAATTTAATTAATAAAAATTGTTAAAAAATAAAATAAAATAATGTTCTTACTAGAAAAATCAATCTAATGCATAAATTTGACTATGCATACTTGGGATAGATAAATTAGCAAAAGAAAGGAAATAAATTTATACACAAAAAAGTAGTGTTCAGATTTAGAGAGGCTGACAGTGTGTCCAGTGGTTGAGCATCCATCCATAAACCAGGAGGTCACGGTGGATTCTCAGTCAGGGCACATACCCAGGTTTCAGACTCAAGCCCCATAGCAGGCATGCAGGAGGTGGCCTGTCAGTGATTTTTTTCTCATCATTGATGTTTCTGTCTCTCCCTCTCCCTTCTTCTCTGAAATCAATAAAAATATTTTTAAAATCTTAGAAAGAAAATGAAGTCATGAGTCAGCTTTCCCTAGCAAACACTTATATTACCCAAGATAGGACACTGTTTACATTCCTAAAACTTCAATTCTTTCCTGTCTAAGCATTTTTAGTTAAGTAGTCTCCAAATTTTCAAGATGCCAATCCATCCCTAGATTTATAAAATGTTGTATTAAAATAATGGTCAAATCTACAATATCCTCTTAAAATGACAAAGTTGGGGTAGACATAATGAAGAAAAATCCTTCTTCAAAATTTGTAGTGGACATTAGTGGGTTTTGTCATCCAGCATCTGTTTCTCTTTCTCCTATTAGCAGTATCCTTCTGGTTCTTTCGGGGAACCCCCAAGCCTCCCACTTTTCATATAAATACCTCCAATGGCATTACTCCCCTCGATTCCTGTCTCTGAGAGTGGGCATTATTTATATCAAATTGATTGGGGTGATATTGGTCAACATGAACATATAGGTTTCAGGAATGGGTTTCTATGTTGCAAGATCTATATATTGCACCCTGTGTCCACCACCCAAAGTCAAATCTCCTCCTGTCACCTTATATTAGGACCCTCTTCTTCCCCCACCCCTTCCCTATGGCAACCACCACACTGCTGTTCGT